>NC_090935.1:1466812719-1467437719 GCF_040938575.1 Ambystoma mexicanum
CAGCTGCTTCTCTACCCTGTGTTAATACCACCTATATCCTGAGGACAATGCTTGATAGTTCTACTGGCTCTTAAAAACTTCTAGCACTGTAACTTTAGTCTTGACATGAATTTGCTAATTTTCCTCTTTTTTATTTTGTTTTTTACCACTCATTTGATTGATTCTGTATAAAGTGTAATCCGTATTGTTTTGTAATATTTACCTTGCTCCTTTAAATCACATTATGTACTTTGAATCATGTAAATTCTTAATATTGTAAGGTTAAATATTTCTTTTTAACCAAATCCATTAAAAAAAAAAAGAATTTTCACTAATCAACCTTGAATAGATTCTTCATCTGTTTACAGGAATTTCAGGTTGCCAAGCGAAACATTCTACCCCACCCTTGCCATCAATATGCACATCTTGCAACCCTCCCCAAAAGCCTTTCTTTAATATGAAATTTCTAAATAGGACTGCTCTTTCACCATTCCTTCACTTAAACCAACATAGCCCTTCAATTTGCCCCTTTTGCCTCCCCCTTACTCTTCTTATCAAACGCATGGCACCCTACATTACACCAAATGAGCCATATGACACGCCACGCACAATAATAAAATGGATGAAAAAGTACATGTGAAATACTTTTCACTACATTACCAAGAACCTTCAGTCACACCAAGCACTTCCACCACCATACTTGGCTCCCAACCAGTCCCCACACCCTGCAAATGACGGCCACATATTTCTTAACAGTAAAGTACACACTTACAACACTGACCTTGCCACTTATCCTGCTGCCTCCCTCCATTGTTCACCTACTCCCTTTTAGATATTGTAACCCTCCTTTTCAATTAGGCCTTCCAATTTGACCACCACTGATCAGTGTATCTAATCCTTCATGCATCCCACCCTTTCTAGTCTAGTCAACCACAACAACTCTATACCTACTAAAGTAGTTGCTCCTTTGCCAACTAATTACTTGTTTGCAGTCTCCCTTTCATTCAAATTCCTGGAGTGATTTGCTGTTAATAACAGTTAAAAGAACACAGGCCATCAGAGAAAACATAATTAATCCGGCAGTGCTACATCCAGACACGAGCCATTTTCAGACAATAGCTGCTTTTGCAATTTGAGCACCTGTTCAATATACAAATGAACACATTGGGCGGGGGACAAATCTTGGACTGATAGAAGACAAAGCTGTGTGTACATTTCTTACTACATGAGGATTCAATAAAGTTAAGAGGAGGTTCTTTGTTGGGGTCATGAAGGCAGGACCAAAGAACATGAAATGTATTAAGTCATCTGCCTTGTTCCTTGAGCAGCACATGTCTTTTTTTCACACTGTTGCTCCCACTACCGTTTGTGAACAATACATTTGTTCTAAAACAGATTACCGCTTTCTTCCTAGGGTCTGCAAACCACTGTACATAACCTGTGGCATTAGAGAACAGAGTGACATTTGTGTGATGAAATTGAATGCTTTGCTTTTTGGCTTCTTTATTCCGCCTAGCATCTTCCCAGGCTTTCAATAAATCATTCACTAGCTGCCATCTTTCATAATTGCTGGCCACTCGTTCTTTACTAAGCAAATGTTTGTAACCAAGGTTGCGCAGGGCAGATTTAATATCAGTTAGCCGTAATGATGAGCTGCTTACATTTGAGAACAATGCATCCTCATGTAAACTTGGGTTGCACAGTTCTGAGGTCTTCAATACAGATCATGTCACATTCCTCAAGCAACAAATACCCATGAAATCTGTGATGGACACCCATAATTTTTCTCCACCTTATTTTCAGTAACCTGTGCCACATTAGTGCAAGCGTACTCCCATACAGCAGCTCAAAACGTTAAAACAGCTGCTGATTTATCAGAGCAAATCTTCCAAGCATGGTCCGGTGGTAGGCCACCTAGAATCCGGCCGTATCTCAAAATGAAACCATTTATTTGAGAAGCCTTTAACCGTTTGCTCTTCTATGTGTGTAATCCACATTAAATCAAGAGATATTGTTACACCTAGGTAACAAAAGGAATGTACCCACTCCAATCTTTCCTCGTTACTATTATGTTCCCAAGTGGTTTACTGGGGCCAATCACATAACTTTTGACCTCCCATTGTTGATTTCCAAATCTTTGTTTCATGAAGTCTTTAAATCCAATTACTAATGTTTGGAGAGCGTGTTTTGTTTTGGCTGGCAAGACTGCATCGCCAGCATATAGAAGTACGCACGTTGTTTGGCCTGCCATTTTGGGAATGTCACATGTCAAAGCATCTAGTGTGGTTGGCAAAGAGTTAATATAGCGGTTGAAGTGCAGCAGGGCTATAACGCACCCCTGCCTTGCTCCTCAGAAAATCGGGAATGCATCTGTCATTTTAGCTTGCTTTCACATCCTTACTCTGGCCGACAAGTTTGAGTGCAATTCGACTAAGATCTGTATGATCTCACCTGGCATGGCCAGCTCATGTAGGGTTCCTCAAAGCTTCCTAGGATTAATGCAGTTGAATGCAGTCGACAAGTCCATAAATCCCACGTATACAGTGATTTTGTAACCAGGCACATATTTATCTTTTGCTCCAAGGGTGAGGCCAAGGGGGCCATGGTCGCTCTCAACCCTTACGATTACTTCTACGTTTTTAATCAAGTGCCAGTCTTCTATGGCTAATATGAAGTAATCGATCAACGAGCGATATCTAGTGTTTACGAAAGTATATTTGCCTGGATTATCAGAGTAAAATCTTCCATTTTTCGCTTAGTCTCAGCTCAATTAAAACATCCATACATTTCCTGCCTTTTTTATCCATACTAGGGTCCAACAGTGTTGGGGTATTAATATCAAAGGCTTTCTCCTCTTCAACTGTGACATCTGTGGCACCATCATATGCTCCCATTTTTACTTTAAAATCGCCACCCACTAAAGAGGTCAACACAATCTCTGATGCGTGCATCACATCCAGCAGCTCCACAAGAGGCCCCCCATTTTCTGCGACAGAAAATGAATTATAAACATTTGCAACACTACGCAGGGGACCATTTCCTAGGTCTAGGTCTATAATTAATAGTGTTGGAGAGCTATGAAATAATCATATGTTTTTGATGTTTAAGGCATTTGACACGTATATTGCAAAGCTACAGCTGTGTCTGCCCCTCCCTAGGTGGTCGTGCACAAACCTAGACGAGCTATAATTTGTAATGAAAAACAAGTTGCAATTCTGATCCCGAGGCTGAAACCCAGCGACCACATTGCCCTAGCACCAAGACTGTTAGTGACTCCCAACATGTGTTTAAAACACTCTGCATTATACACCGGTCCTATCTGGGGATTGGACCCGATCCAACCGCCTCAAAAAGTATGACTCGACCAGAAACTTTAGATCCATTTAGAGAAAAGGCCTTTCCATGTCGACCTTCAAGAAAAAAAGCCACTTAAGAGCAACAGAGTGGAACCAATGGGGGGGGGGGGTATGAAAACATATCCAGAGAGGAAGAAAACTCCCTTAATGGGTAATGTAGCATAGCAGTCAGGCTTTACTCTAGAAGGGAGTGGGATGGTACCAAGGTACAATTAGTCTAGTACACAAAAATTCCTGGCCGAACATACTGTAAAAATAAACATTTATTTAGAATTGCATTATGAGAGACTTGTCAAATAAGTAATTTACTATACACAAAAAGAATACAGTAAAAACAGTGTTCGGAGAATAGACATTCTACCTCTCTTCATGGAATAGAACAAAGGCTAACCTAGCAAGGAAACACTAGGCCTTTAAGGTTTTAGATAGGAAGGAGGAATAAGGTACGTACAGTATAGGATACTAGCCCAAAAGGGACAACAAACTGACAGTAATGGGCCTGAATAGGTCCCAGTTCACACCTAGAAACACCAATCGCCAGTGGTTACTGTAACACCATTACTTGATATGACACAATGAACTGAAGCAAATTTTTTTTTGTATTAAAATCAATGATAAAATGACTGGTACAAAATGACAGTTTCTGGTCTGGAAGCTCTGGGAATGGAAGGCTCTGGGAACGGAAGGAAAAACTGCTAAGTTCAAGTAAGTGCCCATTTACATCGCTTTCCAAGAGTTTCTGTCACATAAATCAACTGGAGAAATTCCATAGGCCTGATGGGGGTTTTGGTAAAAATGTAGTTACATTCTCCTTTCAACCCACAGGTGCAGCAAGAGAGGCAACCAGCTAAGAGTGCAGCCTCCCGCTCCCAAGGCAGCCCCTCAGAAGAGTTTCAGCCCAGGAGAAGCTGGTTGCAGAGTGAGCACAAAACCCACTGCAGACAATGAAGATCATAGATTGATGCGGGTAGGAGGGGGGAACCACTTAAAAACCCCACTACTGCCCAACTGATGAGCTCCTACAAATAGAACCAACTACAGGATTAGGAATCCCAGGTCCTGAGACAAGTTCTCTAAGCACCAGTTTTCTCCGAAAACAGCCCTGGAAAAAGCGGGTGCACAGGTGAGCCTGGTTGTGATCTTTAGTCCAGCCAGCGGTAGTTACGGTGGGAGGGTTCTTGAGTGTTGACTAAAAAATGCAGTACAGCAAGGATCCAGACAAAGAAGACATAATGAACAATACACTTGGAGAGATGACCCACCAGACCGAAAACTCAGCAACAAAGACAGGACAGGCATACTGAAAAAAGCATAAAGTGTCACAGGTTGGTGCAGTAGGCTAGAGCAGCCATCAAGGAAACAATTCCACTACAGAGGCAATGGCTAGAGGTGAACCAAGATGTCTAATTACAGAGCTGAGGCAGAGCAACAGCAAGCCACTGATGTCCAAGCCAGGAAAACCTGGAGGGACCACCTACATTAAGTACTTGGGTCAGAAGAATCCTACCAAGAGTCCAGCAACTGGAGCAAGTAGAGCCAGATTAGTTATGATGACGAGAAGCAAAGTAAGAGCCTATGGTGGGTTTCCCCAATCAAGAAAAAAAGGGTATGCAAGGACAAAGGAGCCAGTTTCCAGCACAAATGGCTAACCAATGATCTCCAGCACCAGGCCATCTTCCAGCAGTCTTTGAGTAAGAATCTGGAACGGATCTTAGGAATGCTCAGGATCTCCTACTGATACTAAATTCACACAGGGGCAGCCCTAGGCAAGACCACCAATCACACGCCATGCAACATACAAAGATTTGGGGGTTGCCAGTCATTTGGTCGAAAACATTTGGTTGACACCATTTGGTTGAAACCAAATGGTCGAATTTTTTTTATTTTTTATTTGTACCCCTTTTTTGGGTTTTTTTGGGGGGGCTCCCCCCCCAATCCCCTTTTTTTTCTTTTTTCCCCACACGAAAACCCACAAAACACATATATAAATAAAAAAATGACCGGACACCAGATTTGGGTGATCAGACCGGCATCCGAAACTGCCAAACACACAGGCACCCAAATACTAGATGTGGGCTTGGAATTCTAGGGGACTTTAGTCTACATTCGTTTGAACCGCAACCTCCTGTGCCTTTTACCTGTACTTCATGATCAATATAGACAAAACAATGGCCATGCAACAGGGCTTAACAAATCATCAGTAAACAAATGGGTATCAAACAGGTGCATTGTGATACTAATGTAGTGATTGTGGCAACATTTATGGGAATCAAACATTACTGATACTCTGGCAGTCAAAATGTCATATGGCGAGGGTGGGCACAACTGCCGTTAAGAGTTACACTTTCTTAATCTGTACTGGAATCCCTCTAGAGTCAATGCCATGAAATGTATTCAGGCTTTGACACAAGTGTCGAATTCATGGTTTGTCGCCTCAACCAGAGAAATATTTGTGGCTGGAGATTTTAATGCTGATTGTATAACTCCTCTCCGCCCATCAGATGGGTCCTCTGCCCGTGACTAAGATGAGAGGAAAAGATATTTTAGATCTCATGCAACTTTGGGGACTTCATACAGCCAATGTTCAAGAGGTAATGACTGTCCAGCTCATCCTACTTGGTCAAGGGATTTATACAACATTGGAATAGTCTGTTTATATGAAACACATTTTGATAATTGTATATCATTTGAGGTCTGCCCCTCTAAGAACAGCGACCATGCATTGCTTCACATGACTATCAATTTGAAAAGGCAAATGAGGAGTTCTAGCTTCACCTTTGTGGTGAATTTCCCCAAAATTTGAATCGTTTGAGTGTCTCGCACCATTTCTAAATTTAATTCTAAACGCTGTTACTTTTTAGAAACCTCCGAGGAACCACCGGACCTGTGCCTACTGCAAACAAATTATAATTTTACAAGAGATATTTGTTTTAAGAGATAATGCTCGTGTCAAGAAGAGAGTCTCTTATAAATATCACTATTCTGACAAAACTGTAGCTGCAAACAAAATGGAAGTAAAACGCAACATGAAGCAATTATGCAGAAATAATAACCCACATTCCCTAATTTGTCAGAAACCCCTGAAACAAACTTAAAAGAATTGGCTTAAATCTCACAAAGCCCTTTTGTACCAAATATTACATGCAGAAGAAATGTTGAAGGGACCGAAATCCTAAGATAAAGCGTTTTTGGCAGATTAACAGAGCTGAATATTTCCAAAAATGAATGAAATCTTGGAAGAAACACAGAAAGCCTACTTTACTAAGATTTATGCTCTACCAGCTCCTGTAATCTTAGGCCCTCTCTATGTGAAAACACAAAGTAGTCCTTATACTTTGAAGATGAGTTTCATTAAATAATCATGCGGGCTAAAGTGTCGCTTGTGACTTGTCCCATTGGGATCCAGATGTCGGTCCTTAAAGATAATCCCACACTATGGTCAAAAATATAGTTTGACCAATTTTCTCATATTTTATCATTCAAGGCTACGCTCGAGTCTTGGAACACTTTGATCCTGGTTCCCATCTTCAAGAAGGGAGACGAGACCCATAGTTCTCCTTGATTGTGTGAGCAAGATCTTTTCAGCTGTTATACTTAAAAACCTCAACATGTGGAATGAATATCACTCCACTGAAGACAAAAATCAATCTGGGAACAGTATTCTGGTGCCAACCCGCTTAGATCATTCAGGACAGAACTTAAATGTTAACTTAGACTGCCACATCTCACATTTTGATTGGTAGAAAGGTCTCTGCTTACTCACTCCACATTTACTACTTCTAGAACAGCCAATGGAAAACCAAATCTGTTTGTTGGATGTTTTACCACTCGCCATCCAATTGCGCAGCACGAAAACAATGACGACTTCACTGGACACGAGCTAACCAGCATTAATCTCGCACATGTTTAGAATAGACCAGTGAACTTCTGCAATGTATAGAAGCACCTATACTGCAACGCATGCCAAGCAATCACTGCTGAATAAATTCAAAACAAATGTTAGCTTTTTGTTTTCTGTTAACACGATATAACCATGCACTCTCACTACTAGTTTCTGAATGCCCGTTGGATATTTCTCTGGCTAGGCAGCTATAAAAATGTTTTGTTTTTCTCATATCTTGTGCATCACATTTTCTGGCTCTCTGGATTAATACTAAAAGGGACTTGCCATACACAGTGGTCTTTCCCCCTTCCTCACCTCATGATTGGACCCCTGTGGCGGTGCCATGCTTGGCAGCTCTGGAGCAGCTGAGGAGTGTGGAGCGAGCTGGCATCTTCTAACCGCGTGGGGGCCCGCAAGATGTCGGTGAAGCATGCTGTTCGCTTTGGATAACGGTTGGAGAGAGAATTGGAACGGGCCCATCTCCCGTACTGTGGACCGGCAGCTGCCGGCTCCTGCTTCATGCAGATGCTCATCTTGCAGCGCTTGGGGCCAGGTTCCACTGGTGCCGTTTGCCATGCGGTGGAGGCGCACGCTGTCTTCTTTTGCTGCTGCCCTGGAGGCCTAGGCAGGGTCACTTCTCAACCTTGACCGTGGGCCCCAATTGGCCTCCTGATGAGCCTAATTGATCAAGAGATGGCCCTGCAGTAAGGGCCTAATCCGTGAAATGCCATCCTTCCAGACCCTGACACGGGGCAGAGTCCTCTGCAACTGTGGATGGGTCCTGTCTATTGATACATGCCACTGGAGTCCGTCTATTTGGTGACCTGTCTTCTTCTGCAGGAGGTGCTCCCCTTCTCGAGAGACAAGACGAGTGAACCACTAACCCTACAGTTCCCTGCCGCCCTTGGGGTGACCACCACCCGGTGAGAATCATCGAGGGGAGCTGCACTGCAGGCAAGGGGGAAGTGTCTGGATTTAGTTCTAGGGAGCTGTCAGCGTGGGATCCTCCCTCAGGGACTGGTCAGCTGGCTTGCTCGCCTACTGTAGGTGCCTACATTTGCATGGGTTTGTGGTTGTGGTGTCCTGCCCTCTGGGGCTGCTGGAAGAGGGAACTTGGGTGAATGAGGAGATCCGCTGCCCCCCCTCCCCCAAAAATGTATCCGATGCCAACTGCTGTGCCTCTGACTTGACGCAGCCTTGTTGGTTGATGCCCTGCCTGTTCTACGCCTTATAATCCTTGCAGCAGCTTGAAGGACCTATTGGTCTGGTTAGTCATGTCCAAAGCCTATTGGTCCGGCCAGTCAAAGCTACAACTAAAAATAAGGCTCCCCTGATGGAGAAAAAGGGTCTCCTTTAGACTATCCAAAAACCAAAGGAGAAGCAACAGGTGGTTGACCAGGTCCATACGCCAGGAGGATCTGAAGAGTGGCCAAACATTATGGTTTCCATAGCTGACCTTCAGGCGCCAATTCTGGAGCTCAATGTGGACATCTAGGTCAATGCAGCATTGTCGCACAGCATCTCAGAACTGGATCACCACCTTCATAGATCTGACATGCCTGGAGGAGCTGGAGGATAAACAGTACAAATAAACTCATGAACAGGAGATGCTGGAATCCAGTCTCGATGAGCTAGAATCCATGATGCAGCAGATACCTGAAAGACATGAAGATGCCAAAAATAGATCTCGACGTAACAATATCCGGGTGCAGGATATCCCAGACTGTTGCGGATGGCGAGCTTGAAGCTTACATTCAGGCTCTCTTCCGGTTCGTCCTGCGGGACTCATGTGTGGGTGGGGTTCATCTGGATCGCACCTACTGAACCCACACTGTGTTTCAATAAACAAAGCAATTACTTCCTGACTAGAGTACACTTCCGCTTCAAAGAGAAGCTGATGCAAGCAGCGTGGAAATCTCCACGAATAAACTTCAGTGGAGCCCAGCTTTCCTATTTTCAGGACCTCTGACAATACGCAGGCGGAAAAGCTTACAATGCGTCACTAGCTGGCTTCAAGATAGGAATGCCTGGTATCGATGGGGGGGGTTCCCTTTTAAACCTCATTTTAAACTGAATGGCAAGACAAGAGTGATTTCCACGATGGAAGATTCTCCAAAGATTTGTGTGTTTTAGAGCCCGAGTTGAACTGCTCTGGCCCAAAGGCTGGATGGGAAGAGGAATGCTCCTTACTGGATAGACAGAGAAAGCAATGCCCCAAGAAATTTTCATGATTTATGATCCTGCGTCACTGTCCTGGTTTCTCTCGGGTCTTCGAGAATAGATGATCCCCTGCTCTGGACTAGGACGATCACCTCTTGGTATTTGCTGGGGGTTTTTGTTCTCCTTTCACTTGATAGTGGTGTTCCGCTCACATTTTTGGATTGGGGGCTGATACGTCGCCAGTTAGCTAGTGGACAGAGAGCTCTGGGTATATGTGTGTATTTTTTTTCTTTTCTTCACTCTCTCTCCCTGGTTAAGGGGTACATGTCATGGCGCCGAGATGAGCATCCGTGTAGAGGGATCATTAGGATAAGGTAGTGGGGTGGTTTGGGTATGTGTGGCTCTCAGTTTGGTATGAGGTTTGTTGCTCAACAGGAGAAGGATAGTTGTGCTTTACTAGATGGCCTTGCCAGCCCTAACTTGGAGTACATAGTAATGGATATTCAATGATCCAAATTTGAATAAGATGACATTTATCACCCTGAATGTGTAAGGTCTGAACTCCCCTTATCAATCGGAACTCTGTAGAACAACGCCTGCGAGAGCTGGATGCTGCAGTTGCGTTTCTGCAGGAAATCTCTCCTCCAGAAAGACATGGGGCGCTAGTGAGCAGACTATAAATAGAGATACTTCACATGTGGGGCCTCTAAAACCAAAGGGGTGACAATCCTGAAGAGCACAAATGTCCACTTCTCCAAAATTGATAAATTGAGGGACTCTGAGGGTTGTTACTTGATAGTAAAAGGTCTGTTATGTGGGCATCTATTCTCATTGGTGTCGGTATACACCTCAATGAGTCGCAGGACACCTTTACGGTGGTACTCCATGTTATGCCGTTTTTGTGAAGGGGGAAGTGATCATCGGAGGGGATTTTAATTGCCTGCTAGATGCAGTTAGATAAAACATCCAGTCCCACTATCGCTGACATGCGTAATCTATATACCCTAGTGAGGATATTACGGGAGTGCTCCTTGATTGAATTAATGTGTTTTTCCATCAATCGGAGTGTGACTACACGTTCTATTTGCATGCACACCACTCATCTTCTAGGCTTGATATGGTCCTTGCCTCAGCGAGTTTGATTCTGCATGTAGATTGTGTAGAGAGAGACTAAATATCTCTCAGATCATGCCCCTGTAGCGGTCATCCTGGGGCCTCCCAAACAGGCCCTTAGCAGAGTCCTGTGGCGATTTAAGAAAATGCTGTTGAAAGATGTGGCCATTAGAGGACAGATTCAGAACACTTTGTCCAAATATTTTGAAGAGAACGACCTGGGAGAGGCTAAATTAGATGTAGTATGGGGCGCCTAAAAGGAGGTGATGCGAGGCGGTTAAACAGAGGGGCTCCAGGAGGACCCTTAATGCACTGAAGGTAGCATGTAGTTAGTAGGAGGCACTCTGTGCAGAGATATCAGCCCATATGCTGCTCCATACATAGCAGTTCTATTATCTGGGGGCAGCAAAGCCAACACATTTTGGGCTGCAAAGCTTAGGCAGCAAACAGCATGCAATCTCGTTTGCAGCCTGCGTGATGCTGAGGGAAAAGATCAGTATGCAAAAGGTCCCAAATTGCCCTTAGTGGAGAACTACTACCACAATCTTCTTGTTGAGGTTCAGCACATAGCCGACGCTCAAGCTCAGTTCTTGGCTAAATCTCAGCTCCCACAGGTGGAGGCCCAAGACCGGATAGATCTGGACTCTCCAATCATGCAGGAGGAGGTGCTAAATTCAATTTGCACATTACCACTGCACAAGGCGGCGGGCCCAGACAGCTTTACCAACACCTTTTCTAAAGTGTTCATGACAACCTTGGCTCCCTCTATGAGCAGACTAATTATTTTCTCATGTCAGGGAAGGTAAAGGTCTCCATGGCTGAGTCCTTGACAACTCCGGTACTAAAACCTGGCAAAAACCATAGGAACCTTGCCGCTTACCGTCCTGTTGCCTCACTCAATGGAGATGCGAAGATCTAGGCAATCTGACTGATGCACACTTCCATATCTGATTAAGCAGCGTGATACTGAAGACAACATCCAGAGACTGGTGCGTCCAATCTGTTCCATTCACTAGACTGGGCAGCAAATTGGTAAAGTGGCCTTGGATACCCACAGAAGGCATTTGATTCTATAGACTGGGCATTAGTTTATCAGGTCCTGGTTGCTTTTGGGTTTTGGGAATGGGTTTAGGAGATTCTTGCTAGCAGGATATCAAATGCACAGCACCAGAATACAAGTTAACCAGCAGCTCCCCTCACTGATAGCTATTCGGAGAGCAACCCTTCAGGGATGTCCTCTATCATTCGTCTTTGCTCTGGCGATTGAACCAATGACATGTGGTAGGTCTCAGGGAAATATTCAGGGGCTAGACTATGAAGGGACCCAACACACAGTGGCGCTTTATGCTGATATCACACTCATTTTCTGCACTATTGTGACCTCGTACCTGCAGCTGGAGGGGTTTGAGGCGGGTTCAGACTTTAGGATTAACAAAAATAAATCCCAGGGACTGAATGTCTTCTCATCAGCTGACGAAGTGCTGGAATTGCAAGGCCTGTCTCAGCCATCTTGGTCCAAGGAACCCATCAACTATCTGGGTGTCTGGCTACCGCCTGCTCCTCAGCAGCTATATAGGGCCAACATCCCTATACAGGCCAACATCCCGGACTTCATTAGTGTCACACTCACCTGTGTCTCTGCAAGAGCGATGGATGAGCCTGTGATGTCCCCTAAGGGTTTACCTTGATCTTTAGTAGGGTGTGCACTCCATCCTGCTTTCGCAGGGGCACGATTCACTCATGTGATTGATGCCAATGTCTGTAGGCCGAGCTCGGATGCCACACGCTGTTTTATGCCTTCACAGTGAGGCATAGTGTTCAAGGCACCAGTTTCTTCACTGGCCAGAAATTCCTTCCCAAGTGAACGTTGCCCAGAGAATGTTGTGTCCAAAATTGTCCGTAAGAGTGTTCAAAATTGTCTGTAATGTCTTTGTTTGCCAGTGTTTTTGTGGGTGAGTAGCGCTGCGTGTAGAAGCTAGCTGCTATTAGGTATGCGCAGCGCCTTCAATTCGAGCGTTCCTGGTAATGTCTCTCCCTTTCCCTTGCAGGAGAAATGATGTGGTAGTAGCGCTTCGAGTCCGGGCTCAGCGCTACTGGAGACTTGGTGGTTTAGTAAGTATGCATGGAGGCTTTGGTAAGTATGCACCGCATTGAGAGGGAGAGAGCAGCGAAATAAATGTCTGCGTTATTGGGGCGAGCGCAATGAATAATGTCTCTTTTCTTTTGCAGGGGTTTGTGCGTACAACTGACTTGGATTCCAGCGTCGCGAGAAGATTCGGTGAGTATGTGCAGCGTTACTGATGTGTGCGTGTTAACCCAGTTCTTCTTTGTTCTTACAGGTGCCGGTGTAGAAGTCCCCTCTTGACTGGAGATTGCTGCAGCGTGGAGTAAGAATGGAGGTTCCTCCGGGGCAGGTAAGCAGAATAATCCGGAGCGGGTACGCAGAAGCTGGATGATCCGGAGCAGGTACGCAGAAGCTGGATGATCCGGAGCAGGTACGCAGAAGCAGGATGATCCGGAGCAGGTAAGCAGAAGCAGGATGATCTAGAGCAGGTAAGCAGAAGCAGGATGATCCGGAGCAGGTAAGCAGAAGTAGATGATCCAGAGCAGGTAAGCAGAGCTGGCTGATCCAGAGAACGGCAAGTGTGTTGCCGATACAGCTCACAGTAAGCAACACAAAGCACTGGAAGAATCTTGGGTGTGGCTTATATAGCCAGCCACACACAAACACTAGAGAGCTCATGAATTGTCATTCACTTCCTGTTTGGCAACAGAAAGCGGTAACCAGGAAGTTACTACAAACACTAGGAAGGAATTAAAGGAGGGATCTGCTATGGGTTCTTTGTGTGCCTATGCCAGGCCTGCCAAGCCTCCACTCAGCTTGTCCCAACTACCTGCCTGATACTCATGACAATTAGATCCTTTGTGGAAGACCTGAAGAGGTGGGACCAACAGGAATTATCCCGGGTGGGCAAGATCATGGCAATATAAATGTCCCGGATACCGAGATTACTTTGTGTTTTCCGAACTCTTCCCCTATGACTTTACTCATCTACGCTTAACAGGCTTCAGGAAGAACTAATGAGTTCTATATGGGGACAGAAGAGGCCGCGGATTAAGCAATTAGTTATTCTGAGGCCCCAACAACTGGGAGGCTTGGGAGTGCCAGATCTGAAGAAATACTTTTACAGCCAGGGACGTCACTTCACCAAAATACCAGAGGTAGCAGAAGTGATATCTCGCGACCCTTGACCCCCCTGATGACATCACAGGAGGTGATGCCATTTGACCCCATCCCAAAGTGATATTGCGGGAAGCGATGGAACACAACCTTTCACCCGTTGACAAAACAGGACGTGGCATCACATAGCATTGAACATTACGAAAAATATAGTTACGATATCACTATAATGTGATGTACATTTCATACTTGAATGGATCGCCATATGTATTGTTAAGATCAGTGTGTATAGGCCCATATTACCAAATTACTGTGATTGCAAGCAGATGTCCATGACCAAATGATAATGATGTGTTATTATATAGCACTTAAGCTTAAGCACTTTACATAGAAGAAATATACACCCAATATCATCCAACCTGTGTTGGTACCCATTTATCGACCTCAGAAGGATGAAAGGTTGAGTTGAGGCGTTTGAGAACAGACTGAATCAGTGACTCACCCCCTGAAGTGTGCCTGAAATAAACCTTTAATGAGTCTAGCAATTATTGTATAGAATTCCCGAAAGACATTTTTTGGCATTCCTATTCTTTCTTATTTAATTTCAGTGCTGAAAGTGTTAGACTCGTGGCCCTCATGTTCTTATTTTTCTTCTTTTTTTAAGGGGCCTGACAAGAAAGCTAGCCACTCCAGAATTAAAGAGCCACATGGTGCTGGCCACAGCCCAGGAGCTTGGAAAAAGTAAATAAAAAATAAATAAATTGTACTGCGGAGAAAGGCTTGATGGATATTGATCAGGCTGCAACAGGTGTGCCATTGAAACACCTCCAGTGTTTGAGTGGGGGGGGGGGCAGATCAACACAAGGGACTCTTCTGCATGCGACAAAGGTTTCTCTGGAGCATTAGGATAGGGAGATGCACTTATGTGATGTTTAGTTGGGGTTGGGCCCTCTCTCCCAGATACTGCTCAATGCGGACTTCTCTAAAGGGCTATGCAATGGGAAATGTACAGCCTGGGAGTCACTGGGAGCCTTGACCCTGAGTGGTTTACATTCCGATTCCCTTCTGTTAACATTCGAGACCTGCAAGTCAAAGTTTGTAGTTGGGGGAACAGGAAAGGTTCCACTATGTACAATTTCGGCACTGGATATCTCAGAGAGGTTCACGAGAGTTGCACACAAGACCCTAGGGGTTTGGAACTATCTCTAAGGGATAGGGTAGCAGAGAAGTGTATATACAAAACCTATCAACTACTTCAGGGGCATTTACCTACGGACCCCCTTTCGTATGGGGTTAAGTGGAGGGAGGAGCTGCAAGTCTCAATAGAGCCAGAGCAGTGGATTCACATTTTAGAGAGGACCCAGAAATTCCCTAGGATGTGTCACGGTTAGGAACGCATTAAAGTCTGCCTTAGGTGTATCTGAACCCGCAAAGATTGAGTGAAAGGGGTGTCGCCACTATGCTGGAAGGGATGTGGGATAGTGGGGGACCTGAGGCATATGTGGTGGAATTGCCCAGAAATTACAATCTTCTGGAAAGAGTTTTTATCACACATTAAGAACACCACGGGTGGGTCTCCTTCATGGAATACAGCATGTTCTGGAGGGGCGGGGAGGTACCCAATGTCGGGACCGAAGGCCACCTTAATCAAGCAGCTACTTAAAGCAGCCAGATTGGGAACTGCACACTGATGGCAAGAACCTCTGGGCCTGGCAATAGCTTATTGGTGGGTAAAGAGTTGGGAAGTGATGGAGAAGGTTACAGCGCTCGCGTCTGGGACTTTTCAGAGGTACCTACAGGTATGGTCCCTGTTAATTGACTACATGAGAGATAGGGTTCATCTATACGACAGGACGAACCTCCTGAAGCATTTTTTTGCTCTTGTATGGAATGGGGTACGTCTGACGAGTCTTGAGAATCAGAGGCATAGCGAAGGGGCCGCTTGGGAAGTTGCAGGACTATACGCAAAGTGGGGCACTGCATGAGGCGGATAAATACATTATAATTATGGTGGCCTTGTTGGGCAGTGAGGTGGTTTGGAGGGTGCTCCCCCCATATAGGTGCTCTCTCTGGCTAATTGGGTCGATTCACCGGAGGAGTCTTGCTGAGGGTCCTGTCTCGACTTGATGCTGGGGACATATTGTAGGACTGTGAGACATGGACTTAGTTATAGCTCTAATATGTTACAAGACCCTCCAAGGGTGGTGATTTGGTTTTGGGAGATGCTACGAGATAGGCTTTGCTGCAGGGTGGGGATTTCATAGGCAGACTGACCTTTATTTGGGTGGTCTTTTCCTAATGTAACAACTCCATACAGGGTGGCATGGCAGAGTGTCCTTCTCCTGATTATGGTCACAATGTTATCCTGTCATTGATGCCTAATGTTCCTGGAAATATTTAAAAATTCTAAATAAAGCTTGAAAAAGAATCAGCCAATATAGAATGGCAAAGAAGTGGAGGGTAATTTATGGAGACATGTTTTAAATCTCCCTAGAGCACTTGTAGAAGTGTCTCAAAAAATGTTGTGGAGCTATAATGCCGGCAGGGGACAGAGCAGGAAGGGAGCAACGTGCAACCTTGCAACACATTTTTCAAGGGTTGCAGCCATGCTCGTTGACAACCAATTGAGTTGAAACAGATCTAATTTTAGCTGTAACAGCTATCGCGTGTTAAAGTAGATAAGTATGAAAAAAGTAGTGGAACTTAACAGCTCTGTCACTGCTTTTGACACTCTTCTCCCTGATGGCTACAAGATTCTCTCCAATCCCAGGATAAACCGGTCCGGGGGGGGGTCCGTTTGGGGGGGAGCTTCGGGGGCGAGGGGTTTTCCATGAATGGGCCCTGCTACTATTCTACCCATTCAATCCTACTCTACCTTTGAATGCCTTGTCTGTAGGCTTGGTATCTCTCCTACCCTCCATAGGCCCAGGACCCATCTCCCCTTTCCTCTCAGAATGGGCCGCCCTCTCCTTTGCTCTCTTGTCTACTTCCTCCAAACATATCCTCCTATGAGATTTCAACAATCACCTTGACTCTCCTGAAGCGGCCACTGGATTCTTCCACAACCTCTGTGACTCTTTCCCTCACAATTCTTCCCTCTGGTGCGACACTCAGCCAGACACACCTTGATGCACTCATTTCTGTTGACATCCCCATCTGTAACCCACTTACTGCACCTCTCTCCTAGTCTGACCATGCTCTCCTCTCTTCCCATCTGGAGCTCTCGGCCCCCAGACTATGCCTCTGCCCGCACTGCCAGTCTCCTTCTCCGTCATTTGACCGATGAAACGAGTGACTGTAACAGCATTTGCCACAACCTTCATTCCTCCTTCCCCCGCTATTGACTCTCATACTGACTCAGCTCTTGCTAACCTTAATCTCTACATCTCCAACCCTGGACGTACTTGCCCCCGTCATGAGAATCCGCGTGAAGTCTGCCTCCAAGTGCAATTCTTGGTATGACTCCGACTTGGTCGCTCTGAAACACAAGTGCAGAATTGCTGAGCGGAAGGGCAGGCTTCATGCACATCCTCCGACAAACAGGCCTACTGCCTGATCCAAAGGCAATACTGACTCTCCATTTGCTCCAGGAAGAGGGCCGATGTCCAAGCCTGCATCTCTGGGGCCACCAATAACACGGCAGAACTGTTAAAAATCTATAAGGAACTTGTCAATCCTACTGCAGTTTTCACTTCTTTTCCGCCCTCCAAGGCCCTCTGCACCGCATTGGCCTCCCACTTCACCACCAAAACCCAGCATATCCTGTACTCGCTCTCCTCTTCTCCCCAAACCCCACTCCTCTTGCTTCCCCCATGTTCTCCTCTTTCTCTCCCATTGCACCGGCTGAGGTCTCTAAAGTAGTCCGCTCTATGAAAGTCTCCTCCAAACAGGTGCTCCCCTGCTCATCCAGAACAATCAAGGACATCTACTCGCTCGCCCCTGCATTGGCTGATTTCTGTAATCACATTTGCTTCTAGCCCCTTCCCACTACCCCTCAAGCATTCCCTTGTGCACCCTCCCCTAAAATTGCAGTCTGCTGACCCTTTGTGCCTGGCTAACCATCTCCATCACCCCTTTCCTGGGCAGGCTCCTGGATAAGTTGGTCATCACCCAACTGATCCACAACACCAAATCTGTTGGCTGTCTCCACGACCACCAGTCTGGCTTCAGAGCATCCAGGGGGCATGGAAACTGCTCTCCCGAATACCCTTGAAGGCCTGCTCTCAAACCTATGACTCCAACTCCCCCCTCAGCCTCAATCTTTTCCCCATCTATGACATGGTTAATCATGCCACCCTCATAAATCTTCGAGATGAACTCTGCATCACAGTCCAGTCGCTGGCTTGGCGGACCTCTTTGCTCTCAAACCGACCTTCCCAGGTGCAACTGGGCCCTTTCCTCTCCACCACCTCTCACGCTACATGCAGCATCCCTCAGGGCTCCATCCTACCTACCTTGCCCTTTGTCCCACTTTATTTCCACATTCTCTTAGCACTTTCAGTGTTATGCTGAGGAGACCACTCTCCTTCAAGCTTCCTTCCTCTTCTTCCTCTCTCATACCCGACTGCTATTCAGGCATAGTACACGGCTAATTATCTCTGCCTTAATACCATTAAGACCAAGATCATTCTCATTGGGACGCCTGCTCCCTCTTTCCCTCCCACTCTCTGGCCGCCCTCCTTGGATGCCCTCCCCTTACCTCTAATGACGTCAAAAACATTGGGGTCGTCTTTCACTCCTCTCTCTTTCTCCTCTCACATGATGGCCCTTGCCAAGAAGGCCAACTTTCAGCCCCACCTCCTCAGAGGCATTCTCTTTTTCCTAACCTTCCCTAGAAGCTCAATGTTACCAGAGCCCTGGTCCTCTTCTCAAGGGTGGTCTACTGCACCAGCCTCTCCCTCAATCTGCCTCTTTCCTCTCGCTGCCCCCTCCAACTAATCCAGAATAGGACTGCAAGACGTATCCTTCACCTCAAGCCCAGGGACTACATCCCTCCAGTCCTGAAATCTCCCCACTGGCTCCTGGTGGCTGCAAGGATCAAATTCAAGACCCCTTGCATCATCCACAAGGCTTTCTGGGACCTGGAACCTCGCTACATCCAACTCTCTCCCAAAATACTGCCCGGCTAGAGCACTTCAGTCTTCTACCTCTAACTCTCTGCAAATCCGTTGTTTCTCCAAGCAGAGAGCAAGCAGAGAGTGGAGGTAGATCTATATCCTTGGCAGGATCCTCCCTCTGGAATGGCCTCCAGACTCTCAGACTTGAGCCGGATCTCCTTAAATTCCATAAACGGCTCAAATCCCTGCTCTTTTCTTCCTTCCCTAAATCCCTCCTGTGCTCCTGGCCAGGTCTCTTATGAGTCTTTCAGGGCAACAGCCTCCCTCGTCCAGTCTGCATCAGCACCCCCCAAACCCAACACTGCCCTTCCGGGCCCACTCCCTGACCAGCTTGGAAGGTTGGCAGCCCCTCCTGAGTCTGGCCACCCCTACTTTCCTGCACTAGTTGGTGTTTCCCGTCCTTCCCTGGTTCTTGCACTTTTGGGCTCTTCACCACACTTGCCCAACTTTGGGCCATCCTTCCCTTGTCCCCCGTACCCCCTGCACTTGCACGATCCGAATGTCACAAGGCGTAGTTGGACAGTTTTTGTTTTTAATCCCCTTGTCCCCGATCCCCTCCCTCCATTTTATGTCTTGTGGCGCCTGAAAACACATTGGGCCTCATGAGACTGGCGGTAACCGTGCTGGTAAAACCGGCACGGCTGCCGTGGTATCATTTATTTTCCGGCACCCGCGAATGGGCAATTGCTGGGTCAAACCAGATCCTAACAGCCCACAACCTACTCTACAATATAATTTTGCGGTGATGGAATCATCCCTGGACCAAAATGGGGTATTTGAACAGCACTATTGGCTTGTTACCATTATGCAATACCAAAGGCAGCACATGAGAAAAAGGGTTGCAGTGACATGGGGAAATAAATCCCTCTTGACACAAAATTCAAAAAACCATGCATGACAGTAAAATGTTTAGGGGACACAAAGTTGGGGAGCCCCTACCCCATTAATACATTTCTTCTCAACAGCCAAATATGAAGACGGCATTATTAGTTAACACTTATAGCAGATGCCATATAACATCTATGCCAATTGCCAGAGCTGAACTGTCCTTCACTACCAATGACAGCTTTTCCATTCTCCCTCCCCTTTTCTACTGTTCCACAGAGAGCTGCTATCAAGCGATATGTTGCATAAAGTGTATGTGTAAACCAACTTAAATAGCAAAAAATATCAAATTGAGGAGGGACCAAGCCTTATTTGCATATGATCTTTCCCCTTTTGTAATGGCTTGGCAGGCAAAGAACAATGTTCTGATGTGTTCCCTAGAGCAATGACGGAGGATAAGATTAATTCTAAACCTTCCAGCCATCACCTCTTGTTTTGCTGAAATTGCAAACACTGAAAGTTCAAGTCCAGATGACATCCTACAATAATACTCCCACGTTTCATATCTTCATGTTGAATACCTGCTGCTTCTAAGCAGTGTAATAATTGATATTATTTCCCAATTTAATGGTATTCTACCAACCAATGAAAGACCGAGATAATTCAAATTTATGACTGCTGGTTGCACGCAAAGGGACCAGGGGTTAACAAGCAAAGTGCTCTCATAGCTAAGAATCGAGTCTATATAAAGAACTTGTCTGCTATGATCCACTTTGGGGCAGCCCCTCAATCTAGGTGTCTATACCAAATTATTTAAGAGGCATTACGTTATGTGACTTAAAGAATATTTGCCCAAGTGTGATTTGAGAAAGAGGTTGTATCATTGCGTTTGCACAGTAACAAATATCAAGTTGCCATGTAATGATAAGCATATATCAAACATTAAAAAAGTAGAACAAAATCTTGGAGCACTGACCTGTTGCTCTTCTACAAAAGAAGGTGCCCTGCAAAGAAAAGTCAACATGTCAATTTAATAATGAACAGCCGTTAAATGGGACAAAGCAATGAGAATATGTTTCAGTCTGATCACAATGTGCAGAGTAATTATTTTCTGGATACAGAACTGATTAAGAAAAACAGAGTTGGTTTTGGTAAGGGTGCAAAAGGAAGGCCTGGACACAAAAGTGGTATATTTTTGGTTATACTCTTATTAACCGATGAAGGGGTTGGGAAAATGCATCTCTATCCCTGAATACAAGGAGGGGTTTCCCTGCCTCAAAGGGAACTAAGGAATACGTCAGAATGACAAAACAAAATATATGTTACTGTTGTGTCCAAAAAGCATACCTCTGTCCCCAACACTAATATTCTAAATCAACTGTGGGTTGTTTTCTTCCAAAGTCAAGTGTTCATAATAACTCTTCTCAACAGAAAAGTTCCCAATGTCTGGTGATTCAAAAGGCAAAAGAAATATTCTACCAGATAAAGGTCCGAGGCTTCTATGGGTTTGCTCCTTTCCCCTGGATTCCTTCTGGTTCTATATTCCTTTTCTTTGGGGTCCTAAAGAGCCGTTATCCTCTCAGGCAAATGTCATTATATTTTAGATCTTCATAAGGGTGCAAGTCCCCCGACTCACATTTCTTTATAATACCGGCTTGGTGTATTTCCTACCAACCATGGGTTTTTCATCAAAACACTTATCTTCAAGGTCCTCGACCCTCTTGTTCTCAAACTCTTTTTGATGCAAGTCCCAGACTCGCCAAATTTGAACATAATAGCTTGGACTCTCTTCTCAACTCTCTTTTGGGTACGAGTCTTGGTTCCCTCTAAATATCCAGCTTGGTTTACTCTCCTGCCAAGCATTTGTCCTCTCGTGGACTCTCTTTACATCTCTCAGGGTCTGAGACCCTCTTATTCTTCGGCTTTCATATGGGTGCGGTTTCCAGACCAACACTGTGCTCTTGCAATAGCTTGGTTTACTCTACTTCCAAGCATGTGCTACTTTCTGTAGTGCATCTGCTTTATTCAAGGTCGCAGATCCCATCTCATTCTTATGTGGGTGCGGGTCGCAGACTCGCAGTGTGCTGCTGCAATAGCTTGGTTTACTCTCCTGCCCAGCATATATTCCCTTGTGCACTTTCCAGTCCCAGACCTCTCAACTTTCTTCATGTGGGTGTGGGTCCCAGACCCGCACTGTATGGGTGCAGTAGCTTGCTTTACTCTCCTGCCAAGCATATGCTCCCTTCTGCACTCTCTCCGCTTTCACCAGGTTCCCAGACCCTCCGTCTCACTCACTCCTGTTGCTCCCAGACACTCAGCACTTTCAGCTCTGCCTGAGTACCCGTTTCTCTGGTGCATGTCTTCTGGGCAGCAGTGCTTCTTCTGGGGCGCCGGTAGCATTCGGTTGCTTGCTTCATTGGGCGGTGGCCCTGCCAATCAGTTTCTCTTTGGTTTCTTGTTGGCAGCCACTCTGCCAATCTCTTCCAGCTTTGCAGGACATGGCTTTCTTTCCTGGTGGGTTCCCTGGCTCTGGGCTGCCTGGAGGTTCGTTCAGCAACTAATATAGGAGGAGCTCATCCTCCTCTGCTTTCTTT
The DNA here is from genome assembly GCF_040938575.1 of Ambystoma mexicanum. NCBI lineage: Eukaryota > Metazoa > Chordata > Amphibia > Caudata > Ambystomatidae > Ambystoma > Ambystoma mexicanum. The sequence goes on from NC_090935.1 coordinate 1,466,834,928, forward strand.
CACGCACCTGCTCAGCTCCGTGCACAGCGTCTCTAGTTTTGGTTCCTGGTATGCCGGGTCGATGTCTGCACAGCTTCCTTGCTTGAGGACTGCTCTCGCCATCTTGTTTTCCCTCTACCTTTTAGTATTTCTTTGGACCAATCGAAAACAGTGAAAGGCTTGACCGTTCATTCCAGTTCTCTGGAGTAATCATACTCCTGAGCCCCTTCTTCATTACAGTAGTCATGGTAGAGTTACATGGGAAGCATTCGGTGTTTCCAGGGTTGTTAGTCAACTCTATCATATTAGGTGCTTTTTCTTTACAACAACAGATACTAACACTACCACACTGCCCGGAGTAAATGAGGGATAACTTGATTTCAGGAAGGAAGGAGGGTTGGCTAAGGTGATGGGATACAGCGTACTCTGGGAAGGGTCGTCCATAATCCCATAAGGGGCTTCCTCTCTCATGTGAACTCCTGCGATGCACCACCCTAGGGGGATCATTGTACTGTGGGTGCACCACTCTGGCCCCATGGGAAAGCTCTCTCCCTAGGTGAGAAGGACGACAGCCTCAAATTCGTCAAATAAGACATTCAATAGAAAATATCAATTCATGATACAAAAAATGCATCTCACTGGAATATTTAATTCCTATAAAAGGTCAACTACTAACCATACAACTTTAGAATTAGGGAACTGCTTTTCTGATGGGGTAGTACCAGGAAGAAGCTCAATGTGCATAAGTAAATCACTCACTTACATGCATCATAAATCCCCCAATTCATCTTTTTAACCAAAAATTAGCTATTCCAGATCTACATATTTACACATTTATCTTTTGTGTTTTATAAAGAGTACTTTCAGGCAGAGCTAAGAACAAGAACAGAAGCAACGGGACAAATGCAGATATCGCAAAAAGGTGTGCAATATCAAGTAGTTGACAAAAAGAGGAATGAATGCAAAGCAAATCTCAAACACTTTAGGTATCTGTATTTTTGGATGCTTAAACAGCATAGGAATCAAGCACCAATAGGCTAAAGCATCATAGCATTTTTTTTATAGCATTTGTGAATGAGAACTTGGCTTGTACAGAGGAAAAGCAGAGACTCTGTGACATGTCAGGTAAGCACCTAAACTCCTTAAAAAAACAAAGCATCCTAAACGGCCACTTGTGCTTACGCACAACTTCAGCGGTAACCTTACAGAATGGGCATTCAAACTCCTAACCCGAGAGGAACACAAAAGATATCCCTAGTCCGGACAGCCAACTTTGGAATTGGAGGTATGTTTGGGGGATGGATGGTAGGTACAGCAAACGACGAATGGTGCCTACAGTGACCCTCGCATTAATGTTTATGGTAATTCAACGCCTGGTAATCGCAATTAACTGATGCTCCTCAATACAAGCGGTGTGCTTAACAGTGTATAGACAACACCATATATCACAAAGTGTGGTGCGTAAATTGTAACAGCGAATGTTGGGTTGATGAATTTATGACATGGGGTGATATTGCTTTCAACTTTTAAGAACATGTGACACATTTCCGGTCATTGACTGCTACCGGCAAGTCTTTTGGTGTGTCAAAAGGCAGGTACTTCTTTGCAAATGGCTTAAGGTTTTAACTTGGACTTCAAGGGGCTTTCCGCAAAACCTGCAAAAAAGCAAGTCAGCGGCATTATGAACCAGGCCCATATGTGCACACACTGAGCACAGTTAACAGTACACACAAGACATACGCTACAGTCAGCTAAGCAAAAGCAATTCAATGTTCTTTTCTATTAAACTGACAAAATAAAAGCAATTCAGATTGCCTTTTCCACTTGATCTCAAGGGAAGAGGGGTGGACATCAAAAGTGTTTCAAACCATACTTCAGTATCAAGTTGTTCTTTTGTTCTTCTCGAAGTCGAGTGTTATTTTCGTACTCTTGTTGTTGTACATCCTAATGAAACAAGAGAATTGCTTAAGTAATTGATCAGTCTGTAGCCAGTACAGTCTACCATCAAAAACATGCCACACTTTTCTTTTGAAGAATACTGAAACTGGATAGTTGCTTTAAGTATCATGATTTATGCAGTTATTGGTAACTACAGCAAGACTTCACACATTGAAGAGAACAAACTACATGAAACCTAAATGGTCATATCAACCAATGTTATTTCTTTATACTTCCTGTGACCCAGAGCCATCAATTAGAAATTATGAAGCAGTTTCTTGGAATGGTGAATGCTTCCACTAAAAAATAAATACTGGCCACATTAAAAGGCTCTTCTCCACCTGCCACTATTTAAAAAATCAGTAGAATGTGCTTCCCAATGGCACAATAGGTCAGGCACATGTCATTAAACTATTATATTTCCATGCACCCATACAGCCACTTTTTCGGTTTAAAGGGCAATCTTCTCTAGGAGTAGTTTTAATCTCACAGGAATTGTATTGCACCTGCAAACAAAAAGCCTCAGATGCCGGCATGTTAAGGTAGGTTTCCGTTCCAGAACCATAACTATGCGTTCCAGAGGCTGGCAAGCAATTACATTCTCAAAATAGAAATTATGGCCGTGGTTTGGTAGGAAGATGGCAATAGCCTACAGCAAGAACCCACTTCACTACAGAAATAAGTGATGGCAATCAATGTACAGTTAAGTCTCTCTCCTGGGGGCTCTTCACCTCTTGTGAGGCGCCAACTAACTATAAAGCTACTATTTAAATTACAACCGGTAAACAGTGGATAAAGCTTGCTTTTTGGCACAAAGCACACAGGATTTATTCATTGGTTTTAATCGTGGGCACTGTTGCATACTGCATAGTGAAAACAGTATTGCACCTTAATTTGTGGTGCCCCGTCATAATTAAAGTGAGAACCCTCTTTATCATTAGCTGAGGCAAATTAACTGCACAACGATGTAAAGGAATTGCCAAAATGTTTGGAGCAACAAGCCATTCACTATCTCTGACCATACCACAGCTCCAAAATAAGTCGCTCTAAGGACCTGATGGTTTGGCTTTACACCTGCATATGTACAGACCAATGGCGCTCCTTCATTGGAGCCATATCTTACACTAGGTCTATCCCTAAACTTACGTCCTCCATCTACATGGAGTACCGAAGTCAAATTATATCTTAGCTGGAAGGATGAGACCCACTATCCCTGCAGAAAACTATGTAGGACAACGTAGTGTGTGCAAGCTCCACCCTACTGATGAGGTCCAACCAGACCGAAACACAAGTCTGGGGTTGCTGTTGGTACTCTTGTTCAGAGGAGAATTGCCTCGCATTTCGGTGCTGGGCTGCCCCAGGGCAGAAAGACTGATCTGTTTGGGATATTTCTCCTCTGTGAAAGATCGTGAGCTAAAGAATCTGGGTAAGATCTCATAGCTAGGACTAATGTCTGGCAGAGGGACTCCCAGGACCCCTCCTTGTTAATTTGTAAGCAGATGTATGCCAGGTATCCTGCAGTAGATCAATGACAGAGTAACAATGACTGGAAAAGCAAACTTGCTTTCCTTTAAGGTGTCTTTTGCAAATTATAGTGAGCCTCCAAGGCATTAGGGACTGACGTTCAAGGAAATTTAGAAGCTTCATGACAGCTCTGGAAACCTGAAAGGACAACAAGCTGCAAAATAGCCATATGAATGTGTCTGCTGCCCCTTGACAGACTGACTGGGCTAGAGCAGAACTAATCACATCCATAGCTTTTAACATGACATAACTGTAACAAGGTCCTGTTGAAATGGGGGTTGAAGACTGAACTTGCCACTGACAAAACTTGGACTAGGAAGGTCATACACTTCAGATGCTCCAGGTAGCTCTAGGTTTAGGATTTGCAAATGAGGTACAAATCACAGATGCTCATGGGTATCTCATCTTCCCCAAGGCAAATCGTTTTTTGTTTGTTTTTAAATTCAGGCTGCAGGCTTCTAACTGAGAAGTGGCAAGGCATAAATACTGGAAAGTTAACAGATATATATTCAGTGTCTCCGGTGCCAGAGGATTAGTAGAAGTTGTGTCTCTTGGGCATCGGCCAGTTGCTTTATATAGTGCAATGTCAAATGTCATGGAAGAATTACTCGCTGAAGCAAAACAATATGTTAATTAGAACATTTGTAAAACAATCAGGAGCTTAATATAAGCAATATTTACACCCTAAAAGACCACTATATCATGTACTAAATAAAAAGTGGGGGGGTGGGGTGGGGGGCGAGGTAAACAATGGGAAGTAACATCACAGGAACTTAACTATCCTAAAGTGAAACATGCAAATGTGTTTGAAAGTGTACAGGACAAATAAGGGTTTGCCAAGAGACCAGAAATCCCTATAACACCGCTGGTTAGGCATAACAGGTGCCCACATTTTAGGTCTAAGAATATGTAACAAAACATGTGCTGTATAGCAGAATATCAATATAAGACATTTTATAGCTTCATGATCAGAAATGCGATTGATCTTGTGGCCAAGTGTCTGGCTCCGACCCTAGAGACCTCTGTTTGAATCTTGGCCATGGGCCTCTGAGTGGGGGGCAGATATACAGGTATATATTTTTTTTTCAATACTTGAAAACACACAGGGGCCAACCACCCACATGATGCCTCAACTTGAGCCCTGCATAGTATATGCCTATGGTGAAGGATATTCATTATTACTTTTTTGCCTACATGGCGATGTGAAATCTAAGTCAAAGTAAAACGTTTTTTAAAAAAAGAACTATATGAATTTGAAAGCCTCATCAGTATTGCTGTCTTTAAACCCATTGCATTGTGAATATTGTATTTTAGTGGTCTCCATTCATAACTGACTCAACTGTGAGGGTAAACCCCAGGTGGGTGATGAATTATAAGGAGTAGGAAAATTAAGGTTATGGGAAATATTTATAAACTCGAATGGTACATTGTGCTACAGTTAAACAAAGAGCTTTAATTACGTTGGAGAGGTGGCTTTATTTGTACATTACTTTGCTTGCGAAGGAGGCTATTCGGCCAAGATCTTTAGTATTACATCTATGGTCGGGCTTTAAGAATTACTAAACATCAACACATTAAGTCTGACTCACTGGTTCAACAATTCATGCAAATGAATATAAGACAAAACATAATTAACAAATATATACTGAAAAGATCCCTTATGCTCAAAGCTGGATCGTATGCTAATTGTTTTTCTACATACCAATCATTTCATTAGAACTCTATGGATAGAGGAAGGGTGGTTGATATGGGGAATTACAAGAATGCCTGTATGAAGCTTTTTGAATGCATAGAATGGACGCCAGTGTGGGAGAAGGAGCATACCCTGAAGGAATTTACAGATAAACCCAAGGTCTGTTATTGGGGCCGGAACCATACGCACCTTGCCAGCCTTGGCACTTACAGGGATTATGCTGAATGCCAGACTACTTACCCGAGGCCCCAAATGTATTCAACGAGGCCTCCTCTTAGAAGATTTGTGATGCTCCGCCGTTCTAACCAGCTGCCCACTCTGAGTGTAATGGGACCTCGGATTGGAAAGAGTTGGGAAGATTGTGCAAATGCCATAGCCAGCTTGAGACACCTTGTCATGTATTAACTAGCTGCTGCACCTTGGGAAATCATATCTGGGGACTTTTGTTACTGATTTGGATGAAATTAAAAGTAAACCTTTTTGGACAAAATGCCTCATGGCCAGAAATATCCATTTTAATATGGCTTTGTTTAAACTCTGGCAAAGGATTGAGGTGCTAATTGGAAGTGTGCAATAACACTGATTTATTAGGATTGTCGTGCTTACTTGAATGCTGCTAGAATTCCGAGTGATTATATTGAATTGAGTAACAATGTTGTAACTACTTTTTACAGACTGGTTTTATGACAATCTTATGTATTGAAATATATCTATTTTGGAATTTTTTGTGCAAAGTTCTTGGAACTAAAATACAATAAAATAAAAATAAAATAATTAAAATATTACACCTCATGGCCTGTGTCAAATCCAGCAGATGTTAATGCGGGCTGGTGGTAAAAGATAACCCATTCACTTTTGGCTACCCCCACATATCGTCTGTTGTACATGCTCTAGCCCAATTAATTTGAACTGTCAAGTTAATGCCTTTATGGCAATGGTTTCATTGTTATCATCGGGGTTATTTGCTCGTCTACATGTCATATTGCTCTAAGGCTCCCTAGAACGTCATCATTAAGGGGTCTAAAATCACAGAGGGGCTTGTAATTGAAGGGGGTTCTAGTTTTGCTATATTGATACTTGTGCGGATACATTTTGTAGTCGCCCATATTTTTTTGCGGCTACATTTGGCGAAATCATTTAGCAGTCATTAACCATGGGGCTTTAGTTTAATTATCTGAGGGAATTGGACAGATCATTTATTTCTATTGTAGACGCTTTCTTGCAGGTCATTCACAAACCTCTGACAAATCATAATCCATATGTAACCCAGTTCTTATTGATTTGAACACTAATATTTTTAAATATTACATTCAGAGAAATTGATTTTCATCTTTAAAAAATCCTTTTTCACCCTGCTTTGATGAGCAGCCTATGACAGTCGATTGTGCGTTGAGCCTCCCGCTTTGAAATTGTTCATGGACTTGCATAGTTCCACATGAAAAACAATATCATTGCTATTGTTTCTTCTAACATGTAGCATGTATCAACACATTCTTTTTGTTAGGTCTTTTGGATGTCCACCATTGGCACTTATCACTGAACCATTTGCTGTTTTCTTATGGTGCATCCTTGTTTTTATTTGGTTGCCTATGGAGACTTACTAAATTCAAAAAAGCTATTTGTTGTTGTGCATGTTTACAAGTTAAGATAGTTCAATGTTCTAACCATTGTGAGTTATGTTGTGTATTCACCACAGTTACTGATCCTTTCCAGTTCATACTAATCACATGTAATCTATGCAGTGTCTAGAGTGTTTTATATAGATTCAAAGGCAACAATGGTGCTGTCATGCCAATTATTCTTCATAATGGTCCAGAAAAATGATTGCACATGGGGACCCATGGGTGCACAGTGGGGTTTGTGGCAAATGGTGAAATTGTTCGTTCATAAGCTTTATATATCCCCATAGTGCATCAAAGCATTAAAAACTGGAACCTAAAACAAATGGTGAAATCAAAGATGATCATCATGTTAGTCAAGGTACATTTTACAAAGTTCTAAGAATATATATTTTTTATGGAAAAAACCTAATTTGAATTCCACAGGCATGGCATTATTTAGTGGATAAGGGCATCACATCTAATGTCACCAGAGAGCAACCCTGTTACCATGCTACTGTGTTGAACTACCTCATGTCACAAGCAGCCATAGTCCTCTTGATTACATCATGAGGGCTTGGGCTTTAGTTAAATGGGCAACAAGTGTACACCTTTCAACTCCCTGCTAATACTTGTAGCTTTCATTTTTGTCATTCAATCCTAAATTCTTCCCAGGTTCTGGGGTAAGGTTCATATCCTCATATTATGTAGCATTTAATGCCAACAAACTGTTTTCCTGCTTCCATTAGGTAATCATTTAGGTTCATAAGGTCCATTCTCTTACTTTCCCGCATCAGCTTTTTCAATGGCCATATCCTGGTCAAATTGCTGGCTATGCGTTGTGAAATTATGCTGTCTTTAGTAAGTTCAGATCTCTTTGAAACTGATTTTTAGAAAGAGTTATTGACCGTCTTTTTTCAGGACTGGTACACATATAGAAAAAAATAGCACTTGACGCTTTCCGAAGACTAGATCTCCAATTTACTATTCACTCATCGCCGTTCAAAGGATTATGTTTTTGTTAGCTTGAGTCCTGAAGAAGAAGTCTTTGTGACGCGACAGCAACACATTTCCTCAATTCTTCCTACGAATTAGAAACTATCCCCACTCTCAACCACACACCAATATACTAACACAACTCCCTCCTTGATAAATAATTGTTCGCCATCTTTAATTTCAGCACACCATAGCTTAGATAACATACCATCTAATCTCATTTGTTCCCCATACCTCATGTTTAATGCAAACTGCAGAAACACATTGCACACCTACAGTTTGCATCATTATAAATGGTTATCATTCAAATAACATCAATACTAACATCGAAATGTAACAATTCAAAATGAATTCTATTTCTCAACAGCATATAACGACTACAGTGACTGACATGGAAATCTGCAATTATAAATATGATTTTCCTTTCAACTGATAGTCGAAGTGTGGAGATGTGGGATTGTTCGGAATGGATTGATAGAGCATTGTTGATGGCCATAAAACAAATAATGAAGGTGTGGAAATCCAGGAAGACGCCACATTGCGAGAACTAGGTATCGGATATGCGGACGCTCTCTTGGTATGAGAAGACTCAGGCAGTTCGACAACATCGGGAAACTGAGTACGAGGAGAGATGGGGGCCATTCAGGGATTTATTTGGATGAGGTGTAGGCTTTGGTTTATTTTGTGGATATTGAGGTTGGGGATTGGTAGGGGTTTATGTTTTGTCCTTTTTTTTTGTTTGTGTTTTGTGGTATCACATCTTGCCATGAGATAGGAGCGTGGGGATGTTTTCGGATTTCGTTTTGAATAGCTGTTACTTTAGTAGTAATTTGCATTTTGTTGCACTGATGTATATGGAGTAATGTTTTGCTTGTTCCCATTCTGTTGTTACTCAGTTGTATTATGTTTTGTATAATTATTAAATAAAGTTGATAAAAAAATACATTAAAAAAAATATGGATTTTTATGGCGTAAATACTACTTTAATCCCTGAAGTGCGGAGAATCAACACCCCTCATCCCCTGCTCCATTGTTCTCCCCAACCAGAGGCAGTGAAGTGGATGATTTCCCCTTTCATGCCTGGGGGTTGCGTGATGACATCGGTGCACGCTACGTGCAACGTCATCAGGAAGTGATATTTACATGCTGAAGTCGGTTTCAGCATGTATATATCACAGTCACGCTTTTGCGAGAGCATTTCTTGCTCGATTTCCTCAAGTGAGGGCTTGTTGGAAAGGGGAGACTATTCCCCTTTCCAACTAGCCCTCACTCAAGGAGATTGGTGGTCGAGGATCATTCGATCCTCGACCAGCAATCACCACTGGACCATCAGGGAATTACCAAAATGAAAAATCCCAAAAAAGATAAAGGTCAAACAGGCACACTTGGGGACATTGGGGGGCTGGCCCTCTGCCAGTGGGCCAGCCCCCCCAGAAATCCACCAGGGAGGGGCAGATTTTTGCTGCTTCCCCGGGGGAGGGCAAAACTGAGGATATGACCAAGGATATGATCTTGAGGGTGGGAGAGGAAGGTCAATCAGCCCTCAACCCCAGAAAACGCCAACCAGATGGCATAATGTTGTTTTGCCTTTTTGGGGACACATTTGTGCAGTTTTGCACCGATTTGCCCCAAAGGAAGGCAAAACAACATTACACTCCACATGTAGTGAAAAGCTTGGGGGCATCAGAGGACTGGCCCTGTGCCTGTAGGCCAGCCCCCCTAGAATCCCCTCACACACCACCATCCCCAAGGATGGACAGACCCTTGCGGCTTCCCTGGGGGCCAAATTTGGGTTTCTGCCCCCAGCAAGGCCCACCAGTGATATGATCTTAAGTGGGTGGGTCCCTCCAGGCCAATAATAGATTGGGGTTGGGGGCTGTTTCGTCTGTTGCCCGTTGCAGTGCCCCCAGCCGTACTGGAACTCTGGCAGGTCCATGTTAGAGCTTTTCCCTCTAGGGAGGGATAGGGACCCCAGTCGACCCACATGCAAGGCAGACGCCCAAGGCTGGAGGCAGCAGCCCACGGCCATCCTAGAGCTGTGGCTGGGCTGCGTTACACCTTTTCCTTCTGAGGGATGGAGACTCTGCAGTGCTCTCTGGGACCATCACTGGGCTTTTGTGATGTCGAGTCACATGGGGGACAAGCGCCCAAACCCGGCGCAAGCATCCCCGACCGTCCTAGAGTTCTGGCCAATGCCGCGTTACAGCTTTTCCCTCCGGGGAGGGATGGGAAATCTACCGGGACTTTCCATGGAAGCTGCTGGCTGGGAGGCGGTCGACCAAGACAGACGCCCAAGTTCGGGACAGCACTCTGACCTTCCTAGAGCTCTGGCTTGGCTGTGTTACAGCTCTTCCCTATGGGGACAGATGGGGACCCTGCCAGGGCTCTCTGGGACCACCACTGGACTTTGGGATGGTCAACTCACATGGGAGACAGGCACCCAAGGCTGCAGGCAGCACCCCGGCCGTCCTGGAGCTCTGGCTGTGCTGCATTACAGTTTTCCCCCCGGGGAGGGATGGGGACCCCGCCGAGGCTCTCGGGGACTGCCGCTGGACTTGGGAACAGTCGACCCACATGGGAGACAGGCGCCCGAGGCCAGGAACATCACCCCGACCGTGCTGGAGCACTCGCTGCACTGCGTTAGAGCTTTTCTATTCAGGGAGGGATGAAGACCCTGCCGGAGCTCCCTGGGTTTGCCGCTGGACTTGGGTATAGTCGACCCACATGGGAGACAGGCGCCCAAGGCCAGCACCCACGGCTGTCCTGGAGCTCTGGCTGTGCAATGTTACAGCTTTTCCATGCAGGGAGGGAGGGGGGGGTCTGCCGGGAACCCGTAAGACCACTGCTGGTCTTGGGGACAGTCAACCCACATGGGAGACAGGCACCCAAGAGCAGGGGACATCAACCCTGACCGTCCTGGAGCTCTGGTCTGGCTGTGTTACAGGTTTTCCATCCAGGGAGGGATGGGGGACCCTGCCAGAGCTCCCTGGGACCGTCACTGGACTTGAGGTCGGTTGACCCTTTTTCTTTTCTACCCAGTTAAGCGCACTCACGCATGTGTGGTACTGTTTTCGTCGCCACACCTGTGAGAACGTGGGAAGGTAGGACATGTGGTGTTGCCAGTGTGTTTCAGTGGTTTCTTGGTGGTAAATGTCTAAGTAGTGTGTTTTTTCCCCCTACATTTTGGTCTTTGCCAGGCATTGTGGGTAATACATTCTAGGGCGATTTTGAAAGTCGGACCTCTTTGGATTTCCACAGGAGTCATCTTTTCAGAAATGCCTGGGGTTCCCAGTTTTCCTTGGTGGCTGCGACACCCCAGGCCCAAAATCTGTGGGTTGTCCAGACTGCCAAATCAAGTATTCCCCAGGGCGTTTGATGTACCAGTGGTTTAGCCTTTTCCATTTGCAACCATGTCAGTGCTCCGACACATGTGAGGTACCCTTTTTATTGGGACACCTGTGGGAAGGCAGGACATTTGTTGTGGTCTCTTGGTTTTGATAAAAGTTTTCATACATTTCCTACTGCACTTTGTTACACAACCCTTTAATTTCCCAAATGTGACCTACATTTAGTCGCTGCTTTAGAGACTGTATGCTCTTGTAACCCATGCATGGCACCTATCCTTCAAAAGGTCTGCCTGTGCGCTTTCAAAAAATGTATGCTTGCCATTCTTCACCACATTTGTTTTCCTTATTTTCTAATGGTAAGTACGTCTGTTTAGGCAGTCAACATAAAAATCATGTGTACCGTGGCTCCATTTTAAGCTTGTGGTATTGCTCGTTTTGCGAAACATTACGAAAAATGTGTGATTTCCTAAGTAGAAGAGTCAGGGGAATGCAGCGATGCATTGCTCTTCTCAATAGTCACAAAACCCATTACCTTACAAGTCCAAACATGTCCAGCATATAACTTTTTGTCTGTCATTTTTCCAATTGTTTCCCAAACTATGGGAATTTTTGCTATATAGTTGTTGCCTGACTTGCGCAAATGACCCTTCCTGAACTTGGAATTTCGTCTGCTTTTCAGAAATGTATGCCTTTCTGTCTTCCCCATTTAGCTTTCCTACCCTCCTCTTCCATCCCGTCCAAGCATTTTCTATTGAATAAAAAGGCAAAAATCGCCTACCTCTCACAAAACTGACCTTATAAAAAATTGTTTTTTTTGTTCCCACTCAACCTGTTCTTGAAAGCTTAGAAAATGGCGAAATCAGAACAGCAAACCATTTGTTCATAGCTCTGAAAAGGAAAAAGACATGCTCTATGTACCTCATTTTAACTGCATTTTCTGCACTTTGTTGTTATCCAACCCCCCCCTCTCTGCCCCCTCCCCCACAGCAAACTAGGAATCCTTGGTGGCATTATGACTGCCTACATATCCTAGTCTCAGGAGGATAGCTCAGCAGCAATGTGCTTGTCTTGGAAGCAAGATGACACGGAGCAACACAGGTTCGATCCCCGGATCCACGCTTAGAAACCTCTGGGTATCAAGCGCGTTATAAATAACCTATCATATCATACATGTGGGAAGAGAAGCGTGCCAATTTGGCCGTAATATTACTTGTAACAAAGTTACAAGGGATTCAATGCGACATACCGAAATGTCCAAAAAAAGGCTCGGCACTGGGAGCGAAAACCCCCAGCAGTTAAGGGGTTAAATAAAACATACTGTTTTGTTAGCAAATGGCCATATCCTCAACATATCTCACCACTCATTTGGGCCCAATTTATCTATGAAACAGAAGTGTGAGATTTTGTCCATCATTTTGCCACTAGGTGCCGCCTGGTCATGCCTCATTCCCTTTGCGCTGTTAGTCTCGTGCATAAGGTTGCTGACTAGGAAATCCTCAATCCCTGGGGCCAGACACTGTCCATTTGATTGCCTCTTGCCAGCGATGCATAAAGTCAAAGGCAAAAAGTATTTCACTGCAGTCAGTTGAATTTATTTTATACGTAAATGGTTTTTCACACAGACTTATTATGTGTGGCACTTAACTCCTGAAATCGAAGCGATAAACACAGGGCCCAATTCCAGTACATGCTTTGAATATACCATACATTTAACACACGAACCAGCAGAGTTTTATTTTTGTTATCAACACCCACCGGGTCGAAGCGCCTGTTTTGTGTGCTGTCCTGCACAAGGAGTGATGCAAAAATCCTTTAAAGAACGTAGGCCTTGAGGTGCCAGTCATTCTGATTGCAGTGGTAGGCTTGTCGAAAGGCCGCTTGAATGAGGCAATCACTGTCTGTGCAAATCCCCACTGGTGAGGTTGACATTTTCCCCCCAGATCCTGCATAGTCATGGCAAGCCAAGATTGTTATTCTAAATGTTTCCTCACGCAGAGATAGAACCGGTCTCCATTACAATGAATGCCTATTTACGAAGTAGTAAAATGAAAAATCTTGAATCGGTTACTGTAGCATATGTTCTAAAGAGTGTGTTCATTGATACAATATAAAGCCTACCATGGTTTAAAGTGTCAGATTCCAGGAAAAATCATAGCAGCCATAGTTCGATTCCCGATCCTGACGCACAGTATATTTCCATGCCAACCACCACAAGACATTGGGGGTCATTACAAGTCGGGCGGTAAGGGATACCGGGCACCGGTAAGGAGACCGGTGCCGGTAATCCCTTACCGCCCGATTCCGAGGTCCCTTGGAAGGAACCGTAAAAGACGTGTGGTCAGACCACACGTTCTTTACAGGACCAGTTAAGGGACCTTGGAGCTAATAACGGGCCTGCAATTAGCGGGCCCGTTATTAGCGCCTTCTCCCTTCCCATTGAGCCCTATGGGGGCTCAAATGGGAATGGCTTTTGGAATGGGGACTTGCCGGGTCTGCCTAGAGCGGAATGTCCTGGTAAGTCCACACCCCCCCTCCACGAGACCGGACCCAGACACTATTTTAGAGGCAGCCATGGCGCCAGTAGCGCCATGGCTACCTCCAAACTCGGAATGAGGCCCATTGCCTTGAAGGAGGCATTGCAACTGGATTACTGCACGTATTGAAAGAAAAGTCAGGAGTCAAAACACCCTGCCTACAATTCGGCGACTGAGTGAACGTCTAAGAAGTGCACAATAAGCTTGTGGACGACACTATCGAGTAGGGAACGGAGCAGGAGTCTGAGCTGCAGAAATGTAGCTCTAATTGAGAACAAGAATGCTTGGGGCCTGGAAAGAGCACAGCCTTCTAGATGCATACTATTAACAAGCCAGAAGATTAATTCGTTTCTCCTAATATAGGACACCCATAAACAATTACTGTTAACAGAAATTACAGGAAGTTGGCTGCGCAGGTCAAGCAACAGAGGGAAGCCGAGGGGACGCTATTGGGGCCTTTTGGTACACAACATATTTACATACAATTAACACCCAACCAAAGTTGCTATTTTGTCTTAACTTGGAGCCATTTTAGACAATTAAAAAATAAGGCCAATGAAGGCGAGATTTGAACTAGAGTCCTGGGCCGCTCCCTTTGCTGAGCACTCAAACCACCATGAAATCTGTACAAGCATAAATAATAACAAGTCAAGCACCGTCTCATCATGCACCAAGATGCGCTCCGTCTTATCCTTGCGCATGGGAACTGCTGTTTGCGTCGAGCACTATAAAGTGGAAAGAGTGCAGAGGTGCAGTTACGTTCCTTTAAGCTCGGTGGTTAAAGGGAAAAAGTGCAGTTTCAAGTAAGACGCAACGCAGAGACTAGGGGTCTTGTATCACTGCAAAGGGTGGCAACCAGTGCTTTAAGTGGGGTTAGAAATTGAGGGGGGGCGGCTCATTTGGGGGCGTGGTTTGCCTGATGGGCACGGCCTAAAAATTGAAGACGTGGCCTAAACAAGAGCATGTAAAAAATGAACAGGGGTGCTCTCATCCACATAACTAAGCGCATACTGCAACACTGCTGGTACAAGCAAAACGTGTGGCCCTGGACAGATCATTTAATTACACTGTTGAGGGTGAGACTTTTTAAAAAGAGAGAACGTTGACTGCTTTTAATATAAAATACAAGCTGTTCTTGCATTTGGGGAGGGGGCCTACAAACAACTTTTTTACTCAGGGGGCTCACAAAGTTTGTATACCACTGCCCTTGCCCAATGCAGCTAGGGCATGGTTGCAGAGCCCAGCGCCTGCACGCTTCCCTATCACGCGGGCATGACTGTTTTAATGTAATCTGGATTGGTGCACGCTTGTAAAAGCAATACAGCCGATGCTAAATGGGTCTTTTAGCACCGGTGCAAACGTTCATCAATCGACCGCAGATGGTGATGTGTCACAGGAGTTCTCAGTCTGCAGAAGTGGAATCTTCGTACGAGAGTTCAACATCTCAGGACATAATGACTCAACCAAGACGTGTTTCAAGGGGTCGAAGCAAGGTAACACTCATCACGCTATCAGTGAATGATGATAGGGCTCCATGAAACCCCATCTGGCCACAGAATGTTGCCTAAAACCAGCCATCAAAAACATGTTGTCAAAGTGAAAATGTGTTAACAAGGAGCACAGGCACATGCACCAACACATGACCAGCGGTCGGTGCAGAAACCTGATGTTTGCGTAAAAATAAAGGCGTGCATGTGGGCGGATCCTTGGCACATCCCATGGAACGAACTGCGATTGCGCAGCTTCACAGCTGCCATTTACCCAGACTCAACTGGCACAAGTGCCCGACACCAGTCGGCAAATATAAAAGTGGATGACAAGTACTGTAGCCTTTCCTTCAGCAAGTTACTTCTCAGTGCCATATGACATTGAATTAATTAAAGCAACTTTGCAATGCCCATCAAAAATACTAGTCAACCGAGAGACTTCTAGGTGGGTAATTTTTTATAATTGATGCATCCTGCCTCGTCCTGGTTCAAAAGTAGGTCCCTAAAACATTTTAAAAGGTAGGTTTGCAAATATATAAAATAAATGCTTTTTCAAAATACTTCTTTCCAAATGGCAAATAAGAAAGTCATGGTCCGCAGTATCCAAAACACCCAAGAGGTGAAGCACTAGAAGCAGCAAAATACTGCCAACATGTGCCTTAAACATGTTCTCCATAATTGCCACTAGTGTGGACTTCAGTTCTAGGTTGGTCCAAACCACACACCACACTTGCATAGATTGCTGGCCTCTGTGACAAAGTGACCTCCGGGCCATTGCTGCATTAACCTGGAAATGACGTCCCCATGTCCGGTCATCCAAACCAACCATCCATAATGGATTGTCCAAAACCACAAACCCCAGAATTCCTCTTTCCATCAAAGGAAAAACCTGGACCAGCTCCGGGAAAGCTAAACTCAGATTCAAGAAGAGAAAGATGAGGGGGAAACCGTGAATGGGTCCCATAATCCTAGGAGGATGCAAACAAACTGGTCTCCAATCCTAGTTGCCAAGACTCTGCCATCAGGCCTTTAAAAAAAAGGACTTTGCCTCCCATAATCCTTCTCTCCTATCAAAGGAACCTGCACTAGACTAGAAAGCTACACTTACTGGTTTGCAGGCATGAGCACTATGGAAAGAAACACCAGCACCCAACAGGAGAACTGACCAATTCCCTCAAAGGGACATCAAGGGGGAACCAGTGCCCTTTGTCAAAAGGGGCAGGAGGAACTGCAGTCTGTGCCCATGCAGCAAGAGGCTATTTAGAGAATGAGTTTCCCAGACCCCCTCTGTTTTGCATTTAGAAAATGACCCCCCAACCCCTTTTTCTTTACACCGAAGACAGACATGGAAGGGGAGAGCTCATGTCGCCCAAACAGCTGCTGGCAAGATCGCGAGAGACCCTTGCAAACTCCCACCCTCTCCCCAGCGGCACCAATGGGAGAAATAACTACTACGTCAAGCCACAGGCAGAAGTGGTTTGTCAGCCTCCCCACATGTCCAAGACAATGCTCAGCACACTTGCTCACCTGTGTACAGGACTGTCAAACAAAGTCCAGGAAGAGGAGGTCCTCCAGCAGCATACAAGTAGAGTGTGCAGCTGCCACCCAGGGGAAATTACATTTTAGAATAGAATTCAAAATTGTGACCATCCTATTTGGAGACTTTGGGGCTACCCTAATTGGACTACAGGACATCTATAAGACTGGGCATGCGCAAAAGGATCATGTGACACTCAGCTAAAAAGGGTGCAGCAAATTACATTTTTTAAATATTTCTAAACAACAAAATGTGTTGCACCATAGAAATTAACATGACAGAACTCAAAGCCAGGTCATGTGGCTCTAAGGGCTAACCCGTAACCAATAGACCAATAGACCAGACAGTACAATGTAAATCCCCAGTATTATAACTTTCCAATTTCTTCTTTCATTCAGATAAACAAGGTGTTTTTGCCATGTAGTTTTAACTTTTATAAGACTCTGCAGTCTCATGAAAGTTATGACACCAGTGTGTGTGCTTGAAGTCACTGCCCTGGCAGCAGTAAACAAATACAAGGTTCCACTAGCACTTGGGAAGGGGCTGGTGGTTTGATTATTGCCACCAGGGATCAAATAAAAAAAACAATACACACATTGCAAAAGGGATGCCTGCACGTTTTTTAAAAGCAAGACTTTGGGCCACATTAAGTTTCTCATTTTACATTTACAACTATTGTTAAAGAGTTGTATTTTTTGGGGGTAGCCACATTTTACAGCAATACAAACCTAGAGTGTGCCATTCCTTTAAGGCACTGGCTATCAGACAGTGTCACTGTTTATTCAGTGGATACATGAAATGCCAACGTAGATGCCTGTACTTAGCAGCAGGCAATGACAATTGTGAAGTCTTTTCTTAAGGGGGGGGGGGCTAGAATAAGAAGTATTGCAGATCCATCCGTTCCTCTACGTACTGAGGTATTTGTATTTCTGCTTTAATATGACCTCATCAACATTCTGACATTATCAACGTTATTCGTTCAGAGTTTGAGAGGTTTGCCACAAACTGGACCATCTAATTATTGTGGGTAAAATCATATTGTTGCAAAACTTCAATGTTGCCTGTTTTGCAAACTATGCAATTCCAAACACTCCGAAGAATCTTAAATATGAGGTTTGCAAATTTGTATTGTAAGAATGGCTTGCTATACTTCCAGATGTGTAATTTGACAAACAAATATGGTCTTTCCAATATTTTACAATTTCCTGGCCCTTTATAGACAGTACGTTTTGAGGTGTGCTTCTAATTAGGGTTCCATTATGAAGCACTTTAGCGTGCGTGCCATTCACACTATTGCATGCTACTGTAAGAAACACCCCCTCTGCCCACCAACCCGCTCTCCCCGTACCCTAAAATAAATGAAAAGAATCGCCACAGCAGCGAAGATTTTGTTTAACTAGTCTAATTATTGTCAGAGACTTGGTGGAAGGGCAAAGCGCTAAAGGTTCACCTTGAATTTACATATAGCAATCTTACAGTGCATACAAACAGAAACAGATGACAGCGAAAGCAATTGGATTACTCACAGTTTTGGTTTGGTTCTTGTGGGCATGCTGGCTCCCTCTGCTTGGCGCTGCTGAGGTCCTGCTCTCTTTGGCGCTGTTCTGGCTAGGTGACCGCTTTGTTTTCTCCCGCTTCAATTCAAGCTCAAGTTGTGACCTGGAGAAAAGAGCATTCATAAATATATACGACTGAGCAAAAATCAAACCGTTTAACAATTATGTAGCAGCATCTTATGAATGGGAATGCCACGTGACAGTGGTAGCTTCCGGGTTAGAAAGGTACTGCACGGTATGGTTTTGGGGTTGACGTTTTGTGATTAATTACCACTCAAACGCAATGAGGTGCACAGGCACATACAGAGCACTGTATATGCCTTTTGACTAATGCCACTACCATCTCCAGAGGACAAGATCCAAAATGAGTGAAAGTACATATTTTTGCTGGAATATATCCAGAAAAAGTATTATTGACCTCATTAAGAAAAATAAATTGCACCAGAATACAAACTGTGCATAACCCTTGAGACTTTACTCTTGGTTAACATACAAGTGTGGCTCTCATTTTAAATGATTTTGAAAACTGACTGGCGATTAGAAAAGTGACGACATGCTGTTTCACAAGAACATTATTTACAAGGTATGATATGAAAGGTTTTTTTATAACGCGCTTAACACCCACAGGTTTCTGGATGCCCCCGAGCTATCCTCCTGAGACAAAGTTGAAGAAAACTCATTTTTTTTTTTTTTTTTATAAATGGGACATCACAAGGTTGATCAACAATTGAAACATTTGCCATGTACAATAAATGTGCATCCCATCCTACAAGGACGGTTGGAATTCAGAATAACTTGATTGGAAAAGGGTTCTGACATGCATGTGGCACCTTTGAAGCAGAAAAGACCTTCCTAGCAGGATGCTTTCACTGCTTCAATTGCCTGGGCACTGTGCAGTAGTTCAGAGACATCTTGTCAATACCATTCTTTGGACCCGTAAAACAGGACTAGTTAGCCTTCTAGGTTTTAGGATTTGTATGGCCACTGGTGTAGCCTACCACCTGTGGCCCCGAAGAAACTAACAACTTTGCTCCTCAATCGGGAACTGGGTGTCCGATCAAGGGTACACAACCGATTCTGGAAAATCAGGGAACACACTTGGCTCCCATAAACCAGTCTTTTGCGCTCTTCCAGAATTCTGCTTGGCTCCATCTACTTGACATAGAGTTCCCTAGGGGTCTCCTTTCTGAGAGGGGTGTCGGATTCTCTACTTCACAGGTTTCCCTGGGGTTCCTTTATTAACAGCCTGTCCAGCCCGATAACACTTAATTCTCTTTTTGGCTTCTAGTGTGAATATGGAAGAACGGCCATTGTGATGGGTATGGCTTATATGGACCCGAGGACTCACGCTCTTTGGCAGGAATGCTTGGGGCAACAAAGCCCTCACTTGGAAAACTGAGCAGTGGGGAGTGCTCAGGGTTGGGGGGGGGATAAGGAATGGATAATCTGCTTCCTTTCACTCCTATTATGAGCCTGAGTGGAGGAAATACTGGAGAGGAACAGACATGCGCAGGAACCTCTCTGTATGGGAAACAGGCAGGGCTACACTTTAAATGTCAAAACCAGGGAATGTAAAAAGCAAGGATGGATTGCTTTTATTTCCCTGAACCATGACTCCAGGATAATTTGAAGATCTGATCATGAAACAGGAATGGCACTTTCAAAATATGTATTGTTTTGGGAAGTAAAACATCTGCGCTATTAAAGAAGTTAGAGGGACATCTTTGAGTAGGCTTGGTAGGCATAGAAAAGAAAGTTTTTCTAGTATGTGTATCCGATGGTGGGCAAAGGAGGAGCTAGCTAATGGTCAATAGGTGGGAAGCACAGAGTTTTCAGTCATCTAAGGTGATGCCGGACCTCCACCTAAAAGCATTACTGGGATCAAGACGTGTGCAAGCATTTGGAAGTCGGTTTCTGGCACCAGGAGACTTTTCATGAGGTGTACAATTGACAAAGGGATGGTATTCATGAGAATGCACATTACTATGCAGTAAGCAAAACACAAGTTTGCAAACCGCTAAGACATGTTGTTCCGTCTGCTATGCTGTGATTGACAGCTACTAACATACAGGCCTTTACGTCCACAGAGAATGAGCATTCATTAAAAAATAAATATATATTTAAAAAACACGTCCTGGTGCACCAATTTAACTACAAGGCAATGTTATCACTCATTCGTGTTCTTGCAGATAATGAATTCAAGATACAGAACTAGCCAGGTCAAAACCCAACCATCAAACAGATGCTTTCTCTGTAGAAAACAAAGTAACAAAAATATGTATTCACCGCTGTTTCATGAGCTGCTCCACATGTAGCTGCAGGCTGTTGATCTTGTCCCCAAACTCCTGCTTGAAAAGCCTGTTTGCATCCTCTGCGGACTGCCGGTCTCGCTCTTCCTGCCGCAATCTGGATTTGAGCCACATGAACTTGTGATAAAAAACAAAAGCCATGGTGGGGAGGAAGAACGAGTTTAAACAACGAAGAAAAAATAATAAACAAAATGAAATGCTGGGAATGATTGGAGTGGACAAGACAGGAATGCATTATGAAGGGAGACTAAAAAAAAAAAAAAGAAACAAAAATATGGGAATGGTGTGAACAAATTAAAAGAAAAATATTCTGCAGAAAAAAGGCAGTGAAGCAGGCAGAAAAGAAACCTATTTTATCCAGATGATCAGCTATTTAAGTCTCTCCTGGCACAAGTGTAAATCCTTTGAAAATGCTCTGTCTTTATGTACCAAAGTAAACATGACATACACATTATTTGTTTTTTAAATCAAATCGGATTTTAATACAAGTTACATCTAAGCGTTACACAAGTAACTGGGAATTGCAACAAAGGATATTTGTACTAGTAGTTGGAATTGGTGCACTTCCTGGTCTCTTCCACAACCGATGCCCTGATAACACGCACAGCGGCATTTAAACCTAGACACCTTAGGCTCTTCACTGCAACAATACAGAAAACAAACAACAAAAAAAGGGGTCCTCCAATCGCTTTAAGAGAACACCACAACATCTGAGAAAAGGCGGCTGGCTTTCCTTCTATATGTTAAATTCTGAATGACGGCAAAAACAATCTGAACCGTGGCAAAGAGATAACCAGAGATGACAAACTGAGTTCACAACAAAAGCCGGAACATGGAGAAGGGTTGTGAGGGAGATGGATGCAGAAGATGCTAGGTTTCTAAGTAACAAGTCAGTCAGGGCACGCTCAGCAACATGTTCAAAATTGTAAGGGCTAAATGCTATTGGCCGAAGAATACGGGAACATTTAGGAGAGGTTTTACAACAGAAAATTACGATTAAAAGGGCACAGATTCAATCACTGAAAAAGGAGATGCAAAGTGTGCAGCTTGTCAAAGTGTTTCAAGAATGACACAATGTGTCTGGCAGTCCTCCAAATTTGACTGACTTGTTTGGTTAAGTTGAATTACGTTAATGCCTTTTTGCTCTAGGAAAAAACTACTCTGCAAACTAGGATTGCTTACACTGACCCAATTCAAGCAATAAATAGAGCTCTATGTTTAAACTTCTACAGGAAAGGTTCCTAGGACCCAGAAAGCAACTCGATGTACCAGTAACATCAGCAGCAGACTACTTATGCGGGTCCCATAAAAGGCACCATCACCAGAATAGTCTGGTAGGCAGTATTCCATATAAAATTATCTTTTATAGGACTGGTAAAGAGAACATCAGGTGCCCACATTGGATATTCCCCAGGAAATGCATGGAGAATGAGCAGAGGAACCTTGATCCGTTATCATTAATGCTCTAAATGGCTTACTGATGGATGGCAAAGAAACATGTCTTAATAAATTGATGCCTTGACATTGTGAGTGTTAGAGCAAGCCAGTCACAATTCTAGTAAAAGCACTGATGTTGTTCACAGTAATCCACCTTCCTCCCAAAGTTCAAATAACAAAAAAGCTAAAAAGGTAAATGTGATGGCAGGTGGTCGTACTGGCAGAAATCATTTATCTGCACCATGTTTCTCAAATCTTGTGACATCTGTGAATGGACTATTATAAATGCATTATTTTAGCACTAAAAGTAAAAGGCAACAAAAGATTCCATTTAAAGAACAGAAGAGTAGTCCTCAAGACCACAAGAAGATAGGTGTTATGTTTAAGTTAATACAAAATATAATTAACTTTCTGCATGAATGAACTTCTCAATACAAAAAATAAAAAAACGCTTTAGAAAATTGCCTCCACTGATTAAAAATAAAAGACTCCCACCATGAGAGGGCAAGCTGGGAATAGATTGAGATAAGCCAACTAAAGACTAGGCGAGGAGGCAATCTGAAGTGGGAGAAAAACCTCCTCAAAGGCGATAGGACATCAAGATGGTATATGTATGTCCAAATTCACTGTATTGGTTTGCACAAAAGGTCAAATCAGACAGAGAAAAACTAAATAGGTTTGTCGTGAAGTGTGTGCTATTCCCTTGGAAGAATTTCTTACAGTAAATCCACACCTTATTTGAGGTTGTCCATCTACCCTAGAAGCGAATCTGTTCCAAAATATTTCCATGCTGAGAGAAACAATGATCTCCAAATGTCATTAAGTGTAGGATAAGCAAGGGCCGTCAAACACAG
Source organism: Ambystoma mexicanum (assembly GCF_040938575.1). Taxonomy (NCBI): domain Eukaryota; kingdom Metazoa; phylum Chordata; class Amphibia; order Caudata; family Ambystomatidae; genus Ambystoma; species Ambystoma mexicanum. The sequence continues at coordinate 1,466,857,717 of NC_090935.1, forward strand.
ATTTGTTAAGCAGCTGCATGGCCAACAGCTTCTGCAATGCTTGAAGTCAATGCCTTCAAGTTGTTGCTGGTCCTATAGCCATTAGTATGACCAGGTTTTTGTGAAAGCTTCTCCATCTGCTAGAGCAGCAGAACTGAAATAAGAGAATGGTTTAAAGACAACCCAGTTTCCTTTCTTTGTACAAGAAGGTAAGTAATTACATTTTAGGTGTCTTCTATCCTAGATGGTTTGCGCCAAGAGAATAACTAGAAACTGACAGCCATTACTAGTTAGTATTTCTTTTCCCAAACATATTCTGCAAAACATGTTTGAAATTGACCTATGCAGCATAATGAGTAGGGTACCTGGTTAAAGGAACAGAAAGTCAATACCACTCTAAAGTGTCCACTGAAAAGGTTTGTCACCAAAGGTTAACAGGGTTAGTGATAGTCTCAACCTTTCATAAGCTAAAAATGTTGCTCTGTCTGTGCTTCATCCACTTTCTTCCCATCAAACATACCATTGGCATCACTGAGTCCAAGCAGGAACCAATGATTGACAACCACCAGTGGCGTTTAGTATTGTAAAGTGGCAAAACATTGTATGTAAATTTGGTTTATGCTCCATCAACATCCTTGTGCTTGCCTTCTTACAAAGATCAAACTAATTGGGGTTAATCGCCACTTTCCTGCGGTTTAGACTTCGCGACATCCATTATTCAGTTCAACTCTTCAAGGGTTTGGGGTATACAGGTTATTTGGAAGAACATAGCAACATCTAACTCTTACAAAGAAATTGACAAATTAGTTGGGCTCTGTCCTTAACAGTTTAAAAATGGTCACAAGAGACACTACCCAGCCGGATCGGACATAAGCTAGGCCCAATATCTTGGCAGCAATCCACAAAACAGTACACTTTTCACTATGCTTTTAATCGTCATCTACAGTTAATCAGCGAACCAGTATACCCACTACCTCGACATCCAAATGCAGTGTAAATAAGTCCATCTTGAAAACTGCATAGTTACCAAACTTTTTAAAATAACCAATTGCTTAAATTGCAGCAAATTCAGTTCAGGCAAACATTTAACTCCAAGGTTTCCACATTTATCAGTTTGCTTCCTCAGGCACGCCCAGCCCTCCCCACCATCCGTTCCAAGTGCCAATAACCAAGTTGTAATGTCAGTTGTGAGGTGATCAGCTGCTGAATGTCTAGTGATGCTTCTGGATGAGTTTGTTTGCGGCACTATTTAAGTTTTTTGCCTGTTTCACCAAATCCTTTTCACTATTCAGAAAACAGAAAGTAACAATGAAAACGCAAATGCAAGGATTAAAAGGATTAAAAAAAAAAGAAAAACATAGCAAGACAAGAAAATCAGTTAAACAATTTCTTGCAATGTAAGCAAATCTGTATCACAAAATCGATCTATGGACCAAAACAACTGTACAACTTTTTAACAGTATACAATATCCATTCTTTTCATTCACTTTAATTACTCTTCCCAAAAAATAAACTACTTTTAAAAAAAGATTGGACCCACAACTAGTTACATGTAGGTGATATTTATATGTAACTGAGCAAAAAGGTTTGACTTAAAAACTCAGTTACAAAGTTACATGTGGTTGTTTCACATACATATATAAAAACAAACCTAAGTGAGGTTTAAATCCCACATTTAAAAAAAATATTCCAGTGAAAAATCAGTTGCCCCTGGTACTTTTAGACCCTGCCTCACATTAATTGTAAGCAAACTCGTAGGCACTCGTAAGGCAACCATCAAACCAGCCAGGGTTAGCAGACTACCACAAACTACTTGTGATCCGCATTGTATTTTGGCAGTTTTCAGTTACATGCAGAAAAGCAGAAAACATGCTAAGAAAAAAATATTCTTCAGAAAATGTTGGCTTCTGTGGCCACCCTCCACCTAGTCAGCACAGCCCAGGACTGTTTTGGGGGCTTTGACCTTACCCACAGTGGATAATCCGTGCTTTAGCCAGACTTAAATATATTGAAACGTTTGCCCACTCGTAAAATCTTATCAAGGGAGAATGTTATTGGTTGGAGAGATTTTTCAATTCGATTCTACTGCAGGGCAGTTGTATAGCCACAATCCTCCCCAATCAACTTCTTCTCCAATGGTCTGCCATTTCCCCCATGACATACATACTTTTACCTTTGTTCCAATTGTTTAATAGTAGCCGCCATCTGATTGGTCTTTTCTTCCAAGCGGCTATTCAATTCACTTTTCTGTTTCCCTGCCAAGTCTGAACTCTAAAAAGAGAAATTATAATCTGCTAAAAATCCATTATGTATTGAATTAAAGATACAAAAACATTTTCAAATCCACTCTCTTCTCTATTAATGGCAAGAAGCCCATGGTCCAACCGTGCCAACATAAATGCGTCTGCGTTAGACTAGAGCAGTTTGTTTTGAAATCCCACTAATTTCAACGTGCACATAAAATAAGCAGGGAGAAGAAAACCGAAAGGTATTTTTAACAGTTCTCTGGGAGAGCTTGAAATTATTTTTTGGGTCCTCAGTCGTGCCGAAAGGCAAATTCAACATAATGAAAATACCCACCTCATCACAAAATAAATTTGGCAAAGACGGTGAGCGCATACCTACTTAAAGAAAAATCCTTAATTCAACTTCTAAAGAAGTGGTAGTGGTAACACCTATGAAGGTTTAGGATGAAGTACTCTAACACTAGCCTAACTTGATACCTCTTCCTCACACCAATCATTACCAATGAGTTGAGACTGCCTCTGACAGTACCCATTTGTCCAACATTATTGGCGAAAAATGGGACAGGCACGAGGAACAGTAGGACTCAGAATGATGAAGATTTCTAGTAAGTAACTGAGGCATTTACCTTTGATGCCAGTATGCATGAGCAATGCAATTACTGTTCATTAATTTCACACAAGCTTGCAATAACCCACAAGGTGGAAACGTTATCAAACTACTTACAGTAGTATTGGTCATAAACATTGTTTGTACAAAACAATACATGTAGTGTTTTTCAGTGTGCCATGGACAAGAGTGCTTATAGTTCCTTGTAAGGTTCTGGTTTAAGGTAGTAAAGGAGAATTGAATAGAGCAGGTCATATAGGCCTGTAGAAAGCACATGCTAAACCCCTTCTCATCAATACTGTTCTATATCTATATTATAAGTCGTTCTACCCAACACAGATTGACTACAATATATTTTAACAATACCTTGTGTCTTGAAGACAATTTTTAACTTTACATAATGACAAAATGCTGTGGTCGGCACTCTGGCAAGTGATTGCCCCCACAGCCAGACTCCTTTAGTGAAACTGTTCCGGCCGCTGCCCCAGCGAACAATGGCGTGGTATTTACATAGCGCTTATGCTTATGCGTTTTACATAGAACATATACAATATCACCAAACTTTAGTTGGCACTCTTTATCAACTGCAGCAGAATAAAAGGCCCAGTTAGCCGTGATGGGATTTGAACCTACCACCTGTAGATAAAACACAGATCGCAACAGCGAGCGCTCAACCCACTGAGCTATCTCACCGGCTTACAACAATTGCCCCCAGGCAATATGTTTCACTGGAAGGAATAACTCCATTAGAGATGGCAGAACACCATCATGGCCATGTACAGCTAAAGAAACACAATCATGCTACAATATGGTGCCAGCTCACTGCAAAATCCCTACCCACCCTTGTATTAACATTCTGACTAACATCCAACCACACCGGCCTCAAAGGCGATCAACACCCAGCAGAAACATCCATGACACAAATTACTACTAAATTAAGGAGGACACTCCAGCACACCACCGGATTGGGTTGAGATAACCATTAATTGGCACTTAGTAACATTTGCCCACAAGCTTCCTCTACAGCCTTTTCCTTGCAAAAACAAGCTTGCATCACTGGCAGTCTAAAGTGACAACTGGAAGCCAGCATGCACACAACCTCAACAGTGCACCATGAAGTCATATTAACCAAAAAATTGCCCTTGCAAAAATACAGACACCCCTGGCTGTAATAGTTATTTATTGTGTAAGAAACATAACATCAGACAACAATGAATTGAGCCTGTATTAACTTTTGCCCAAGGCTTTTTTTTTTAAAGAAAAATGGCATTCGTTTTTTTGGATAACAAGAACTGGCTGCTCAATAAGCCAGACAGCTCAGTCTTCCAAGTGACTCAATTTCTTCTTTATTTGTGTATATATCCCTTTTGGGAGTAGGTGGACCCTCCGGTGGTTGGGTGGTGGACCCTCCTGTGCTTGGGTGGTGATTGCCCCAATGTGCAAACCATTTTGCACCTCTGCTGCAGCCTGCCTGAGCTTAGCTGGACCTCAGCCTGGTGATGTGTCACTTCCTAACAAATTCCCAATTCTCTTTGGAGATCGATCGATTTTGTGCCACAGTGCGGTGAAGGAAACAACTATTGTAGGTGCATTCCAATTACCGATTCCTGGCAGAGACCTGGCAGAGTGAAGGTCCATGTATTTCTCAGTCTCTCTCACTAAGGGCGAGGGACATAGTAAATCCAACCAACTGAAGGAGCTACTTCCTGACGCAAGCATCAATGAGACAAGCATCCTGGAGCAAGCAGAGTGGAAACCAAGAGGAGTCCATCAGTCTACAATAGCTCAAAACATTGGTGAGGCAAGGCAGGGCTGTGCTGACAGCAATAGTGTGCGACTTTGGAGACTGAGCAATGGTCATTTTTTGAACCACCTTGAAGGAGGAAATGACTGTTGGTCATGCAGCTTCCAGCTGTGCTCAGTACAGACACCCCTGCCTCTGGTGGCCACCTTCTATGACAGCAAGGTCCCCCATTATTGAGGTGGCTCAGATCATATTCATGGGGCCCACAGCAAATGCTTAGTTTTTATAAAACTGAGAAAAGGGTATGAATGGGAAAAGCACAGACACATGTTTGAAGTTTCTTTTGTTAAAAAGGAATACTACATTGAATATGCCAAGTATTAAAGACAAGTGCAAAGTATAGCTAGTTTTTGCGCAAGATAAAAAAACGGATGAAATGCAATCAGCATTTGCTGCCAGTGCTGATGAGGTTGCAGAATCAATCGTTTCCATGCAAAGCTGTGTGGTGTTCTTGACGAGAAAAGAATGGGATACTAGCAAGCACTGGTTGACCACATAAATGGAGGAGTTCCTTGCCAAGAAGCTTGGTGCTATAACATTCATAAGTGGAAAGAAAGACACACCCAGTTTGCATAGCTATACAGTACATGTTTGCTGTGTCTTTGGAATTCAATTTTAAAGCCCAACTGTAGTGTTAGAACTTTCATAAGACCGGGGTGTGCCTTTTATGCAAGTCTTATGAAGGCAAAGACCTAGGGTCTCATCACGACTTTGGCGGTAACCCTTAAATCCGGCGGTCGCGCTATTACCGCCGGATTTAAGGGTCCGCCAAATCATGACTTTGGCGGATTTCGCCCCAGCTCTTGGCTGGGGGGAAATCCGCTGAAAATTCGTGCTATTACCGCCGGCGGGAAATCCGCCGGCGGGAAGAACGTGAATTTTTCCCATTGAGCCCAATGGGGAATGGGGCATTCCCGAATGGGCTCAATGGGGAATGAGGAATTACATTACCGCCGAACTCGTGATCCGGCGCTATTAGCGGATTAGTTCGTCGGTAGGGCTAATACCGCCAAAGTGAGTGTGGTCTTCAGAATTCAATTCTAAAGACATGCCAGTCTTAAGAACGTTATGACACTACAGTGAGTTTTTATAATTTAATTTGTTGATGGAAGTAAAGGAACAAGCTCCCTTTAGCTAACAAGGACCTGGAGGGGGCTGGTGTTTGATTATTGCCGCCAGGTCGTTGAAGCATACAGACACGCAGAAGTATTATACAATGGAAGCCTGCACTTAAAAAATAAATAAAAAAGATCAGAAGTTGGAGCATATAAAGTAGCATGTTCTCCATTGTGAAATTAATAACATGTTTATTTTTTTTAAGGGTAGGCACAATTTAAAAATATAAAAAATTGTGTTACTCATCACTGACAGCAAACCTTTTAGTCCATTGTTCAATGGCTGTTATGTTGGCCACACATTAAAATAGTGTTGAGGCTGAAGCTCATTGCTCACTGCGACATGGCATTCATATGGCCTCACGTTTTCCTTCTCCTGGACGCTCCACAATCTTCTGAAGGACGGGGCTTCATCTCAGTCCTTCTCCTGTTGCTCACATCTGCGCATACATGGACATTGTGACACTCAGAAGTACCCCTTGCATGGGGTCTGGGAAATAGACAGGATATGGCGTCTTCACTTTCCTTGGCTTTTTTCTACTGGTAGAAGTGATCAAGCAATCAAAGCAATCCTCAGGTCAGAGTGAGGTGGACAAGATACAGGGTAATACTGTTAACACTGAAGAACGAAATGCTCACATAGAAGTATGTCTGAAATACTTGATATATCTTTAAAAGTTAGACAAAGGTTTTATAAACGGGTAAAGGCAAGGTTATTTGTGGAAGGTCCCAAGTCTTGCAAAAGAGCAATTACATTATCGCTAGTGTTAAGCTGCCTACCACGGGCGGTTTGTAATGCTGCGTGGGGCTGAGTCTACTCGGTATCCGGTGGGGTTCTGATGGAGTTGAGAGAATACTGGATTAACCTCCATGCAATGGCAGCATAGGACTTCTTTAGTTAAGAGGTTTGCAGCTCAAACTGTGTGGTTGGAAGAGCAGGAGATGATCCTGGATGTGCAGTTTCTAAAATTGGGAAATGGGACCTTATGGTCTGAATTGGTCTGACCCCTTAAGAAGTACTAAAATAATAATAATTTCGCATTTATAATTTATAATTTCGTACTGTCAACCACTCAAGTCTTCTTTCGTCTGGATCTCTGCTGGTGCTTTCAGAAGGGCTATAAAAGGAGCTCCCGAATAACTTCAACCACCAAGGATCCAAACACCTGACAGGATGGACCAGACGCTCGACTCGGTTAGATAGGGATGCAGGAGTACAGTTCTGGGGGTTGTGGGGCCTCCTACAGAACTGGAGTCTGCTTCTGATGGTTTCTTCATGAAAATGGGAGCAGCGGAAGGCAAAACAGAAGATCAACTGTAATACACTGCAGACTGGCGCACTGATGCATTGCTGCGGTTGCAGAGGGATGCAGGTGTGGGGACCAATGATGACTGGTTTGCTGTGAGGTTCAAAGCTTTTTAGGCAGGTTTGTGTAGCAAACCTGCCTAAAAAGCTGAGAACATTTAATGCTGATGCCATCTGCTCTTCGTGGTCTGCGTCAGCGAAGTAAGAGGTCTAAGCAAGGATTGCATAGGGGAGCTGGGTCGAGGTTTGGTATGAAGGCTTGAACCTTCTAAAAAATAATGGACTATTTTAGCAGAAACACGTGTTGGCCTCTCTGAGTCTCGTATAATGTTAAAAACGAATTATTTTCCTGTTAATTTTAAGATGTCCATTTCGTTACAGATTAATGAAAAGGGGAAAATGCCAGAGACATAATTTTGCTTGTTCGCAGGATATCACAAAAGCATATAACTAATAAATAAATTAGAGATGCAAGAATGAAATTAATTACTATTTCAAAGAAATGTGTCATAACTTGCATCCAAGACAAGAGTGCAGAATTCATTTGTCACTCATTGAGTTTATCAGATTCCTAGAATGTAGTCCATGTTTCTTTGAACACTCATGGCACTGAACGCATTATTAGTTACACATAATAGAACGTGATGGGGGAGCCAGATATGAAACTTGATTTACTACACAACCTAAAAACTGAACCATTAAATCGGGATCAAGCAAGGACAGTTAAATCATGGTATAAAAGCAAACTTAAGTGCAGAAAGGGGTAAGAGAGCAGACAAAGTATGGGGGTACTTACCAGCATCTTCCCTCAAAGACTGCAGCAATTTTGGAGGGTGACAAGCATCTCACCTCATAATAGTATTCACCCATAGAAATGTATAACCCATTTCTCTTCCCTTTATGATACTCAAATAATGACTTGTTCCTTGAAAGCTGGGGGGCACCTTCAAATAAGCAAAGTGGTATGGCAGTCACATGAGGCAGGCTGGGGGTGGTGAAAAGCCTCCCACTCTGATGCTCACAGTGGAGGCAGTAAACTGGGTTCCCCCTATGGAGCCTCTTATTCTCCCCACCCTCTGGACCCATGAGACCACCGTACAACAGCAGCCCTTTGGAGAGGACCAATATGGGAAGGCCTTGTGGTCTGCGAGCGGGATCGGTGTGTACACTGCAAAGCACAAGGGTGACACGTCGAAACTGCATGGTCTGTGACCTCAGTCACGGGACAGTTCACTTACTCGTACCAGAGTGGAGGAACTCCAGAGGCCAGAGACTGTGAATGCTAGGGCAATATAAACATGCGTTTCAGCACAGAGGAATTTAGCCATGGAACTCCGGAGGAGAGTCTGGGAATAAAAAACGGAGACCAATTCCGCTGGCATATGAGAGTGGCAAGAAAAGTGGGAAAATCTGAGACCGCTCCATGATACAAAATGGCGGTTGTGGTAAGTCCTAATCAAGAGCGAGACAAAGAGGATGCTTTCTAAAGTCCATACCCTGGGATTCTAAGCCCTACTCCAAACAGAAAGAAATGTAAAGCGTGCTCGTCAGGAGGTCCGAATGTATAAACAATATAGAGTCCTCTGTCGGGAACTCCTACTGTAACCCAATTCCTTTCCCCTTCATCTAAAACCGAAAACCGCAAAGCATGTTTGGTGAATTGCCCAAGGAAAGGGATGGCAGATGGCTTCTGACTCCAACCCCTATGAATATCATAAGCCCTTGCCCATTTTTCCAGTTGCAGTACCTACAGTTCTTGGAATGCTGGAGTATCTATCCTCCAGGGGCCTCTTCATTTCCTTGCTTAAAGGTGTCCGTCTTTCTTCTTTCCGGGGAGGTGTCCTCCTTCAGGTTTCCTCAACCCGGGTTTCTTTTAGTCTCTTCTTCCCCACTCCAGGGATCTCCTCCTCCATCCTGGTAATCTTTCCCCCACGTTGCGGCTTCTCTGCACTTTGCCGACTCTGGGGCTGGGTTCCTTCTCTTTCCGGACTCTGGGGCTTCTCTGTGCTTTTCCTGATGCATGGGGCGGTTTCTTTCCATCACCCCACCCAGGAGCTTCTTGGTACACACTGCACTCTGGGGGCTCCTCTGGTCTCCCCCCACTCGGGAGGCTTCTCAAGTCCTCCCCTACACCACTGCATACACATTTTCATAGATCAAGGAACCGGGACTAAAGGACCATGGACATATATAAGACTAGGAATTGTGCATCTCTCGCACTTATTTTGTGCTTCCTTGAACCTCTGTGCTGTTAAATGCATATCCTGTAGTGTTATAGTTACTCCCCGTTAGATCTTTTAAGCCTTACTCAAACTGTCCTGTTTTTCTACAAATAAACAGGAGTGTTCCCCCAATTATCTGATCTTGAGTCTTTTGTTGATTACCTAGCATGTAAAAGAGGGCATTCATTACAGCAGAGGGAATATGGAGTAATATTCTACGTCCCCTGTGTTTACCCTGTAAGAGATACTGACATTAGCAACTCAATCTGCCCATAAAAATCCCAGACCAGGCCGGAGTCCACCACATGGCATAGAGACAGATATTTCCTTCAATTAAAAAAAAAGTTGAAATAATTCCCATTCCCAAAAAATGCTTACCAGTCCACTCCTAGTTCCTATCGTTTGTTAAGATGGAGTTTCAGATTCAGCCCAGTGGCCAAGTTACGATGGTGAACAGGGAAAGGCACGATGGCTAGCCAAACTCAATGAAGGTAGTCTGACTGAGCAGTAATGCTTAGACTTGGGAGAGTGAGAAAGCAGTTAAGGGTTCAGTTAAGCATACGCAAGACTCTGAATAACACAAGTTAGACAAAATGTATTAAAAAAAAGACTTATATTGATTTAGGCCTCGGACAACTGTCAAACAAAATAAAATCAGAGGTAAGTAAATCACTAAACCTACACTACTAACATGTACAATCACCTTGGCGTTTTCTGGCTGGCTACAGAGCACCAACACATTACTTTAAACACAGTAAGATTAGAATGATTAGAACGCTGTAGAATAGTAAAGCAGGTGAAGAAAAAGACATGTTTCAAACCACTGAGAATATGTAACTAAAATAGAAGAGGGCTGAGTTTCCCAATAGTCACGTGCCCCAAATTAATCATTTGCAGAGGCAAACATTCTTAAGTAGACTGAACAAGTGTTGGCAAAGCCAACAGGCAGAGGTAAAAGTGCCTTAAGTATTTCTTAGGTCCCCCCCCCCCAAAAATCCACAACCATAGGGTAAGCCAACAGGGGTTCCTCGACCAGAATTATGCTGATCAGAGTCAGGAAAGGGATAGATAGGGTTAGGACTTTGCGCTTTGTAACATGATACAGAGGAAGGGGTTAGAAACGGGTATGTTAATTTACCCCCTGTACTCAGATTTTCTCAGGGTCCAATTCTGGGGCCCCAGAATTAGATGGGACCACTTAATGTCTTGATTCAGTCGAGGGAGGCCCAAGGGTCACTGGTGCAGAGGACCCTTTCGGCATCAGGATTTATGTCTGGCTAATCAGTGGTAAAATGCTCTGGAGAATGAATAAAGGGCCAACATGTTGTCTACAACCTTGGAGAACCCCCAGGGCACAATGCAAGCGGGAGACAGCAATGATCACCACTCTTCCAACTACGTAAGGTGACCCTTGTTGTGAAAACAAAGAAGCTGGATCTGCAACACCCTTCTTCATGCTGGAGCTGCAACTGCAGGGGAAGGCCTTTTTTTCCACGAGTTGAGGGTCTTCTAAATTCCATGTATGAACTTGCAATGGCAACTGATACAGCAGGGTAGCCTAGGCGTGAGCTGGAGAGACCACGGCATGGTCCCCAACCCTTCAGAAACTTTCCAAGGGTAAAATCCTTGTGCAGGGATTGAGAATGGTAGTTTCCATCAATCCAGGGGTTGAAACACTGATCAAGGCCTTCTGGAGATGAGCAAAGGAGCAGGGTTTTGCAAAGACCATTGAGGAAGACCATGCTCGATGGCGGCAACAATGAATTCCTGGTCTTAGAGGAGCAATGGTGTGTTGCTCCTCTAAAGGGTCTTGGGTCTGAAGAATGGCGGTAGAAGGACTCCTTTTATCCTAAATTTGAGCTGGATTCTCAACTGAGTACACCAATAGTATGGATCTGCACCATTCAAACTTTCAGGGGCTGTCCAGTCATAGATGGTCTCCAGACACCACATCTGCCTCACAACAGACATGTTTGCAAAGATATGGACTGGGTCCAGACAGTCCCAGTTTCCACATTCGGCCATAAACACATAACACCAGTTTGTCCAGGGAATCACACACTTGTGTATAGGCGCGTTACAAATGCCATATCATATCATATCAATCCAAGGTTTTGCCCCGGAAAGGGCTTACCATATATGGCAACCCTGAGAGGGTAGGAAAAGGGCCAAAATACAAGATGGCCAAAGGACAAGATGAAATCTTGTGGCACTGCGATTTTAGAATATATAGTACTCTAGAAGACATAATGCAGTTAAATGTGAATGTGATAATATAAAATAACACTTATCCGCTGTCACATGTCCATCCTCGATACATTGTAAAAGAAACCATAAAGTTATAAAAACAATAAAGGGATATAAAGTAGCCATACCGTACCTCACTGTAAGGTGATGTGTGCAATGTTAAACAGGGAATTTCAGATCGGGGATACAGCCCCCCCCTTGCAATGATAGCCATAGGGACTATCAGTGCTCACAAAACAGATGAACTAAGCTAAGTAAGTGAGGCAAAGAGGTTTTACTTCCCTCAAAAGTCAGGTCACGTTCAAATCAGCACACAACTGTGTGGTTCCATAGAAGTCTACGGATGGAAACCAGCAAAAAGAAAATCTTTCCTAACAATAGCTCAATTGTTTGGTAAAACCATCCCCAATAGGATTACAGACTGGCTTGCGCCAACCAATGTTTTGCCCGGCCCTCAGTTTCGATTTAGGTACAGTGTGGGGACCATCTTACAATGCACAAATCTGTATCTTGACAACTGGACATATGTCCAGGCCCATGGGAGCTCTATACATTTACCTTTCACTGACCCATCAACAGCTGTCAATTGTGTCGACTATAGGTAATTCTGAAGACTCTTGGTTTGCCCCTGGGGATAATCACCCTGATAGAGCTCTATATAACTTCACCTCTGGTCAGATACGGTGCAAGGAAGTAAGATTGTCTAAAATTCATTTAAGCAGAGGGGCGCACCAGGTCATGGGGCCTCTCCTCTTCACACTGTATGTAACTCCAAAGAGACCTACGCCTTAGAGATAGTGCAGGAAGTTTGTTTCTATCTATGACAAAGATTTTATATCGAAGAAAAGTGTGTTGACTGACTGTTTCAATCAACAAAGAGCCAGTGTCTAAGGCTCTGAAGTCAATGGTGCGGACAACACTGGCTCCCATACCGGACAATGGCAGTTTTTGTGACTTATCACCAGGACCCAAACAGAGAGGCCTGTGGGAGTGACATGGTCTTACCAGATTTGTCTTTTGGGAGTAGGAAACTACTCTCATTCCCTCTGGAGCTTGTTCAAAGAATCCCTTAAAAGCTGCCCATTCCTCCCGAGTGAAAGATGGTGTGGGTAAAGTTGGCTTCTTACAGTGCTTATCGGATTCGAGCAATCTCAAGCGGTGCCTTTTGGGTTTTCTAGGAGTGGACGGAAATTGCACCCGGGAGGATGGTGAAACATTTCTGAAGTGATGTTATTTTTCATTTTTTTCTTCTAACCTAGAATGTTGCTCCCAAAGTGATATCAGCATCAGGGTGTTGTCTCTCTTTGGAAAACATCTCTGCGGCAGTCTTAGAGGACACAAACAATCTGACCATCTGCTACATAACAGCTTAGGGGTCATTGCCTGACCAGATCTGAATCCCTTCTTTTCATAGCCCTTTCCAAGACAGTAAGGAAATAAGGAATGCATGTATCCGTCACCGACGTTGACTGGTGATATACAGGCTTTGAAGCACGAATTGGGCAGAGACATGGGTTCATGAGATTTGCCTCCAAAAAAGGCAGAGGAAAAACGGCACCAGCAGCTCTGATCATATGCGCCTATGTGGTTACCCCAGCACGAGATGGCACTGAGAGGATTCAGCAGATGCCAGAGCTGAACGACAGGCACCACCTGGTGTTCTTGAAAATGTTTCTGGATTCGACTGCATCAGGGGATTATTGTAAAAGATGGTGAATCTGTGGGAGGAATGTTTCCATTAGAAAATGTCCTTTTACATTGGCAGAATACTGGGAAAAATTGTGTACAAAGACATCAGAAAAATTATCCAGTGTTCTGTTGAAAACAAGCTAATAACTACCAGGTTACCAAGTGTTGCTCTACAAAACAAACTGTAAAGTGTATAGCTGTTGCGAATGCCATCTGAGAGTGCGTGAAAGCCTTCGCTTTTTTTACTTTTAGCAAGAAGATGTAAGTTGGTTTAAAAAAAGAAAAAAGCTCAATCAGACCCACCACTTTTGTGATGCTCCAAGCCAAATGAGCCTTTGTTGAGATAGTCTCCAAACATCCCCAGGCCTAGCCCTGCAGTGGTAGCAGGACAGGTTCAAAGGTAAATGAGTTTTCCAGACACAGCTGCTGCAAGATGTTTCCAGTAGGCAGAGGTGTCCGTCTAATCATCTGCACCTCTTATTCCAACTAGAATAATAGAGCATCCTAGTCGGCCTGGTGGCACGATAAACTGTAAATATAATCCATATCTGGTTATGACATGGTGGCTACTGGGGTGTCAATTATACCACCACATCATTTGGATATCAGTGTCAGCTTGGTGAGCAGGGCTTCAGATTTGACAGGGCTGACTGGCCTGGATGTCTCTGCAACAGGTTTGTACGACAATGCCCAAGAAGCTGCTTCTTTGATTCTCCCAAGGAAGGTAACACCTTCCTCTCAGCAGAGAGGAGGCCCCCAGGGAACAGGTGTTTCAAAGGCAGTTGTGTCATACAGGTGCGCACACACCATGTTGCTTAACACTGGAGTCCTTCTGAAGTAATCAGATATGGGAATGGTGTAGAGTAGTCATATGAGAGGTGTAAGCTGAGTGAGAGTTTCCATCACCTAGATTTCGGTTAGGGCTCTACATGTTCCTGCCCTCTCCACTTCCTGGAGACAAGCTATTCACAGCATGTCATCAGTAAGAAAAGGACTACTTAGAAAAAAAAAACTGCATTGGACATCCTAACAGGCTTGCTTTGGCCTAACCCGCTGAACCGCTATGCCTTCATAATGGAGGGACACCCCTTCTCCAAGTTGATTCATCTTTGGACTCCCAGGAGAAGGGATCACTAGAGCCATGTTGGGAATACAGTCCATTCTAAAATCCTCTGTCATAGAGGTGAAGACAGAAGGCTCCAAAGAACCGGTACGCTCGGCTACCAACCCATCCCAAAGACACATTGAGGGTGAACAAAACCTCTCTGCTGCCTGTTCACTGGAATGAGGATCCTGCTAAATGGAGGTCAAGGAACACTGGCAGGTGCCGGACAAACTTCACCTCGTCTCTGGAGACCCTGGATTGGGCCTCCAGTAACACAGAAGCTGCTTGGAACTGTTTACAACTGTGAGACATCTTTGAGCTAGCAAGACTGTGCTAAACTCCCTTCGAGTTGCTACCCACAGTGCTTTTGGCAGTATAAGGTTGTAGAACTGCTTATCTGCTTCTCCAAGCTGTCTCGTCCCTGTGAAGTGCCTCCTGCCATTGTCCTCGTCGTTCATGGGACCGTTTCTTGCTGGCTGCCTCATCTAGTCCCCCTGAGTGTCGAGCTGTCCCGGAACCTTGTTTTTGTTTCTCAGTGCTCGTGTCACTTTCTGAGTGGATGCTGATGCTTCCACCTAGTGGGTGGTCCCCTCGGATGTTCTGGTCATTGCTCCTTTTCAGTCCTCTGGATCATGGGTTTGCGTTGCTACAGATCAGAGTCCCCAACCGTACCTTGCCATACCTAAACCAGACACCCAACCTCACCTGTGCGCCTGGTGTTCCTATGCAGACTTTGTCAGATCTAGTGGTGTCAGTACTCGGATAACCTTTGGTTACTTTATTAGGGGGGTCTCGTAATTCTGAGTGTATGAGGTTTCCCCACGCACTGTTTTCCATTGACTGGAATGGGCTTTGTGGTTCCTCCACAACCAGCTCTTCCTGACCTACTGCCTCTCTAGCCCCGGGCTGTAACTCTTCTTGGGGGTCTCTTGTGTTCCCTCTAGCTGGTTGCCCTTTTTGCTGATCATGTAAGGTAGAAAGAACTTACCTTGCTTTATCCTATAACCACAGCAGACCTACGGGATTTGTCTCCCATGATTCAGTTTAGAAAAACTTCAAACGGCTAAGTGATTTACAAATGTACCTACCTGAACTGATAAATGCTTTCTGGGTCCCCCATAGGTCCAGATAAAAACTGGAATTTTGGAGCATGCTAGTGATATATTAAAGTTTCTAATACAATACAATCACTGTAGGTTATGATGTGCCTAGACCTTAATAGTGTTAGAGTAACCACTAATGGTCACATTGGCTCCATCTTTTTCTGCAGGTGAACATTCAGGTCCAGTACTATAACTCTAAAGGCACTGCCTACTGTCTTAGTCCTTTGGACCAGTTTCCTTCTTTGTTACAACACTTTTTGTCTAACCCTGCTACTCACCTGTTGGGTTAGTCACTGTACTTTATGTCGTAGAGATGCTGTATACCTTTTTTTGTTTTCCTATATACCACTGCATTGTGATGCAAGTTCTTCAGAACTTGAAACCATTTTAATCACAACGCGATACTAAATAAATTGTAAGTTACTCACCGTAGTGACTAACTTACTCCTACTATATAGTCCCCTTTCCTCCATACTGTATGGGCGTCCCTCGCTAGGGACCTTTTTCACCAGAACAAATCATCTTCCCCTTTAAATTTAGAGGCGTGCAGGGGTGCGGTCCTGGGAGCATGCACTCCCCTGACTCCGTCCACCGGCGCCACTCCTCAGTCCCCATAGACGCATCGACAATATTACCATTGGCTAATGACACTAGTTTTATTAGGGGGCAGGATGGTGGGAAATATGGAGGAAAGGGGACTATGGACAATGTTAGGGAGAATTCTCACCCAAGTTCTAAATTCCCTCTACCTTAGAGCCCTCCAGCTCTTGCTATATTTTGGGGCTTTGAACTTTTCTTTTTCAATGCGTTTTACTTTTGTGTTCTTTGGTTATGGAGTTTTAAAACAACTCCATAAGCATCATCTTTTTCTGTGCGTCACACAGCACCTTTGGTCACTTTCAGACTCCCTAAAGTTTAAATACCTTCTCTGGGACTGACTACAGTCTCCCAGAGGATGTAAAGTTAAATTGGCTTTACTACTCTTTTTAAATTTACTGACCCAGCACACACTATATTCCTATAGAGTGCTGGAAGGGCTGCCTAGCTTCCCCTGAGTCAAAACACTCATGTAACAGTCAAATGTTACCTTTTCCTACTTTAAATGGCTGGTGGCAGTGGTTTAGATCAACTACCGTGGTTTTTTCCGACCGCTAATAACGATAGTTAAAAATCGGGTCGGCCATGTTCTTCAATATGGCGCCCAAGACCTATCTGTAAAAACAGACTCCGGTTATCTTTTTCGCCATTTCTTTTAGGAAAAGTCCTTCTTGTGTTTGTCTCTGTGTGCCAAACCAGGTTTGGTCCCTTTGTTTGTTGGCCTTTGGCAGGCTTCTGTGCTGAAGCCCTCCTCTAGCGCCCGAGTGTCTGGGGTGGACAGGATGTGAGGGAGGTACCCGAAACTCCCTGTGCTTTGTCTCCTAGGAGACCTGAATGCACCCTGGCGTGATTGGCCGGCTGACTGTTCCGCAAGGACAGTCACCCTGCTGTGCGAGTGACAGCCAGGCTGGAATGAATGGGGGAAAACTGTTTAAAAGCAGGTCTCTGGGACTTGGAAAGCAGAGTCTACCACTGGAACGAAAGAACCAAAGACAAGCTGAAGGAAGAGGACTGCTGCAACTCCTGGACGACCGGTGAAGCCCTGCTGCAGGTCCGAATTGCCTAAAACTCCAATCGACAGAGAAGCCCTTCAAGGTTAACTTCTTCCCTTTTTTGGTGGGAACAACCAACTCGTAAGCCACCTGGACACCGTACCCATCTGGTCGAATTTTCATCAGAGTGCTGTTGAAAACCAGATAGCCAGAGGGAAGTTAACCCACTCGTGGACTTTAAGGCACGCACACCTTAAACCGACGTCTTGCTAAGCTTTTGGCCTCATCCCTGGGCAATGCAGGAATCTCCCGACGTCATCCTTCTTGTCCCACCGACTGAAGCCCAGGAACAGCGAGGTCTGCTCGAACGGCCAGGAACAAATGCCTCAGCTACAGCTTTTCCTCAATAACAAGGTACTGTGCAAACGCGGTCCGGAACTCTTTTCGGCCATCGAGAAAGTGCGTGAAGGCTTGTCCTTCCCTAAACATTTGTCAAACTTTTCGCCTAGCCAAATTCTTCTAAACTCTGTGGCAAATACTTTACCCTTACTACCAGAACTGTGCTATCCAATACAAAGACTCTGAACCATTGACTTTGGCCCAGGCCTATGAGATGAATTGCTGGTTGTAGTTACTGAAACCCTTTGCCCTGCCTATGAATGCATTTGTGCTGTTGACTCGCATAACTGTCTTTTTACGCCTTTTTAAAGAATATGATGTGCCATTTTGCTCCCACTTCAGGAGAGCTAAAACTTGTTCATTTACTTGCCGGTTGTGTATTTGTGGTTTATTAGTGTGTGATATTGAGCTACTCTTGCTAGTGTAATGTTTTCTACCAAGAAACCTCGAGTAAGGGTTTGTTTGAATCACTGTATTAGTTGGTCCTTTGTGTAACTTGGCCTACTGCTCACTTAAAAGTCTGGCTGTTCAGCCATCGCTACCACTTTACTGTGTAGTACAGGCTTGTACCAATGGTGACATTGTGCTTTCACTTGTAGTCTTAATTGCCTGTAGTGTTCCCAAAGGGTACTGCAGGTGATTCTGCCTAACAGACTAGGAGTACGTTAGTCACTACAGTGAGTAACTTATAATTACTCCTACACCCGTCCCCATTCCTCCATACTGTATGGGCGATTACAACTGAATGTAGCCCCAGGGTGGAGAGGTGACCCTTCTTAAGAAAACAAGTTCCTTAATACTGCCTGCCCAAATGCTGCATCTGACCTGGAACCGGCATCCAAACAGTAGTGCTTGTAGAAGGCCGAAGGAGTGGCCCACGAGGCCGCCCTGCTGATGACCTGCCATGGAACGTGCCTCTGGAACGCGACTGCCATGGCCTTGGCTCTAATGGCGCGGGCATGCAAGTTCGCCGGATGTCGTTTGTGCTGCCCCTTGAAAGCCTCCTTGAAGGCTGAAACCATACACCTTGCTATAGAGGCCTTGAAAGCCTTATATCCTGGCCTTGACCCGCCAAAGGTGCCAAAGAGAACCTCAGATTTGCAGAAGCTCCAAGTCCTGTCCAGATAGAATTTCAGTGCGCGCCTGACATCTAGACCGTGCAAGACCCTCTGAGCATCATCCTTAGGGTCCACGAAGAAAAGAGGTAACACCATCTCCTCATTTAGGTGAAACAAAGACTACCTTAGGAAAGAATGCGGGATGCGTTCCAAGGACCACCTTGTCTCTATGAAAGGTAGTGTAAGGTTCTGAAGCCACTAGTGCCTGGATTTCGCAGATCCGGCATGCGGATGCAAGACCCACCAATAGGGCTGTCTTAATGGCGACTAGTCTGATATCCGCGGAAGGCGCCCAACACTACGTTGAGGTACCACACCGGGCGTGGCTTTCTGGCAGGTGGGTAGTGCAAGTAAGAGGATCAACTTCCCTTGATTCCTCCCAGTGGCCAAACCTAGTCCATTTGCTCTTGTACTGGCTCCTAGTAGCAGAGCTCCCAGTGCCCTGTATGATATCTAGGTTAGTCTGCGAAAGACGCTGATGCTTTAGTGTGACCTGCTCAGGAACCACGCTGCGAGGCGGATGACCCTGCCTCCCTGCTGTGATAGAAGATGAGCTGGGCCCAGCGGAAGGTGAATCAGTGGCTGGTCCAAGAGGCTAAGCAGTTCCGAGAACCATGGTCTCGCCAGCCACCACAGAGCTATCAGAATGATTCTGAGGTGTTGTGACTCCCTTATCTTGCAGATCATCCTGTGGACCAGGGGAGCGGGAGGAAATGCATATGCGTTCATCCTGTTCCACTGTAACTGTAAGGCGTCTCCGAGGAAGCATAGGCCCTGTCCCTGCTAGGACGCAAACTGAGGGTACTTCCTGTTGTGCCAGGTGGCAAAAAGATCACCTGGGGCTGTACCCATCTGCTGAAGATCCCCTGAAGGACCTGATCGTTCAATTACCACTCGTAATTGTCGGCACCCAACCTGATGAGCCTGTCCGCCTCCAGGTTTGACTACCCTGGGAGGTGGATCGCCGTCAAGTGTATGTTGTTCACCAGAGCCCATTCCTAAATGTTGACTGCCAGGGTGCATAGAGAGGGAGACCTGGTGCCACCCTGTTTGTTGATCTAATACATGCTGGTGGATTTGTCTGTTTGAATGAGGATTGTTTTGCCACCGATGAGCGATAGGAAGGCTTTGCGAGCCAGCCAGATGGCCTTCAGCTCTAGCCAATTGATATCGGCCTCCTGTTCCTGAAGAGACCAAACTCAGTGGGCACTGTGGTTGTCCAGGGTAGCTCCCCAGCCCTCAAAGGAAGAGTCCATGGTGATGGTAACCTGTGGTGCTGGTTGGCGGAAGGGTCTGCCTATCCTCAAATTGCAGTCCATGCTCCACCAAACAAGGTCTTGGTGGAGAAAGGGAGGGATGCGGGTAAGTTCTGCCTGGGAACCCGACTCCTGAATCCATGAGGCTGCGAAGTACAGCTGTCATCTTCTAATTTTGAGCCTTGTGAACGGCACCGCCAATAGACATGCTGCCATGATACCCAGGAGGTGCTGGTACCACCATGCAGAGGTCACTGCTCTGCTGAGAAAATGACTCGTGGCCCACTTGATGGCTGTGATCTTGTCCTCCGAGGGAAAAACTCTTGGAGCTCATGTCCCAGATGAGGTCCAGGAACGCCAGACACTGTCGTCTGCAGCTGTGACTTCTTGAGATTGATGGAAAATCCCAATTCGTGTAGCATATTCATGAGGGCGGAACAGGTGTGATGGACTGCCTCTGGGGTGCTCGCCCTGACGACCCATTCGTTTAGGTATGGGTAGACATGGTGGCCTTGAGCCCTGAGGAGGACTGCCACTGCATTCATCAGCCTGGTAAAGACCCTGAGGGCTGAACTGAGATCAAAGGGTAGAAACTTGTATTGGAAATGGATGCCCATGATCCGGAACCTCAGGAAGGACCGATGAGGCTGCCAAATAGGGACATGCAGGTATGCATCCTTCAAATCCAGGCTCCCCTGCACAGTGTCTCCGCAATAAGTGCTGGCATAACCATCTTGAACATTTGAAGAGGGCGGGAAAGGTTCAGGGTGGAAAGGTCCAACACAACTCTCAGGCCAGCCTGGTTCTTCTTGTGTTTGGCGACAATCCTGTAGTAGAAACCCATGGCCCGCTAGGAGGCTGGGACTTTTTCCACTGCCTGGCTCTTTACGAGCGATCGAATTTCCACCAACAGAGTTGTTGTTCCAATCTGTGGGAGTGGAGGGGAGGAGAGAGGAGAGGGAGGAATTGGTAGGCGGTAACCTGTGGACACTATGGATAGGATCCAGGGTTCCGCAAACCTTGTGCGCCAATGATGTGCGTGAAGGGCAAGCCTGCCCCCCACTGGAGAAACGTGGACCCGGACGAGGATGTCATTCCTTCTTTCCCTCTGAGGCTGGGACAGAGGAGGTGGACTGGAAGAATCCCTTATTCCCCGCCTTGTGTTGTTTGCAGTGGTGCCAACACTGAGAACGGCACGGCTGTCTGGACCTGCACTCCTGGAAGCCCTGCGAGTATGGCGTCTGCGTTAGACTGACGAAGGTGCAGTGAGTGTTGGAATAAACCTTTTTTCCATAAGCCTCCAAGATCTTCTCCTTGCCTAGAAGCGCTGAAGACGATGTAGCCGAGGACGACTGAGGCTTGGAGTAGAGCGAGGCCGCAGCAATCACAGATGAGTGTGGTTGAGGGTGTGCCGACAGCAAGAGCGGATCCCCCTCCAATTGCCTTTACTTGGCATTGAGGCGCCGATTGGTAGGCTGTGCCGAATGGGGTTTAAGCCATCCGTTTTTGGCCAAGGCAACTGTGTCCTTTTGCATCGGGATCCCTGTTCTGGCTGCTGGGCGTAGAGTGAGGACCTCGGCCAGGACCCCTACCTCAGGCTGTTCCACCTTGGGTTGTGCAAGCCCCAAGTATTGGGCCAAACCTGCAAGTCGTTCATGGAAGGCCTTGCCTGTGTCCACCAGGGTGTCCGGCTGGCCTGGTGTCAGAGGAGGAGCGGTGGGCGCCGAAGGCTGAGGTGTAGCCAGAATCGAAGGACCTGGCGTGGGAAGCTGGGGCTGCGCTGAGGCCTGAGGCGCTGGAGCAATAGGAGGAATAACTATAGGCACTGTCTGTGGGAATTGAGGCTGGATGTCCCTGATCACATCCTGAAGGATGGTGCACCATCTGAGGGGACCTCATAAGCATGAGGAATTTCTCAAAAAACCTGTCCTCACAGGCTGGTGGGGCAGCAGGTGGTATTGCCGGAGCAACGGGTGGCTGCTGAGGCCTGTGCGTACTCTGCCTGGCTGGTTGCCGGGTATATCTGCCCTACGATGCTGAAGGATAAGCTGTAGGCCACGTACCTGGCGAAGACCAGTCCCACCTGGACACTCAGTCTCCTACCTGCTCCCCGAACGGGGTGGTGTCGGACAAGTGGCCATTTTGTCGAGCTGTATGGCACGTGCCTGCGTTGTGGTGCTTGCCTCGCTGGGCCCGGCCTCCTCCTGGACTCTTGGCGGTGGAGCTTGAGGCCTACCTTGCACCTCAGGACGAGGCCTGGTAGGCGTGCTGCCCTTGGCTGTGTCGCCGGTAGTACTGCGTACAGGCGCCCCCTCAGAGACATGTCTGGTACTAGGGCATAGCCCCTCGGGTGGACACCTGGTTAAAGGACCTTGCAGTCCCTCAGCACCGTCTGGAAAGTGGTCCGTTCCCATTGACGCGGAAAAGGGGACTGGCGCCAGTGGGCAGAGTCAAGGGAGCGCCCCGCGGGCCTCTAAATTTAAATCTGTCACATATATATATATATATATATTCACATGCTGTGCATAGGCCGATATCTAGTGGAAGCTGCGGAGTATTACAGTTTGTTTTTCGAAACTCGAAAATGGGCGTCGACACAGGGCGTGCCAGTAATACTATCCCTAGTGTGACGTCCACTGTACCCAAGATCCCTCACGCGTCTAGGGTCCTCAGATTGTATTTTTTCTGACATGAGGTAGCATGAGGAGTAGCGCGAGTACAGATAATCCAAGCAGATAGACAGAAAGATAAGACTACAAGCCATCATGCGCCTTCTCTCAGAGGGGAGGAAGGGTGGGTCGCATGTGAATCTAAGCAGATACAAGCATCAGAAATACGATTACGGTGAGTAATGTATCCCTTCTGAGGCTTGTGGAATCTGCTTAGATCACATGCTGTGCATAGATTAGCGAGCAGTACCTGAACAAGGAGGTGGGATGTGAGAAGGGTCATGAGCAAATAAGTGTCTTAGAACCGCTTGTCCCACTTGTGTATCTGCCTTGGAATGGGTGTCAATGCAGTAATGCTGAGTAAAAGTGTGAATTGAGCTCCAAGTAGCTGCTTTGCAAATGGTGTCAAGGGGTACATTTGCAATGAAAGCCAGAGTGGCCCCAATGCCTCTAGTAGAAGGGGCTCTTGGCGTGAAAGGCAGAGTTCTTTCAGAAAGTGAGTAACACAGCTGGATACAGTTAATAATCCACTTCGAGATGGCACCTTTAGAGACGCGATCACCCTCTCTGCCTGTAGCTACGGAGACAAACAGTTGATCTGTTTTTCTTAGCGTTCTGGTCTTATTTACATAGTAGAGGACCACCCTACGCACATCTAGGGTGTGTAGTTTCACCTCAGCCGAGCTTTGCGGGTCCTGGAAGAAAGCTGGAAGCTCAATGGACTGGTTTACATGGAATTTAGATATAAATGTAGGTGAGAACCTAGGGTGTGTGCGTAAAACCAGTTTGTCTTTATGGACAGTAAAGAAGGGATCCTGCACTGACAGAGCCTGAATTTCACTGACCCTTCTTATAGAAGTAATCGCTACTAAGAAGGCCGTTTTATAAGTCAGGTGTTTGAGACTGCTTTTATGCATGGGTTCGAAAGGGGGGCCCATGAGCTTGGCTAGCACCACATTAAGGTCCCACCCTGGTGGTGGGTTTGAAATAGGAGGGTGCAGTCTCTTTACTCCTTCCATGAAGGCTTTAACTACTGGTACTTTCCACCACGAAACCTTGCTATGGGAAGTGGTGTAAGCCGACAGGGCTTCCAGGTGTACTTTCAGTGAGTTAAAAACCAATCCTGCATCCACCAGGTGGAGCATGTATGTAACAATAGTGGAAGGAGTGCAATCAACCGGGTTGATTGATCTACTCTGGCACCAGATAACGAACCTCTTCCACTTGTCAAAGTAACAGTGCCTTGTGTTTGGTTTCCTAGATTCCTTTACGATGTCCATACACCTCTGTGGCAAATTGAGATGTCCAAACTCTATGACCTCAGGAGCCATGCTGCCAGGTTCATTGAGTTGGGTTGCTGGTGCACTGTTTGACCTTGGTGCTGGGACAATAGGTTGTACCAGGCTGGAAGTTTGATGGGCTCGCACACTGCCATCCTGCGTAGGGGTGGGAACCACGGTTGTCTTGCCCACATGGGAGCAACTAGGACGAGCGTCATCAACTCTCTGTTCATCTTGTTCACCACTTTCCTGATGAGGAGTTGGTGGAAAACCGTACGCAAACATCCCTGACCAGTTCATCCACAGGGCGTTCCCCTGGGAGTCTGGTTGGGGGAACCTGGATGCAAATCCTGGGCATTGTCTGTTTTCGCTTGTGGCGAATGGGTCTATAATGGGGAAACCCCACTGAGAGAAGATATCTTCTACGACCTCTCTGTGTAGAACCCATTCGTGTTCCTCTGGGAGGGAGTGTCTGCTCAGAGCATCCGCTAGGGAATTGAGCTCCCCTGGAACAGGTCGTGATGACAGGAAGATGTTCCGTCTGAGTGCCCATATCCAGATTTTCTGGGCAAGCTTGTACAGATTTGGCGAGCGAGTCCCTCCTTGCTTGTTCAGGTAGAACATGGCTGTTGTGCTGTCCTTCCGGATTTGCACTGACAGGTTTAGTAGGTGGGGCTCGAACGCCTGAAGCGCTCTGAATACTGCCAGAAGCTCTAGCAGGTTGATGTGGTTCTTGGCCACTGAGTGAGACCAGAGACCCTGAGCTGTGTGGTGGAGATGGTGAGCTCCCCACCCCGTCAGGCATGCATCTGTAGTGACTATTGCCTGTACCTCGGGATCGTAAAAGGGTTTCCCCTGTGCGAGATTCTCTCTTGTCCACCAGTGAAGGCTTTGTACCAGTGTTGGTGAAACGACCACTAGATCGTCCCACTGACCACTTGCCTGAGACCACTGTTTCGCCAACCATTCCTGCATGGGACGCATGCGCAGGCGCGGGTGGGGGACCAGGTAAATACATGACGCCATCATTCCCAGTAAACGCATTCCTTTGCGTACCGTTATTTGTTGACCGGACTGATAATGTGGAATTTGCAGTAGTATATTCCGAATTCTTTCTTCTGAAGGAAAGGTCACCCCTTCTTGGGTATCTAGGATTGCTCCTAGGAATTGTTTTGAGGTGCTTGGCACTAGGCTTGGCTTTCTCGTTGATTGAGAAGCCTAACCCGTGAAGGAGGTCGATAGTCCTTTGAATGTTTGTCCTGCAAATTCCTGGGCTTTCCCCCGTTATGAGCCAGTTGTCCAGATAAGGGTACACTGGGATTGCCTCCCTGCGTAGGTGTGCAGCCGCCACCGCCAGTACCTTGGTGAATACCCTTGGTGCTGAAGCTATCCCGAAGGGCAGTACCTTGAATTGGTAGTGTCGATTGTCCACCTTGAAGCGCAAATACTCTGTGCGCTGGGAACATGGAAATATGAAAATAAGCATCTTTCATATCCAAGGTTGCCATGTAATCCCCCTTTTTTAGGAGGGGGATTACCTCTTGTAGCGTGGTCATACGAAATTTTTGGGGCTTGACATACTTGTTGGCAGGCCGTAAGTCCAATACTGGGCGCATTGTCAAATCTTTCTTTGGCACAAGGAAGTAAGTTGAATAAATACCCTTGTTTACCTGGTGTCCCGGGACGAGTTCTATCGCATCCTTTTCTAGCAGAATGGCGATCTCCTCGAGGAGAATCTTCTGATGTTCTAAAGAGTGTACTCTTTGCCGTGGAGGATGGTTCCGGGGACGCTGCAGTAGTTCTATACAATATCCTGTGGATACTGTTGACAGCACCCATCTGTCTGATGTGATCCCTTCCCAAGCCTGGGTGAAGTTGGAAATGCGTCCCCCCTACTGGGGTTGCGTGAGAAGGGACCCTGAACTGAGCGTCACTGCTTTGGTGGAGGCGTGCCGCCTCCATTGTTGGGGCTGCCTCTGCCTTTACCACAACCTCTCCTATTACCCCTGCCGTAACCCTGGGTAGACTGTTGGTTGTTGTTCCACTGTGTACCCTGCCCTTGGGAATAGGTAGATCCTCTCTGGGAATTTTGGCCGCGTGGGCAACGAAAATTACTATTCCCTCTCTGGTTAGGGGGTTTATTGGTTAACTGGCCAAGGGACTTGAGTGTTTCGTATTCGTCCTTGGCATTCTTCAGTGCGTCTTCGACCGCCTTAGCAAACAGATCGGTTTCCACCGGTTTGTCCAACAATGATGCCTGGGTTTCTGCCTTAAAACGAGACTGCCGTAACCACGCATGTCTCTTGATAACAGTGCCTTCCGCTATCAATCTGCCTGCGTTTTCCGCGGCGTCGAAAGTTGCTTTTAAAATGCAACCAGACACGGCTCTACCCTCTGCGGAAATCCAAGCTAACTGGCCCTTTAAAGGTTCAGGAGCAGAGGCTATGAGTGCCGCGACTTCTTCCCACTGATGGCAGTTGTAGCTGGCCAACAGGGTGGTGGAGTTTGCAATCCTTGCTTGATAGGCGGACGTTGAGGCTACTTTCCTGCCGAAACCGTATAGTTTTTTGCTCTCCTTGTCGGGAGGAGCTTTGGACGATGACAAGGGTGTTCCAGCCCTCTTACGAGTGTTGGTGACAACTAGGGAGTCTGGCTTCAGATGTCCTCTTATATAGAGAGGGTCAGACTGGGCCGCCCTGAAAAGTTTTTCAACCCTGGGATTGACTGCTCTGGTGAGATTCGGGTTCACCAGGGACGGATCTATTCTCCGCTGAATGGACTTAAGGATAGGGATGGTCTGGGCAACAGGCCTCCTTTCTCCCACTAACTCTTCTGCGAAGTCCCTTTCCTCCTGGACACCGTGGGTGTCGATGTGGAAATGTTCTGCTGCACGTGCGAGAATCTCGTTTAGGAGGGGTTGGTTATCGACCGGGGAGTCGGTAACCGGGGCTTCGTTCTCTACCGGGGAATCTACTCTGTATGTTTCCGGGTCCTCCTCTTCCTCTTCCTCTTCCTGGTCCTCATCATCCCCATAGTAGCCCGTCCCGGTTTGTTCTTCTATCATACCAAATTCTTGGTCCTCACAAAAGGAACCCTCTCCTTGATACAGTGAGTATGGTCTTGCGTATGGTTGTACCTCGAACGGTTCTGACCTCATCGGAGTTTCAAACCGGGGCTTTTTACTTGGGGGGGGGGGGGATAGGATCAGTAGAGCCTGAGGGTGTTGCCCCCTGTGGATCATACGAGAGGAAATGTTCTGGATTTTTATCATAAAAATCTGCCAAAGAAGACATTCTTGACATGACCCCATCTATGTCTTGACTGGACCATTTTTTGGAACTGGGGATGACTCTCTCAGCTAGTCTATGTGATTTATCTTGAGTAGCTTTGCTGGTTTTAGACATATCAGCAGACCTGGTTTTGTCTGTCTGTTTAGGGGGAGTGGTGTGTTTCACAGGTGTGGAAGAGTGCAAAGGTTGTTTCTTCTGCTGTTTTCCCCCCGCCCCGTGAGTGGAAAAATGTTTTCCCTGTCCTTTAGTGGCTCCGGAGGTTTTCGACGCCTGGCGTCGAGGATCGGGGGTGGTGTCCCTGTCCTTCGAGCGTGGGGCCTCGCTGGTTTTAACTGCGGGCTCCGACTCCTGGAGCGCGGCCTGGGGGTGGAAGTCGTCTTCGTCTTCCGACGATCGAACTTCTGTTAGCCTAGGGAGCGAGGCACTCTTGGCAAGAGTGGATGATTGCCTGGAGTCATGCAGCGATCTTGATCGAGAGCGCCCAGAGGACACCGAATCGGACAGTTCTGTTTGTGCCTCTTTCCGAGAACTCGACATCGTCGAGTCTCGGTTGGACTTAGTGTGTTTAGTGTGTGTAGTATGTGAAGCGCTTGTGTCGCCGGGGGTCTTCCCCACAGCCGCCCTGCCGGACGACCTTCCGAGGTCGGGGACCTGCGCTCGGCTGTCTTTCGACGCCGTAATGCCCTCGCCGTCCGAAAGTACGGCGTCGCTGAAGGCGCCCTCCGCTGCCATGGCCGCCTGCCTGGCGTGGTGGGCCCAACGCTTCGTCGAACGGTCCTTAAGTGTCTTAGGTTTAAACCTACTACACGCTCTGCAGTTCGCTTCGGGGTGGTCCCTCGGCAAGCAGAGATTGCACGTGGCGTGCCCGTCGACCCAAGGGTATTTGCGATTGCACTTGGGGCAGAATTGAAAAGGGGTACCCTCCATACGCACCTTGAGGCAGCGGGCTGTTAAGTGTAGGAAATGTATAAGGTGTACCTATATACCAAGAGTGTAGAGTATGTACCACCCCCCATTCTCCCTACTTGCAGAGCCGAGGCCAGAGGCCTTCCAAGGCCCGGGCCGAGGCCAGCGGCCTTCCGAGGCCCAAATCCGTCGTGCAGCAGCCGACGGTCGATTTCTTCTCCAGCCGGCGTCGAGTGTCGAAGTTGGGGTGGGGAAGGATGTCAATAGATTAATATTTTACATTTTTAGCAAAAGTATGGCTAAGGCCAGGGGACTCCACAAAATGCTTCCGACCAGTATGGCGGAAAAAAACAATCTGAGGATCCTAGACGCGTGAGGGATCTTGGGTACAGTGGACGTCACACTAGGGATAGTATTAGTGGCACGCCCTGTGTCGACGCCCATTTTCGAGTTTCGAAAAACTAATACTCCGCAGCTTCCACTAGATGTCGGCCTATGCACAGCATGTGATCTAAGCAGATTCCACAAGCCTCAGAAATATATATATATATATATATATAGGTTATGTATGGTAAAGTTTATTGTGGGCAAGTGTCTGAGATTAATGTTTTTTTTTATTCCAGCCCGTCCCCTACTAATCCTGAATGACCGAGTATATTACCAACTGAGTGCATTTTCATCTAACTGTGTCTACTGCCTGATTTCTCGCTGTAGGAAAGAATTCTTCAGACCCCTTCCAAGAGGGCTGTGAAAAAATCAGATTAACCTACAAAATCTAAATCTGAGTTCCTGTTGTAGCTCTGAGGTATCACCAGGTTAACATAAAATGGTGCGCTCTAAGATGAGATCAATTTTACATAATATCACAACAGTATGAATTGGGTAAAAAAGCCCTAAACTAAGATTTTACAGAAGCCCCATTGGAGTGGAGGAAATGGAGGGGGGAGGTCAAGAGGCGAGGGGCTGTTTCTCCCGGAAATAAATATAAGAAAGTTGATCCTTGATCCAAAGGAAAACAAGCTGATATCTTAATTATGCTGAAGTCGGTCGCCTTGTTATAATGGATCAAATCAATGAAGGAGGATTTTTTGACACAGCATAGTTGTATGTTGGCATCATTTGATTTTATGCCCCAGTAGTTTACACAGATCTAGAACTTGTTCCAATGTGCCCGCCCTCCTTTGCTGTCTCCACACAGCCTGCGTTTGGTTATATATGCTTGCCCAGGGACGTCATTTGGGGGTCGCGACTGCGACCACTATGTCGCAGTTTGCAACCCATGGGGACTCCCTTGCGACCCTAATGATTTTAAAGAATTACAAAAAAACGCCGCTCCTGGGCTAGCGGGTTCCCCCCACACCTCATCTGAGGGTTCCTCGGCCCAATCATCACCCATCAGACTGGGCCGGTGGCGTGCTCAGTAAGGGTTGGCGTTGTACTTTTTTCATGATTTACCCTACACTCTTCTAAACTGATTTTTGGCCTTTTAGCCACATTTTCACAGAAAGTGTCCTATGTAATGTGCCATTTTAACTCATTATTCAACACATTTTCTATGGGGAAGGGGAAGCATCCCCAACCTCCAAACCCATTTTTGCTACGCTCGGTCGCAATCACATGCTTGTGGCAAATATCTACACCCTCCAAAAAAAAAAAAAAAACGCACCAGCCACCAGTGGTGGCTGGTATATTTGTGGACCAGGCACCCGCCCCCTTCTTTCTACGCTATGTGAAACATTAAAGGTTTGATTAAAAAACATTTACTTCCTTCACTTGCAGTAGTGCATGCACCTGCAGCGGCATAATCATCATGGACATTGCACAAACGTGGTTTCCGGGCCGGCCTGGGGTGTGGCATGCCCTGTTCTTTGTTAAGGCGCTGGGGGGGGGGGGGAGGGGGGGGGAGCCCACACAGCATGACCCGCAAGAGGGGGCCCACACATTTTGTCTGACAAAGGGGTAGTGTGCAGTGCGCGCCTTGAAGTTTGCCATGAGTCCCTGGGTGAGAAGCAACTTGTGGGTGTTTTTAATT
Source organism: Ambystoma mexicanum (assembly GCF_040938575.1). Classification (NCBI taxonomy): domain Eukaryota; kingdom Metazoa; phylum Chordata; class Amphibia; order Caudata; family Ambystomatidae; genus Ambystoma; species Ambystoma mexicanum. Next base: position 1,466,887,679 of record NC_090935.1, read on the forward strand.
TAAAACAACTGTGTGGCCCACTGATTTATGTGTGCCGCAATGATATTACAATAAATGGTGGGGGCTTTAAGTCCTCTGGCATCCAGCATTAGCTTGGATAATAAAAACTATGGGGGCATCTGGGGTATATTGAAGGAACCTTTCCCAGGTATTCTACTCCAGCAAAGATAACATTATCAGGTGCACTCCCCTGCGTGCACGCATACCAGTTTACTAGGTTTCTTATATCGTAGTAGTAGCTGACTCATATATACATTTATAACTAGAGAATTTTGTTGATACTAAATCCTGGTCAATTATTTAATTTTCAGGCCTTGCTCATGCAGCATATTGCTCCAGGGTAAAAAGCAGCGCATACCTCCCGAGGTCAGTGCTTTTTTGGCTTAGCACAGCAACGCCATAGATAACGAGTACATCTGTGTCCATTTAACTATAGATGTTTCATACACTAGCTTTACCCTGCGTTAGAGATTTCGGTTACCTTCTTACAAGTACTGCATTATGTATCTTTTACATATATACTGCATGTCTAATATGGAAAATTACATTCCCCAAATGTGTGATGGTGGACATATTACACCTCCCTCTGTGCCTCGGTTCTTAGATCTGGCTGAAGTGAGAGCCCCTGGAAACACGGGTGCTAGACGCTTCTGAAAAATCTGAAGGTCTTTTGCCATCACTTCCCGTGATGTCATCGTGGGTGAGGGGGGCGGGGGGGTTCAGGGTCATGTGATGTAATTTCCGCATTTTGGTGAAATGACGTCCCTGTGCCTGCCTTTCGGAACTCCCACTGCTCCGGACATGGCCATTCATAAACTATACAGATTCGATTCTGCTGCTCCTAAACCTAACCACTTGATTCCTACTGAACTTGAATCTCTTAATTCTAAGCTCCAACTACTTGACCCAGCGACCTACTGTCGGTCTTGATTTCTGCCATTTTGAAATTAGCCGCTTCAAACTGTACTGAATTGTTCCAGACTGCCTCTGACATTTTGTTCATTCTGAATGCTTGCTTCCGTGAACTCCTACACTCTGAAAACTTGACCCTGCTATGCTGCTCTGAATGTCAATGATCTGAACTCCAATGCTCTGGAACCTAACAACCTGTAATCTTCTAATCTAGTTCTTGCCACTTCGAACCTGGATATCTGCTATTACTACGTCAAACCTAAGTCCTTGTGAAAGTTAACTCTCAGAATTGTACCCCTTTGCTTCGTGTATACCAGACCGAACCTTAACACTGACCTGGATACTTCATTTAACTTAACACTGCAAATTTTGCCACTTTTAACTCCAACCGCCTGAATTTTCTCTACCAAACTCCACCCACACCAAAGTCCCAGGACACCAACCCAAGAAAATATTCGACTCACGAGACAAGCTCCAGAGGGAGGTTTTCACGCCCTGGGAGCTCCCCAAAATATTGTCTATTTCAGGTCCTCGCCACCATTAATCTTGGAGAAATTCACCACCATAAGGATTATCAGCCTCGAAACAGACCACACAAAGAAGCTCTGCCCTGGGAAACCCAATCTCGCTCGCCACAAACCTAACTGCCCGACGTCCATCACCACAAACCCCCGAGAACTACGGAGACGAGAAGAAGAAAGTAACCCCAGGATGGCTTTCCCCCCCTGGCACAAACAACAAATCTGAGACCACTGTGACAAAGCAAGCCACCACAAACTTATAACTGTTGGGAGGCACCCAACACTGTGTGTAGCCCCACATCAATCTATCCAGTCACCAATTGTCTAACATTACGGTGTACCCACCATGATGAAAACCAACAAGAACTATTAACACAGAGCCTCCCAACCAGGGAGCCTGCTGCCAAAACAGCTTAACGCACAACCAGATCTGTAGAATACTGACCCACAACAGTTATGAAACACTGCAACCACAAACATGCCCCGATAAAAGAAGGAGAAACATACAAGAATCACGAGAAAGACTAATGAAACCACACCCCCATCAAACAGCAACATACTAGAATTTGCAAAACCTTGAAATCACCATCAACTGTCCCCAAACGAACTAAAGATACGGACAAAGACAAGAACAAAGACATCATACATATCACACTACCTCTCCACCTGCAATCCCACTATACTGTAAAACAACCCACAGCAAGGGAACCAATGAGTACTAGGTTGGACCCCCACCAAATTATCGAACCACCCACCACAACACACAGAACACGCCAACATTGAAAACAGCTTCGGAAAGACACCTTTAAGAACTAGAGCTAAGCTAGAATCCCTAACCATGTGTTCTTTTTATTGTGTTTGTCTTGTGTTGTGTTTTTTTTTTTTCTCGTTTTCCTCTGATTTTTTGCTAGTTATCATTTCAAATTAGGTTTGTTGCGATTAGTAGAGATAATTGATAGGTTTTTCTTATTTATTCTGTACTATTTGTATCAACTTGTATAATGCTTTTTTCGTTTTATTTGTCGTTTTCTTGTTATCATAATTGTTGTTTTGGAATGATATGTATTTCTTTTGATAAATCTTTAAATAAAGTTGTAAAAAAATTAAAAAAAAGAATCCCTAACCATACAAACGCCTTATATAACCAGAGATTGGAAAAAGTACCATATGGACAACCTAAATCCACTACAACTCATCTGAACGGAGAAACCCATTGTGCAACTTAATGACATGCATTACTCACTGTAGTAGCATTTCTGATGGTTGTATCTGCTTAGATTCACATGCTGTGCAAATGGTCCGACATCCAGTGGTAACCGCGGAGTATTGCATCTCGTCTTTCGGGGACCGAAAGGGGACGTCGCATACGTGTGTCTGTAACACTATCCCTATCGTGACGTGTAGTGTACCCAAAATCCCTCATGCGCTGAGGTCCCTCCGATTGTATTTTTTCTGCCATGAGGGAGCCCAAGACTATAGTGAGTGAGTACATGAAGAAGAGAGAAGTAGTAAGACGTCTATGTTCCTTCCAACCCGAGCGGGGAGGAAGGGAGGGCGCATGTGAATCTAAGCAGATACAATCATCAGAAATGCTATTACGTTGAGTAATGCACGTCTTCCGATGCTTGTTAATCTGCTTAGAATCACACGCTGTTCATAGACTAGCGAGCAGTACCCGGAGTTGGAGGTGGGTTGTGAGAAGGAACAGTAGAGAAAAGAGGTCTTAATACTGCTCGTCGCACCTGAGAATCAGACCTAGAACGAGTGTCTAGGCTTGTAAAGGTGTGTACAGAACTCCAGGTTGCCGCTTTGCAAATGGACTCGAGGGGAACATTTGCAATGAATGCTATGGATGCCCCAGTGCCCAGAGTAGAATGTGCTCTAGGTTTAAAGGGCAGTTCTCTCTTAGCAAGAGTGTAACAGTGTGATGCATTTGACAATCTACCTTGAGATAGCGGATTTAGAGACAGGAACCCCTTCGCTACCAGCTGCCACTGAAACAAAAAATTGGTTCGTTTTCCTCAGTGGTTTAGTTCTTTCCAGGTAGAACATGACCGCCCTGCGCACATCTAGTGTGTGTAGGCTTCTTTCGGCTATGCTAGCAAGATTCTGGAAAAAAGTAGGTAGTTCAATCGATTGGTTCACATGGAACCTCGAGATGAATTTAGGCACAAATCTGGGGTGAGTGCGCAGAACTACCTTATCCCAGTGGACTGTAACAAAGGGGTCTAGAACAGAAAGAGCCTGTAGTTCGCCAACCCTTCTAATAGAAGTGATAGCCACTAGGAAGGCCGTTTTATAAGTCAGGTCTTTTAGACTTGCTTTATGCATTGGCTGAAAGGGAGCTCTCATGAGCCTGGTCAAAACCACATTTAGGTCCCACCCAGGAGCTGGGTGAGAAATGGGAGGATAAATCCTTAAAGGCCTTAATCACTGGTATCTTCCACCACTACACCTTTTGTTGTGATGTGGTGTAGGCTGAGAGAGCAGCCAGATGAACCTTTAGGGAATTGAAGACCAACCCAGTGTCTAACAGATGGGTAAGGTACAGCACAATGTGTGTGGGTGAGTAATCGATGGGATTGATGCTCTTGGAATTACACAAGATGACAAAACGTTTCCATTTGCTGGCAGAGCAATAACGTGCATTAGGTTTTCTAGCTTCCCGGAGTATGTCCATGCACCTCTGAGGGAGCTGTAGGTGTCCAAACTCTATGACCTCAGGAGCCAGGCTGCTAAGGTCAGTTTGTGGGCATTGGTGTAGGGTCTCCCCCCTGTCCTGAGACAACATGTTGTACAAGCAGGGTAGTTTTACTGGTGGGAAGAGGGACATTTCCATCAGATGAGAGAACCAGGGTTGGCGGGCCCACATGGGGGCCACCAGTATCATGGCAACTGGTTCCTGGTGCATCTTGTGCACTATCTTGTTGAGAAGGTGAGTCAGAGGGGGGGGGCGTAGACAAATTTCCCTGACCATGTTATCCAGAGACCATTCCCCTTGGAGCGGTTCTGGGGGTACGTGGAGGCGTAGTCTTGGCATTGGGCGTTCTCCTGAGTTGCGAGCAGATCGATCTCTGGGAAGCCCAATTCTGCAAAGACCTTGGACACGATGTCTTCGTGCAGACGCCATTCGTATTCTTCTGGCAGAGGAAAATCTCTGCTGAGCACGTCTGCCAGAAGTTTGAGTTCCCCTGGAACATGCTGAGACAACAGAAACATCTTGTGTCTGAGAGCCCATATCCAAATGTTTTGGGACAGCTTGGATAGCCCTGCAGAGTGAGTGCCCCCCTGTTTGTTAAGGTAATACATGGCTGTAGTGCTGTCTGTTAGAATCAGCACTGTTTTCCCCTGCAGTTGCATCTGAAAGCCCTTTAATGCATTGAACACTGCTAATAGCTCCAGTAAATTTATATGGTTGGACACTACTTGAGGGGACCACACTCCATGTGCTGTCTGTTGAAGCAGATGAGGGCCCCCCCCCCCCACCCTGTGAGAGATGAGTGTCGTGAGAGTGGCTTCCACTGCAGTGGTGGTGAAGGTTTTCCCCTTCAAGAGGTTTTCTCTTGACCACCATTGCAGAGAGAGAACAAGGGCTGGCGAGACAACTACCAGATCTTCCCATTGTCCGCTGGCCTGACACCACTGGCTGTTGAGCCACTCTTGCATGGGACGCATGCGTGCGTGGGGAACCAAGTATATGCACAATGCCATAATTCCTAGCAAATGCATGGCTTTGCGCACCGCCACCTCCCGACTGGCTACATATTGAAGGATGCGAAAAAGCATGCTCTGAACCCCCTCGGAGGGGAAGACTAGCTTGTCTTTCGTCCGGATCAGAGCTCCCCGAAATTGTTTTATTTGGCTGGGGACTAGACTGGATTTCTTCTCTTTGATAGAGAATCCCAGACTGAACAGAAGGTCTACGGTCTTTTGTGTGTTAAAAAAACATGTGTTGTACGAGTCCCCTGTTATGAGCCAGTCGTCAAGGTAAGGGTAAACAGGGACGGATAACCTGCACAGGTGTGCTGCAGTTACTGCCAGGACCTTCGTAAACACCCTTGGTGCCGAGGCGATGCCGAAGGGGAATACCTTGAATTGGTAATGCCTGTCCTCTATCATGAACCTTAGATATTTTCTGTGCGCCGGCAACATTGAAATATGGAAGTATGCATCTTTCATGTCCAATGCTGCCATGTAGTCCCCCTGTTTCAACAGTGGGATCACCTCCTGTAGCGTTACCATGCAAAACTTATGAGGTTTTATGAACTTGTTCGCTGGGTGCAGGTCTAGAACAGGGCGCATGGTGAGGTCCTTTTTGGGTACAAGGAAGTACACTGAATAAATACCCTTGTTTACCTGGAGAATAGGGACGGCTTCTATGGCGTCCTTTTCTAGCAGCGCTTCCACCTCTTGATTCAGGATCTCCAGGTGTTCCAGTGAAAGGTGCCGTGAGCGTGGTGGTCTGAATTGTGGAGGTTGGGCGAATTCCACGCAGTACCCGTGGGCGACCGTCTTTGTGACCCACTGGTCTGAAGTTATCCCCTCCCCTGCTGTGAGGAAAGATGTTAATTGCCCCACCGCCCGGGGTGATATGGGAAGGGACCTGGATCTGATGGTCATTTCTGACCGGAGGCCGCGGCTCCTCTAGGATTGGGGCCTCTACCTATGGCTTTTCCGTGTTGCTGACCCCTTGGAGGGTAGTATGCGGGGCTACCTGAGGTTTGTCTGGTAATGGAAGTTTCCCGTGCCATAGTTGTTCTGACTTGCACGGGGCTGCCCTCGAAAAGGACCGCCAAGAGTTATTTCCTCTCTTGCGAGACGGTCCGAGTGATGTGTTGCAGAGACTTAAGGGTCTCGTGCTCTTTTTTGGCTGTTTCTAGGGCCTCATCGACCGCCTTTCCGAAGAGGTTAGCTTCTTCAATGAGTTTATTGATGAGCGAGGCCTGCGTTTCTGGCTTAAATCCTGAGGTACGCAGCCAAACGTGCCTTTTGAGTAAGGTTCCTTGGGCCAGAGACCTGCCTGCTGTTTCAGCCGTGTCCAGAGTGTTCTTTATTACATTCTGGTTCACCTGCCTTCCTTTGGCCACAATAGAGAGAAGCTTTGACTTGACCGATTCTGGGACCTCCTGTAGGCCTTCCTGAAGTAGGTTCCACTGAGCGTCAGCATACCTCGCAAGCAGCGTAGTATTATTGGCTATACGCGTGGTATATGTGGCAGCCAAGGTGACTCGCTTGCCTAAGGCATACAGCCTCTTGCATTTCGTATCCGGAGGCGCTTCCCCCATGGCAAGAGGTACCCCTGCCCGTTTCCGGGTCGTAGTCACTACCAAAGAATAGGGGGTGGGCGAAATAACTTTTCAACTCTTGGGTACACTGCCTGGGTTTGAGATGGTGACACAAGGGAGGGAGCCAAATTTCTCTTAATAGAATTAAGGAGGGGAATGGCCTGGCTAGGGGAGGTTTTTCCTTAAGAATATCCTCTACAAAGTCCTACTCAGGCACTGCCTCTTGAGTAGAGATTTTAAAATGCTCAGCTGCCATTTTTAACATGGTATTAAAGGCCATCTGGTCGTCTACAGGCGAGGCCTGACTAGCTGGGTTGGACGGAGGGGAATCTAGGCACAATACATCGGTGTGCTGATCTTGATGGGGGAAGCGTCCATGTGTCCGCCCCCACTTGCTGGGTTTCTTCCCAATTGTCCGTGGCATCCGACTGGTCTTCATTATAATTCTGTAGGAAGGAAGTTTCTTCATCTTCACTGTAAATGTCCCTATAAGTGTCCATCTAGACGATGTCTTCCTGTTGGACGGGGCAGAAGTCTGATCTTCTTGGAAATGTGCAGCAGACTGAAGATTAGGCTCTCCACGAGATCTTTTCGGGGAAGGATGCTCAGAAAAACTAATAATTCTTTCAAGACTGTCCATACACCCTTCAAAATTTCTCCCTCGTCCATTTAGAGGACCCAGAAGGGCCTACGGGTGGAAAAGCGTGGTCTTCCCCCCCTTCGGCGCGGAAAATTGCCTCTCAGGGTGTTGGAAAGAGGCTCTTGACTGTCCTCATATGTATCGTGAGAATCTGGGCGCCATGGCTCATCCAAAGATTTGTCCGCGTCCTGCCCCATGTTTTTCGGCGGAACAGGAACAAGCCCAACCGCCAAAGTAATTATCTTGATACTGTCTTTGATTATCGCTGAATCAGCGTGAGATAGTGGTTCCGAAGGTCTATCGGTAGATGTATTGCCTTCCGCAGCGTTAGAGGGCCTAGCGGTTTGTTTTTCGACTTGAGGCCTAGTCGTGATTTTTGGGCCTTTGGGACTGTCGTAGCGTCGGATTTCCGCGCTTCGCTGTGTAAATTTGATTTAGGGGTAGCGCCCTTGGTAGTTTTTAAATGCCCAGTCGCAAGATGCTGCTGCGGATGCGGGGAAGGCTTTGGATCTGTACGATCCGAGGAATCCGCCGAAATTTTCAATGGCCCTGCTGGCGCTTTCACCTTTTTCGACATACCCATCGAAATAGTTGTAGGGGTTGTGTGCTTAGTGAAGTGTGACTGCACGCCCCTGTCGCCGGGTGTTGTCCCTGAAGCGAGACCAGAGTCAGGTCTTAAAGGGTCGGGGACGGGCATGGCTTGTCTCGAGGTCTATCACATCCGCAACGGATCTTTGGTCATCGGATGTAGCCCCCTCACTTTCGGCAGGTGTGGCGGTGGGGGAAGGGAGTGCCACTCGCGACATACCGTATGCAGCCCACCGCTTTACACAACGCTCCTTAAGGGTCTTAGGCCGAAGGAATCTGCAAGCTGCACACCGCTTCTCGTCGTCATCTAAGGGGAGATAGGCGTTACACGTCCTGTGTTCGTCCTTCCAAGGAGATCTGACCCTACACTTAGGGCAGAACCTAAAAGGAGTCCTTTTCCATAGCAAAAGGGGAAGATGACCAGACCTAAAGGGTAAAGAGGGGGAAAGAGGAAAGACATACCAAAAATATGGCCACCGCGACCCCACTTTCCCTACTGTATAGGTCGGCCAGAGGGCCAGACCACGTGGAAGCTCCGGCCGCCGGACCTTAGGCGCCGAAATCCACCGACGTAGACAAATCCCCCGCAGTCTTCGCCGAAGTTGTTCTTGCCGTCAAAGTGACTTAACGGGGAATAACCAACAAGTCGGTTGTAAGATAAACAATGTCTCTTATGTAATGTAAGAGCTCCGCTATAGGGTGACCAGCTATCTGGGTGGAAAAAAACAATCTGAGGGACCTCGGCACGTGAGGGATTTTGGGTACACAACACGTCACAATAGGGATAGTGTTACAGACACGCCTATACCGACGTCCCCTTTCGGTCCCCGAAAGACAAGATGCAATACTCTGCGGTTACCACTGGATGTCGGACCATGCACCCAGCAAAAAACAGGCTCAACCAAGCGAGAAACGAAGAACCATCCAAAACACGAGAAATTACACTAAACAACAAGCAAACTTGCATGCACTACACGCACTAACAGCAGCCTACTCAATGTACAATCTATGTCAAAGCACAAAACTAATTTACAACCCTTTAAGCGATGCAATGTTCCTCAAAGTAATCGCCTACGAAGCCATACCCAACAACTACAAACTAAAACTCTAACAGAGAAAACGAAAGGTGAGGAGGAATAGCCCTAGTGCACAAAAGGAGCAACAACCCTGCGCTCAACCGACATAGAACACTGGAATCACTCCTAGTCAATCTCAAGCTCAATGACCAACCTAACCCACTGTTGCTTCTGATCTACAGAGCCCCCACCTACAACCCCAACTTTGAAAAGTATCTGACGCCATAGCCAACCTCTCTACAAACCATGAAAACATAATTGCTCTGGGGGACTTCAACATTTAGTTCAAACGAGAAAATGAAACCACATCAAATTTGCTCAGTGCCCTACATTTTACTTGAAACAAATAGTAAACGGCCCCACCTATAGAGTTGCATACACTTTAGATGCAATCTTCTGCAAAGATGGACTCTCGACCGCTGCACCATTGGTAACAATCATATGGAGCAACCATCATAAGATCCTGTTCACTGTCAAAATTCTGAGCCGCATGATACCCACAAACCTAAATTCCAACAACAAACAAAATAAACTGGAAAAGACTTGACCTGGAACGGCTAACAGATATATTGAAATCTACCAAACCTGACACCTCCCAGCTAAATAGAATGACACCGCACTCAGCGGAAGAGAAGCTTTACATTCAGATCAAAGACGCGCTAGATCAATTAGCACCCCTGAAACACTTCAAACCTATGCCAAAGAAAATCGCAGCAAGATGATTCACAGAAGAACTGAGGTAACAAAGAAAAAACGTAAAGTGGAAAAACGATGGAGAAAACACTACAACTAACTGAACAAAACTAACTACTAGCGACAAATTTGGATATACAAATCACCAGTCCTGAAAGCCAAAAAAGCATACTACACTGCAATAATTGATTGGCAACTAACACACAAAAAGAAATGTTCTAAATCAACAAGGAAATAAAAAACCCAACTTCTTGCAGCAACTGCATCATACCATCGCCAACTCTATGTGACATCACAACCCATCTAAGAGCAAAAAGAGAAGCAATACAATGGATCGATGTAGGCCGCAGGACCACAAACACCCTCCAATAAACCAGCACTGCAACCACCACAACACTGAATCGATTCGGATGTATAAGGAAAAGTTTTGAAAAATGAATAAAAGACACCAACATCGCCAGACCTCCCAGTAACCCATGCCCACTGAGTAGCTACAAAAAAACTTCACAACCACAAAATATCAGCTATATAATTTTGACTACTAATTAATCCATCTCCCCAAGCACAGGAACATTACAAAAATTATTCATATCAGCAAACATCAAATCCCTCCTAAAAACAAGACTGGGAAATACAGAAGACCCTACTAACTACAGACCTATGTGAAATCTACCATACCTAGTGGAAATCCTAGAGAACGACGTCTACAAAGAACTAATCTATGTAGAAAGCAACACAATACTTAACCAATCCCAAGTCTGCTTCAGACCCATTAGAGGAAGTGAATCAGTTGTGTCAACCTAAAAACAAAAAACATCTTTGACTCAGTCAAATACACAACCCTGATAAAGCAACTGGAGGAATGCAACATTAAAAGCCACACACACAAATGACTGAAATTTTTCTTCATGAACTGAACCAAAAGAAATCTACCGCCATTGACATCAAACAAAAAGAATCACCTGCGGTGTACCACAAGATTCATTCCTCCCCCCCCACCTCTCTTCAACATCTACATGGCCCCGCTAATAAAACTCATTAAAACCCATGGACTGACAGCCTACAACTATGCAGACGACACCAAACTCCTCTTCAAGATAACCTCCAACCAAGACCCTGACAACACTCAACAAATGCCTCACCAAACAACTGGATGACTAACACCAATATCAAGCAAAACCAACCAAAAACATAAATAATGATCTCCCTCCTGAAGACTACGCAACACAGGCATACCTGACTTGGCCACCGAGCATGGTAACCCAGCCAAAGACATTGACAGTGATAACAAACATCCCTCATTAATATTCATGAGAAAGTATGTGCATACATTTAGAATCAGTGCATGCAACTTTCTCATGATTATTATTGAGGTACATCCTGAACACACGTCAGGATTCCAGCCTTTCGAGGCCTGGAGTTGGACAACCCTGCATTAAACCATATAAGCGACTCCCCGCCAGCCAATATGATTTACCTGGGACTCCACCATGTGTTAGTTTCCTTCGGAACTGCCAAAGATTTGTGTGGAGAAGTAAAGTGCACTGACCAAAGACCCGCCCATCAACAATTTGTTGGTGAAATTGACTCTTGCAAGAGTCCTCACACTTTTCACAATCCCAATGGACCTGACCCCATGAGTCAGAGCTAAGAGATAGATCCCCAAGGAGCTTGTGAACTCCCAGCAGGTTTCTCCACATCAGTTGAATCAAATCAGATGCTGTGGAGGGAACTTCCAATTCACACAAAAAACTATAATTCCAAACAACCAAATCCAATCTGATTAAATACCAGATATATCACTACTGTGTGTCAAGACAGCAGAAAGAATCCAAGAGCAAAAACCCACTAAGTCAAAAAACAGCAGAAATATGAATCCAAAAAGCAAAAAACACTGAGGGGAGATTTAGTTGAAGGCTACATGAACCAGACCAGGGACATGAATTAAGACATTGACAAAGAATGGGCCTAATGACACTATATAGTATTATAGAAAGTTACATATATAAAGGTGACCATAAATATGTATGGTGGAGTGAGGCCTTGGTGGACAGAAGTCAGTGATGGAGGGTTGGGGATGACCCTGCAAAGGTTAGAAGGTGCCTCTTAAATCTTGGTCTTTAATTGTTCCAGAAATTGTATAGTTCTGATATGATGGGACAGCATTCAATTGGAGTGAGGCTAGTAAGGAGATGGAGCAGAAGCGCAAGGAGGCACTCTGGGATGGAGAGGTTAAGGAAGGAGGAACTTTTTTTAATTTTTATTTATTGGGTATTTATAATGCACCTATACAGCAAATGGTGTTTCAAGGCGCAACAAGACAAGGAAGGGTGGGAGGGGGGTACAGGGATGAAGAATAACAAAAACAGTCCCACCAGGCCTTGTGTCATTTGGATCATGCAAGTGCAGTAACAAGAAGTACAGGGGAGTGAGAGAGGTGGGGGAGGTGCCGGTCAGAGTGCAACGTGCTAATGCTAAGGTGGTAAAGGAAGTTCAGGTCGGAGTGAAGAGCGTGCAAGAGCTGGGGGGAGGAGGGTGGGAAAGCGGGCCCCTGGGCTAGGTGATTGCTAAGGGGAGGCCAGGTGGACAAGTGCCAAGGGAGTGCAGGGCATGAAGGTCCACATGCTAAACGTGAGGACGGAACTGGATGGGCACAGTAGGGGTGCAGCTCCAACAGGTTAGTAGAGGGAAGGGAGCCCGGTAGGGCAAGTGCAGATTGGGGGGAGGGGTGTGTGTCAGGGTAGCCTGAGGTGCTGGGTAGACTGGGCGAGGAGGGCCTTGTACCCTGTATGAATCAGAACGAACCTGGCAGCCAGTCAAGGAGGGTCTTGAGAAGCTCAACGTTAAGTGTAAGGGGAAGCATACTGGGAGATGCAGTCAGTGAGGTAAAGGGGGACAAGGCCATGGATGTATTTGAAGACAAGAAGAAGGAATTTGAAGAGTGATTTAGCAAGGTGGCACTGACCAGACAGGAGGGAGCACTAGAGGAGGTTGCAAAGGGTGTGAGTAGTAAAGTTGAGGACATTTGTTATGGGGAGAAAAAAGTAAGGATTGGGGAGGCCCAGGAGTAGGAACACGCATTAAATCAGGTTTACTAAGCACCAGGATAGAGATTAGTATTTTAGCAGGGTCACAGGTGTGAATTTATCTGATGTTTTGGAGGTTCTCTCACAGCGGAGGCAGCAGCCGTAATAAATTGTTGGCGTTTGAGATTGTCACAGATGACACCAAGGTCGAGAGTTTTAGATTATAGAATCGGGATGTCCGTAGTGGTGTAGGGGAGAGTGGGGATAGCATTGGAGGATGGTAAAATAAAACTTCTGTTTTGGAAGAAAACCATTAGGCAATGTAATGCCATTTAAGACGAACGGCTGAGAGGCAGGTGGTGATTATCTCTTGAGATGGCAGGGATGAAGGCAGAAAAGGAAAAGAATAACGGTGTCATTTGAGACGTGATATTGAAAAAGGTGTCCAGTCATTTGGTCAAAAGAAAAAGGTCGACAGGACAAATGGTCGACACCATTTGGTCGAATTCTTTTTTAATTTATATATATATATTTTTTAGGTTTTCGTTTAGGGTAAAAAAAGGGTTTTTTTTTTTTAGAAAAAAAGGGGGTTGGGGGAGACACCCCCCCCCAAAAAAAAAAAAATGAAAACACAAAAAAAAAAAAATAATTCAACCTTTTGGCTTTCGACCAAATGGTGTCGACCATTTGTCTTGTCAACCTTTTTTTTTCGACCAAATGTCTAGTAGCCATTGAAAACCAATGGGGGAGAGGCGTTTGCCAAGGGACATGATGTAGAGCATGAAGTGGAGTGGGTTAAGGATGGACCCTAGGGCCACTCCCATGTGAAGCAGTGCCGGAGTGAAGATATCAGAGTTCCAGGAAATGGAGAATGAACGGTTAGAAAGGCAGAAAGCAACCCTTTTTAGTTTGGTGTCCTAGAATCTGAGAGGAGTGGGTCTGGAGGATGAAGGGATGGTCAAGGGTCTGCAACCTTTGTCCTTGCAGTTGTGTTAGACTAGACAACCTCTCGCATAGTGAAAGGTGAGGTTTATGGGAGTAGTCAAAAACATCTGGAGAGCCAAAAGATGCAGCATTCTTGTCCAGATTGTCAAAGGCAGCTAAGAGATAAAATGGGATTAAGATGTTGGAGTGATGGGAGTGGTTGGCTGTGGTGGAAAAGTTGGAGACACATTTAAGTGCTGCTTCAGTACGGTGGGCTTGCTTCTGAATCCAGATTCTAAGGGGTCAAACAGAGTGGTGGTTAAGACAGTTTACAATGTGATTGAAGACAACCTGATTGAGGAGTTTGGGGTGGTGAGGCAGAAGGGAGACAGGTCTGTAGAAGGCAGGGTTATTGGGGTCAGTAGTGGATTTCTTGAGGATTGTGATGACAGTGGCTGTTTCATAGCAAGCAGGGAATGTGACATTGGCAAGCGACTGAATAGGGAGGAGAGGTGCAAGGAGGCAATGGGTGCCACTTCCTTAATTATTGAAGGTGAAAATGAGTCAACGGGTGCACACTAGGGGTTGGCTGTACAGACAATGCATAGGAATTCAATGGGGGAACAGGGGACAAAGTGGGAGATTAAGAGAGACAAGGCATGGGAGGAGGTGAAAGAAGGAGGGCTGAGGTGGGAGATAGAAAGGAAAATCGCGTATGATGCATTTGTGTGATTTTGGAGGAGATTTAACAAGCAAAATCATCCAGTGACAGATGTTTAAGGAGTATTTATTGGAGTCATGGTGGTAGCCTGAATGGGACAGAGTGTATCATCGTGCTAAAGAAGCCAGAGACTGTGCTGCGCTTGAGTGAACCGCCTTGTCCTGTGCTGAAAACATGGGGAAGGGAGGCCAATGGCCTGTACATCCTGACATACCATTTAGTGAACACTTTTCTTTTTCACAACACTATTTCCAATAGGTTTATTAGTATAGGCCCTTTTATTTTGACAAGACACCACTAGGACTGCGTTATTATTTGATGGTCGTAGTTGCTCCCATCTGTAGATTAAGGATTAGATAGGCGTGTATCAAACCCTTTTTGAAGCTCAAACACCCTTGAACTGTGGTCACTTGTGTAACACTGAGCAGTGACTCTAAATAAGAATGAATGGGAATAATACATCATTTGTCTTTCTGGATTATATACAATAATTGCTAGACTCATTAAATGTTTATATCAGGTACGATTCAGGGGGCGAGTCACTGATTTAGTCTGTTCTGTTACCTTAAGGTCAGGGCAGCAACAAGTACGCGGGGTCTGTTGAAAGTAACTATGTACATTAAAGAAATGTAAAGCTAAGTGAAAGCCTCCAAGAAGGAACCCGATTCAAAAAACCGCAGAACCCCCGAAATCTGAGAGAGGTAGAGTTAGTGAAAAGCAGGAACACTGAATAAGAGTCTGTTGAGAGGCTTCCCAGGAGAAAATGTTTGCTTTACTAGTTTAGGACTGGCCATTTTGAGACTGGTTAATGAACTATTGATACCAGAATTAAATGATTTTGTCTGATGGCATTTGGAACACTTTATGTGTAGAACACATGGTAGCCAGGAGGATAAAAGACCTGTTAAGATTAGGGTTGGAACCTTGATATGATATAGCATTTATAACGTGCCTATACACAGCGTTTCAGGGCGCAACGAGGCAAGGGAGGGGGAAACAGAGGGAAGACACAACGATCCTACTAGGCCAGGTGTCATTCAGATCGTGCAAGTGCATTGGAAGGGGGAGAGTGTGTGGGGTGGGGGGGGGGGGGCAGTGCAGTACATGGGATAATAGAATAAATAATAATAAGTAAAAGTAAGGCCAGCAGGTGTCAAGTGCAAGGGTAAGTGCAGACATCAGGTGTCAAGTGCTGGTAGTGGGGCTGTAGGGATACAGAAAACAGTCCCCAAGTGCTGTGATTCATGTTAAAGGACATTTGTACCGCGCACTATCAACACCGGAGTGGTCCCCTGGCAGCTCTGAAAGAGGAAGGGAGGGCGAGTTAGTGGGAGGAAGCTGGAAAAGTGCAAGAAAGCAGCGATGTGCTGTTGGCGGCCTCAGCCCGGTGGGTCCGTTGGCTGGGCCTTGGGTGTTTGCGGCCAGTAGTCTTCGTGTACTGTTGTGCTAGTCTATGTGTGTTTTTTGCTTTGTTGTTGCAGTGTAGTGAAGTGTGTGCAGTTTGTTGTGCTGTATGTTTTTGGTTGTGTTTGGTTTGGAGTTTGAGGGGTGTATGCAGAGGGGAAATTGTTAGTGGAATTGGTTAGTTGGCATCTCTATCCTGAATTGGCATGTTGGGCTTGCGTAATCTCTCCAGATGGGACGGGCGCAGTTTGTGCCTCTGTCCTGATCTGGGCCCGTCCGGCATTCAAGGTCCCTTTCACATCTCGCCCCCACCTTCACCAGCCTCCCTCACAACCCCACCTGTCCTCCCTACCCACTCATATGGCCAGTGCACCTGCCAGTGTCCACAACTTGGTTAGTGTGGTGATTGGCAATATCCTGACAATTCCACAACACTGTGGTACCTAGTAGCAACTAAGGGGCGAGTGAAGATGTTGGATGGGATTGGCTGGGGTTGTTAACTCAGTCTCTATGGGTGTCGCCTGTGTTCCATTATACCCGGCGTCACCTGTCCAGGTGCCGTGGGTGCTTCTCAGTCGGTTCTGGGAGCTTGTCAGTGTCCTTTTCGGTTTAGTCATTCTTTTTTCCCTTCTGTTGTTTTGGTTTTCAGTTGGAGTTTGTGGTGTTGAAGAGCCAGGTTTTTAGTAATTTTCTGAATTTTAGGTGATCTTTGGTGTTTCTCATTTCTTTTGGGATGTTGTTCTAGGTTTTTGTGGCTAGGTGGTAGAAGGAGGTGCCGCCAAGTTTTTTCTTAAGGTATGGTTTTAGTTCCAGGCGGATTTCGTTGCTTGACCTGAGGAGTCCCGTTTGCTTTTAGATTGTCATTTTCTTTTGTAGGAATTCTGCTCCTTGTCCACAGATTGCCCTGTGCGTTATGCACATTGTTCTGCCAGGAAGGCAGTGCAGGTGTGCGACTGGCGGAGGAGGGGACCTGAGCCCGAGATCAGACGGTGGCCAGGTAACCAGTGCAGTTTCAGTTTCAGCCAGGAAGTCAGCAGGGGAGAGGAGGAGAAAAAGCAGAAGCAAAGAGAAAGGTTTTGATGTGCTTCCGGAACCGGAGATGATTCTCCTCAAGTTTCAGGGAGGCAGGGAGGCTGTTCCAGAGGGAGGCCCCAGCTGAAGAAAGAGATCTACCACCAACTCGTTGCTTGGAGAAGCGACTGACCCTGAGGGAGTTGGAGGCAGATGAGCGAAGAGCTCGAGAAGGAAGATATTTAGGAAGAGAGTTGAAGGTATTGAGGCCCCAAGCCCCAGAAGCCCTTGTGGTCAATTCAGAGGGTTTTGAACTTAATCCTCGCAGCCACTGGGAGCCAGTGCAGAGATTTCAGTCCTGGAGAGATACGATCCCTGGGCTTGAGGCCAAGGACAAGTCTCGCAGTCCTGTTCTGGATGAGTTGCAGAGGACAGAGTAGAAGCAGGCAGATTTAGAAAGAGGCTGTTGCAATAGTCCAGCATAGAGAGAACCAGAGCTCTGGAGACAGTGAGCTTCTGGGGGAAGGAGAGGAAAGGAAGAATACCTCTGAGGAGGTGCAGCTGGTAGTGTGGCTTCTGAGATGTTGGAGATGTGAGGAGAGAAGGAGAGTGTGGAGTCGAAGATGACCCTGAGGTTTTTAGCCTGACAGGTGGGAGCAAGAAGAGGGCCAAGAGAGGCCAGCCAGAGAGTGACAGGAAAGGAGGGTGTGCCAATGAGGAGAATCTCAGACTTACTGGCATTAAGGCAGAGATCATTGGCGGCACACCACTCCTGGATGGCGGACAGTCAGAGATGAGAAAGGGAGAAGAGGTGGCTGAGGGTAGCCTGAAAATTAGCTGAGTGTCATCCGCATAGCACTGGAAGTTGGGGCAGAGAGCAGCAATGTGGTGAGCTAGAAGTGCCAGGTATTGGTTGAACAGCCAGGGAGAGAGGTCAGACCCCTGGGGAACAGCACAGGTAGAGATGGAGATAGAGGAGGGGAAGGACCCAAGTTGAACCTGGGAGGGTCGATCAGAGAGGAAAGAAGTCAGCCACGCTAGGACCTGACTGGTGATCCCCAGGTTATCACAGAGACAGTTGAGCAGGATGGCATGGTTGACTGTGTAAAAGGCAGAAGAGAGATCAAGTAAGATGAGGACACAGCGGGTGTTGGAATCGAGGTGGAGAGAAGGTCTTCACGGATGTTCAGGAGAGCAATTTCCGTGCTTCTGGCAGTGAGTCAGCCAAAGGGGGGGGGGGGTGAGAAAGCCTCAACTGACACGCGCTTAATGGGTCGGATTACGGAGAAGGTGGGTGGCAGTGATGGAGTTGGCCTGAGGGGTAGAGAGGGTGAGCTGGGAGGAAAGAAGAAAGTGATCACTCCAGGAGAGAGGAGTGGTGAGAGGGATAGAAAGGGAAAGGTCTGAGGAGATCAGAACATCCAGTGTATGCCCTGCAGAGTGAGTCGGGCCAGAGGGGAGAATAGAGAGAGAGAGAGAGAGAGAGAAAGAGAGAGAGAAAGAGAGAGAGAAAGAGAGAGAAAGAGAGAGAAAGAGAGAGAAAGAGAGAGAAAGAGAGAGAAAGAGAGAGAAAGAGAGAGAAAGAGAGAGAAAGAGAGAGAAAGAGAGAGAAAGAGAGAGAAAGAGAGAGAGAGAGAGAGAGAAAGAGAGAGAGAGAGAGAAAGCTCGCGAAAGAGTCCAGAGGAAGGACAGGAAGCATCCCGGTGGATGTTGACGTCTCAAAGGAGGAGGAGTTGAGTGGTTGAGGCCGGGAGGGAAGAGGAGAGGTCCGCCCACACAGAGAGAAAGGAGGAGATCTGACCAGGTGGCCGGTAGATAGTAGCCACAGAAAGGGAATGGCTAGGAGAGAGAGCCTGCAGACGAGGCATTCGAAAGAGGAGTAGGCCTGCGCAGGAATGACAGAGGCAGGAATCCACTCGGGGAAGATCAGGGCTAGACCCCCTCCGGATCGGTTGGAACTGGGCGCGGGGAGGATCTTGTAGCCGTCAGGGAGGAGAATGTTAAAGCTCGTGGCAGAGCTAGCCGTGAACCATGTCTCGGTGAGAACGAGGACATCGAGGTCAAGTTCCTCCAGAAGGTGGCAGATGTCAGAGGAGTGTTTGACAGCTGAGCAAGAGTTAAGAGTGGAAATATGGAGAAGGTTACCGTCCTTGAAAGGCTTCCGGGCAGGGGTACAAATCAGAGATATACCCTGCGGAGGTGTAGAAGAGGCCCGGGGGGGAGGGGCAGAAAGGGAAGGAGGAGAGGGCAAGATAGCCAAGGAGGAGGCAGCAGGGGGAGGCGAGGAAGCCGTGGAGGGGCAGGGGACAGCAGGAGAAGAAAGGAAATTGATGAGGCGTGGGAAGCGTCTATCGAAGAGGAAAAGGTTGGCCTGATGGCCTTGGACCAAGACGGTACCATTCACAGAACTATTAATGACCTTAGAGGAGTGGAAGGAGGCCAGGAGGGACTCCCACCGGGTGCCACCATTAATGGGAGAAGAAGAGAAAGGAGAGAGAGCACAGAGGCCATATGTAGGGTTCATAGGTCTGGTGAGGGAACGACAAAGAGGATGTTGGTGAAAGTTTGTCTGGAGGAGGCACTGGTATAGGTGTCAGTGATAGGGAGGCCTGGGTTGGAGACCAGGATGTCCTTTTTAAACTTCTTCCTACCAAATTTAGTGAGGAGAGCAGGATAGACGATAGAGAAGCAGTTAACTTTCTGTTGCTGACTTCATTTGACCATTACTTTGTATAGTAGGAAGTCCGAAGGAGGGGCAACGACTTCTAAGAGAAGATTTCAAATTTTAAGATTGAACCAGTGGTCGTCAAAGGTGTTTGGATCTCTGGTGCAAAGTCCCACTTTACATTGACCCAGCACACATGTTTAGAAACATCCTTATTGTTTTGAATTTATCCACTAAATCTTATAGGCATTAAGTCCAACACTTTCCATTAAAAGCCAGTTAATAAAGCGCTTTATCAAACCAGATCCATAATACGTCATATGCATATTTGCTCTCCCTTACCACAGTCCCCAAGTCAATGTAGGACTTTGCCTTCGGAAAGACAAGTCATTCTAATGCCATCAGAGTACAGGAAACCATGTGGACATGCATTTTCACCAATATTCAACACCTGGCAGTGAATATCCTGTCCCTCTGGTAATGTGACATCAACTGCAGTGGCTCCTGTGCTGTCGATATCCAGAAGTTTGGCAGGTGATAAAGGAGCAGGACATCAAATAAGGACTGCAGTGGAACACTTGGTGCTGCTGCTGTGCCGAAGAGAAGGCAATCTATAGTATGGTGCACCTGTGTAGACCATTGAAGATGCAGCTCTGATCACTTATGACTGGAGGAAAGTTCAGGTAGGAGATGGGCTTCTCAGATTTTTCTGTGTTTCTTTGGATTGTAGTTAACCCATTTACCTAGGCTTCGGGCTCTGTTGGCTGCTTGTGATCTCAGTCCAGCTGCTTCTTCATGTTTGTGTTTCAATGCTGTAACATAGCAGCAAGGCCATCCTGAATGGAGATCTTTGACAGATTGAAAATGTGTTATGCCCGCAAGGTCAGAAAAAGGAATCCAGGTTCCTCAGTTGTCTTTGACGGTGCAATTCTGGTATCCTCAGATAGAGGAAGAACTTTTCCGTTGAACAACTCTTGGAATAATGAAGGGCCCAAGAGTGTTTTCTCACAATTCCTCTTCTGTTAGGCATGTCCGTCTCTGCTTGGGACCTGATATCGGGTTTGGCAATCTAAGGATTTAGTCCATTGGGCTATATGGGCAAATGGGGAATGAGGTGGTACGCCACTCCCAATCACATGGCTGAATTTTATCAAACTTTTGACAACCATCCACACTCACTAGGTTGACACATTCAACTTTTGCATCTTCTTCACAGGTTCTCTCAGGTGTGGAATCAAGCCACCATTCATAAAGTGGTAATAACTGGATTTGGTAAATGTAGCCCTCTCCCTGAGGACGGCAGCAGTCATGCCTGCCATGCCCATAAACAGCCACATACATATCCCACACACTTTCCTGAACAAAAAGAGCCTGCTTGTTGTGTTCTGTACTCTATTTACACAGGAATTGCCTCTAGAGACACCACAATGTACAGCAGGTTGTACCCCATTAGAATCAAACCAAGGCTGCAACCAAGCAGTGAAACACCCACAGCTAACCACATGAGGAGATCCATATAGGTAAACAATGCACCTTTGGGAAGCATAACCCTGTGGGATTTGGTACCAATCAGGTGGCCTAATCGGCATTTGTGTCCCTCCTGGAAGCCCATCAGTAAAAATGTGGGTAAGCCAGCTCAGGGAAAAATGAGATTACGAAGGGCTTTGTGCTAGAGCAAAGTAGACCTTTTGCGCTCAGTCCTCTCATTCCCTAGTGATACCCGTCATGAATTCAACACTATGCCCTGTATCTATACCTTTTGCTTCCATGGTCCATCTACCCCCACTGAAGACACATGCAATGCAGAGGCACTGTCCTCTGATGTTACACGAGTACACTGAAAGACATTTTGAATCACAAACAACTTATAAAGGAGTATTTAGGGCACACACTCCTCAGTTTGCCATTTGGCTCTCACAAGAATGAAGCAGACCTACACCAAGCCACAAATATTTAGTTTGGTGCAATAACATATGCTTCACTGTAGTCTAAAAATGTCCCCAGGAATGTTTATTTTTTTATTTATTTTAGTTTGCTTTTTATTTATAAAATATCTGGGGTTTCCAAACTGATATTCACTACAGTTAATTAAAATCTACCTTTACAATGTAAAGAAAATGTTTCTTCCACATACCTGCAACTTAAAAGCCAATTCAAGCTTTAGTGCCCTGAGATCATCAAGTTGCTGCCTGAGAGCTGCTAGTGAGTCTTGCTTCTCACAGACATCTTTCTCCAGCATCTTCATGGCAAGCTCCATTTCCTGTCTCATTCCAATTTGAACTTCTAACTCTTTTTCTACATCCTGAAAAATAAGCAATAATGAATTTAGATTAGGAATTCCACTGTCAGATATAACCATAAACAATAGTTCAGTCGATTATGCATTTTTTTTACAACTTGAGTCAATATTCCAAGTCGCTAATTTCAATAACAAACACATAATGTTCAAATTTCAAAAAACAGAAATGTATGCGCGTCTTCAAACTGCGTGGTCAGTCTTTTGAGCCTTGATTATCAGTGAACAATTACCAACATCAGCAAATGTTAAAATCCAGATAGCCCACAGAGCAGCGTGGGCACATTACTAGAATGTGTTTCCAATGGCAGTGGAGTTGGGTAGGATGTTCACAGAGTACCTTACAGTACATTTCATTCATATGGCGCTGAACTATGAGCAGAGCGCCTCAATCAAATCTATGTGTACCTGCTGTGAAATGTCACTAGCAAACAGAAATGTATCTGGTCAAATGTACTTTCATTTAATTTAACATGTTTAAGAGCAATCACTTCTGTTAATATGAACTATGGTAATTAAGTCTGAATAGATCCCACATCATCATTAACTGTGGCAAAAATACAGTTGCACGCCTAATCTAGATTCAAGCTAGGGCACAGGCGTTCAAGAACCCTGTTGATATTTGACCTTTTTCTCATTCTAACCTATGACAAAGTGGACCACTTGTGTTAACCTGGATGTGGTGCGCGTTGTCTCCTCTTTCTCTAAACCGACCCAGCAGGTTACTGCAGCTTTGGAGCATTCACAAGAAGTATACCTTTGTATTGCGAATGTGTGAGCAGCTTCCTCATTTTTAAAAAAAGAAAAAAAATGTAGTCTTAAAAAGAATCCACTTAACCCTGTGACAGGGCCAGCGTCCCCACACTGTATATGGGGGAAAGGACACCTAGGTCCCGCTCACCTGGGCACGAGTCTGGATGTCGGCAGACGCCAGTCACCAGCTCCTCCATTGCCACCGGGCTGCTTGGATAACCTTCCTGTTTGGGGCGTCAAAAGGCAAAACACTCCCACGCCAGGCTCTGTGCTGAATTGCCCGATCCTCTGGGAGGTGGCCTGTCGATCCCGGCGTTACAACGGGAAACACTGTGTGGAGTTCTGTGATGGCAGTGGCATCCCTTCCCCATGCCCCCCCCATCTGTGTCTAGGGCTCAATAAGGAGAAAGCTGGGCTCTGCCCTGCCCTCCCATCCCCCCCAGCATGAAACAAGTCTCTAGCCAGCCGGATCAAGACCCGGGGAGAAAGGCAGAATCGATGGACCGCCCTGGACAAAAAGGGTGCAGGGCTTAACCCCTCATTTAAAACGATTCCCACCACCCACATCCCTCCCAGAAGGGGACCCATTCACAGATTGGCCAAGAGTCATAGCCCAATCAGGACAGAGAGCGATTGGTTTGAGGGGTCAGCAATGCGAGGCGGACAACTATATGATGATTGTTCAAAATATGCCATTTTATTAAAGTAATAATTATATCAAAAGGGTTTAGCTGCCTAACAAAACTAAAGGGAAACATTGACACAAGATGTCTGGCCCTCACACTAAACATCACATGCAAAAGAAAACATGGCAATTCAATTATCAACAATGATATTCACAGTTTGATAACATTTTAGCAACCTCTGTGAACTCCCTTCCCCAGGACTCAAGATGCATTCAGCTTCAATGTTCATAAAAAGAAATAAGGAAATCCACATAGATGGTAAAGTCTCAATTCAGTTCTTGAAGTCTCAATGTTCAGGTACAGTTTTGTTAACCAAAGTTGCAATAACAAAGTTCTTCTTGGTGAAATAAGGTAATTCCACTTCCTCAAAATAGCATCAATGGTTTACCCAGCTACAATGCTTTGCCACCACTTCTAGTTATCCAAGACTACTTTATACAATTCAAAAGAAATACAACTTCCATAAATGTTAGTGGAAACCAAGTCCTGGTTAATTTTTATGTAGCTATTCACAAGATTAGAATTCACAGTAGGTCCATTTGTCTGGATGACTTCACAGTCCTGCTGCTTCTACTTCAACAACTTCAATTCTATTAGAGTTTACCATGAGGATATTCTCCTTTGCCTCCAAGCATTCCACTTCATCTGTACTACTGAAGTCTTGCATCTACTGCCAACCAGATATACCACCACAGCTTCAGTACTTTGTGATTCGAGACATTTTGACAAGAATCACTTTCAGGTACTTCAACATCTTCAAAAAGGCGAGGCACTCTTCCTCTGAATATCTCTCTATAGCTCTCTGCCTCGCTCTAGCTCGATCTCTGAATATCTCTCTGCCTCTCTTGTCTGTTTACAACCACAACAACTTCAGTATTTTGTAATTTATTTTATTTGAGTAATAGACATGAAGCATTAAGGCTTTGTATAGACAACATAAAACCATACATTTACAATTACATAAAACATGATTTGTATCAATTTAAAATTGAGATAAAAACCTGTACTGTATAAAACATTTACCACAATATATTAAAAATCTGAACACATTTCCAATACAATTTCACCATAAAATACATAAAATTTGATCATTGCCCTCCATAAAGGTTTGCTACAACATTGAAGTATCAGTGCAATCCATTTGATTGTCATAGGATTTCAGAAACTTGGTTCTAATAAAGGTCAGGCTCTCACATTTAACCATAATGTGCTCTAAAGATTCAATTTCCATTCCACCACAATCTACAGAAATGTTTGGTATGAGGAATACCTACTATCTCTTTGCCTCGCTCGTCTGTTTGCATCCACATCTTCAGTATTTAGTAATTTATAACAGTTTTCAGGTATAATAATATTCACTTTCGGCCGCTTCAACTCCTTCAAGTAGACAAGGCACTGTTCCTCTGAACATAGAGGCAGCCTCTGTCTTCCTGGTCTGCCTTCCACAACAACCTAAATGTGTCTTTAGGACCCATTTCTCTCCTTCTCCAACAGTTAATTGGCAATATAGGTTGTGTCAACTTCATACAATGTTTAAAAGCAAGAAGTGTTCGCTTCCCCAACTTTGCCTTCACCTCTTTGCCAAATAATTACACAGAAGCCTTGGTGCCACTTTCTTGGCTTCAGGCAATGCTTGCACACTTGTAACTTAGGCACGGTTGAACTTCTATTGGGCTCCAAGTAATTGTTAGACCATGTTCTGGCTTTGGGAAAGGCTGCTTTCAATCTTAAGGAAATACTCTTGGCTTGGGCAATACTTGTGTTCTCTCCAACTGCAGATACAATGTTAAACACTCGACTTCTGTTAAGAACAATGGTTGTTCGCATAAATAAAGAAATACACTCTTCACTTGGAAAACTAAACTACGCACACACTACCACATCTTCTCAGGTTTTACAAGGTTTAAATGTTCAACAATGGTTTCCTTGGAGAGACACGCAACCACTTCTTCATAAAGTTTAAGAGTCTAACAATGGCTTTCAGCGGAGTTTGCTTTCACGCGAGTAAAAGATTTCTGATCACATGCGAGTGCTACTTTCCATTGTCCCCTTGTTAGGAACTCAACAAATAACTTCAGCTCGCTTCTGCTTCTACGTGAGTGACCATTATGCTGGATACTGTTGCTGGCGGTGCTTGCGCAAGGAATCATAACGCCAAGTTTGACTAACCGGCTTCTGTGATCCTATTTCAACGTATTGCACAACTTCTAATGCTTCTGACTCACTTGGGACCCACACCCTTCGTCATCTCCGGCCGAGCCACTCCATTAAGGAGCCTCTCTTGTTCCTGAGACCCACAGCTTGACAACAGCTTCTCGCCTCGGTCTCCGACACATTTCCTGGCCGGCAACCACTAATCAGGCTCACATGGGGAAAGGCACCCTTCCTGCATGCCTTCTGCTGCGCAGCCTCTACACCTCAGAATTGGGGAAGCGGGGGGGCGGCGGCGGGGAGACCCTCTAAGAACAAGCAGGTGAAATCTGCTGCATCCACGTTCCGGCGTCCCTTTGGTTGTCCCACTTCTGCTTGGTTTGCCAACACTGTGCCTTGTTCTTTCTGCCTCTGCTACTACTGCACACACTCCATTCACAGTTCCAGCTCCTTCTAATTGCCAGCACCAGTGGGGTGCTTTTATGCCTTCCAGGTTCCTTCAGGTATGGGCTGGTAGGCTTCATTGCCTCACTACTGCTACAGCGTAACTCTTCAGTCCTCTACATCGTCCCAGTACTTGTGGGATTATGGGACCTGTAGTCTTTAACAACAAAATCATCTCTTTTCAACAAGTTCTTGATTTTAAGAGTAGATTTCCTTCCCTTAGCATCATTAAGAGATGAACCTTTAGGATTTGTTGTTACAGAAGAAGACAGTTTGCTTATGGCAATATTTCTAGATTCCTTTACATTCTGCGATTGGGAGGAAGGAAGATTTTTATCCCGAAAAAACTTGAGTGATCTTTCTGTTATCAAGGCTTGTTCAGTTTGTATGGCCTTTGTGCCCAGAGCCACAGATTTTATATGTAGTTCTGGGACATTATGACAATTAGTCATTACCTGTTTTTGTAATATGAAAAGGTTATCCCTTTTAACAGACTTGTACTGCGTCTCATCCCATGGGATCTCCTCACCACCTCGGGCCCCGTCTAACAGGTGATCCTCCCGCAGTACACCACACCCCAAGGTCAGGAAGCATCTGCCTTTCCCTGGCCACCTGGGAGGAGACTTTAGGCAGAGTTTCAGTGAGGGATCCATGGGATTCGTCACAGTAGGAAAAAGCCAGAAAACAGCAAATGTGGGTTGTGAGGTTGAGTTCAGCAGTGAAGTTGGAGGACCAAAAGGTGGAAAGAAGGAACAGAGGTTTGCATTGGTGGTTCTGCGGTACGAGTATGTATGTGTGGGAAGTAAAAGTGGGGTAGGCTGAGGGTACGGAGGAATGTGAAGTGGATGCCATTTCATGCGAAGTGTGGCGCCGAGTAGTGGTAGTTGGGAGAAGGGAGTAGCAGAAGGAGGGATAGTAGGAGCACTGGAGAGTAGTAGCAGTAAGTGGAGAGTAGTGGGAGGAAAGCGGTAGTAGCGAGTGGAGAGTAGTGGGAGGAGAGAGTCGAAGAAATCTGGAGAGAGTAGTCATAGTGAGAGCAGGGGAATGAGGGTAGAACAGTGGTAGTGGGAAGAGTAGCCGAGCAATGAGGGAAGAATGTTGACAGACAGGGGTGGACTGGGAAACAAGAGGTCCTGGAAATAATTTTCAAAGTGGCCTCATATTACACATGTTGACCAAGCCCAACCCTTTTCCTATGGGAACATTTGGAAATGCAACACAAAAGAGGCCCAGAGTGCCGAGGTCTACCGGGAAATCTCCAGAGTTCCCTATAGGCCAGTCCAGCCCTGTTGACAGAGGGCAAGGAGAAGTGTACGTTAGATGGACAGTGGATTAGGGGAAGAGACGAAAAAGGGATGAGTGTAGAGAAGGGAGAGGTACATCTTGGAGTAAGTGGCGTAGCCTAGGTCTCTCAGAGCATGTGTAAGGCACTATCCCAAATTGGTAGAACACTAACCCATGGATAGGATAGGGAAAGATAGGAATTCCCAGAGGGAGTTTGTGCGCCTGCATTTAGGGAAACCACCTGAAAACGAAGGTTAAAAATTTAGACAGCAGGGGTTACTGATCTATATAGCACTAATTTGGGGGTTACAGATGCCTGGCTAAGAGAGGGAAGACCCAGGAGATGAGGGAGGGAGGCAGGGTCCCAAAATGATGAATAAAAACCTTTGAACCATCTCAAGGCATCAGAGTGATTTCTGCGACTGCGCGTCACAACCCCCAAAAACACAATGCAAATAAAGCTAAATCCTTACTGGTGTAACATGCATGGGCAGCTAGCATACAGGGTGAGCAACATGGGGCCCTCCAGGAGAAACCCCTTTAAGAAAATGGGTGCCTGTTTGACAAACTCAATTCAACTTCAAGTTTCAAAGTACTGCTTCTGAATTTGCAAAGAATCTTAAAGGATGTATATTCTTTGCAAATGCGCAGTGAATTGTGTTTTTATGACAGCCTTGTTTGAACTGCCTATAGATCAGAAGCCTGTGTGCTCAGATCATTGGGTAGTGTGTAAGACCCACCACTGATGCATATGCACAGCAAATGGTATCAGGTAGGGTAGGCAGCACATTTCTCTGTCCCGGAAGAATGCTACTACACCATGGACAGGAGAATCAACTCATTTTACATTCCTATCACAGACTGGGATGGTGTCAAATCACCAATGTCAGAATTGTTAACTCCCACTCTGGCCTATGTGCGCTTAAACTAAGAACCTGTGGTCTGAAAAACAGGACAGATTGCAGGAAACAACGTATTGACTTTTTGGGGTGAAAAACAGTATGGGCGGATGAGTTGTACATTTATATGAGGTACTTAAATGGGGCAAAACCTGGGAAAATCAAGCATAAAGATGCAACTAAAGTGGCATCGAAGAATTCTAGGGTTATGTAAAAGTGATGAAGCAATTCTAGGGATAGGTGAAAGTGGCACCCGGGAATATTTTGGGGTAATGTGAAAGAGCAATGTGAAAAAGCCTTGGCATAACATTTTGGGGATGGAGGTGCTGGGGGCAAGGAGGTGTGTGCGGGCAATGTCTCTCAGTAATATAGGGTGGGCAATATGCAACAGACATTTGTATTTTTATAGAGCAACGTGGAAATTAGGTAGATAAATTGGAAACGTTTAACTGAAATGGGCATTTTCTGGTGGCAGTGTTAAACTGGCATAACAATTGTCTCAGTCTCAAGTAATTGTAGAAACTATAATACCAGTATGATTATTAGCGGGGGCAAAACTGGCACAGCAAAGTTAAAGCTGGTAAGAATTTTCTGAAGGCAAACCAAAAACTAGCATGACCGCTTTTTAAGGCAAAATAAGAATGTCATGGTTGAAACGAGTGTATAATTGCTAAATGTTTGCCTCACTGCTAAAATATATTTGAGATTTAAGCAATTGCCATAGCATTTCGGTTCTGGACTGCCCATGTGGGTGGGACAAAGACTGATATGCAAATGGTTATTCCCTTCTGTGAAAGGTACAATGAGCTAAAGTGTGGCTGCGGACTCTTGAGTGGGGTTCCTTACCACAGAACAGGTAATTTAGCCGTGTTCGTTCTCGCAGAAGGCCGCCTATGACTATTTTTTGAAAGCCTTGTAGAGTATAGAACTGGATTTGAAGACGATACATGCTCGCAGTGGGAGCCAGTGAAGTTTGATGAGGGTAGCAGCGATGGTCTAATTTGCTGAGTCCTCTTGAGTCATGCGGAAGCGTGCAGAACACATCAACGGGAATAACGGTAATGGCCAGAAGGTCTTCCAATAAGGCGATGCCACCATTCAAGTACGAGAGGACCATTTCTTAGACAGCTTATCTGAATGAAGGGCTTGATTTTCTGCAGGAAAGAATGCTGGTACCTAACTGGTTGAGTCCGACTTGCTATGTACTGTTTGAAGGAGCGGTGTCTGTCAACGTCGAACTCAAGGGACCAAGCGCAGGTGGCCAGCTTGGGTGTGAAGCCCATGAGGTTAATATCAAAGAGCCAGGTCTAGATGTTAAGGTGTTTGGAGGTGTTGGTTAGCAGTATTCAGTCTTGGAGGAGGAGAACAGGTAAGCATTGGACACCCAGGACTGAATCAAAGTGAGCCAGGCCTTGAGCCTGTAAAGGTCTTCGATGGAGGATATTGTGAGATAAAGTTGTGCGTCATCTGCCTTTTGGTGGATACAGATGTCGTGTAGAGCCAGGAGGGTCAAGAGTGGTTTCATGTCAAGATTAATGATCACGGGGTAGAGGATGGATCCTTGCAGGACTCCACAGGGGAGGTAGAATTGGTGATCTTGAGGAATCCATTTGTGTGAACTGGCAGCGATCAGCAAGGTAGGGCTTGAACCAGCTGAGGACAACCTTGCTTATCCATATGCAGCGATGTAGATCCTCGGTGAGTGTATGGTGGTCTACTGTGCCATTGCTGTTGAAAGGTCAAGGATTGCCAGGAGGCAAGGATGGCCATCATCAAGGGTTTTAAATGCATCGTCAGTCATTTTGTGGATAGCAATTTGTGCTGCATCTGGGTCTGAAGTCAGATTGGTAGGAATGAAGGAGGTTGTTGGATTGATGTGATGGAGGAGTGGCATGGCTTCTGCTTTCTCAAAGATCTTATCTAGGAACTGAAGACAAGTAATGGGGTGGTAGTTGCTGAGGTCATCAGGGTAAAGTGGTTTCTTGGAAGCAGGAGGATTTGTCTGGTCTTGAGGGTCTAGGGGAGGTTGCCTCGAGTTGGGGAGCAGTTGATTATTGTCAGGTAAGGGAGGCAAGCTTTAGTCGGAGTACGGAGGCAGCGAGGATGTGGTCTGCGTACAATGTGGCCTTGAAGGATGCAAGTGTGGCAACAAGGTCTTCGATAGCGAGTGTCTTGAGTTGTCCAGGTAGTTGGGGTTTTGCAGGATGGGATGTGTAGCGTTTGGTCAGTTGTGGCATTGATGTGTTATGTGTTGGCTGATCATGCTGATCTGGTTTAAGATGGTGGTGGATTTTTCAATGGAGTGTGTTGCGGTAGGGTCGAGCAGAGTGTTAATGTAGTGCTTTATGGCTTGGAAGGAAGGCTCTGCTTTCATTGTTGCACGTGGCTATGGTAGTTTGGTAGTAGTTTGCCTTGGGAATGGTTATGAGTTGTATGCATGTAGCACTGAGTTCCTTGAGCAGGGTGAGGCCAGATGTGCTGCAGAATTTTCGCAAAGTCTTTTCTTGTTGAAGTTGAATTCTTGAAAGTGTATAAGGATGCAGAAGGTTTAGGCTTGAGATTGTGTTTTTCCACTGGGGCATGGCAGTTAATGTTGGTTGAGTCGCAGTCCTGGTTCATCAGAGGTAGATCAGGTCCTGCGAGCTGGAGGTTTGGTGAAAAGGGACTGTCCTTTGGGGAGAGCAGAAAGTGGTAGCAAATGTTTTTGAAAGCCAATGGTGGTGACATTAAGTTGGGTACATGGCCATGATTCCTTGTGAATGATGGCGAGGCCTTCACTGATCTTGTTTGGATGGTGTGCAATCTATTCAGCCTCTTCCTAAAAGTGTGAGTGCAAGCCACTTTATAGCACACATTCAAGTTTATTACTGCTATAAGGATTTTTAAACTGTCAACATGCAGCACTAGGCTTTAAAATATTACCCCACCTTGAAAACCAAGGGTTCCAATAAAATGCCATTGACAGCAAGGAGACTACGCGCAATTGTGCTAAAAAGGTTTGCATTCCAGGAAGGAGATGCTGTGACAAATGTGGAGTATTCGTTTCTTCTCCCCAGAGGGGAGCCACCCCTTTTGAGGCTAGGGAGGTGAGACTGCTAAGCAAGACCCTCCCAAGAGGTCTGGGCAAATGAGACCTCACTGAGGGTACTCCCTTCTTGGGGACAAGGACTCCTATTTCCATAAGGAACTCCTGGTCCAGAGAACATTATATGACTTCATGGGAATTGGAAAGACTAACTTGTTTTGAATAATTCTGTTTTTAATCCACCAAGTAGTAGCATTTGCACAATCTCTTTGGCTACTGGTAATGCTGGATTTCGCCTGAACGACAAAGTCAAAGAAGGACACACCCTTTTTGTTTGTGATTACCTACATAAACTCGGGAAGAACTGTGAATGGAGAGGAAACTCCTACGCAGGTAGGAGAGTGATTCCTATGTAGAGGCGAGTCTCTGAAGAGGAGACATACTGGAGGGGCAGAGCTATGGTGGACTGCAGAGCCTGTGGTAGCATGGGGAGCGAGCCGAACACTAGCCATATGACAAAGGACTGGAATCCTTTCCGACCAAGAAGCCAAGGTTGGGGGAAGAGGTACAGAAGCAATTGTTTCCTCTGGTGGCGCGACCAGAGGGAAGCCGTGGTAGTCCTGCAGCCCGATAACTGATGCCAAGACCAGATGGCCGCCAGGGAGAGCCCAGATCCCCCATCTATGCCAGAAGGACAGACTAGCAGCAGCAGGGAAGCAAACGCCCCCACCCTCCAGAGAGACTACCACTGAGAGGTACGAACACCGGAATCAAAGCTGGGAAGGCCGACAAGGTTACAAGAATCTGAGAAACCTGAGGGGGCAATCGCCCCATGAGAAAGAGAGGAGTACAAACACTTTGAATCAGAGCTAGGAAAGCCGACAAGATTACAGGAGCCTGAGAAACAAGAGTGTGCAAGCGCCCTGTGTAAACTATGTTTATTTAGAGAAAGCATGTCTGCCATCAGGGAGTCCAACAGCCACAAAATAGTTATAAAGAGAATTGTGTTAAAAGGGAACCTGGAGAGGTTTTGAGAAGAAATCTTGCTTTCCGTAGACAATTGATGAACCTGAAGATGAGTACAAGCCATCCAAGTGATTGGGCCAGGCAGAAGCCGAAGATAAGCCTGTTTTTTAGTAATGTTTTTCCAAAGTGTTAGGGCCAGATTAGCTGGACAGGATTTTGGACTAAGGACTTGTTTTTTGACAAACACCATTAGTTTTAGTTTCTAGGTAGGGACCTTCACCTCAGATGGGGAAAGCTATTAGTTTTACATTTAATAAACACCCTTGAAACATGTCAGTTTTTGGTACGAGTCCTTCTGGTTCGCCACAAAGCTTACAGAGTAGACAAGTGTCATTGCAACATTTTGCATCAATTCAAGATCAAGGAAATGTCAAAATGTGCAGGTTAGTCTGACAGGTCTACACAAAGGCTGATCAGTTTGAAGGAAGAAGCCGACGATTGGGTGCAAGCTGAAATTCCTGGTCGAACAACGTTTTAAGTCTCTTTCTGAATTGCAAAGGTGCCTTTTGGTGTTCCCATCTTGGGATAGGTACGAACATTGTGCCTTGAAGCGTTAAACTACAAGTTGTCAGATGTAGAAGATAGTCTACTGGAGTTACAGATTTCCCCTTAAACCAAAAGTCAGGCCTTCACCTCAGAGGAATGACCCCCTAGTAGGATTTTCGTAGCTTATTTTCAGATCAGGATGGGGGTAAAAACCGAAGTGAACTAGGGGTTGATCAATAACGGTAACAAGGTTCTAATCTTGACACATAGTTTAATCTCTCCTGAAATCTATTGCTAAGTGAGAGGTTGCACACTCCAAATTTGAAATAGGGAAATTACTTCTGTCTCACTACTCTGAATACAGTCTAAGGGTTACAGACCAGCATAATTCATTGCCACAATCACAGGTATATAACACACAGCTTGCTATTTGCAACCTATTCAGGGGGTAGGGCCTGGCTCACCCCTTGCTCAAAAGAATATGGTCCCTCATTCTTTTTTTTTGTGTTTTTTTTTTGGGATAATTTTATTTTAGTTCAAAATATATACAAAGTACTACATAATAAACAAACAGGTAATATATACATCCAATATTGTAATGCAGTAATACAATAAAACAAATCCATTTCTTATCAACCTCCTCCAAAGGTCAAAGTTCACAGTTACAATCGGTTATCTAATACAATGTAAGGAATTTACCCCATATCTTTTCAAACCATGCCATTTTCCTTTCTCTACGGTCAAGAACTCTTTCCATGTCTGCCAGATCATGCATTTCTTTAAGCCATACTGCAATGTCTACAGAATCCGGCGTCTTCCATCCTCTCAGAATTTTCTTTTTACCCACCATAGCGCCTCTGAAAATACATTTTTTCTGACTAATAGTCAGATCTTCTAACATCAAATCACTGCCCAATATTAGAGTCTTGAAATCATATTGTAATCTTTCATCTATAACCTTCTCACAGATATTATCAAACTCCGACCAAAATCCTCTCACTCGTGTGCAATCCCATAACATATGTTCTAGCGTTCCGGATTCCTGTATACAAGCCCAGCAATCTGAGTTGTCACTCATGCCTCTCCTTTGCAATCTCTCTGGTGTCCAAAACACCCGGTTTAAGATCTTGATCTCTCTGTTAACCCCAAGGAACACAGTTTAACATTTTCACACATACGAGACCATTCAAACTCATCAATCTCGCCTCCAATTCTCCTGCTCCAATCCCCTCTGAAATCATTTCCTCTGTATGCAGCCACAACGATTCCATACACACGGCTAGCTAATCCACCCTCACCTAGTTTTGGAGTTCGTCTGAGCAGTTCCAAATTTAATCCATCTTTTACTTCAACCTCCCCAATAGCTTTCTTAATTTTCTGATAGTCTGATCTACTAAAATTTGAAATATTAAAGGTAGATTGAATCTCCTGCCCCGTCATCCAACGCCATTCCTTGTACAGGTCTCCAATACATTGCACGCCGCAAAGGAACCACTCATGCCAGAAAATTACCTTTCCTTCTATTTTTATTTTCGGATTCATTCAGATTGAGGCCCCTGGTTCTCTTAAAGCCTCAACACCAAGGTAACTATTCAGTCTTTCCCATGTGCTCCTTATACTCCTTGTTATAGGATATTTTAGGACACCTATTCTAGGTACCGTCGTCAGCATTCCTCTTGGAGAGAGTGGTCCGTGAAAACTGGTTTCAGCAAGAACCCAATCATCTGGCACAGTTTCCAAAAAGTCGGCCAGGAATTGTGAAGAAAAAGCCAAAGGGTATGCTCTGAAGTTTGGTACACCCAAACCCCCTTTTGACAATGGCAATTGCAATTTACATAACTTCAAACGGGGAGGTTTTTGGTCCCACGGGAAGCTCTGAATTATCCCATCTAGTTCTAACCAGAATTTTTTCTCGATATCCGGAGGTATCATGCCTAAAACAGTTTATCCTTGGGGCCAAAACCATTTTCAGTGCATTCACCTTACCCCAAAGTGGCGGGTGTAGTTGCCTCCACCTTTCAACATCTAATTTAAACGTTGAACAAACCATATTTATATTCTCTTTAATAAAATCCTTAAACCCCAGCGTTACACACACTCCCAAAAATAAGAGCTTACTAGCACATCATTTAAATCCCAACTGTGTGATTAGACTTTTGTTGCAAATGTGTGTTAGGGGTAGGACCTCTGATTTATTTTGTACCCCGAACACCAGTTGAATTCTGACAAAACATTCATCAATTTTGGAAGAGATTGTTTAAGGTTCCTCAGCACCAGAAGCAGATCGTCGCCATATAACCAAACTTTTTGCTGTTATCCCCAACAACTTACTCCCTGTATTTCTGCATCTGACCGCAGAGCTATGGCCAAAGGCTCAATTGCAATGACAAATAGTAACGGCGAAAGTCAGGTATAGAGTACTGAGCTCATTGCCCCACAATAGCGTGCCTGTTCTCTCTCTAGCGGTATAGTGCCCAGCTCACTTTTCAACAGCCCGAGGCCTAAGCTCTTTAAGCACCTAAAGCATGCCCATGCTGCCAAGCTTATCCCAGATTGTTAGTTCTTGCAGCTCTGCCAGTCGAATCGGGTCCAGGTTTGATTCTACTTATCTTTGGTCATCAGTAGCTCACTAGTTGCTGCATGGCTACTTCCTCCTCCTAGCACTTTATTCAAGGATGACTAAGCTTCCTCAGTCTCTCTCTGGCGATATACAGAGAGTTTGCCACCAGGAACTATCTTTGGTTGCCTCTTCGGAGTGGAGCCATTGGATAGGCTTAGTGCTCTTATTTGGTTACTGGCCCGCCCACTGTCTCAAGTCCATAACTTCCCAAGGCTTGATATGTCCCACTGGTCATAGTGAAAGTCGTGCCCTCTTCATTCAGCTCTCTTCCGACACTCAGCAACTTTGCAGACTTTTGTTTCGCTGGCTTTACTTGGGCTGTAGATCTTCCAGTAATCTGTGGTTGTCTGTGGAGATCCAAACTGACATGCAGGATAGTCTTTTTCTCTGTTCCAGGGCATTTCTCTGCTACGTTACCCACCCGCATGGGTAATAGGTTGTTGGAAACAGGGCAAAGGTACCTTGCCATAATCTAGTTCTAGATTAGATGGGGTGTAAAGACTATGAAGAGGACTGGGCACCCTACACTGCCCGAGGCCCTTACGCCAAGCTAGCCAGCTTTCTGACTTCCCTTTACAAGCAGCTGACTGTCGCATGTCAAATCCTTTAGGAGCTTATTCCACCATTTTGTGGCTAATCAGTCTCCCACGAACCACATCTTGTATTTACCTAAACAGAGCAAGTCTTACACTTTTGAGTAGAGGTTCCTGCAACAGATACAAGGTGCATCGATGTTGGACAAGTATTTAGGCCCACTGTACCAGGATGCCAAGTGGGTGAATGACAGGATCTTAAAGGGTATTTGTCATTTCACAGGGAGCCACCGTAGATCCTTAAGGATTGTGGAGATTTACTTGTGCCGCCTAGTCTACCTCATCTTTGCCATCAGGTCCGATTTTAATTACATTAACTAGCACAAGAACAATGTGTATTGTATATCTTGGAACAATATCTATAATTGGATCATATTTATGCAAGACCTTTTTACATTAAGCCAGTGGCATACAAAATTGGATGCGGATTTAGTCATGTGACACAGCTTTTGTCTGATCTGCAGCTGGTGTTTCCAACAGGCACACACTTTTCTGATAGGAATATATACCAGTTGCTATGGTGAAATACGTCTATGTACTTTGGACATGACGCCTGAAGATTCGGAAAACAGATTTCCTCCTTCAGAACTACTTGCAAATCCAACAGTGTACTCTCTCAATAGCTGCGCTGTGAAACAATACTCACTACAATAATTTCTTTATCTGATTGCGCTATTAGTCACTTTCAAACAGGTCAGGTAACTCTGCCCCACCGGTTTCTCAGTTCGCTAGCTATCCTTGATCACAGGGAAACATGTTGAGCATCCGTTTTGTAACTCCATTTTATTTGACAACTTGAAATGCCAAAGTGTTAACATTGAATACGACTTAAACCCTTTGAAGTACAAATGCCATCAAAGAAGGTGCAAAACAAAGTATTGGTGGCACGGTATGCAGCTTTGAGGAAAGTGAACTTCTCTCTAAATAAGGAAATGGAGTCTCAAAGGTCTTGATCGAACACTGCAGCAAGTCTGCAGCAATCCCTTGTGGTGACCTTATTAGTTTATATTTAGAAGCTTTCTGATGGATAGCTTATTGTCTGAGGAATAGTTCAGACAAAGTGTGCCAAGTGAAGTCTCTTGCAACAGATTTCAAGCCACATCAGAGGACTTGGTACAGAAATGGATCTTGATCAAAAAGAATATTTGAGATCTATGTAATCCATGATACATAGATCTGGAGCATGAACGCCTTCAAATTCTTGTACGTGGGGGTGGAGCCAGCAAGGGACCAGTGATTAAGTTTTCACTGCATGCTCCAGCACCACGATGAAATGACATAAAACCGAGGGGTTACCCTCACTATTTGCTTCCAAGTTGAGTCAGATAGCTCGTACATAGAGGGATGGCAGAAATTCATAAAGGTTCATATATTCATGGCCACAAATCCAGAAAACTATTTTGAAAATATTTTCCTTCTTTAATCCTGGGTAATTGGATAAACAGTTGCACACGGTTACTACTACAGCTGGTACTAGAATCCATAAATTAGTTCCATAAATGGTGCACTGAACTATGTAAACTAGCAGTACAATGTGTGAAAAGGGGCAAGCAATTCTGAAGCAGTCAGAAATCCCTGACCTCCCTACTGCGTCACTTCACCAGGTAGACCTTTCTCCTTCCCCATCCCTCTAACCAAAGACTTGGCCTTCGTTCAAGGGAATCTATGATTGAGCACCAGAGATTCGGCCTGGACAACCAATTTTCTTCTGCTTCCAATTATACATAGCAGGTTTCTGGAAATATATAGTCTCTTTCCTATTTTTACAAAGTAACACAGGTGCGTTTCAGCACTCGGGGAAGGCAGCAACCTACTCCAATTAGTTCTTGGAGGCATAGATGCCTGTAGTTGCTGCAAGGGGACGCTCTCACTGCTTTTTGCTCTGTGAAGCTAGCTGGAAGGCTGATTATGTGAAAGAACTATGCTGGGCTTCTGCAGACGAGTAGTGAGGGGAAAAGATTAATGCTCTCAGGGAAAATCCAATGAAAATCTAGTATCCAATGTCTCGATACTTGCGCCACTTGTATTACAGGAATTGGCACATGGGTTGTTCTTATCCTTGGCTTCTGCAGACGAGTCCTTGAACCAGGGAACTATCGGGTGTCCTTTCTCACTGTTGGATAGGAGGAAGAGGAAGCAGATTTAAGACCAAAGCGCCTGCCAAAAGCAGTTGCTGCAGCGGTACCTGGACCCGGTGAAAAGAAAGTGTCTGCCACTCTATGGCTACTAATGTCCTAAGAAGTAAGGGAGACGGGTCCATGACCCCACTAGCTAAGGAAACTAAGAAGCTTAGTGCTGAATGCCAAATGGCCACGTCGGGCCCTAGTGAAGGGAAAAGATTAATGCTTTCAGGGAAAATCCAATGAAAATCTAGTATCCAATGTCTCGATACTTGCGCCACTTGTATTACAGGAATTGGCACATCGGTTGTGCTTATCCTTGCCTTAGCATGTGGTGGCGGAGGAGGAGATATTAACAGCTCTGGTACTGCCAATTTCAATTGGCCAGTGTGAGAAACCTGAAGGAGTCTCACTTATTAGTCCCCGGGGATCTGTCATCCAAGTGGCCAGGACACAGCCATCGCTATTGGATCCAGTTCCTGGGGGTGGACTAGTGAGGGAGGATCACCTGGATGGAGGATCCTTGGGGAGTGGAAGTGGGACACCGACGAGTGAGATGTGGTATCCCCCTTCTCCTTATACCTTTTATCCATCCTACCCAGTTGGATACTCAGAACACTCTAACCCCCACGCCCCCACACTCTCCTTTTCTGACACGAACACTTTCGCACTCCGCGAGAGACAACAGACAAACACCAAGGCCATTTACCGGACATGTACCAACGCCAGGGTCAGGAAAAGTCAGGCAATTAACCTAAATCACACACACCCGACAGCCCTTTCTTTTCCCCACAGGGATAAAAGGTGGAGCACGAGAGCACAATACGAGCAAGGCAGATCGCACGAAGAGAAAGCTAACTCAGCATGGCAATTCAAGAGGAGGAGAAAGACTGTGCGAATCGAGAGGTTACCATGGTCAAAAGTGACCTTGCCCTTATCGACATAGGCCTGTGAAACCTCTGAAGAAAGAATCGTAAGACCGCAAACAATAGCCAGCGTGTGTTGCAGCAGGTGTCATCATTACATGGGCACCTCAAGTCCACGGTGGATTGATATCCTCGTAGTTGGAGAGGGACACAAAGAGGAATCCTTACCCGAATGCCCCAACCAAGGAAGGAAGGAACCAACAAATGGGGAAGTCATTTTTACGAAAGAAGACAGGGAAACCTGGGGCTGCAGGTGGGAAACTACAGTAGGGTCCATTCTACTGTTTCTACAAACACCTAATAGGCGACACCCGGTCGTGATGGTAGATGAACTCTCGCTGCATGAGGAGGAGGTGGTTGAACTGTGTGCTCTTGACTCTCCACACTCTATTCAGTGTGACACATCCGCATTATTGACGGAGGGACTAGATCTAGCAGCAATCCTATCAAGACCATTGGTGATACATAAAGTATTGTCTCCTGGCCAAAATAAACCCTAAAGAAACGTTTGGTTAAGGAAGTGCCCTCGAGGAAAAATCCTAGGTCTTATGAAGTTTGTGGACTTGAAACAAGAGGCAGTATATGGGATTTTGGGGCTTGAACTGATGGTAAGATCTAGTTACAATATTGTTCTAAATAGATCAAACGTGTGAACTGTTATCCAATATATCCTCTTTGAGGAATATATACTCCAGTGATATTGTTTGATTGCCCTTGCAGCCACTTTAACCCCATAAGTGGCAAGGAAGAGGTATCTCGTCCTTGGGATTACGTTCACAGTGCCAAGGACGAGATGGGAATAGTTTCTTACCTGTAACTCCATTTCTCCAGCATTGGTATCTTTCATGGATTCACATGCTTAGAATATTCCCCGTCGTCAGACTGGGACCCCTCGGTACACATATATAGCCTTTTCCAAAGGAAAACTTTCGACACTTTTGTGTCCTATCTACGTCCTTCTAGGACCCGCCTACGCATACTCCGCAGGCCGTGCTAGTATAGGGGCCCGCCCCCACGGCTCCCCTTCAGATTTCGGCCCCTCCAAAGTAGGAAGGGTTAAATTTATCACATACATTACATACGGGGAGTTTGGCGGGCGCATGTGAATCCATGAAAGATACCAATGCTGGAGAAATGGAGTTACAGGTAAGAAACTATTCCCTTCTCCAGCATTGGATCTTTCATGGATTTACATGCTTAGAATAGATTGTATAGCAGTAACGCTTGAGACGGCGGTGAGAATGTAATGTAACAATATATATATCCTCACCCTACTACACAATGCATATCTACCGTAGGGATAAGTTAAGTCATATAACGTTGCCCACATAAAGTATATCGCCCTTAAGAGGGTAGACAACAGAATCTCCACAGGGAGGAGCTTACCTTACTGAAACAGATGGCGCAGGACAGCTCTTCCCATCTGCACCTCGTCTGCATGCTGCCTGGCAAGGCAGTAGTGGCGGGTAAACGTGTGGGGCACTGACCATGCCGCAGCTTGGCATATGTCCGTCAGCGGAATCCCAGCCCATAACGCTGTTGAGGAGGACATCGACCTTGTAGAATGAGCTCTAGGATGTCCTTGCAGTGGCCTTCCGGCCTTAGAGTGACAAAAAGCAATCGTCGACGA
Organism: Ambystoma mexicanum; assembly: GCF_040938575.1. Classification (NCBI taxonomy): domain Eukaryota; kingdom Metazoa; phylum Chordata; class Amphibia; order Caudata; family Ambystomatidae; genus Ambystoma; species Ambystoma mexicanum. The sequence goes on from NC_090935.1 coordinate 1,466,928,084, forward strand.
GACCCATCTAGCCAATCCCTGTTTAGAGATTGCTCTTCCTCTCGTCGACGGACCATATGCGACGAACAGTTGCCGAGTAGCCCTGATGTCTTGTGTACGATGTAGGTAGAATTTCAGAGCCCTCTTAACGTCCAGGGTATGAAGAGTTTTTTCTGCTGCCGATGATGGAGTGGCGAAGAAAGTAGGCAGAACCACGGATGAGTGTTTGTGATATACCGTCGGAACCTTCGGGACAAACATAGGGTTAGTTGCCAGGACTACCTTGTCCTTAAAGAATCTTAGGTAGGGCGGGTCCACGACCTGCGCTTGTAGTTCCGAGATACGTCTGGCTGATGTGATAGCTATCAAGAATGCCAACTTCCACTAAATGAATTTTATATGTCGGACGTGGCCATAGGCTCGAAAGGCGGTTTCATCAAGCCTGCCAACACTGTGTTGAGGCTCCACGTCGGGGGAAAACGTTTCACCGGGGGAAAAACTCGAAATAAACCCCGCATGAAGTGTTTTACCAGTCTGTCACTGAATAGAGGAGACGACTGCCTCTTCCTTGTGAACCTCGAGATGGCTGCCAGGTGTACCTTTATCGACGAGGGGGACAATCCCTTTTCTGCCAAGAGGAGCAGGTAAGGCAGAACTTGTTCCGGCGTCACCAACAATGGTTGTAGGCCCCGTTGTCCTCTACACCATTCACAGAATCTCCGCCACTTATAGGAGTAAGATTTGTTAGTAGAAAGGGCTCTAGCCGCCTGTAGAATTTTTTGGCAATCCTCTGAAATGTCTAAAGCGCCGAACTCCGAGAAGTCAGGAGCCAGGACGTAAGGTTGAGACTGTCCGGGTCGTGATGCCACACCGTGCCTCTGTCCCGGGATAGAAGGTACGGGACTTTCGGAAACGCTATGGGATGTTCCAGCGATAGATGGAGGAGGTCTGAGAACCACGGTTGCCTCGGCCAGTATGGTGTCACTAGAATCACCCGTCAATTGTATCTGCGTATCCACTGTATTGTTTTCCGTATGAGGGGAAACGGGGGGAAAGCATAGAGGAACATGTCCGTCCATGGGAAGGAGAACGCCTCCCCCACCGAACCCTCTTGGGGCCATCTGCTTGCAAATTGCTCGCATTTCTTGTTGTCTTTGGTCGCGAAGGCGTCCAGAGGGGGGTGACCCCATTTCTCGAACACTTTCCTCAAGTGACCCGTGTCCACTTCCCACTCGTGTATCTGGGCCATGCTTCTGCTGAGGGAGTCGGCTTGGCCGTTCCTCACTCCTGGAAGGTGATGAGCCACGAGGGAAATTTTGTGCTTCGATGCCCAATGCCATGTTTTCTGGGCTTCTATGGAAAGAGTCCTTGATCGTGTCCCTCCTTGTTTCCTCAGATAAAACATGGCTGTTGTATTGTCGGTCAGTATTCGCACTCGCGAACTCTTGATGTGTGGTAGGAACGCCTTCAAAGCCCATCGTACCACTCTGAGTTCCAGTACGTTTATGTGTAGGAGTGACTCCGTTGGAGACCAGCGACCTTGCGTTTGGAGAGCACCCATGTGCGCTCCCCATCTGGTTAGGGACGCATCCATAACTATGGTGCTCTGAAACTCCGGCTCCTGTAGGGGCACACCGTTGTTCAGATTGTGGGAACTCTGCCACCACTGAAGGGTCCGACGTAGCTTGTCGTCGTCGACGGTTATCCTGTCCGACCACGATCCCTGATCCTGTGTCCATCGGTCCGCGAGGAATTCTTGGACTGGTCTCATGAACAGTCGACAGTTTCTCACCAGATGGATGCAGGATGCCATGGCCCCTAGGACCGAAACAAACTTTCTCACTGAGATCCTGGTGTTTCGCCGTAGCCGGGCCGCTTGTTGAATGAGTCTTGAGGTCCTGTCGAGGGAAGGTTTCACCAGCCCTAACTGAGTCTCGAACTGTGCCCCCAAGAATACCAGCGTTCTCGATGGCCGCAGAGAGGATTTCTCGAAGTTTATGTCGAATCCTAGCCGTTGTAGAAGCTGCATGGTGGCTTGCAGACTTGTGTTGGTCGACGCTGGGGAGGATCCCCTTACCAGCCAGTCGTCGAGGTATGGGTATACATGGTGGCTTTGCTTCCTTAGCCAGGCAGCCACTGGAGCCAGGCATTTTGTGAACGTTCTGGGGGAGGTCTTGAGCCCGAAAGGAAGAACCGTGAATTGGTAGTGAGTTTGCCCTATTACAAAACGTAGGAATTTCCTGTGTTTCCGACACATTGGAATATGGAAATACGCGTCCTGTAAATCCAGGGACGCCAGGAAATCTCCCTTTTGAACTGCGCGGATCACTTCCTGCAGAGTGAGCATCTTGAATTTCAGGCTCTTTAAGGACTTGTTGAGATCGCGTAAGTCTAGAATGGGACGCCATTTGCCGTTCGGCTTTTTTTACGACGAAGTATCTTGAGTAGACTCCTTGACCTCTCTGTGATGTTGGAACTAATTCTATCACGCCCTTCGCTAACATGAGTGTAACCTCTTGTTGCAGTACCTTCATATGGGACTGAGCGGTGAACGCAGGTGGAATTTGCGGAGGGTTGTGTTTCAATTGCAGAGAGTGTCTGTTTCTTATGGTGTCTAACACCCATTGGTCCGTCGTTATCCTTTCCCATTCGTCGACATATGCTGAAACTCTTCCCCCCAGAACGGTTTGTGGTATGTCACTGCTGATCTTTATTTTGCTCGTCTCTCGACGACGATGGGTATGATGGTCGTTTTCTGGAAGACTGGAAGTTTCGTCGACGGTTAGCCGATTGTGAGGCACGTCGGTATCCCTGGGAGGGGTAAGCCGATCTGGCAAAGGATCTGTCTCCAGAAGAGAATCTTGAATTACCTGAAGCCCCTCTAAAGGGACGAAAAGACTTGTAACTTCTGCCACTCTGGAGGGCACCCAATGAACGTGCCGTGTCCGAATCTTCTTTCATCCCTTTTAGGGCCTCGTCCACCTTCTCACCGAAAAGAATGTCTCCCTCAAAGGGCATATTTAAGACCTTGTATTGCACTTCTGGCCTGAAGTAGGTACACTTAAGCCATGACTGTCGACGCAATACCACCCCATTGTTGACTTGCTTGAAGCCTGACTCAGCGAGATCCACCGCGATGTTTATTGCGTGATTTGAGGCTTCCTCACCCTCTCGGACCAGTAGCATCGCCGCCTTCCTCTGTTCTTCTGGAAGATGATCAAGCAGCGGAGCTAGTCTGTGCCACATCTCCCTATCGTATCTGGCCACAATTGCCAGAGAGTTTGCAGCCTTTACTGTGGTCGATCCCACGGAGAGCACTTTCTTGCCAAAGGCATCTTGGCGTCTCGCCTCGTTCTCAGGAGGAGTTGTGCACTTGTGCTGTGCCTTTGCCTTCCTCGCTGCTGCCGCCGACACCACCGAGTCCGGTGTTGGTTGGGAGGATAAACACTTGGGGGTAGACTCTGGAGCCTTAAACTTTTTTTCTAGGCGTCCTTTCACTGCTGGTTCTGAGAATGGGTGTCTCATTGTCTGCAACCCCTCTTTCCATACATGGTCTAGTATTGGTATCGAGAACACCGACCTCCTTCTCTTGCCCATGTGGTCGAACAAAAAACAGTCCTTTTTCAGTTCTTCCTGGGACAGACCAAATTCTTTGCATGCCTTCTCCATCATAGAATGGAATGACGCAATGTCGTCCGGAGGGGACGGGTGAGCTGGGCTTCTGGGGTTTTCCAACTCCGCCTCTGACTCCCAGGTAGGATCCCTGGAGGGGGATAATGAGATATCCGACATGGCTCCCCTGTCAGAGTCCGAATCTGGCAGCTCACCTTCCTCCTGTGCCAGTGTTGAGATTGGCGTGCGTGGGTGCGTCGGTTGACGGGACGGGCCCGGCTCATCGACGAGTGACTGTGGCAGGCTTGCCTGGGGTAGTCGCTGGTCCAACGACTGCAACAAGGACTGAAGCGTGGACAGAATATCCAACAACAAAACCGATTGAGGATTGAGGCGAGGGGCAGATACCGGTGTAACGGATGCCCTCGTCGACGACTTGTCAGCCGCTCGTAGCCCTAGGTCTGTTGGGCCAGCAACTCTCTCGTTCTCGTCCTCCGAGGACAGCAACATAGCTTGTTCTTGTAGCAAAGGCTCCGGGGGGGGTCGGGTCAAAGACTTCAGGCCTCCTGTAGGACCCCCGTCGACGAGGCCCTCGTCAACGCCATTGTCGACGGGACGGTGGATGCCCCGCTGTGCAAGTGGCAGGGAGGCGGCCGATGACTGGACCGCCGTCGACGACAAAGACTTCGCAGGTGGTTTTGGCGGTCCCGCCTTCTCCACACTGTGCCCGCTTTTACTCGACTCTCGACTCGTGGTCGATCTGTGATGATCGCCCGAGGAGGATTTCCTTTCCTTCTCATGCTTTTTTGATGAGGATGATTTCTTTGCCGAGGAGTCTCTAGTGGAGTGACTTCCAGACGACTCTTTTTCCGACGGTCTAGATTTCTTCGCCGGTGGTTCCGACGAGGCCACGCGGCGTGATGTTTTCGCCGACTGTGTGGAGCCCACCTCAGAGGGGGGGTATGCCCCCGCTCCATCATTCAGCCATGCCACCAGGCGTCGGTTCCGGTCTTTGAAGGTTTTTTGAGAAAACCCCTTGCATGTGTCGCAGGTATCCGCCGAATGGTGAGGGTGGAAGCAATATATGCAGTCCATATGTCCGTCCCCCTCGTAAACCTTTTTTAAGCCGCATGTCGCGCATGGCCGGAACAGCGCTTTACCTGACACAGGGGACATTATTACTCGAAATCCAATGACGCAACCTAGCACAAAACAGTAGGACAACACGAGGAGATCCCACTACTTTGGAGACGGTTGAAATCTGAAGGGGAGCCGCGGGGGCGGGCCCCTTATACTAGCACGGCCTGCGGAGCATGCGTAGGCGGGTCCTAGAAGGACGTAGATAGGACACAAAAGTGTCGAAAGTTTTCCTTTCGAAAAGGCTATATATGTGTACCGAGGGGTCCCAGTCTGACGACGGGGAATATTCTAAGCATGTGAATCCATGAAAGATCCAATGCTGGAGAAACCTTGTCCTTTTTGGGACTCTGATCGCTGCAAAGCGGCGATTACAACAAAAGTGTAATCCAACCCCCGGGCCATGTGAGGAGGAGGTTCCTCCTCACTGCCCGGGGGTGGACTGCCTTCAGTTTCACATCAGCGTGCGCAATGCGCACTGACGTGAAACAAAGTAAATTTCAACGGTGCAAGCAATTTTGGTGGCAGCAGTGAAAGAGAAGGTAGGTTTTCACCTTCCTCTCCCGCGATCTCTGGTATTGTGCAGTTGAGATCTAGGGAGGTGTCGCTGGAAAGGGGAGACTCTCCCATTTCCAATGACACCTTGCTTGAAGCATTGCTGGATCCGTGCCCAGCAATGCCACTAAACCACCAGGGATCTACTTTTGAAGTGGCTGGCCGCTTCTCTCATCCTCCGGCGCCCAAAGCATGGGGCAGTACGTTTAGTGTGCCCATCAGCCCCTAGGGAAGAGCCCAAAAAACCCACAATAAAACATGTTTTTTGTGGGGCTGGTGGGCACCCTAAACCACCACCTTTCTATTGCAAAGTTCTCTGGTGGCCCTCTCCCTCCCCACTCCAAATGGATGGGGGGGGGCATCTCATGTAGCACTCCCTGCGGGCAGAGGGGTACATGAGAAGCCCACCCATCCATTTGGAGTGGGGAGGGAGAGGGCCACCAGAGAACTTTGCAATAGAAAGGTGGTGGCCCCCCTCACCATCCACAACCCTCTGGGGGCAGATGGGCACACTCATGTGCCCATCTGTCCCTAGGGAAGGGGCAAGACAAAAACAAAACATTTTTAAAAAGAAAGAGGTTTTTGGTGGGGGTGGTGGGACACTAAACCACCATGGATGTTTTTAGTGGAAAGGGGGGTGGACCTCTCCCCCCCCACCCCAAATGGATGGGGGGCGTCTCATGTTGCACTCCCTGCGGGCAGAGGGATACATGAGAAGCCCACCCATCCATTCAGGGTGGCAGCGGGGAGAGGGCCACCAGAAGACTTTGCAATGCCCCCCCCCCCCAAAGTATGGGGCAGTACGTTTTGCCCATCCTGCGGGCGGATGGGCACACTAAAGTGCCCATCTGCCCCTAGAGAAGGGGCAAAACAAACAAAAAGATTTTTTTTGTATGGGGGCACACTAAACCACCACTGATGTTAGTATTGTAAAGGGGGGTGCAAGCCCCAGCCACCCCAACTGGATGGGGGGCCTCATGTAGCCTCTCTGGGGGCAGATTGCTAGTGCAATCTACCCTTAGGAAGGGGTACATGAGATGCCCCCATTCATTTGGGGTGGGGGGGGGAGAGGACCACGAGAGAATTTCGCAATGGAAAGGGCGTGCCCCTCCCACCCCACCAACCCCATGGGGGCAGATGGGCACAGTAAAGTTTTTGGTGGGGGGCACCCTAAACCACCAGTGATGTTTCTAATGGAGAGGGGGGCCTTCTCCCCCCCACCCAAAATGGAGGGTGGGGCCTCTCATCTAGCCCTCCCTAGGAAGGGGCATATGTGTTTTTTTACTAGGGGGTGAGGGTCAGTAGACCATCAGGGATGGCTTGAAAGGGGGGCTGTGATCGGAGCTTAATAGTTATGATTTGTTTTTGCTGGGCTGACCATAGGTAACAAATGTTTTTTGTTTCATTTACAGCTTTGTCTACGCAAGGAGCTGCACCGTTATGCGAGTACTTTTTTAAAATGATTCTATGGTTAGGGCACATTGTCAGTGGGGTGGGTGGGACTGGGGGTGGATTGTTGGTGGTGTGGGCGGGAGTGGGCAGTCTGGGGAGGTTTTTTGGTGGGCTGGGACACAATTGCAGGGTCAGGCCACAAATTCCCAGCCATGCCAGCAGAACATTGGCGTTTCCCTGGGAGCGGCTGTCTCCCATGTGGGTTGACCGACCGCAAGCACAGCTGCACCTCTGTCTGTGCCGAGTTACAGATTTCACCTCCGGGGAGGAATGCGGACCCTGTCGGGGCTCCCTGGAACTGCCGCTGGACTTGGGGGCAGTCGACCCACATAGGAGACAGGCGCCCAAGGTCAGAGGCATCACCTCCGACCATCCTGGAGTTCTGGCTGGCCTGCATTACAGCTCTCAATCTGCTCTGCCGAAGCACTTGGAGTTACCAGTGGTTTAGCCTTTGCCCTTTGCACCCAGGTTGGTGCACCCACACGTGAGGTACCGTTTACATCGGGACTCCTGCGGGAACGTGGGAAGGTAGGTCATGTGGTGTTGGCAGCGTGTTTCGGTGGTGGGGAGGTGGGAAATGTCTGAAAATTGTGTCTTTGCCCCAAAATTTCAGACTTTGCCGGGGCTTGTGGGTAATAAATTCTGGGGCGATTCACGCACGTTAGACCGCTTGGAATCCCACGGGTGTCTTCTTTTCAGAAATGCTTGGGGTTCCCTGTTTTCCTTGGTGGCTGCGACATCCCCGGCACAACTCTTTTGGTTGTTCACAAGAGCAAATTACAGCATAATCTGCTCTGCCAAAACACTTGGTGTTAGCAGTGGTTTAGCCTTTTCCCTTTTCACCCAGGTAGGTGCACATGTGAGGTACCGTTTTCGTCGGGACATCTGTGAGAAGGTAGGACATTTGTTGTTTTCTCTTGGTTTTCATAATGTTTTCATACATTTGCTGTTGCACTTTGTTACACAACCCTTTCATTTCCCAAATGTGACCTACATTTAGTCGCTGCTTTAGGCACCATACACTTTTGTAACCTGCACAAGTCGCCTACCCTTCAAAAGGTCTGTCTGTACTCTTTCAAAAAATGTATGCTTGCCATTCCTCACCACATTCATATTCCTTATTTACACATGCTAAGTACGTCTGTTTAGGTCATCAGCATAAAAATCCTGTGTACCATGGCTCCGTTTTTGGCTTGTGGTGTTGCTTGTTTTGTGAAACATTACGAAAAATGTATGATTTCCTAACTAGAAGAGTCGGGGGGAGGGGGGAATGTAGCTAGGCATTGCTTTTCTCAATATTCACAGAAGCCATTACCTTACAGGTCCAACCATGTCCAGCACATACCTTTATCAGTCATTTTTTTTTAATTTTTCTCCAAACTATGGGAATTTTCCCTACATAGTTGTTGCCTGACCTGCGCAAATCACCCCTTCCTAAACTTGGAAATGTGTCTACTTTTCAGAAGTGTATGCCTTTCTGTCTTCCCATTCAGCTTTCCTAGTCTCCTCTTCCATTCCGTCCACGCATGTCCTTTTGGAAGAAAAGGGCAAAATCGCCTACCTCTCACAAAACTGATGGTAACGTTTTGAAAATATGTTATTTTGGTTTCCACTCAAACGGTTCTTGAAAGCCTTGAAAATGGTGAATTCAGCACAGCAAACCATTTGTTCATAACTTTTACAAGGAAAAAAACCATAGGCTTCTTTGTACATCATTTTATTCACATTTTCTGAAAAAACACACAATTTGCTCCCTTTTTGGTTATTTTCTACACCCCCATACAGCAAACTAGGATTCCTTGGTGGCGTTATGATCGCCTCCATGTGGGAACAAAAGGGGCCAAATGTGGCTGAGCTATCACATGTAACAAAAAAGTGACAGGGGATTTAATGGTGACATACCGAAATCACCAAAAGAAAGTGCTTTGGCACTGGGCTGGGGGGGGGGGAGATTGGAAGTTAAGGGGTTAAGGACTGATATTGTTTTCATTCATAAAGGATACAAATTTGTTACAGTCTTCTGCTGTCTAGTAATGGGATACGACTTGTTTCAGTGGCACAAGACGGAGAGAATAGTTCCTTCCAATGATATTCCCAAGGGGGCTGGGGAAAGCAGAAAGTATTGGAAAAGGTGCTGAGGGAATCTGAGGCAAGAAGAACGATTTTGCTTAAGGAATCCCGTAGCACTAAAGGTACCAGGAAGGATGAGCAAGTATGGTTCACTTCATGCTCGGCTTCAGACAAAACTCAGGGGGGCGTTCGTTTCAATCTTTAGGATCCTATGATATGGGTAGCCTCTTGGAATACCAGAGGCTTTAGCCACCTACTTGCAGCGGGGAGGGATTTGGATCTCATGGGGAGGTTTCACATAATTAATTTGCAAGAAGTATGACCCAAAGATTCCCCGGTAATTAATGGGTATAAGACAGTCCCAATATCGGCTCTGCAAGAGGCAGCCCTTTGGGAGCCCAAATTTCAGCTATAAAAAACTATCTCAAATGAAACAGCTGTAAATTAATTTCTCTGCATACAGGGGTTTTACCGCTGATGTTTACGGATACTCTGGAGGGACAAGGCTTAAGAAACAGCCTACTTGTTATTAATCTATTGTAACCATGCATTGGAAAATTCTGGGGTTTTAGTAGAGGTGGTGGCTGGTTTACTGGAGTAGTGGTTTTGAGTAGAGAATGAGATAATGTGGTAATAGTGGGAGATTTTAATTTTACATTTAAACTGTTGAGCTCCTCTTGCATTAGTCAGAATGGTAAGTGGGTAGTGATGACGATTTATGGAAGAGTGGGGCTTTGAAAGTCTGAACTGGATTGCGATCGATCAAATAAGGCTGTTTCTACTATTGATTAAATCTTCGTATCACTATCCATGTTCGATAAAAGTGGGGTTTTTAAGATATTTAATACAAAGGGAAGTAACCACTGTCTCCTAGGTTGCAAGTTTTGCCCACCTCGCTCTGGGTGGAACAAAACTGTTATGCCAAATTTGCTTATTAACACGAGAAATCGGCTCATTTGGAGACCTCGGCTTGTACAAAGGTTTAATGAGGATCTCCAATTTGTATGCAAATCTCATAAAACGGGGGAACCTATTGATTACTTCTCAGCCCCCTATTTCTATGTTTTGTCTGGACAGAATTGCTAAACTGGGAGACGAGAACCAAAAACATGGATTTATGGTTAGGGCTATGAGGAATGCCAAGTTTGATAGTCTTATATAGGGAAAAAAGGACTCTTATGAAGGCAGCTGCGCGCTCTAAAGAGAGATCCCCTGTAAGGAGGTCTGGCAAAAAATGAAATTAGCTAGACAATTTCATAAAAACTGTAAAATGCAGAAGAAAAAGGCAAAAAGATGTTAAATATTCCGATTACAAAAGACACCAAAATATTTGGGAAATTAATGAACAAGGATTCGGGTTCCAAGAATCCACTCAGATTAATCCAATTTCAGAGTAGACTTTGTTAAACTATCTGAAAATATACAAAGCCCAGGGAGGGGTGCGGAAAGGTGTGATGCCCAGCCTAGATTCTCTCTGGACATTGGATATAGACTTACTAGACATTGCACATATGATTCAGTCCGCTTGTCCCTTGAAGGAAGTGGGGCCGGATGGTCTGTCTAATTACATTATGAAAGGTAATAACTTATGGGCTGAAATTTTAGGCACACTTTTCCAGAACATATTACTAACCAAGACTATCCCGAAAACCTGGAAAACTGTGTTTCTTGTTCCTATCTTCAAGACAGGCGATAAAACAATGCTAACCCAAAGCATAAAATAAGCAGTGCCGCATAGCAATTTGCTATGCAATTGTGTAGGGTTGCTAATCAAATTGACACTTGTGTAACAAAACAAGCTATTTAAGTTGCCATGTTCAATCGAAGCACAGCTAGCCATGCATGCCTCTCTTGCCCTCAGTGCTCTCTTCACTCTATTCACTTCAAGTGCTAATGGAGAGAAGTTGCTTTATACCAACTACCCTGAAAGCGAGATGACCACAGACCACAATATTCCACATAGTTTTCCCAGATGTCTGCGTGCTACGCCATCCACTCTGCGTAGTCTTACTTTCTTTCCTCTTACATAATGAATTCACAAAGCTAACTAGATGTTTACACAAAGTAGTGATCAATAGTTCCATCCAGTTGGTAGATCTACTGCACTTTCATACACTGTAGTTAGCTTCCATGGCTCACTTTGCTTTATAATTATGATTGCATTATATATTAGCACCTGCAGGAGATAGCTGGCCAAACTGTTTTCCGATCCTATTTATCATATCTATTTATTTGTGTCCATTCATGCAGCTAACTCTTTACATTTTACAGACACTCAGCCACGTCTCACAAAGTCTTTTCGCCCACTTGCATATTCGAGTAGATTTTATGAAGGGTGAGTACCATTTGCAATGGATGTTTGAAACAATTACTGAACATTTACCTTGTTTGCAGTAAATATCAAATACATCTTTCACTGTGCATAGCTGGCTTCTGGGTGGCAGCAGTGTGCCAAACAAAGCAGCGTTGTAGTGACATGCACAGTGTTACAGAAATCGTATTTAAATTTGTTGTCATTCGTTGCTATGGGTTGAGTGCATTTCTCTTATATAGAATAGGTAAACTAAATTACCTGACCTGCAGGTCTAGCTGAACTTGCAAGCCCTAACTGTTCTCGCTTATTTCAACGGTATGCAAAAATGCTGTATTGTTTGTTTCATGTCTTTGGTATAAATAACGTCTGGTGATATTAACATATTAGTACAACATTCAAATGGGTCTGTTTAATAATCAATACAATTTTAATTAGCAAACTCTGCTACTCAATTTTTGAAAACTATTTTATGCCTTGTAACCTACTAACTCCCGATTTGCTCTCCTAGATGTGAGTAGCAGGTTCTTTTCAGCCTTCATCTTGAGAGCACTGAATAATTGGGACAATACAGCAGATAAAAACCAGGCAGTGTTTCGACGGGGAATGGGTGCTGTGATGAATCCTGCAGATCCCTCACTAAAACTCTGCCTAAAGTCTCCTCCCAGGTGGCCAGGCAAAGGCAGACCCCTCCCTGATCCTGTCCTTGGGGGTGGTGTATTGCAGGAGGATCACCTGGGAGGAGATAAGGTCCAGGGTGGTGAGGAGATCCTGTGGAATGAGACACGGTATCTTTAAAAGAGAAGAAACTTTTAAAAAGGTACCAAGACATGTAATGGCTTATTGTCGTTATGATGTATCTGAACCACACATGTTGATATGGGTAAAGCTGATGTGACAGCTTTAAATACCCCAAGGAAGGTAAGATCAGGTGAGACTTCTAAGGTTAAAAATCCCCCTTAGTCCAATAAGTACAGTGACAGGATCCCTATAAATAAAGGCTTGAATGAACTGCCTTATCCTTTTCAAGTCAACTCTTGTGAATTTTCGTTAAATACATTTAAGAGAAATAAAACTGCATTAAAAAATTGAAAGCTGACAAGAAAACCTAATTTTCTTGTTAGGGAATACAAGTGCCATAGTTCCCCAAGTACTGGGACGAGGAAGATGGCTCAAGAGCAGTGTTGCAGAAGTAGTCAGATTGTTAAGCCTAATGACCCACAGCCGAGGGAAGCAGAGAGGTTTAAAAGGCCTCCTCAGGTGCAGGCAATTAGATGGAGGTGTGACTGGAGTAGTTGCAGCAGTAGCAGCAGCAGCAGTAGAGCAAGAGCACGTTGTTGGCAATCTAAGCAGATGTTGGTAGAAATAAGGGATGCCGGGAATTTAACCAAGTAGATTTCAGCTGCTTGTCCTGAGAGGGTCCTGTTCCCCCTAAACCTGAAGTGCAGAGGTTGGGCAGCGGGAAGGCGTGAAGGAAGACTGCTTTTCCCCCCATGTGAACCAGTTTGCAGAGATGGCGCAGCAGGAAGCGTGCCGAGACCATGGCTGAAAAATGGTGTAAAGCAGAGAGTCCTAGGAGTGAGACAAGCTCCATAACTGCGTGGTGGGAACAAAGACACCTTCACAGAGGAAGGGTGTATGTTCATACAAAGCCAGAAGCAGTCGAAGCCCTACAGCACCCGAAGGGAACACGACGGAAGCCAGTGAGTGTTACTGAGCTTTCTGATCCCTTGCACGAACAAAGGCAGGCAACTGTATCCAGGCAGAGTAACTTGAGTGCGAGTGAAAGCGGTATTCAACCGATCGTTGATTTTCTGACAATAGGGAGTTACAAAAAGTAGCACTCAAATAGATCTGCGTGAGACTGAACAGGGATGGCGACTTATCAGAACCTATTAAAACAAGTATGGGTTTGAGACAAGGATGTAATTTGGCACCATGTCTGTTCAATCTGTACGTATCTGATGTTCTATATTATTTGGTAGGGGCGGGCCTTATACCACCCTCTACTGGACCATTGAGCGTTGAATGCATGGCATACACAGATTATTTTTTTGTTATTCAATAATTCGTGGTCTGGTTTACCACGCTTATTGACTAAATTCTCTGCGTTTGCCAGTGATATTAGCCTCTTGTAAACCCAATTAAGACCAAGATCCTTACCATCTCTAGGGGGGAAAAAAAAGAAAGGAAAACAGAGGGATTGGTACCATGGACTCATTGGTTATTTAGGCTTTCAAATTAATGCTCTGCCTGGGTGCAAAAACATTAGAGAGTCTCTATTAAATAAAGAGAAATTCTCATCTATCCAGGTATTGAAAATTGACAGGAAATCTGAGCGTTTTATTTTTTTTAATCAAACCAGCCCTTCCATTCTACAAAGGTAAGATTGTCCCAAAACTAATCTATGGCTTGGAGTTGGGAGACGCTATCATCTTGAAGGTTTTAGACTTACTGAAGCAAAAATCTGGCGCAAATTATTGAATGTGCCAAATGCGATACCACTGGCAGCCATTACATTTTAGTTGGGGTTGGTCTCGATGAAGGCACGGATGGAGTGGAACGTATTCGCTTTATTTGCTAAATTAATCGACTCGATTCCACATTATCTTTATGAGTTACTGGGAAACCAACTATCCGACCCAAGGAATAAAACTAACTTTGTTAGCAATTTTTAACAACTTGGCAACGGACAGGGCCTCTCCGTTGGCAAACCCCGGGAGAGTAAAGAAAGCACTTTAGGATTATGATTGGGTTTGTACTTCTGATTCTTTTCATTCATACCCATCAATGCATAATTTGGTATTTGATCATAGAAGGCGAGGTGCTCCAACTACGATTCTCTCAGTTTCCAAATAAATACTATAGAGTATTTTGTTATGATTAAGATGGAATCTTTTATCAACCAGACATCTTGTTAAGAAGAGGAAGATTCCTTATGACGGACAGCAATTGTAGATTTTGTAACTTGGGACCTATTGAGGCTGGGCTACATTTGGTCTTGAAATGTGAACCATTAAATACCAGTAGGATGCAATATTTCGCCAATTCTTCCATGTGGGCCATTCATTGATGCTCTATGAACTGTGATTATATTTGGAATAGATGTCAACATCAATTCTACTAAAGAGGGGCTGGCGGTGGCAGGTTTTATTAAAACTATGAATTTGATGTAGTGAATTGTTGAATTGTATTTGATGAATTACTGATCTGTTGTGTTTTAACATGATGACAGCGAGTTTTAAAAATGTATTTTAGATGTCTATTTTTTTTCTTTTTTTCTCTTTTTAGATTATGGTTGTCCATGTTTGGATTCTATTTGATGCATTGCGATATTCAAGGATGTAGTTTATGGTTCTATTTGTAAAGATTTTTGTAAAACAAATACAAATAAATAAAAATAAAAAACATGCATGAACAACTTTAATAGCACTAGTGTAAGAGTAAAACCCTCTGAACCACGCTAATTGAATACTAAAACATCTGTAAACAGTGGAAAGACTGGTCGTGTGTGCTAAAGTGATTCTGAGCTAAAAGGTTAACCGAAGAGTCAATTGTGAAGCAGTTGAAAAGAATGTAACACTGAAATTAAGTGACTGACCATTGATAATTATGCGTTCTAGAGAACACGCATTACCCAGGATAAGAGTGAAACGAGCATTGCCCAAGCCAAGAGTTGTACAAGCATCGTCTAACGCTAAACAAGACCGACAATAAGGCCTACAATTAAACTACTCTGGTTAGCAGGAAGCAAAGAGGCGAATGCATGGCTGTAAGAAGGTGAAGCTTGCAGTTTGTGATAGTTCTCTAAAAATAGATACAACTCACGTTGCCAAAGCCAAGAGGAGGAAAGGCAGAATTACATCCTCAACGGCATTTTGGTTGATGAGGTGGCATAAAGACAAGAGTGGCGAAGAGGCTGATCTTCTGGGAAGTGAATGTTCAGAAGAGTGCTTTGCTTACTTGAAGGTGTTGAGAGGCACTAAAGTGAATCTTGTCTTTTCTGAAAAGTTACTGTTGCAGAAAGACAAATGACAAAGAGGCTGCGAATGTGCAAGTGAAGAGTCCCTTGCGTATATGATGGTGTTGAGGGACATTGTTGTGAGTACTGTTTTTTTTTCTGGGAAGTTGCTAGCAACAATAAGATGTATACATAAAATTGTTCTAGTGAATGAAGGTTCCCTTTTTAATCTAGAATATTATTGAATGTTGATTCTTTTGTTGTAGGTTGCTTATTTTTTATGTTGAGGTATACTGTGTCTTTTTAGAGCGCGTCTTGTAATTGTTGAGATATATGTAGAATTAAATGATAGGTTTTACATCTGATGTATTGTGTGCTTGATTGTTTAACATTTTGATTGTAGTTAAAACCAGTTGCACATAAATTCTTTTTTTATTTAAAATCCAATTTTTAAGCAGACCCATATTTCTGATTTCAAGGATCACATGGACACCTACATCACAAAAAAATGCATTAAGCACAAAAAATGCTTTAAGAGATATAAAACGCTCTTCTAAGATAGGTTGCTCTAAATGAAAGGCTTTACAGTTACTTCCTAGGCCTCAGATGCACAAAAGGACCATTCAGACCTTTAGTGTGCGTGTGTGCACACAAATTCTCCCACTAAAAACTGCTACTACTACTAAAACAAATTAGGAGTAAACTATATGCCAATTACGCAAAGATAACGTTTCTACAGTTCAGCATGTAATGCTAGGAGGACACAATTACTCGTGGGGAGCACTTAGAGGATTCCGCACAAGTTGCATGGAAGGTTCAGATTTGAATGTTCTTCTTAACCGTTTGACCCCCAACATGGGTGGAAATCCTTCAACCTGTCGCACATCGTAATGTTAAGGGGAAAAGTTAACTGGGTCAGCCAAAAGGCAGTTTCAATCCACTCGAAGAAGACATTACAGTTTTTATTGTTTTGAGTCAGGTCCTAGATGCTATTATCAACTGTTGGTGTCAAAATGGATTTTGCGGTGTCTGCCTCAGTCATTGGGCTTGCAAAAATGGAATCCACATGTCCGACAAAAATAATAGCCTCTTTAAAAAGCGTATCACTTTTCTTAATTTTAACTCTCTAATGAACTTCAATGAAAAAGGAAAATAATGTTAATTAAATATTCTCAGGCATAGTAAACCGAACAGGTTTCATTTGCAGCCTCATGATGAAACAAATGACTCCACACTACTATATAATTGGTTGAATGTTCTTGTTGGGCAGCACACTGGTAACTGGTGTGTTTCGATGGTATGTGACATGCTGCACCTTTCATGAATTCACAAGGAGGTGTATTTACATAGTTTTTTTCTCGACCACCAACATGTTATACTTCATGTTTGTTTCAGCATGCAGGAAAAGGACAATGAAGCCTGGGTCAAGAAACCATGAATCACTGGAACATAACAAGTAACAGCTTAAGTACAGACTAACATGCTTCGGTGCTGCTCCCATACGATTAAAAACTCATCTGCAGCTTTCTGTATTAAAAACGAAGTCACATTGCCGTGGATTACTGTGAATCAATAGAAAAAAAATTGGCCTACTGCTGAATTGACAGATTTTTTTTGGTTCGATTTTTAAAGGAAATATTGCTGCGAGACCCTCTCTACCTCCACTTCCGCCTACCTTAACCTATTCCCTTACCCCACTCCACATCTATATTTAATACAAATTAGCCAAAATACCTAATGAATTCGACCAAACAAATCCGGTCAATTCTGAGTAGGTCAATTTGGTATTCGATCAATTTGGGTAATACCAAATAAAGTCCTGCTTTTGTTGCAAACCCTGCTAAAGCCAGCGTTCATCCCGCAAAGCAGTCTATATACTTTGGATGCAAACTTCAAAGCAAGAAACGGTAGACATATTTTAGATGCTTTTTAGATGATGGAGCTTTACATGGCTCCTTTGGGGCGTCGAGATTGGGTTTTTGGATCCAAGTGTTTTTGAAGCATTTCATTTCAAGATTGTTTGCCTACAGGAAGAAGCAATGAAAAGTTGCATGAAAAAGTAAAATATACCACTTATGACAAGCTGCATAAAAAAATAGCAGATACAAGAAAACCCTCGGGGAAAGGGGGGAGTTATTGTTCTGTGTAGATCTGTTCCCCTACACCCTCCCGTCACCTCGGTTTCAATGTGTTACTCCATGCACCTTTTTTTATTCCATTTTCTAGGTTGAAGCAGCCCCACATTGCTGCCTTTTCCTTAGTTCGTACTAACCAACACCACCACTCATTTGCAACTCAACGGTAACACTTTAACATTTAAAATCTACAGAATGACCAATTCTCGTTGTCTGGTGAAACCCTGCTTATAATGTGAATGGTGAAAGCAAGAAAGAAAACTGCACCTAATGTCTGAATTCAACTACTTTTGCTTTATCTAATTAAAAAAAAAAAAAATGTCATGGACTTTAATTCTAGGAATTGCTGGAAAAGGCATACTGAATAAAAATCAAACATACTGTTACCAAATATTCAATTTGTGGCACAATTTGATATAGTTTATAAAAAGGTTTAGGATTTTATTTTCATCAAATAACTTTCTACTAACTAACAATTCACAAAACAATATAACATGTGAAATTGTTTTTCTTCTTACAAAAGATGCAATAACAATGTTATGTATTTGTTTTGGAGGTTATGAAGATTTATATTTACAATGCGAACAAGAGGTGTAAAACTTTGGCCACAATAGAGTGACCAGAATCAACAGATTGCAAGGCCCCTGATTTGAGACTATTCAGATATATTCTTATTCCTGGGAGAGGAAGGACTGCGGGATACTCATGTTCTCAACTCGGTTCTAATTAACCGGACATTCCAAACACCAATGAATAAAGAATGTATATCTGCCACATTAAGAAGTCATGGTCTGGCATTTTTTCCTCTACAGTGGCAATACATCAATGAACTGCGTGTAGCCAAGACAAATTTAAGAAACCTCACATTTAAGAGACCAGACAAATTCGTTGATACACAGCAGCAGCAAAACCATGGGAAATAAATGGGGGAAAAACATAAAAGCCAAAAGGAAAGTTCTAAAAATAATGACATGCAGCAAAAAAAGGCTCTCCAAACTGACACAAGCTAGCCGTGAACAATGACGGGTCCCAGAAAATACACCATGTGTAGTAACGGGAAGAGCCATAAAAAGAATTGAACACACCCAAAGCAAACCTCGAGGCTGCTCCATATCTACAAAGAGAGCCCGTACGGTTGCTCAATCTACAGAGAATTCTATACCCCAGGACAGCAGGAGAATGGCGTTCAATTTCAACTTGGTGGTTTACTTTTGAGAACTTTACCTGTTGCTCAAGATACAAGTCTCGGAAGTGACATTTAAAATAATCCCCGATACTTGGAGCTTTGCTTAGGATGCAGCACATTTTTAATTGTATGCCCTCATACAATAAATGACAGCAGTAGTTATCTATTGGTGGGGCAAGCTGCCGTCCTCCAGATATTTTGGTCTACAACTCCCATGATCCCTCACCATTAACAATGTGGTGTATGGCTCATGGGAGTTTCAGACCAAAACATCTGAAGAAGCGACAGCTTGCTCTTCACTGACCCAACCTCTGAACACTGTAGGAGCTTACCAGACGTAATTGAGTTTCTTCTTTCAGATGCTTCTTTGCTTCACTTACAGCACTTCCATTGCTCGTTCTGTCTGGCTTTGTTCCCTTTAAAAAAAAAAAGGGAAATTGAATAATGTAGTTAGGACCCCATAAAGAATATTGCAAATGCACGTTCAAACCAATGAAACAGTCAGACACAAAAACTTTAGAAACCAGAGATTAGCATAAAAAGTACTATTGCAGACCGAGCCAGCAATGACAGTTCTCAAAAAAGCTCAAGAAATTGAGGAAAACTGCAATAAATCCTATATATTAAAAGGTTGTCTTTTTTAGCACTTCAGATAATGGGGAATATATAGAATTGTACATGGGTGACTGCCAACTACAGGAAAATGTTCCACTCTAGGGCTCAAAATCACATCCGATGGACAACAAGAGTGAAAGTCACCCATGTACAATATTTTGTACTTATGACTTTCAACTAGTTCGGCCTCTTCGAAGAAAAGAACAAGTTACTTTCTTACCTGGTAACTTTCTTTCGATGGGATGGTCCGACGACATATTCCATATCTATGACAGGTAATGTCCACAGCTGTGCTGCTTCGGAAAATCTTTGGCGTCTGCGTAATTCTGCAGCAGGGAGGGAGCGATATGGAATACGTCGTCGGACCATCCCATCAAAAGAACGTTACCAGGTAAGAAAGTAACTTGTTCTTCGAGGGGATTGGGTCCTCCGACGTATTCCATATCTATGACAGACTCCCAAAGCAGTACCAAGCAAGGAGGTGGGAAAGAATTTAGAATACAAATTTAGCATGCCCAATCAAATTGCGGAATAGAGAACTGCCTTGCCAAAGGCCAGATCTTGCCCTCTGATGGAATCAAGGGAATAGTGATGTACAAAAGTATGTACTGAAGCCCACGTGGCTGCATCACAGAAGTGACGAATAGGAACTCCCCTCTGCAGGGCAGTAGACGCAGCCACTGCTCTAGTAGAATGGGCCCGCAAGCCAGCCGGAGGGCCCTTACCCGCCAAGCGGTAACACTCGGAGATAGCTAAAATAATCCAACGAGACAAAGTCTGTTTCGTCACAGCTTGTCCCAAACGCTTCCCAGCGTAACCAATGAAAAGTTGATCGTCCACTCTGACCCGGACATGCGCGAAATATAAAAGCTCAATGCTTTCAAAGGATCAAGCCTATGGAGCCTCTCCTCTTCCTTACCAGGCTGTGGAGGAGGATAGAACGCCGGAAGAACAACCTTCTGGCTCAAATGAAAATCCGAAACCACCTTCGGAAGAAAAGAAGGACGAACTCTAAGGACAACCCTGTCCTTGTGAAACACAGTGAAGGGTGGCTTAACTGAAAGTGCCTGTAACTCACTCACTCACTCTGCGAGCGGAAGTAACCGCAACCAAAAACACAGTTTTCAGAGTCAACAGCCTCAAAGGGCAAGAATGTAAAGGCTCAAACGGAGCACCCATAAGAAACTTAAGAACAAGGTTCAAATCCCAACCTGGCACCAAAAAAGGTGACGGAGGGAACACATTAGTGAGCCCTTTCAAAAACTGCAAAATTAAAGGAATCTTAAAATAGGAACACTTCAGACGAGCGCTTAAATATGGACAGCGCTGCCAGGTAACCTTTAATGGTCCCCACTTGCAAGCCCCTGTGGGCCAAAGAAAGCAAAAAAGACAAAACCATAGGAATGTCGCATTCAAAAGGATCCACATTCTGAATTCTGCACCAGTCGCAGAACTTTCTCCAACGGCAACGGTGCAGAGACTTTGTTGCCGGCCGCCTGGCCGAGAGCAACACCTCCATCACGTCTTCAGGGAGGTCCCAATCCTTATACCTCCACCTTTCAGAAGCCAAGCGTGAAGATTGAGGGATCTGACCTCTGGATGGAGAACCTGACCCCCCTCCCGTGAGAGCAGATCGTCTCGGTAGGGAAGACTACGTGGAGGGCAGATGGACAAGTCTAGAAGGTCCGGGTACCACGTCCTCCGGGCCCACGCCGGAGCAATGAGGATCATCCGGGAACCGAACCTCCGTAACCTCCGCAACACTTGCGGGATGACGGGGACTGGAGGAAACGCGTACAGCAGTGGGAATGACCACTCCACCACAAACGCGTCTCCTAAGGCTCCTTTTGGAGGAAATTCCCGCGAGCAAAACCTTTCGCACTTCCGGTTGACACTGGAGGCGAAGAGATCCACTTGAGGGGTCCCCCAAAGGGCGAAGATGTCCAGGAGAATCTCCTGAGCCAGCTCCCACTCGTGAGAGATCGTGCTCTGCCTGCTCAGAGCGTCCGCTGTCTCGTTGTCGTCTCCGGGCAGATGAACTGCCGAGATCGAAACTTCCTGCTGGATGGCCCAGAACTCGAGCTGCATCGCCTCCCTGCACAGCGGAAGTGACCCTGCCTCCCCCCCCTTTTTAGTTGAGGTGGTGCATGGCCACTGTGTTGTCTGTCAGAATCAGGACACTCTTCCCGCGCACAGTCGGCAGAAAAGCCTTCAGGGCTAGCCCGACGGCCCTCAGCTCCAACAGATTGATATGGAGTCTGGACTCCGACGGAGACTAACGACCGCTGACTGTCAACTCGTTGGCAAGAGCTCCCCATCCCATGAGGGATGCGTCCGTCACGATCGTCACCTCCGGCAAGGGCAGCTAAAAGTGGGCCCCCTTCATCCGATTGCCCTCGACGGCCCACCACAGAAGGTCCCAGGCTACCGAGGGCGGCACCTGAACAGGGTCCGACAGCCTGCCGGAGGACTGAGACCACTGGAGTTTGAGTGCCCACTGCAAAGACCTCATCCGCAGACGAGCCTCTGGCACCAGAAGAATGCAGGATGCCATGAGGCCGAGCAGTCTCAAGAACTCGGACGCTGGGAGATTCTGGGCAAACAAACTTGTGCACCATCTGCTGAATGTGAAGAGCCCTCACCTGAGGAGGAAAACACTGCCCCAGGGACGTGTCGAGCACTGCTCCGATGTACTGGAGCCGTTGCGTTGGTGTCAAATGGGACTTCTTTAAATTGAGGGAGAAGCCCAGCCTGTGAAGGGAGTGGCAGGTGACGGACAGATGATCCAGGACTTGCTCGGGAGAGCTCCCCCTGATCAACCAATCGTCCAGGTAGGGGTAGACGTGAATCCCCCCTTTCCTGAGATGCGCTGCCACCACCACCATGAGCTTGGTGAAAACCCTCGGGCGGAGGTCAATCCGAACATCAGGACCCGAAACAAAGTGCGAGTCGCCAACCGCGAACCTCAGGTACTTCTTGCGCTTGGGATGGATCGGCACATGGAAGTAAGCATCCTTGAGGTCGAGAGACACCAACCAGTCCTGAAGTTGAAGGGCCTGGAGGACTTGAGAAAGAGTCACCATCTTGAATTTGTCCTTCCTGAGGAGTCTGTTCAAACCGCGCAAGTCCATGATGGGTCTCAATCCCCCGTCTTTCTTTGAAATAAAAAAATAAGGGGAATACCATCCCTTGTTCCTCTCTGCTACAGGCACCGGTTCTATGGCGCCTTTCTCCAGCAAGGCTTGAATTTCCTGCGCAAGGAGCGGATCCGACCTCTTCGAAGAGAGGTTCCCTGGTGGATTATCATGAGGCCTCTGCTGAAAAGGAAGACAGTAGCTGTGGGTTATGATCTCCAGAACCCACACATCCGAAGTAATGGCTTGCCACTCTACAAGATGCTGCGCCAGCCTTCCCCCAACCGGCGAACCATGGGAACTGGCCTCATGACTGAGTGGTAGCGGCTGCGGCGTTGCCTGAGGGCAAAGAGGCAACTGCCCGAGCGGCCCTTGGCACCTCGAGTACCTTTGTTTCCACCTCTGGCACTCTTACGATGGCCTCTTTGACTGCTAGCTCCTCTCACTTTACTGAAGGAGCGTAATAGTGAAAGGAACCTCCCCTCCATTGCTGTCCCCTAGGACGAAAAGGCGGAGGTTGGCGAACTGCAGCACACAACGATTTTGCTGCAGCTTTGGAGGTCTGCAACCTCTCAAGGCTCTCGTCAGCCTTGCTGTCAAAAAGGTGTTCACCGTCAAAAGGCATGTTGAGGAGCCGGGACTGCACATCAGGAGCGAACCCAGACTTCCGCAACCACGCAAACCTGCGCATTACGGTGCTCGCCGCCATGGACCGGCTGACACAATCCGCCATGTCCAAACCCGACTGAACGGCCTCACACATAGCATCCTTGCCATCCTGAACCATAGCAAGGAAACCATCCCGTTCGTCCCCTTTGGGAATATGATCAGCCGCTAATGCAACACAGTTCCACAGAGTGTGCGTGAAATGAGACAAGGCACATATGGAGTTGGCCGTCTGAAGCGCCATACCCCCCGAAGAAAACACTTTCTTCACCCATCCGTCAAAACGTTTGTCGTCCCTATCCGGAGGGATGGTAGGATACAACGCCTGCTTTGCCGGGGCCGTAGCCGCCTGCACCACCAAACTCTCCGGAGTGGGGTGCCTAGACAAGTAGCAGGGGTCGCTACTGGCTGGACGGTATTTACGCGACAAAGACTTGCCCACTGCCCGGAGACTCTCCGGAGCAGTCCAAGCCGCCGCCACCCTTCTCTGCAGAGCCATATGAAAAGGCAAAACTGGGTCAGTGGGTGGACCGAGATCAAGGATGTCCGTGAGATCATCCTGAACGAACTCCTCTGGGGGAGCTGACCAACCCAAGTACTCGGTAACCCGAGACATAAGGCACCAATATGAAGAATCGGAATGAGTGCCAGGCTCCGGCCGACAAAACTCCACCTCCGGAGAGGTGTCCAGTCCACTGGCATCATGCAGCGACTGCCTCAGGTCATCAAACTGGCTATGGCCCGAGATAAGGTCATCTGGAACCGCAACCGGAACCAGGCCGCCATCAGAGCCTTCATCACCCTCTGAAATGTACTCCAGGCGGGGAGAGGAAGACCTCTGCGGACCAAAGCAGTGCCGGACCTTAGCCATAGCCTTTCTAGGGGCAAACCCCGTGCCACGGGGCCCCTCTGACACCACCGCCTCGAAAGGCGCCGGCGTCGACACAAAAGGCGTCGAGGGCGCCGAACGAGTCGGCGCCAGTGTCGACAGAAAAGGTGTCGACGTCGAGCGAATCGGCATCGACAGCTGCAGCGCCGTCAGCATCGGCGGCGTCGACACAGTCCTCGAAGCCGGAGCTCCGAGCGTGTCTCTCGACAACCTCGGCGCCGATGACCCCCTCGAAGACGGAACCTCGAGAGAAATCGTCGATGACCTCGGCGCCACAGGCGTCGACGTCTTCTTCGAAGACGGCACAGGATCACGCGATCTCGAGCGCGTCGAGGACCGGGACCTGGAACGGGCATGGCGAGAACGGCTACCCTTGTCCGAGCGGGACCTCTCCCGCGAGCCATGCCGACCACCCGAGCCCGAAGGCGTACGGGCGGTGTCTCTCGACCGGTGCCGACCGACCCCACTCTGAGGCGCGGACGGACCAGTGCCCTGCGATTCTAGAATCGCTAGCATCTGCTTCCCGAAGGAAGCCCATTCCTCCGGTGTCGCTTGCATGGAGGGATAAGCGACCCGGCGACGGGCGGGGTCCTCGGAAGAGGACGGGGAAGGCGACCTATGCCGGCGCTTCCTGGAATGCCTAGAAGAGGCGGAGGAGTGGCGAGACCGACTCCTGGAAGGAGACCCACCAGACTTCTGACGACGACGCGGAGAGTCACCCCTCGAGTCATCGGTCGAAAGCCCCGCAGACCTCGACCTCCGGGGCTTAGACCCCGGCCTACCGACAGCTTCTTCTTGCGTTCCCGCAAGGCCTTTGCAGTGAGCGACTGGCAGTCGACACAGTCGTCCGTATCGTGGGCCTCCCCGAGGCACCAGAGGCAGGCGTTGTGCGAGTCCATGACCGACATCTTGTACCCACAGTCCCCGCAGTTCTTGAAGCCCGGACGCGGGTGTCGAAGATGAGAAAGACATCGCCACAAACAGGTCTTCACAACCAACCGAACAGGTTCAACGAACCGAGAATAGAAAACAGCAACTCCAACGAGTCGAGGCGTACCGAGATTCATGAAGCGAACACGTTCGCGGAAAAAACAGAACTGAGGCTATGGGCGTTGTGCGTCCTACTTATCACATCGGGTGACGTCGGCCGTCTTCCTCAGGGACGCCATATCGACGTCATCGATGCAGGACGCAGATGCCAAAGATTTTCCGAAGCAGCACAGCTGTGGACATTACCTGTCATAGATATGGAATACGTCGGAGGACCCAATCCCCTCGAATGAGGGTTTATGGCTTCGCTGAGAAGTCAGTGGAAGTGGCGTTTGGAGGGAACAGACAATCTATTGTTGAAGAGAGGTTACCGCAGTTAAAGATTACTTTTCTATTTCACAGCAGGGAATAAAGACTTAGAATCCCCCATAGTTGCAAAATGGGCTTAATGGCACACATACAAAAATAGTATATTAAAAAGGTATTTAAGACTGGCCACCAGGGTGCTCACAGATGGCAAGCTCCTCCGCGTGAGCTCCATCCTGAGGTCCTGCAAAGTGGCATGAGCCCCCACTATTGGACCCCCCCGGAGTAAGAGATCGACTGGATTTGGAGCAAGAAGGCCCGCCCCACAACTTGAGCCAAAACCCGATGAAAAACGGTGGAGGCTTCGCCGAGTTGGACTACGAGAACCTACGCAGCCGAAATCATACGGGCCCCGAAGCTCCTGCCCCCCACTGTGTGGCGGTGACCCTTGGAGCAGTTCCCTCGGCCCACATCAACAATACAGCTCTCCGGCGAGCCATACCCTGTTCCCTGCTGTTGCCGTGCACCGTGTGCTCTCTCCCTGGGGGGCCGGCACACGGTTCGTGGAACGCCAGGAACTGACCCTCTCGAGTATCCGTGGGCGCCCGCAGCGAAATACAGAGTGCGCGAACACAGCGAAAACTCTTGCGTGCCCGCCAGCCACATCGGCGTACCCCGCTGCAGGGTCCCTTTCCCTCCTGCCTTTCCATCAGTCCCTCGGCGCAGGACGCACCTGGGGTCTCATTACTCAGCCCCAAGGTAAGGAGATATCGGCTTGGACTAGGAGACGGAGTGTGGCCACTTGCCGGCACATTCAGAAGCAGCGCCCCCCTGGGCCTGTGCGTCCCATGAGGCGCAATGCTCCATTTCATCGCGGAACACGGCCAAAGCTCACGGATCCCCAATTGAGCATTCCCTAAGCGCCCAGCCACTACATCCCGGGCGCACACCACCTCCCCCCACGACACGGAGGCACTGACCCGGATGCATGGTGGAGCACGGCCACATGTTGGCCCATCTAGAAGCAGCACCCCCCAGGCCCGGGTTAAACGCACCACAAGGCCCTGCGCCTCACTTCCACGGTGAGACTCGCCTCAGCTAACGGACCCATAGGACAGCACTTATAAATTGAAGTGTATAGAAGTGGCGACCGCAGAGGACTCTGTTACTCTCCTCTCTTAGGAGGCTAAATCAGACGGAGGGAGGGAGGGTGTGAGGCTGGGGTCGGACGGGACCTACAGAGACTGCAAGTGGAGGCGCCACCACTAAGCCCAAGCTCCCCGGGTGACCAGAAACCAGTGGCAACACAAAGTGCCTCAGGACCACAGCCGTTTGTGCGCCTTCACCAGAGGGGAACTACAGCGAGATCCGAGGCCAGCAGCTCCTGGGATCTGGGTCCAAAAGGCAGGCTGTGAACTACGTTCAGATAAACAACTCAAGTGAGTGTGGAATCCTTCCTACAAGGAACAGTCTAATTACCCTCGAAAAAGGCGCAACCCACACTGAGAGCTGGGCCCCTGTGCGTTGCGGGGCGTGTGCCCTTCTCAGAACCACCACTTCAAGGACATCCCCCCCACCCACAGGACCCTAACGCTGCAGAGGGGGCGGCCGCTGTTGAACCTGGGTGCAATATAAATCCTGGCCTCCCCAACATTCCGGGCTCCCCAACACGGTGCCCTCCAATTGGTAAGCTAAAACATAATCAGGTGGCCGTGGCACCACAAACTAGCCCTCCTAATTATCTGCCATTAATACCCTGAGGAGGGCCGCTCGTCCAAATATCACCAAATCCAACGTATGAACGTCAAGGAGAGACTAGCTGCATACCAGTTCGCACCACCGCATGATAGCCATCAATCATACAGAGCCGCGACCATGTCATCACCAAAACCAGAGGCAGCCTCAACTAAAGTGGACGTTGCCGATATCCTCAACGAAATGAGGAGTACGAGAGCAGATATTGGTGGCAAAATTGATAAAATTACCCAGAGGATGGATAAAATGGAGGACAGGCTTTAAGAAGTCGAGCAGAATCAGTCATCCTTAAATACTCTGGAGACTCAAATGGACGTGCGAATTGCCGAACTTGAAGCCAGAGAGGAAGAATTCCATTTAAAGATC
Organism: Ambystoma mexicanum; assembly: GCF_040938575.1. Classification (NCBI taxonomy): domain Eukaryota; kingdom Metazoa; phylum Chordata; class Amphibia; order Caudata; family Ambystomatidae; genus Ambystoma; species Ambystoma mexicanum. Next base: position 1,466,955,203 of record NC_090935.1, read on the forward strand.
GATGACTTAGAAAACAGAGCAGCGCAATAATATACGCATTTCGGAATCCCAGAAAAGGAAGGCGAGACTGGGTCGGATCTGAAGAGAACATTGCACAGCATAATGAAATCACTTTTCAACAATGACTCAGTTGACGAGCCCAAGATTGATCGTGTCCACAGGGCGGGTGGAAGACCAGGAGGTCCGAGAACGGTGCTTGCCCGCTTCCATAATTATGCAGACAAGGCTAGGGTCCTGGACAAGGCCAGACACGCACCGCAAATCATATTGGGCTCGGTGCACGTCTCCATCTACCAGGACCTATCTTCCCTCACAATTGCAATGCGGAGGAAGTGTCTCCCACTCACCAAAATGCTAAGAAAAAGGATGTGCGATACTGCTGGGGATACCCCTTCTCACTCTCCTTCGAGTGGGAAGGTAACATCATAAAACTGATCACTGAAAAGGATATCTGCATTGCTGACCTACTGGGCACTCAGGAGGAAGAACCAGCCCAAAGTGAGAAAAGACCAGAAGCAAAGGATTGGAACACTAAAGGCCCACGAAGAAAGAAGCTGCAAGGCGTTAGGAAATATAGAAGGATGAACACTTCCCAGGACGCCGAGCACTAAATTCACCATAACTATCTACCTTTTCTTCCCGCGGGTGCACCCGACGACAAGCACCGGGCTGACTATTGGCCCTTGATATCGTCGGATGGACATTTACTGACCACCAACAGGCGATGGCCGCACCATCATCCCCCTTATCCTGCGTCATTCCATGCAGAAGACGTATTCGCAAAATGGACAAGGGTAAGGGTACGCATACACGTTGTGGGTCATTCCGCTTCTGTGGTCATTAAAGAAAAGGGAGGTGGACGGGCACTGGGGGCAATTCAGGGAATGAAAAGATGAAGGAGGTGACGAAAAGTAATATAGAAACAATGATCGCCCATAAGGTGATCTGTTTGAAGCCCGATATCGGGATCACGTGTTTAAGAACCAAATGTTAGAATGCAGTTCAGTTCGTTAGTGTGTTCCTATAATGCAGGGGTGTGGGGGAGTTGGGGGCTCATGATTACGTTGTATATATGTGAAAATGGGACCATTCAAGGTACGGTTCCCGCTGGTGGTCCGAAAACAACTGGGTGTACATAACCCAGCCGAATCGGACGCTGTGTGGTTTCGGGGGTTCGGAGGGAGAGGCACCCTTGAAACCACTGACTGCTGAGCACCAAGAATGCTTAACGGCCCTCACAAGGTCATGTGAGACTCAGCTTGCTAGCAAGGAGTCAGGCATATGGCAGATACCCAGAGCAAAGGCGTTGAGGCAGACGCACCTATTGTGCCATTCCACACTGGTAGATCACAATGGCGACAAAACCTAGACATCAACGGCTACATGCATGCACACTTAATGTGAAAGGCCTCAACTCCCCCACGAAACGCTCATTAGTGGCGAGAGAATTCAAGAGGTCCAATGTCGATATTATGTTCTTACAAGAGACAAAATACCAGAGGGGCAGCGAGAAAGGGATCCCTAGCAGATTGGTTGGGCACACCTTCTGGAGTTAGGGTATCCCCAAAAAGGCGGGTGTGGGAATCCTAATCCGAAAGAGCATACGTATAAAGATTTTGAATTCCTGGACCGACACAGAGGGTAGAGCCATGCTAATAGTTGGATCCATTAGGGACACAGTTATAACCCTTGCCACAATTTACGCACACAATCAGGGCCAAAAGAGACTCCTGCACAAGACAACTGAATGGATGTTTAATAAATCAAAAGGCCATACTATCTTATGGGGCGACTTCAACACATGGATAGACAGCACCATGGATAGGCAAACCACACACAACACCTCCCAACCCTCTCAGACACATGAACATGCAAAAATCAAAACCACCCTTGCCCTATACGGTCTCTCCGATAGCTGTCATCACCTACATCCTTTAGGTAAGGGATTCACCTTCCGGTCGATCCCCCACGATACGCTCACAAGAATAGATTAGGTGTTCCTCTCTGAGGGCCTAATGAGAATACTTCAGAGCGCAAACATACACCCCATTACTTGGTCTGACCATGACATGGTCATGGCGGACCAGGACTGGGATGATCTCCCCCACCGCAACACGAAGTGGAGGTGCAATGAAACACTATGGTCGGACACGGCCTTCAAAGAGGCATTCGAAAACGAAATTAAACAATTCTATGTATGGGAAGCGGCTAAGGCCACTTGGCGTGGTATCCTACTCAGGGAAGGCGCTAGGAAGAAGAGATAACGCACGTTAATTGAGACCAACATTAGACAGAAGCTAGACGTAGCAGAGAGCTTAGTTCAGACATCCCCGCAGAACAGATCTATAAACCTTGCGGAAGACCAGGAATTAAGGGAGGAGCGAAAAGCCCTGGAAATGGGCAAGGTGACGCAGACCCTACAATACCTGAAACAAAAGTACTATGAAAAGGGAGATAAGGCTGATGCCCTCCTTGCGGCAAGACTTCGCGAACCAAGGGCAGAAAGATGGGCTGACATGATAGAAAGGACAGATGGTACTCTCATAATACAGTCAAATCCACCCCGAAAGGCATACAAGAAGCCTTCGCCTTCTTCTACGAAGACTTATATACCAGTGACCCTCCTCCCCCAATGGGGAGCATAGACGCCTATCTCAAGGAGGCAGTTCTCCCTACACTCACGCACTCCGAGGCTGGGGCCCTTGATGCACCGGTCACAGGAGATGAAGTCTCAGATGCCATCAAGCGCCTCATGTCAGGGAAAGCACCAGGGGACGATAGCTTCACTCCCGGCTTTTACAAAACGTTCACTGCATTTCTCACCCCCTTCCTAGTGACCTTGTTCAACAACATTTCCGATACGGGACGAGCACCCCCATCCTTTGCCCAGGCCCTTCTAACGGTCATCCCAAAAGAAGGTAGAGATCCAAAACACTGCGGATCGTATCGCCCCATAGCTCTTCTCAACATAGACGCTAAAATCTACGCGAGAGTAATAGCGGCCAGACTAGAAACACAGCTACCTAAGTTAATACACACAGACCACGTCGGCTTTGTAATGGGAAGGCAGGGAGCGGATACGATGAGGAAAACATTACACCTGATACACGAGGCACAGAAGGGGAGCGAAGACCCAACCCTCCTGTCTCTTGATGCCAAAAAGGCCTTTGACAGAGTGGACTGGGAGTTCTTGGAGAAAGTTCTAATCTGGATAGGCCTTGGCCCCAAGCTCTGCCGCGCTATTAAGGCATTATACTCAACCCCCAAGACCTCTGTGGCCGTGAACGGTTGTTACTCAAGGTGGTTTGCACTGGAAAGAGGAACCATGCACGGCTGCCCACTATCAGCCATACTATTCGTATTGTCCCTCGAACCACTGGCGCAGAAGCTATGGCTCGATAAAAGGGTGGAAGGAATTAAAGTGGGAGACCAGGAATATAAATTGGGCCTATACGCAGACGATATTCTTTTGCATACAACCAACCCCCTAAGCTCGATACCAGGTGCCATGGAGATAATTGAGGAGTATGGTCAATTGGCGGGCCTGAAAATTAACACATGGAAAATCGGTCCTCCTCCCGATCGACAGGAGTAGGGACTCAGATGTGGAGCGATTTGCACCTTTAGGGATGAAGGTCAGTCTCGCTACGCTGCAGTATTTGGGCATCAAGGTGACCCGAAATCTAGGTGACCTATTTGAAGCCAACTTTCCTCCGATATTACACACAATCCAAAAAGATATTTAACGGTGGACAAGGCTCACCATCTCATGGATGGGTCGCCTGAATACCATTAAAATGGTGATCCTCCAGAAGCTGCTCTACCTATTCCAGATGCTCCCTATCCAACTACCCAAAGACTTATTTGCAACCACTAAAAAAATCCTACACACCTTTCTATGGCAAAACAAAAAACCTAGGGTTCCCCTTGCTTTACTTCACCTTCGGAAAGATGATGGTGGGGTGGGCCTCCCAGACAGAGCTCTACTATAGGGAAGCCCAATTGTGAGTGCTAATCCCGCATTTCAGACAGCAAAAAGAACCCCAATGGATAGGTCTAGATAACTACCACCTTCGGCCATTTATTGTGGGAGAATGGTTATGGGTACCGGGACCCCTATTACGAAACAGCATTAAAAACCACCCCATTCTTGGGACTATATGGGCTATATGGAAACCAAACCCCGATCCAGGCAGTTTCGAATCATGGTACAAGGCCGGGCTTGAAAGGACAGGGAAATTACGGAGAAATAACACATTCATTACTATCCAGGAGCTAGAGGAAGCCCTAGGTGTAGGACCACTCTCAGTCTTTCTGTATCTGAGGATGAAAGGCATCATGACTCGAGAGGTTTGGAAGGAGGCCCTACAGAGAGACCTCACCCCGTTCGAAAGAATTTTAGATTTGTACGTAGGCTCCAAGGGCCTCATTAGCACAATGTACACAGCATTAGTTGGCATCAATACAACCCCCTCGGCCACCTTGAAACATAAATGGGAAAAAGACCTTGGGATGAATCTCCCCCCAAAGACATGGCTTAAGATATGCAGAAGGACTTCGAAAACCTCTATTTCTTGTCAGTACAAACTGCATGGGGTTAAGCTAATATATAGATGGCAGTACGACCCACTACGACTTGCCAGGATGTATCAAGATGCAAGCCCACTCTGCTGGCGGGGCTGTGGCCAGAAAGCAGACTACTGGCACATGTGGTGGGGATGCAAGCCAGTCCAAGCATACTGGGATGAAGTGCTCAGCTGGATTAAAGAGCATGAGGGGGAGGAGAGGGAGAAGCAACCACTCATGATTGTGTTTAGCTTGGTGGAAACGGAAGAACATATCCTTAAGGTACCCAAAATTACACATGGGCTCTTGATGGCGGCTAGGGCCTCCCTCACAACCATCTGGAAAAGAGCATGTTTACCAACAAAAGCTGAGTGGATAAATGTCTCCCGCAACATTTATACTATGGACAGGCTGACAGCCGCCATTCACGGTGATCGCACCTCCATTGACACTGAATGGTCTGAGTTCCGAGCCAAGTACATTAGCCAAAGTTGAGTGTGCAGCATGACATAGCCGAAGTGCCATTACATTAATCTGCCCACAATGTGTTTGTTAATCCTAAATAGTCATATGCGGTACCACTGTCTACATCAACGACTTTGCCTATGAACTCCTCCCATGGTCTATGTAAATCATTGTGATCATCTGTTGCTTCAAGGGTTGCGGGTGGGGGTGGGGGTTAGGGATTAAATTGGAGATATATGTTATTCTAAGCAACCGCATTGCAGCTAAAGTTGTTTAATAATGTATCTAATGAAAACTACTATACCCATGTTGAAAATGGAACAGGTTACTTACCTGTAACTGTTGTTCTCCAGCATGGGTCTGGCATGGATTCACATGCTCATGAATATTCCCCGTCGTCAGGCTGGGAATCCTCGGTACAGAAAAAAATCAGTATCAGTTTTGTTTCTGATCTGTCTTTCCTAGTAGTAACCAATCACTGATCTCTGGGTCATACTGCCCCCAGCCAATGACTGCCCTCTCCCTAAACCCCGCCTCCGGCAGCCATCCTCAGATTTGGTAGCACGTAAAGTGGCAGTATGACCAATTGAAGAGCCGCAGAGGGGTAGGCGGGAGGGTTCGCATGTGAATCCATGCCAGACCCATGCTGGAGAACAACAGTTACAGGTAAGTAACTTGTTCCTTCTCCAGCATGTGGTCTGGCATGGATTCACATGCTCATGGATATAAGATTACATAGCAGTACACACATGCACAACCACGGGAGGTGGCAAAAGGCTCAACATTAAACAATACATAAACTCAACATTAAGCAACTCTTACCTCCTCACCAGGCCCCTTCAGGCGAACAGGTTGCGCAGCACTGCTTGGCCGACCCTGGACTCCTCCCTGGAATCCCGATCAACGCAGTAGAATTTCGTGAAGGTGTGCGTCGACCTCCACGTAGCAGCCCTGCAGATGTCCAGCAGGGGCACAACAGACAAGAACGCCGTGGTAGCAGCGATCGCTCTGGTCGAATGGGCTCTCGGACGGCCGGGCAGCGGTCGGTTTGCCAACCGGTGACAGTGCATGATACAGCCAGAGAGCCATCTGGAAATGGAAGCCTTCGAGAGAGCCTTCCCTTGATTCACAGGTCCAAATTTCACAAAAAGCTGTGACGTCTTCCGAAAACTTTGTGCGGTCCACGTAGAACTTCAGCGCTCTAGCTACATCCAGCGAGTGCAAAGTCCTCTCGGCCGGCGACGAAGGCGATGGGAAGAACACTGGTAACACCAAGGGCTCGTTGAGGTGGAAGTCCAACGGCACCTTGGACATGAAGGAGGGGTGCATCCTGAGCACCACCCTCATGTCGTGAAAAGTCAAATATGGAGGCTTGCAAGATAGGGCCTGAATCTCTCCCACGTGCCGTGCGGAGCTGATGGCCACAAGAAAAGCTGTTTTCCACGATAGGAACTTCAACGGTGCCGTATGCATAGGCTCGAACGGGGTCCCCATGAGCCTAGTCAGCACCACGTTGAGCTCCCACGCCGGGGCTGGGGCCTTCACCGGCGGGAACAAGTGGAATAGTCCCTTCATAAATTCCTACACCAGGCGATGAGACCACAAGGACACCCGTCCTGTTGTCCTGGTGTATCTGGAGATGGCAGCCAGATGTATCTTGATGGAGACGTGAGCTAGTCCAGCCTTGGCCAACGACAGTAGGTACGGCAGTACTTGAGGGGCCGTAATCCGTAGAGGGTTAATCTTCTGTGCCCGGCACCAGACAGAGAACCTCTTCCATTTGTGTCCGTAACACTTGAGAGTTGAGGACGCCCTGGCCTTTGCAAGAACCTCTCTGCAGTCGGCCGGTATATCGTATCCCCCAAACTCTAGTGCTGCAGGAGCCAGGCCTGCAAGTTCAGCGACTTCGGGTCGTGATGAAGAATAGCGCCTCCTTCTCTGGAGATAATATCCGCGTCCACGGGCAGTTTGACTGGTGGGGACGCCGATAAGTCCAGAAGGTCCGGGAACCAGATCTGTCTCGGCCACGCCGGTGCAACGAGGATCATCCTGCACCGGGACCTCTTGAGATGGTTGACGAGCCGGAATAGCAGTGGCAACGGCGGGAAGGCATAGAGAAACAGGTTGTCCCAGGGGAACGAGAAAGCATTGCCCATGCTCCTCGGTTGGGGGAACCTGCTGGCGAACCTCTGGCACTTTGAGTTCGTCGCCGTCGCGAAGAGATCGACCTGGGGTCTGCCCCACAGCCTGAAGTCGATCCACTTGATCCTGGCGTAGCTCCCACTCGTGGCACAAGCGCAGCTCCCTGCTGAGTGAGTCGGCGATGGTGTTCTTTATCCCTGTTCTTTATCCCTGCCAGATGAAAAGGTATCAGAAACATCCCCTGGTCGACGGCCCAGTGCCACAGATCTTGGGATTCCTTGGACAGGGCTGGGGATCAGGTTCCACCCTGCTTCCTCATGTAGAACATCGTGGTGGTGTTGTCGGTGAAGATCCTCACCACCTTGCCCTTGAGGGACGGAAGACAGGACCCGAGGGCCCAAAACACTGCGCGGAGCTCCAAAATGTTGATATGAAGTTGTTTTTCCTCCGGGGGCCAAAGGCCTCTCGCGTGGAGATTTCCGGTATGCGCTCCCCACCTTTCCAGGGAGGCATCCGTCGTCATAATTTCCTGGTGAGCTGGGGGTCTGAAAGTCTGCGCCCGCCATCAGATGAGTGCGGGTGCCCCACCACCGGATCGCTCGTCGGAAGGTCTCGTTGAGCGGTATCCTGTCCAGCTGCCCGTCGCCTGATCCAGCGTGCGTCGAGGAACTCCTGCATCCGAAGCCTGCACAGGCGTACCAGATAGATGCAGGAGGACATCATCCCGAGAAGGGATTTGATGGATCTTACCCTGGCTACGTCCGTGGCTAGCAGGCGTTGCACCTTGCCCAGGATGGCTTTCGTCGGACGGCGAGGCCAGCGGTGCCACTGCGTCGAGCTTGGCTCCCAGAAACAGGGCGACTTGCGAAGGGACCAGGTGGGATTTGGGGAAGTTGATGGAGAACCCCAGGTCCGTGAGTACCTGGACGGTCCTCGCTGTGTGTTCTACGGCGAGCTCCCTTGTCCTTGCTCGGATGAGCCAGTCATCCAGGTAGGGATAGACGTGGATTCCTGGGTGCCGACTTTAATCCGAATGGGAGGGCCTTGAACTGGTAGTGCCGTCCTTGGACCACGAACCTGAGGAACTTCTGGTGTCCTTTAGAATGGGGATGTGGAAGTAGGCATCCTCCAAGTCCAACGACGACAGGAAATCGTCCTCCAGCTGTCCCAGTACGTGCTGGAGGGTGACCATCCGGAACTTCTGAGCCTTGATGTACTTGTTCAGTCGCCGCAGGTCCAGGATGGGACGCCAACCTCCTGTCGTCTTCTTTACGAGAAAGTATCTTGAGTAGACCCCGGAGCCCCTTTGGGACGAGCTCGATGGCACCTTTCTTGAGCATCGCCCTTACCTCCAGTAGCAGCTGGGGTACGTGGTTTTCCTTCCTGGCCAAGGGTGGCACGCGAGGGCACTTCTTTAGAAACTCGAGGGCGTGCCCCTGGGCCATGGTATGGACTCCCACACGCTGACGAACTTCGCAAGCCCGACGCCACGGTTGGTTCAGTCCTGTTTCGAGGCCGCCTTGACCTCCCTGGCGACGACGGCGGGAACCTCCAGACTTGCCCCATCCTCTATAGGCCTCTTGCGACGAGGAACGGGCCGCTTGACGGTAGGTAGAGGAGCCGCTGCCGGAACCTTTGGAGGCCCCTTGCTTGCCTCTGGTGTTCCGAAAGGGCGGCTGTCGTTGCTGGAGAACACCCAGGGCCCGGGCTGTCTCCGTGTCCGTTTTGATGGCTTGCAGGGACTCATCGACCGTCTTCCCAAACAGGTTGTTCCCGTCGAAGTGCATGTCCAACACCTTGGCTTGTACGTCCTGGTGGAAATCCGTCGCCTTCAGCCATCTGCGCCGTTTGAGGCAAACACTGGCGGAAACCGGTGTCTGATGTCCGACGCCACCTCACCTTCTTGCAGGATTTTCAGGGCTTCTGCCCTCTTGTCCTCCGGCAGGAAGTCCAACAAGGGGGCGATTTTATACCAAAGTTCCCTGTCGTAACGGGCAACGATAGCCAGGGCGTTGGCCGCCTTAATCGTCGTCGCCGCCGACGTGATGACTCGTCGTCCCATCGCGTCGAGCTTCTTTCTCTCGCCGTCCGGCGGTGAAGTCGATGTCGATGCCCCCCCACCTTCTTCCTGGTCGCCGCCGAGACGACTGAATCCGGGGTCGGCTGTGCTCTAAGGCATAGAGGGGCCGCGTCGGGGACCCGTTACTTCTTTTCGTATCAGTCCTTTTTTGGACGGGTTCTTGAGGAGGGAGAGCCCCTCGTCCCAGATGTCATCCAGTAGAGGTACCGCGAGGACCGTCTTCATGTTGGTCTCTCGACGTTGATAGAGGAACCCCTCCTTTTCTTTGGGGCAGAGCTGGAAAAGCTCGGATGCCCTGGAGATCATCGCATGAAGGATCCAATCTCATCGGGTGGGGAAGCCCGGGGGGGAAACGACGGGAGGTCCACCCTGCCGTAGGTGCCCTCGTCGTCCGTGCCCGTCGTGGCCGTGTCATCCCCGCGGACCGTGGACGGGTAGGAGGGTTGAGCAGGCCTCGAGGGCTGGAAGGGTGCAGGAGGATGTGTTCTCCTCTTGGGTGGTCGACTTCCCGACGGCCCTGCCCCAGGCTCCTCCGTCGGACCTGGTTCCGGCTCCCCCGTCGGGGGTAAAGGCAATCTAGTCCTTATTTCAGAGCATAAGGATTGTATTGCCATCAAAATGGCCGCCGAGTTGTCCTGCGGCACTGGCTGCGAAGGGCGCGATGGTTGGTCTGGGGTCCCTTCGGCGCCGCCGTCGCTTCCGTCGTCCCCCTCGTCGGGATGCCTCTCCACGGGCTGGTCCTCCTCCATGCCTGCGTCGTGGCTCTCAGGGGCTTTGACAAGTTCCTCCTCGGAGGTTGTGTCTGAATCCACGACGCCCACTGCCCCCCCCCTCTTTCTCCGCCGGGGCTTTCGTGGGGGTTCTTTCGATGGGCTTGAAAGATGCCTCCCTCCGAGGTGGCAGGAAGACTCTGGGCCCCGAGGCCGCTACCACAGGTGTAACCTCCGCAGGCTGTGCCAGGGTTGCCGCGACCACCTCGATAGAGGCCTTGGCTGGGTGAATCAAGGCCTTAGTCACCGACTGCGTGCTTGTGGCCTTCACCTTGGGGGAGGGCTCCCCGCCTCTCTCCTCCCTCAGCCGAAATATTCGAGATCGACCGGGGCCTCTCCAGAAGCTTGGCCGGGTTCTCGGATTTCCTCTTACCCGAGCCGGAGCGTTGGCTCGTGGTCGATGGCGCCGGGGAGGATGTGCCCTGCCTGGCAGCCGAGGAGCCCGACCGTGTGGCGCTCCCGGTGCCCGCGGACTCACAGTGCTTAGCCTTCTGTTGGGCCCCCGTCGCCGGGGCGCCCTCACAGGACTTAGAAGACCGCTTGGATTTCTTCTTTGTCTTCTCACCTGACGGGCTCTTTCCCTCCAGCCAGTTGGCGAGACGAAGATGACGGTCCCTCATGGTCCGCTCCGACATGTTCCCGCAAAACGCACAGTCGTCCTCCACGTGCGTTTTGTCCTCGTGAAGACAGTAGAGGCATAAGAAATGCTCGTCTTCCTTGAACACGTTCTGCAGCTGGCATCCAGGGCAAGCCCTGAACAGCTTCCCGGGCGTCGAGCTCCCTTTCTCCTGGGCCATGTCCGGGGTAGGCCTCAGAAACTTCTGGAATCCTCCAAAAGCAGTGTTTGACGAAATCTTCTCCCTTGAGGGGCGTAGAAACTTCCGAAATGGGTCCCCGTTGATCGGATGTAAAGATGGTGGCGCTTGAGGCTCAATTTAACCGAAAAATGAGAAATTCTCTTTGAAAAACCGCAAAAACACAGTAAAGCTCGAGAGCTACAGCACGAAGGACTCCCAACACTTGAACGTGTGGTAAAAATCTGAGGATGGCTGCCGGAGGCGAGGCTTAGGGAGAGGGCAGTTATTGGCTGTGGGCAGTAGGACCCAGAGATCAGTGATTGGTTACTACTAAGAAAGACAGATCAGAAACGATACTGATTTTTTTCTGTACCGAGGATTCCCAGCCGGACGACAGGGAATATTCATGAGCATGTGAATCCATGCCAGACCCCATGCTGGAGAACAATAAAACCAATTTTCAAAAAAAATAAAAAAATAAAAAAAGGTATTTAAGGACAAGAACGGTCCAACTTAATATACCACTAGGATCACGAGTAAACCTGCATGGCTTCAAAGGCTATAACACATTAAGCTCAAAGCACCATTTTAGCTTCTTTTTTCGGAACAAGATGACCAACAGTTAACATTTAAGGAGGTAAGACAAAAAGTGTATGTGGAGGCAGGGGAGGTTATCAGCAGCTGCCTATGCATATTCTCCCACATGTGAATCTACAAGATATGCCATAGTTGGACAACTATTATTGAAGGTGACACATGTACTCCTGTACCTGGCTGTTTAAGTACAAAGCAATAAGAGTCTCTAAAGCAAAGAAAGTGGACCTTCACACAGTTTCCGAGAACAAACTGGCATACATAGCCAACTAGTATACCTCTATAAAACCTCTAATTATTTGTTTTTAAAGTTGCAAATAGACAGTAATATTTATAAACATTTAAAGTGTGAAAGGTTCTCTCAATAGCTGCATTGCAACTCTCAGCAACAAGAATATCGTCAAAATGTATTGCTTTCAATGCGTTTCTGCTTTAATTTCCATTAGGAAGCCTTGGGGAAAATTGACTATGAGTAGTCTAGTCACTACGGTGAGCAAGTCTTAGTTACTTACCTGCAACTGTATTTCTCCACCATTGGTATCTGTCATAAATTCACATGCTTGAATATTTCCAGTCGTCAGACTGGGAATATTCGGTAAATTAAATATAAATCAATATTTTAAAACTTTCGTTTGGAAAAGAAAAGGAAAGAAAAGCTACACCCACTCCCGCTTGAAAAGCTGTTGACGTCGCCATTGCTCTGGTTGCGTGGCTGGCAATGGGTTGTTTCTGGGTTCACGACAGCTGGATATCCAACGTGCCAGGTTTTCCTTGGATATGAATTTGCCTTTGGTTCGTCCTGCAAATGCGATGAGTCTTTTTTAGAGTTCCTGAATACCTTGGTATGTTCTAAGTAGAACTTAAGTATTCTTGCCACATCCAGTGACTGTAGTGTGCGTTCGGCGGTGGTCTTGTGGTTGCCGAAGAATGTAGGTAGAACAATCCTTTCCGCCAGAATAGCTTCCGACACGATTCTAGGAATACATTTAGGGTGAGGCCGTAAAACTACCTTATCTCTGTGAAAATAGATGAAAGGAGGTTGGGCAGATAAAGCCTGCAACTCTCCGATGCATCTCACTGAAGTGATGGCTACAAGGAAAGCCGACTTCCATGACAAACATTTTAAATCACACCTGTGTATGGGTTCATATGGTGCTATCATTAATGCAGCTAATACTGTCTTAAGGCTCCATGGGGTTTCAATTTTCCTTTGTTTGGGAGTACAAAGTGGGAGTCCTTTGAGAAAAGTCTTAACCTCTGGATGAGACATCTGGGTTACACTGGTGAGGCTTGGTTATGTAAGTGGCCACAGCCGAGAAATGGACTTTAATGAAAGACCTCGCTAGACCCACTTTAACTAAGTGTAAGACGTAAGGTAGTATTTGCTCCGCAGATTACAGTACGGGATCTGTGTTGGTCTGTGGACACCATGCTCTGAAACGCTTCAATTTTTCAGAATATGTTCGCCTTGTCGACTGTGCTCTTGCCACCCGTAGTATATATCCCAGCCCTCAGGGTCTAGCGTGAGGTTGTGAAACCTTTGCTGCTGAGGAGCCAACCCCAGAGGGATAGAGTGGCTGGGTCGTGGTGAAGTAGCTTGCCCTTCTTCTGTGATAAGAGGTACGAGTAGGGTCAGAGATATGCATGCTTCCTGAACACTAGTTGAAGGAGCGTCGGGTACCAGATCTGGTGTGCCCACATCGGGGCTATTAGTATCATGGTACAGGGCTGCTCCATCATTCTGCGCAGTACCCGCGGAATCAAGGGTGTTGGTGGAAACTGGTAAAGGAATTTTTCCTTCCATGGCACAGAGAATGCGTCTCCCAGTGAATGTATTTCCGGGTACCTGGAAGCGAACTGATCGCATTTGGTGTTGTGGTAAGTTGCGAACAAATCTATGTTGGGTTTCCCCCACATGCGGAATAGTCTGTTGAGATCTTCGTTGTTGATCTCCCACTCGTGTGATTGTAGGAAGTGCCGGCTGAGCTTGTCTGCCAAGAGGTTGTCCTTGCCAGGAAGGTGCTCCGCTCTCATGTGAAATTTGTGTTGAAGTGCCCAATTACAGAGCAGTTGTGCTTCCTGCGAGAGAATGTTGGATTTGGTGCCCCGTTGTTTGTTCATGTACTGCATCTACGTGGTGTTGTCCGTCTGCACTGTCACAATCTGGCCCGTCAAAACTGGAAGGAAGGACTTTAGAGCCCACCGAATGGCCCTGAGTTCCAGCACATTTATGTGTAGGCGGGACTCCTTTGGTGACCATATACCGCTGGTCTGGAGGTCGCCTAGATGAGCTCCCCAACCGGAGAGTGATGAGTCCGTCCTCAGTAGCACGGTGTACGTAGGGAATTGAAAAGGGAGACCTTGTAGAAGATTGGGGTGGCTGGCCCACCATCTGAGAGCCTTGTGAAACATTGGGGTGAGGTGAACAACATCTTCCCATGACCTGCTGTGCTGTGCCCATTGGTTGTCCAGAGCCCCCTGAAGTGGTTGCATCTTAAGCCTGCAGTTTTGTATGAGGAAGATACAGGATGACATCATGCCCAAAAGGGACTTGTATTGCCCGACAGAGTGTGTCCTGTTTCCTAAGCATGCAATGAGACTTAGCATTGCAGTCACCCATTCTGCTGAGGGGCATACTCGGGGGACTCGGGTGTCAAGGTCTTCCCTTAGAAAGATTGCTGTGTGCACAGGGATAGGCGAGGACTTGTCCTCGTTGATTGAGAACCCTAGCTCCTGTACAAGTGATGTTGTTTCCACTGCTGCCCACGTTGTATTTAGGAAAGTATCCTTCACTAACCAATCGTCCAGCTAAGGGAAAACCTGTATTCCTGAGCACCTGAGATGGGCAGCTACCGTGGTTAAACATTTTGTGAACACTCTTGGCGCAGACATTAGAGTGAAGCAGAGGTATTTTCTGTGTGTTGGATGAATGGGCATGTGAAAATATGGGTCTTCCAAATCTAGAGTGGCGAGGAAACCGTCTTTTCTGAGCCAAGGGAGAACCAATTGTAGGGAAGTAATTTTGAATTTTAGTCGGCGTATAAATTTGTTGAGGGCCCGCAGGGTCTAGGATCAGGGGCCACTGGCCGTTTTTCTTTCGTACTAGGAAGGAAGTAGGAGTAGAAACCATTTCCCTTTTGCGGAGGAGGTAACCTCTATTGAAGCTTTTCATAGTAGTTTGGTGGTTTCTACCTTTAACTGCTGCAGCCGCATTACTTTTTTCTTTGGTGGCGGGCAGGGTGGTGGTTTTTGTGTGAATTCTATGATGTGTCCCCTTTTATCAACTGAAGCACCCATTTGTCTGACGTTATGTTGTTCTATTGGTCGAGGTGCCTTGAAACGCGTCCTCCTACCAGGGTTGATGTGGGAGGACGTTGGTTAAGGGCCAATTCTTTTTGGTCTGGCTCCTGCCCTGTCCAGAGTCTCTTTTGCCACACTCATTTTGGTACCTGTTGTAACCCTGTTGGTACCTGACCCACCGACTGTTAGGGATTTGAGGAAGGCACCTGGCCCTGGTAGGATTTGCCATAAGATTTGTATTTGCGCCGTTGCCTCGAAAGGTACGATAGGAATGTCGGTCCTTGTCTTTTAAAGAGCTAATTGCTCTGGCTGTGTCCGTGTCGGCCTCGATACCCTTTAAATTATCATCAATGTTTTTGCAGAATAAGTCTTGACCATCGAAGGGCATGTCCAAGATTTGTGCTTGTACCTCTGGCCTAAAACTGGTGGCCTTCATCCAGCCCTGGGGCCTAAGCACTGTTCCGTGTGTCATCTGCCTGAAACCACATTGAGCGGTGTCCACTGAGGTGTCTATCATGTGGTCCCAAACTACCTTGCCATCAGCAGTGATGTACCTGGGTTCCTGCTGGAACTTTTCCGCGAGATGCTTTGCCAGTTTAGAACTACGGAGCCATAGCTCTCCGTCAAATCTAGCCATCATGGGCATGGCGTTGCTTGTTCTAACTGTAAGCGATACCGCTGTTGAGACCTTGCGGCCAATGGCCTCTAGCTTATGCCCCTCTTTATCCGGTGTAGCAGTGAGCGGGGAAGCTGGATTTTGCAGCCTTTCTCTTTCTGATACGGTTATGAAACTGTCCTGTTTTGGATGGCCTCTGAGGAATAAAGGGGCGGAGTCTGGGGCCTTGCATTTTTTCTCCGGTCTAGCTACTAACACTGGGGCGGAAAGTGGTGTAGCAAGAATCTTCACACCTGCAGCCTAGATGGTTTCCAAAATGGGGATTGTCATGATGGTGCAGCGTCTCTTGTCCCTCTTTTCATGGAGAACTGACACTTTTTCTTCAGTAGAGACCTGATTCTTAAACATTTCTGCTGATTTTGGCATGATTGTATGCAAGGATACCACATCGTCTGGAGGTGATTAACCCCCCAGTGAGTCCGGTTTCCTTTGTTTTTCAATGGTTACTGACTCCCAGTCGTCTTGGTCTGTGTCAGGCGAGTCCTGTGGAGGCTCACCCTGCTCGGGCTCGTCTTGCTGCCCAGAGATCTCCTTGAATGGGTCATCAGGTTCCCCTTTTTACTCTTCGGAGTGAGCGGGAGATTCCGGTCCCAATATTGAGGGAGCTGATCTTGCTCTTTGTGGAGAAGTTCTCAGGGGTGATGGGGAGTGTCTCCTCCTCTGCGCTCCTCACAATGGTGTTTGCGCCCCTGGTAGCTGTCCCTTGAAGTGGACTGACAAGGCAGTGGTGAGCAATGAGGCGTGAGGTTTCTCTGAGACCGGCTCCGATCGCAGTGCATAGGCAATGTGCTTTCCCAGTGTCTGTCTGCTGAGACAGACTGTGTGAAGTATCTCGACTTTTGCCTCCTGTTGAATTCCTCCATAATCCTGTGCATGGATTGTAACAGCGCTGGATTGAAACGGTCCGCAGCATCCTCCATTGTAGGTTGCCAGTGAGGGCTATTTTCCAAGGGTCGAACTAGTAAATGTCCCTCCTCTTCTGAGAATTCCTCTTGTAGTGTGATATCTGGGAGTTACTTCATCTCAGTGATTGGTGAGAGGGTAACAACGCTTTCTAGGCCTTCCAATTGCGAATGGACGCTTAAAACCTCATCTTGTTGAGGCAAAAGCTCCTCACGGACCTTCGCAGTAGGTCCTTGTAAAGACAGTGGTGTTAAACCATGTATTTGGCTCGTCAACTGTCCCTCCGTTGACGACTGTGGAAGCTTGGTAGATGATTACTTGTGCGTCAAGGAGCTAACCGTGGATGGGCTTTCTGTCAACAACCTACCCGTAGATGAAAGCTTTGTCTATGGACTCTCCGTGGACGACTTATACGTTGACGAGTGCTTGGTCAACGAGGACGCCTTCTTCGTCGACGGGTTCTTGTTCGATGACTCCTTCGTGGACGAGTGCTTCGTCAGCGGGTCCTTCAACGACAGTAATGACTTCGTCAACGAAGATGCTGGTTTGGCAGTAGACAATAGTTTAACCATTGACGACGGCATAGTCTTAGTAGATGGTGAGGCTAACTTGGTCGTGGACGGTGTCCCCGTGGACGACCGAATTGCCGACGAATGAGAGGATGAAGAAAAATCTTTACCTTTTTGTGAATCTCCCGTCGCCATGACCTCCTGGGTTCTGGAGGGTTCTTTAGAGGACTTTCCACTCCTCTTCTTGTCATTGGCTGGTGGGGAGTGTGCTCTGTCCACTGAAGAAGCGCTCCTTTTGTGATCTTGCTTCTCAGTGTGCCTGGAAGAGATTGTGGTGCAATATTGCAGGATTCCTCATCTGAGGACATTTGCCTGCTAGCAGTCTTCTGTGCCTGTCCTCCAGGGTTTTCCTGGTGAATGTCTGACAAATACTGCATCCCTGAATGTTATGAGGGTAGAGGCAGTAGATGGAGTTTGTGTGGGTCCCTTACAAAGTTGACCTTCTTGCCACCCTTGGAACAGTCTTTGAAGAAAGAAGTCTTCTCCTTGACAGTTTGGCCTTGGTCATCCATGAGGAGAGGAGAGTGAACCAAACACACAACGTTTTTGGGAGTGTTGAAAAAAATACAGGCTTCTGTGACTAGGGCTAGGAAGCCCCTGAAAGAAGGAAGCTGAAAAGCTTAAATTAGTAATAAAAAAACATAGTTAAACTATGAAAAATTTCTAAAAAGCTCAGAGCGCATTCCGCTGTACTGTATGGAACAGTGAAACATCTAAGGATGGCTGACTTGGGTGGAGCCTAAGCCCTGCCACCTCATTGGTTAAAAAGAGGTGGAGGGACTCCACAAGTGAAAGGCTACACAAGCCCTGTAGGGCCCTGTGGGTGTAGGTGTAGCTCTTCTTTCCTTTTCTTTCCCAAGGGAAAGTTTTAATATATTAATTTATATTATTTAATTTACCAAGGATTCCCAGTCCGACGACGGAATAGTCAAGCATGTGAATCTAGGAAAGATCCAATGCTGGAGAACTTTAACTTCTCATACATCCCGTCCCCTTTTCCTCTATCCTTGTGGGCGATTCCACCGAACAAAAACATAGGGTGGAGCTTTGACAACCTGCCTCATATCTAGGATGAAGTGAAAAGGTTCTTTAGAACCACCTGACCAAACTCTTCATCGCACTTGGAGCTGGTGTCCCACGAGTAGTGCCTAAAGAAAGCTGACGGAGTGGCCAAAGTAGTCGCCTTGCCGATGACATCCCAGGAAGCATGTCTCTGAAATGCTGTGGCCTTAGCTCTGACCGCATGGGCATGAATCCCTCAGGAACAAGTTTGCCTATGGCTGTGTGCCTCTCCGAAATGGCCTGAACCCTCCAACGGGCAATGAAAGCCTTGGAAACCTGAGAGCCTGGGGATGAGCCCCCAAAAGTCATGAACAATGCCTTCGACTTCCTGAAGGATTTCGTCAGAGATAAAACTTGAGAACCTTCTTGAGGGCCAAGGAATGTAGGGCCCTCTCTGCCTCAGACTGTGGGTTCGGGAACAACACCAGCAGGCAGATCTCTTGATTCAGATGGAACAGAGAGACCACCTCAGTCAAGAAGTTTGGTTGAGTACGCAAGATGACCTTGTTGTGAATGTGAAACGTGGTGAAGAGCTTGCACGAAGACAACGCCTGCAGCTCGCCATTAACACAGTTTTTTGCATCACCAAGCGGATGTCCACAGAGGCCATCGGCTCGAAAAGGCTTGCATTGCAAAGCTGCAAGAACCACATTGAGGCTCCAGACCGGATGCAGCCTATGCACTGGAGGAATAAGCCTAGACAACCCCTTAAATTGGGCCTTAACTACCAGGTCGACTGCGAAAACACATGCTTAGGGGAATTCTTGTAAACCCCAAAGGCTGCCAAATACGTGCAGCAAGTATCCACCTGAACCCCAGAGTGGGCCAGGTGTGCTGAAAAGGCCAGTATGCCATCCGGAGGACAGGAGACAGGGTCCAGACCTTCGTCGCGAGCCCAATGGCAGAACTTAGTCCATTTGCTCTTATACAGGGACCGAGTCGAGGGCCTCCCGAATGATGTCACAGTTGTCATCTGACAATTGAGCATGCTAAAGCCTCAGCTGATCAGGAACCAGGCCGCCAGGTCCAGTTTGGTCAGGTCCGGATGTTTCACTGCCCCACCCTGCTGTGTGAGGAAACCCCTGCTGGGGATGGAAAGATGGACTGGACCCCGGGAGCCAACTGCAGCAGATGCGAAAACCAGGATCTCGAAAGCCAGTGGGGGGCAACCAGGATGAGGGTGCGGCCCACGGAGGCCCAGAACTTGCGGATGGTCTGTTGGAGCAGAGGCGTGGGAGGGAACGCATAATACCTGCGGTCGGGCAAACAGATCTGGAAGGCATCTCCCTGACCTGCCCATGAGGCAAACCGGGGGCACTTGGCATTCAGGGGCGATGCAAACAAATCCAGAGGACAACAAGGAGTCATTGTGCAACTCCCACTCGTAGGTGTTGAACCCCAAGCGACTCAGCTGATCCACTTCTGCATTTCTGTCCGCCAGCAGGTGGACTGATGAAATCCAAATCCCCTCCGTCAGCGCCCATTCCCAGACCGAAAATGCCTCCATGCAGAGGAGGAGAGGATGGGTTATGGGTTCCGCCCTGCTTGTAAAACATCATAGTAGAATTGTCCGTCCTGATCAGAACCCACTTGTCCCTGGTGAGGAGCAAAAACGCCCTGAGGGCCAGGCCCACTGCCAGAGCGCAAGCAGATTGATATTTAGGAGGGCTTCAATCCTGGACCATGCACCATGAATCGCATAGCCCTCCAGAGTAGCCCCCTTCCCAAAAGAGTCTGTCGTCACCACCAGGGATGGTTTGGGTCAGGTGAAGGGGGCTCCAACTGAAACAATGCCATCCATCAGCCACCAGTAAAGGTCTGCCGGAAGGAGAGGCGGTATAGGGATCCTGTCTGACAGACCCAGTCTTCTGATCTCAAACGGCCACCCGGTGGAGCTGGAGGCGCCTCATCTTGAGGTGGGCATGCTAAACAGTGAGTATGCTGGAGGCCATTAGACCCAGAATGTGCTGTAACCACCATGCTGAAGTGGTCATGTTGGCCAGAAAGTTCCCCACCGCGATGCAGGAGAGAAGCGTCTCAGGCGTCGGAAATACCTGCTGAACGGTAGTGTTCCAACGCACCCCTAGGAAGACCAGTTCCTGAGATGGGCATAGCTGAGACTGCCTCTGGTTGAGGGAAAACCCCAGCTGATGAAGGAGATCTGCCAGTCTCGGCAGGAGTGCACCACACCTTTGGGTGACCCCCTCCCTCACCAGCAAGTCCAAATATGTTTATAGATGATGGCCCTCCAAGCAGAGAAGGCCTGTCACTGCGTTCATCAACTTTGTGAAGACACAAGGGGCCCGAGTTCAGGCCAAATGGCAGTACCTTGTACTGAAAGTGGTACGACAATCGTGAACCGCAGAAACTTCTGATGTGGTTGATAGATGGATACATGCAGGTACGCATCCCTGAGGTCCAGGGAACACATCCAGTCCCCTGCACACAGAGACTCGGCTATGTGCGCAGGAATAATCATCTTGAAGCATTCCAGCGGTAAAGACAGATTTAGAAATTACAGGTTTCAGAACTACCCTCTGGCCAGCCTGGTTGCTCTTGGGTACTGCAAAAATCCTGCAATAGTAACCAAAGCCCATGCCAACAAGAGGAATGTGCTCTATCGCCTGGATCTCCAAGATCGAAAAGGACCTCTCGTAAGAGAGCCGGGAACCCGATCTGAAGAAGAGGAGGAGAGGATGTTCAAGGCAAAGGAAGACTGGATAGGATCCACTATTTGCTGAAAATATGCTTCCAGGTGTCCTGTAAAAGAGCCATAAATATACAAAATAAACAAAATATCAAGGTAAATTCAAAAGAGAAATAGGAAAACTGCCTTCCCTAACCGTTAAACAGTCTTATGTCACAACAAACGGTTCTTTGGGAGAAAGTGAATTGAAAAGTCACTGTCAAGACATTGAACAGCCAATCTGCTACCTATCCCTAAGGAAGAACACCATAACCCCGACAGTAGTGCCTATCTAATAGGGATAAAGGGGAAACTGTCCCTTATTTCTACCAATTGTGTGGGTAAATCAAAATTCATTAAAATCTTTTTCACAAAAGAGCAGCAGCACACAATCAATAGGAAAATTTGAACACCAAGACTTGTTATTAGATCTTGTAACGAACGCTATATAGTAGGCATGGGGGTAGTTATGGCATGGGATTTTCAAAAGTATTTTATTCACCCTTGGGCATCAATTTGACCACATGCAAATGGTTGTGTCTGAAACAACTCAGTATATTAAAACATTGTACCCATGTGTATGGGACAAACTTAAAAAGCTCACGTGGTGTGAGTAATCTCTGTTAAGAGTGTATTCCCCGTATGTATAGGGAATATCTAAATGGTCGTGGGAGCACCCAGGACCAGAGGGGAGTCGACCGGTTTCGATGGTACTATTGAGTTGCACCATCTTCTTCAGGACCAATGCTTTTTGTAGTGTATACATCTTCCGGCATGTCTCATAATGAGGCAGCGTTAGCAGGCTGCTCCGTCCCCTGTAGGGAGACACAAACAAGAAAATGAAAACTACGCATCAGTCAACCATGAGGTCGGTCTGAACTGATTAGAGAACTATTTAAACACATTATTTTGAGAACAGAGATTAAATTGAATTACACAAGGGCATAAAGATATGCGTGGACACACTACTGTATGGCACAGGCGTGTATACAAGTACCCCGGAGGTCAGAGGGAGTGTATGTTTGGTGAGTAGGGAGTGCAGTGGTCGATATGACCGCATATGTCAAGAGCTTGTAATTAGAAGTCATCTACGCGTTCAAAACGCTGGGTCTCATGAGCATTAGTGAGACGCCCATGTGCACCATAAGAGGGTTAAACATGTTTGTGCATGCACATAAATCTTTTCAAGCAAATCTATGTATGCCCGCCTGTAATTAAGGGCACTGGGCACGGATGCTGAAGATCGAAGTAAGCAGGAGGCAGGAAAGTTGCTAAATCGCGCACTGTGGTGCTAAAAGAAAGCACATTGCAGATCGATCGGGTTAAATGCGGCTACCCGTCTAGGTGCAATGCTGCCGATGCCGTGTGACAGTTTGTGGTAAAGAGACATATAAACTGCTCTTACCTGCGCAAGCAAGAAAAGGTGCCGTCTGATTTGTCTGCCGGTAAGCAAGGTAGTGCGCCCAGGCGGGCCCAGACGGTGCTAAGAACTCTTCTGCATACGTCGAGTGGGAGTGTCAACTCATAAGACTGAGTCGTTATGGAGCCGAAAACTCTCGGTGGGCAATTGTAATGAAATGATGTGATGCAACTGTGAAAACAGGTGGGCTGTGTTCCCTGACCTGGACGTCACTGCTTCTTGGGGGCAGAGGAGGGGGAGTGGAAAAACCGGTGCAACATCCTCTGCTGCTTCCTCCTGTTGTCGTTGGGCAACCTGTCAGGCCACCATGTACCACTGTCCCGGAACCCCTTGAAGCCAGAGAAAGCGCGGGGCCTGAACCTGGTCCTGCCCTAGGACTGAGGGAAGGATTTCTGACCTGGTTTTGTCAGGATGGCCAAGGACTTAGCGGTTTGAGTGGAGGTTTTCTTCTTTATCAACTCATCATCGGCCGACGAAAGAAAAAGATCCACGCCCTCCAAGGGCAGATCCAGGATCCGCTCCTGCATGTCAGATGAAAACTTAGTGGCATGCATCCACGGCGTCCTCATCTAGACTCCAAGGCACAGCCCTCTGCTGGCTGTGTCAATTTTGTAGACCGAAGACTCCATGAGGTCCTGGGCAATGACCCGGGCATCAGCCAGCCAAGCCTTAAAGGAGGCTAGCTTGTCCGAAGGTCGGTCGGGCAGAAATTCACTGAGCTCCAGCCACAGCATCTGGTTAGCCGCAGCCAAGAAGGCATCCGCGTTGGCTTGCCACAGATGCAGTTCTGAGAAGGAGTAGCAGCGCTTTCTCAAGGACTCTCTCCTCCTTGGAGAGGCAACTGGAGGTGGCTCCTGTGGAGCCAAACGACAAAGACAAAGGATTAGAACACAACGAGCACGCAGCCACCACAGAGAAATGGGTCTGCGGGTGTGAGGCCATGAGGATTGGCTGCCCGTCCATCAGCCTAAACCTGCTGTACAACTTCTTGCTTATCTGGGAGTTGGCCCTGGGCTTCTCCCAGACCTTTTGCACCACTTGCAGGACATCCTTCTGGAGGGGGATGCCAGACCGGATTCGTGGTGTGTTTCACCAAGACCTCTGCTAGCACAACTGACCCCAAACCACCCCCCCCAAGAACTCTGCTAGGCTCTGAAGAGGCGGTCATGAAAAGCCTTAACGGATGCCATGGGCTCATCGTCCTGGGCATCCTCATCCCCGTACCCGCTGTACCTGTGTCCCCCCCCCCAGTTCCGGAGACACAGACAGGTCCAGCTGTTGTTGAGGGGAGAGGCGGTGGTACAGGACAAGGTCGAGGGGTCAGAATGATCGCTAGGGTCTGAACTGGTGGAGGGAACGGCACCAGCAGCGCAGGAGGAATAGGAATAGTACCCAGAAGTGGGGGCTAGGGTGACGCCACCTGTGGGATGATCTCCTTCACAATGTCAGTCAGGAGCCCCTTCTCGAGTGCTTCCTCATGCGTGCCCCTCACATGAAGTGGTCCTCAGAAGCCCCCGAGTTCCTAGGGGCCTGGCCCTCTGAGGCATTGGGCCTCTGCTCCTAGTCAAAGCACTTAGGCGCTTGCGCGTTTGGCCGTACAGCTGCGATGGGTACCCCTGAGGGGACCATAAACCTGCACTGTAGGATCTGCTGCCGCTTCAAGAGGCAAGGGGGATGGGATCATCCTGCAAAGCCCATTCAATCGGTGAAAGTACTGAAGGGCCCTGAGCCGGATCGAAGATGGCCGTCCTGCCTGGCAGGCTCCGCCACGTGCCACTCTGACATTTTGAAGACAAGCACCATGCCCTGGGCGGGAGGGCGCAAAGGCCCTGAGCCAAGAGAGGCCTCAGACACGAGAGGATACAGCCTGGTCTTGCAAGCGAAGCAGAGGCGTCAAACTCAGAACACACTGGTAGGCGCCGAGCCCTCGGTCGGACAGCCGGTAGTCTTAACGCCCTGACTCACAACCTTGGAGCGTGCTCCGGTAGGCTGGACCTCCTCGGTACCTGTGCCAGAAGACATGCGGGATCTAGCCGATGGCCGACTCTTGGAGGTGGCACTCAGATGATCCCTTAACCCCTGGAGTAGAAGAAAAGGACAAACTTGATCGCCCCTCTGAGGACAGCCTGGTAGGGCCCCTGAACCCCTCAGTTTGGGAGCAGGTGCGGCCTCCGGTGTGTGCCTGGAGCGCCAGGAGAGCCCCTAGGCCCCTCAGCTTGGGAGTAAGGCAGCCTTTGAGGCCTCTGGCCTGCCAGAACCTGAATCCGAGAAACCCTGATCTGTGGGAAGCCCCGGGAAGGAGTTGCTGGCTGTGGGGCCGTGCTGAACAGAGGACCTACCTTGTCTTGACGAGAGGTCCTGGAGACAAAGTCCTTAAGGTGGGGTAGAGGTGAAGTGTGGAAGATTTCCCTCCACCGCGACAAATGATTCTTCAATGCGCTGTGACTGACAGCGCTGCAGGCCGAGCACTGGTCGGGCCCCAAACCCTGAAGACAGAGTGCATGAGGGTCCAACGCTGGGAAAGAGCGATCAGACGAGACCTCTTGTGAAGCCTTCTGCAGCCGACATGCGCCGGGAAGGCGAGACACCTACAGGAAGTCAAATAATTTAAAAAACAAACTAGGAGCAAGCGGAAAGCTAGGGCCGACACCATCCATGCAGAAAAAGAAAACTGGAGGTGAGGCGCCGGAGGACGGGGTGTCAGTGGGGCGTTCCCTGCCCAAGGCCGTACCCGTGCGTGCTGTGCTAAATTTAAAGGGGAAGCTCAATTTTTTGAGGCTTAAGGTTCCAGTTACGTCCCCATGTTGGGGGGGCGCCCACAAGGATGGAGGAAAGCGGACGGAATGTACGAGTACATCATCTTACAGACTTAACATTAAAGATAGGTCCTAGTCTCTAAACGAATCCAATAGTTTAAGTCTACAAAACACTGTTACAGGATGGCGACGAGGCCAGCTCGGTTTGTGTGGCCCAGTCTACCCAGGCTGAGATCCCACCAGAGAGCCCCCTAGCTCCAGTTAGACAGAGGCTCCAGTGTTTACCCCCAACGGTGTAGGACAGGGGGTTATGGGAAAGATGCCCTAAAGTAAATCATTTAGCCCCAACAGAGTTATGCCAACCTCAACATGGAGGTAAGCTCTTTATTAAATGGTGTTGGGACCTTTTCTCCACAATGAGCATGTGGGCAGTGGGCTGAGCAGGCACTAAATATAGGTAACAAATAAAATATCAATGTGATTTAGTCTATGGTCTCAGTCTATACAGTTCCTGTGTAACAAGTGAAAGTGAACTAGGAATGGGAACAGCCAGCAGAAAGGGAAAACAGAAATGGTACCCCTTTGCTCAGACATGTCAGTTTGTCTCTGACATGTTGTAAGGCAGCCAGGTGGGAGGGAGTATCACGCAGAAAAAATCTTGATGCCTAGTAGTTGGATGCTCAGTCCAATTTTGCTTATCGGCTGATGCCAACCTCAGAATCAGAAAGCGAGGGTGGACATGTGAAGAGGCTATCGAAGGATCAAACAACCTTTTATTCTCCTATTCCAGGCAGTGCCGGAAGATTTGGCTCAGCCCACACAAGCACCACAAGAGCTACACTTTTTGCTCCCTTGTCAGGGGATAGGAGTTTCGCAAAGTTTTTGGGAATTACCAAAATCACACGACCAAGGATATCAGAAAATGTTTGCACTGCCATTAGGAAGGCAGATGCTTTCAATGAGCAGACACTGTCCCCTCTTAGACATACAGGCATCCCACCACTTCACCTCAAGAAAACATGAATAGCTTTTATCTCCAGATACCTCCTGAAGCAGCCAGCTGAACAATATTGCTAGGACCAAACATTGGCCTGAGAAACAGAACTCCCCAACAAGCCAACACCCTTACCTACATCGATCCCAACAGCCATCCAACCAACCATATGACCAGGCCTGGAAGAAACAATTCCTGTAACTCCATTCATCATTAGACACCACTGACCATTCTATACAACCAAGCAGTAAAACTGATAGATGTGCCAGACCCCAAGTAGAGCCTGATGAGCCTCTTTTAAGACTTACAGTGGAGACTGGTGAATTAATGAGAAAACGACCTTTAATAACCCAGCAGCACTCATCCAAGCAGTCAAACCCACTCAGAAATGACGGGAACAATATGCTTCCTGATAAATGCTAAATCTGTCTACAAGCACTCCTCTTATATTTTTTACCTTCTCTCCGAAGACCAGATCAACCTATTCTCCATCACGGAAATGCGACTCTTCGATGACCAGTCCGCAGTTATCCACGAGAATCCCATCAGGTTCCAAAATAATCTGTGCTAAATACAATAGGCGAGGAGGTGGCATAGCCCTGGTGTACAGAGACACCTCTATAGTCTTAACACCCTCCATTGACAACTCAGACTGTTAATTGCTCACTCTGACCTGCTCCATCTCTCCCACAGTTGCACCAAGCTTCCTCCTCATCTACAGGGCTCCCTCCTACAGCACACACTTTGATGACAAACTCGCTGATGCCATTCATATCCTGTCTGTACATGGCCAACTACTAACTACACTTGGAGATTTCAACAACTGGCTTGAGAGAGAGAAGACTATTCTATTTCGAAGTCACTAGAAGTGAACCTTGCAGCATTTCATCTCAGGTGGTTAAGGGTCCCACCCATTTAGTTGGGCACACAAGGGATGGCATTATTTGTAATGAAAACCAGCACTGTCTGCTCCCCAGTTCACCTCCCCGGGGTGATGACTTCTCTATACTACTCACAATATTCACAGAGACACCACACCTCATAGTACCTTCAAACGAACCAACAACTATGAGCAGACCACTAGAATCAACCAAATCTATGATCTCTGCAGATGGACCAACAACCGCACTGGGTGCAAAACTCCACAACTGGTTTATTTTCACATCAGACTGACTTGCTCCTAACAAACCTTTCAAAAACTCTCAAAAAATATAAAACAGCTAAATTGTTCATCACCAGACTAAACATAAAAAAGGAAACATCGGAAACTGGAGAAAATTGGGAGGAAAAACAATCTACAGACAAGCAGATCTGAGTTACACCTTTACAGGGCAGAATAACTCGAAGCAAAGAAAGCACACTACTCCAAACATATTTATTTCGCAAATCACAGAAAAGGGGAAATGCATAAGATTATCGGAGAATTCAAAGACCTAAAAGCCTAAAGCACAAACCCATCCCTTACATAAGAGCTCTGTGACCAGATTGCTGAACTCTTCAGCCAAAAGCATCTCAACAACCAAGATCACCTCAACAATAACTGACACTCCCACCCGCACACCACCACATAGATTCCACCAACACCTCTCCACACCCTCCTCTCTATCATTTTTCCACCTTCTGTCTGCATAGAACCTACAAACTACCATTGACTAATGCAACCCATCGGCATCTCCTGAGGATACATGCCCCCCCATCCCAATCTTTACAAACCCATCATGAAATCTCCATACTTAATGCCTATCTTCGTATCCCTCAACAACTCCACCAGGCCTGGAGGAGTCCAAGCTCGGCTGGAATCTACATGTATCAAACCTTTGCTTTAAAAGTCCAGAACTGACCCATATGACCCAGCCAGCTATTACCCTTTCTCAAGCACCCAGTGTCTGGAAACCTATGGAAAAATCAATATATGGTCAACAGAATTTCATTGAAACAAACCACCTATCTGCTAAGTACTCTAAGGATCCACACTGTCCCCTTTTCAACATCTACATGATGAGCCAGGTTGTCCTCATCGTTGCATCCTATATCTCCTGCTACAACTATGCAGATGACACAAAATAATCTACACATTTGTGAACCACCAAACACTCCAGGCATTGAGAATTACCTTGCACGGGTGGACGCACTGGATGACAGCAAACACACTAAAACGCAACCCTAGCAAAACATAACTGATGCTCTGTAATCCTGCAGGTTCTAACCACCACAATTCCTTGCCCCGACGATGGACCCTTGCCCAATCCAGTCGACCAAAGTAAGGAATCTTGGAACAGCAATGGACAACACCCTCACTCTTGATCCACAGATCAGAGCCATTTCAGATGCTGTTTCTCCCAACTGTGCATGCCCACAGTGCTAAGGCCATCATTTTTCTAATACTATCCAAACTAGATTATGCAAACAGCCTCTATGTCGGACTGACAGATTTCCCAACGAGGAAACTTCAAAGGATTCAAAATGCAGTGGCAAGGTGACTTATCAGAATGAAGTAATTTGAAAGTACCACACCAGCATCAAGTATTCTCCATTGGTTACGCCATTAAAAAAAAAAGTTCATTTCAAAACCCTGTGCGTCGCTCGTAATGTGGAGGGGGGGGGTCATTCCTCCTTTCGAAGTTTTAACACTATTCTACCCCCATAACACTTTGGTCCAGCAATGCAACACCCTACCCACATGTCTGCCTACAAGTGAACCACGTGACTCATGAAACCGCTGAAAACCTGGCTTTTCAACCAATTACTTTGAAAGAAATGAAAGATCACAGCAACTGGCTAATAACCGTGCACCAGACACTTGGGCTACTTTAGGACAAGCAATTGTGAAACTGCTATGGGAAAACAATTGATTTATGGATCCTCTGCTGCATGAATGTAAGAGAAATCAACAATAACTCCCCATCCCATCTCCACAACCCCATAACTCAACAACTACAATCTTGCACCCTTACTCTACCTACACTCCTTCAGATGACAAACCGGGTCTAATGTACTAACAGATTCACACCCTATCCATCTTCTATCAACAACCATGCTGTCAATTTTTGCACTCCACAATCTGGGAGCTGCCCATATGGCTAACCTACCCAGCATGTACCACAAGCAGGTATTCTCATATCAGCACACGGGTAACCGGTACTTCCAACTTGCATCAATCAACGCCAAAGGTTTCTGCTTCTGCCTTTCAGCTATATGATAAAACACAGCCTGCCGTCCTTTCTTACGGATCCACACGCACTGGGGCACTAAAACATTAAAACGAGGGCACTATATAAGACCGCTTTGCATTACTTACAGTGGAAATTTGGTTTAAACCAGAAACACAGATCTAGAGGATATCCAAAATGGGGATGCATCAAGTTGACCCACCATTAAAGGTTTTGCCTGAGGAGGGTGAAACCTGGAACTAATTAAGAATAAGCTACTGAGCTCAGGTACCAATGATTAAGCAGATATTTTGCAAAGGGTTTGAGGTGAAGCCAGGACTAGGGCACCACAGATGCATATTGCTGCCAGTCACAGATTGCCACAAGAACACACAACCTCTCGGAGAAGGTTCAAGGGTTTTAATTTCTGAAAAAGAGCTCACTAAGGGCCTTCCCTCCCTCTCGGCTCCCATGGCCTTTTCCCTCCACAGTGGAGGCGTCGTTAGATCCCAAGAATGTCACTGTAGATAAGCAACTCCTACTTTCTAAAAATCTGACTTACTGGTTGTGGTGGCTTAATGGCAAACTCCTTTACTATCTATCTGTTTGCCTCCAGGATTCTGTAATTGGTTCCTATGCTGGGGTCCCACAACTCTCCCCTGCCACTACTCCCTCTCACTACTCTCCACTATTCACTCTCCTCCCACTATGAACCACTACACCAACCCACGCTCTCCTCCACCCACGCTCTCCTCCCACTAAGCACCACTCCACCCACACATTCGTTTTACGGTCAGTCACCCTTCTCAACCACTCAATCACCCTCCTACACCCTCCCCTTTATCTTACTCACCTTACATGCACTCTCACATCCAAGTACCTCTTTGTCTCAGCAACCAATACCTCTCCTTGGACAAGCTCTTGACAATTCATGCTCCGCTGCACTGGGCTTCTTCCACCTGGTCTCTTGGTCCTTTCTCCAACCCACACTTTACCTGCCCATTTTTATGCTTCATCTGGACCCCACATCAGCTGTCTCCCTTGGCCAACCACGTGCTTCCTTTTCCACAGGAGCTGGGTTACAATGACCAGAGTACATTTAACAAGCCTTAAACTCAACCCGCTTTTTTGTACATGATTCTGCCGGCGTTTGGAGCTGGCTGTCCGCTGTAAATAAATTTCAATTTAGAGTTTGTGTCCCATCTAGTTAAAGCATCTGTACTGCTGTGGGGATGTGCATAGTTCCCTTAGCCACACCTCACCACAACCCGGTTTAGCTGCCGATTGAGGTTCCCGCCAGTAGGCATCCTGGTACGTGTAGCCCTAAGGAAAGGGGAAAAGGAAGACTGGCAAGCATAGTGCACAACAGGTATGGAGCAAGCGTTAGTGGTATTTGACATTCATCCAGGCAAAGATAGAATGGACAGAGGCTAGGGACCTTGCACATTACACCTCTGGGTAAACACATTGTAGGCTCCTGTCCCAAGATGAGAGGTTCCCCACTCCCTCTTGACAGGGTAAGGCCCCTGACCCTGTTGCATGCCATGCCTCCCTTTACCCTGAGCTAAATTAGGGCAGGGCAAGAGACATAAGGGAGAACCAGACTGGCTTGCAAACCCGCTGACCCTGGAGGAAGGGACGGGACATACGGAAGCGAGCAGTGTGAAAAGGGGCTATGAGGAATTCTAGCTGCTGATGAGAAATGAGAGCCTACTTTTTGACATTTATTAAATATCCAAACCGACTCAAGTGACCAGAGAGTTGCCCAGTGCAGCTCTATGAAGAAAGGTTGCATTATAACAATCCCTTATATAGGTAAGGGTGAAGACTTCCTTGACAATGATGAAGCACACCTAAACAGTCTAGGACCTTGGAGACATCACTTGAGGCTATAAAGTAGGATCCTAACCTCAAAATGACCCTGTCATGATCTCTGCTTCCAAAAGGTCAGGGTTTTCCCAACTCCCTTGGAAGCAGATCCATAACCCAGGTTCCGAGTGCCAACCAGTCCCAATTGGGACCTTTTGGACCCAGTCCTGGCGCCAGTGGCACCAGGCTCATAAATATGCCCAGTCCCAGCGCTGGAAGCGCCGGGCTCATAATGCTTGGGTGGACTTACCTGCAGCAGACCATGCTGCTTACTTGCCTGCCAGTTGAGCCTCTGGTCTCCTTCTGTTTGGAACTACTTTTCCTGTTGGGTGGGGCTGGAGCCACTCCCTAGATTCAGAACACTGGAACTCTTCTGGAAAGCAGGAACTCTTTTCTTACCTAGGCGTGGCTGTGGAAGGAGACACCGAAGCACTACAGGAGGCTATTTAAACCACACCCGGTGGATGAATCTTGCTTTGCGTTATTCTGCAACCTCTGCAGCAGAACGCTCATCGTGTCTTCTGCATCCGGTCCTGGGCCTAAGGAAAAAGGCTTACCATCCTGAATCCAGTCTTCAGCAACACCTATAAAGACAAGAAAGAACAGGTTAGCATTCCGGCATCTGAAAGGCAAAGGCTTACCATCCTGAATCCAGTCTTCAGCAACACCTATAAAGACAAGGAAGAACAGGTTAGCATTCCGGCATCTGAAAGGCAAAGGCTTACCTACTCTTTGTGCGCTCCGGAGGTCTTCACACTGCATTCCGGCATCTGAAAGACAAAAGCTTACCAACTCTTTGCACGCTCCGGAGGCCTTCGGCGCTGCATCCCACATCTGAAAGACAAAACAAGGTGCGTTTAAGACATTGGGGAACTTTAATACTCACGTGCCATTACTCCTTTCCACATCTAATCCAGTGGGTATTCCGGCACCCTGCAGCCGCTCCGAACTCGTACCTGCAAAATAAAAAGACAGTTAGAGCGCACCGTGAAGCAGGCAACAAGCGCTTACTTACGTGCTTCCAGGCGCTTCTATTCATCACACGGGCTCCATCTTCAACTCACTTCAGCCCGTCATCCGCCATCGCCGGAACCCTGCAAAACAAGAGACATCATTACTAAAGACTTTACAGACATTTGAATGACTCGAAACTTACCGTTCGTGCAGTAAACGACGGACAGCAGTCCTCTGAAGTCAAGAGGCCTGCGCTACCTATCCAGTGAAGAAACTGGTTACAGCACCCTGCCCCGAGGCAGATGGAGAGCTCGGCATTCACTTACCTAAGGTGAGAGCGTTAACCTTTGGGGGTCTACAGGAGAGGAGAAGAGGGAAGAGATAGGGACACCCCAATAACCCCAGTTCATTAACCCCTTATTTTCTATCTGCAGACATCTTACTCTACACGTCAGGCATACAGTGCACAGAGGTCCAGCCCAAAGAGCCAACCGGGTGCTACACATCACCTTTGAAGATACGGTAGTCGCCCAGTCAAGACCGGCGCCTCTGCGAGAATCAGGTGAGCGTTACAGACCCTCACTGGGCAGCAAAGGAACGTTTGGTGGGAGGAAAGGAAGGGCATGTAAACATCTGTATCCTTCAGATCTACTGAGACCGTAAACCCACCTGGAGAGACCCTGGGAATTATCAACTGGATAATCTCAATGAAGTGAATGGTCTTGATGAAACAGCTGCCACTTTCAGGACAATTAAAGGGCAGAAGGCCTCAGAGGAATTTGGAAACAGGAACAGAATTGAAAATGCACCCTTGCCACACTTTCTGGAGACAGGGACAAACACTCCTTTGTCCAGCAATATCTGAACCTCCAGATACTATCTCCTTAATGGGTCACTAGGGGCATGGCGTTATATAATTGAACTGGACTTCTGTAGAATGGATGCAAATTTGATGGAGTAGCCCACTCCAGCTCGAAGAGGTCTTAAACGGCTGTGTCTTAGGTAGACAGGATGTACTGCAGAAAACTTCCAATCAGAATGCGAGAACACAAGAGGTGTCCAAGTTCCATACTCCGGAAGAGTCGTTGGGTTTCCTTTCCCAGGATGGACTGTCTCACACCTGAAGGCATCCTTATGTGTCAGAAAAGCAGATTGGAGGGTTGAGAACAGTAAATCCAGCTTCTAGAGGCTTGTGCTTTCAAGGTAATATACAAATTGGATTCCTCAGAAGAGGAGCTGCCCCATTGTAGGTCAAAAACCTTTTACGCCACCCACCCCAAACCCCACCTCCAAAAATCAAGTCTCAAGAAAATGTAATGAAAATGTAGTTAACACCAAAGAGAAAGCAGCCTAAGCACTTGAATATACATTAACAGTGAGGTGCAATAACCTACTATGCCAGTGATCGACAAATCAATATCACATAGGGACGACAACAATTCACCGTTTTTTCGCAAAAGAACTTTGATTGCTCTCGCAGATCATGCGACCTACTCAAATTGTACGTGAAGCTCTCCTTATGTATTAATGCATGTCTGAACTGGTGAAGTAATCTTTGAACAAAGTTGATGGATAAGTCTGGTCTTCTGGAAGGGAAGAACATCTTGCAGGCGGAGAATGGGATTGTGGCTAAAAGTGCTAAAGAGAAACCGGATACTTTAAGGTTCTCTTTCCGAGCTGTGTAAACTAACCAAATACAATTGGAAAAAACAGGTGTTAGCAGTAGCTAACTTCACGATCCTCAATTTATTAACCACAGAAGGAAAGGGCTAAATTGGTCCTGTCGACAATCAAAATTGCAAACTGAAAACAGATCACAGTTTTCTCGTGCTGAGCTAATTACCAGAAGCCCTGATAACTAGTAAGTCTTATTTTAAAAAATTAGATAAAACCATGCCATAGAGCCGACCTTAGTTCAAGGTGGTCAGTTTGAGTTTGGCAGAAAAAGGATTTACCGCAGCTACATAGATCTTTGGTGCAATCAGCTTGCATGCTGTCATAGATGGCCTCAAGATCGCACTCATACCGTTTAGGATTTTTATTTGAATGGGGACTCATTAACGGTGACCCCCCCACCCCCCCTTCCACCTCTCTCATCTCCCGCCCATAGGCTTTTCACTCCCTACCACAGGCATCCCTCAATTATAAGGTGGTCACTAGAGATTGGTAACCCCTACTGTCTATATTCTGGCTGGATACTCGTGAGGGCCTAAAGATGATCGCCTTCTGTGTCTGGCTCTCTCTGAGAATTCCTAGGTGGATCCTAACCAGGGTCCCACGAACACCAAAGATCTTAAGAAGGGCTGCCTTTCAATTATCCAGGTCTCAATTAACTTCGCCTTTTCACACCCTTCGCTTCTCTTCCGTCCATACACATCCTTCTGATATTCTTCCATCGCTTGCTACTCTCCCCTCTCCACCGTTCCGTTACTCTCTCATTCACTCACTGTCATGTGCACCCCCACTCTTATTCTTACCCCTCAGTTAAACACTCACACCCAAGTACCACTTTCTCTTAACAACCAATACCTCACCTTGCACACACTTTACAAACCTCCACGCTTTACTGCACCATGCTTCCTCCTCTTGGTCTCTCTGTCTGCTTCCTCCCCCTTTGAACTCACCAAAACAACCCACACTGCCGGATTTCTTCGCTCTCCCTTTAAACACTCCATCCCATCTCTCTTGGAGCCCACTTAACTCCCCAGGCCAGTCACTATTCTGTTGGCCCGTAGTGTCATATGGGTATGAGACTGTAAAGTGGCTGTGAAGCTCCCTTTCGAGCACAGGGCCACCGAAATTCGGCAACGGCAGCCTGAGACAAAATAATTTAGAAAGTTCTTATACGCATAGTCAGTGCATGCCTGCTCGAGTTCAACAATGGCGGCCTGCAACAAATCTAGTAATCTCAAAGTTCTTATGTTTGGGGTCTCAAAGAGTCGTCCATTCTGAGTCGTGCCACTGCTGCACACGAAAAACAACATCATTCCCAAAGTCTTTGTTCATGTGTCCTGGATACTTCTGTATGCTGGTCTGTGGCACCCATTGGTGAAAAAGATGTTAATTTCCAGCTCTATCACTGCTAAGTTGTTAATGCCATCCTCCAACGCAAGGATTTCTGGGACCTGAAAAAGTGGAAAGAAATCTGGCGAAAAAACAGGGCACAGAAGGTATGGAGTGATAAGAAGTGGTACTGGACATTTGTAGTACGGCATAAGTAGAAGCGACAGACTTGGGCGCTCCCAACTCCCACAGCTCTTTTGGGGCAGGACTCGCTCCTGCAAACACCATAGCAGGCCTCCTGCCCCAGTTTGAGATGGTCCCCATCCCCTCTTGAGCGAATCAGGTCCTGGACCTTGTCACAATGCCTAACTCAGGACTACATTTATTTGTGCTGCTAGACTCAGCACTGGAATCCAGAAGAGATTCACCTTTACATAAACTGGGGACCCCCGATGATGGATAACCAAATATGAGCAATAACTGAATATCAGTATTGTGTGCATCGGAGAAAGCTGAACAATTGAACAAAAAGACCAAGTAACTTAGCTTCCCGGCCCCCTTCGTGTACCAGAACTATGCTATCCAGAATCTGTTATCCAGCATGTAAACCTTGTTATCTTCTATATTACTGACCAGAACAGTACTAAGAACAATGACCAGTGCTTTTATATAGACCATTCCATTAAAAAGCTGCCAGAGCTTCCACTGTAGGTTCAAATTAGTTTGGAACAACATTGTCATGATAAAATGGATGCCAGAGGCACAATCCTATGAAGTCAATACAGACAGAGTCTAATTTGATTGGTATATGATCCAATAAAAGCACAGGAATAAGTTTCTGAAGAAACAAGCAAGATGTAAAATATGTGTAAGCTAATTGAAACAAACTGTGGCAAACCATTTTAATAAGAAAAAGGTCATGAAAAACTGGTGGATCGATTGACTGGTTATTGAACACGTGGAAAGTGACATTTTTGGGTTTTCTGTGTCCAGACTGTATATGACTGTATATTTTCACAATGAATTTAGCCATATGATTATTCCATACAAACAAAATTACAAGTATGCATCATGAAATAGAAGGGTAGACAACTATCATTTAAATGAGGTGCTGCGATTGCTCATGAATGTACAGAATAGAAGTAGTTTCAATCCATTCAATCAACACTTGTGCCATGCAGTGTGCCAACGTAATAGGAGTTTAGATATTTTGACTGACCTTCCGATTCGATTCAAGCATATATGAGCTTTCATCTTTCACTCGTTCCATCTCTTCTTGCATGGTTATAATCCTATTGTTGGCAACTGCTAGCTGTGAACATATAAAACAAAAATAATGCATTTCCAATTCTAATGTAGAGATTACTGTGATCTAAACGTCAAGAGCTTTGGCGAGTGGTTCGTCAATGAATGCATAGACTCATTACTATACAACAATCGAACTGCACATGCCATTTTAGGTCAATAGGTTCTTATTGGGAATGCTAGTCAATGGGGAGCAGCCAATTTGATCACTTAAGGAGCACTTCCATTAAAACTATGTGAACCAATCTACAAGGTATATTTCTCTACATATTATAAAAAATATGTCCAAACATGGTAATAATTTTCTACAGCTCACACGTTGAACTTGAATCCTGAAGTTTGAAATATCCTTCATAAACATTTGGAATGTGGACATTCCCTCTTTTTTATTAATGGTGTTTCGGGAAGATGGGTCAGGGGCAACATGCTGGCCTTGGAAGCAAGACGACACAGAGCAACACAGGTTCGATCCTCGGGTCCGCGCTTAGAAACCTCTGGGTATTAAGCGTGTTATAAATAACCTATCATATCATATTTGCATTTATTTATACTACGAATAAATCAAACCTATTGTGCAATATACAGAGGACTACCCCTTACACAAATAACACTGTAGTTCGATTACACATCATTCCATCTCTCCCTCCGCACAACTGAAATCTTTGAACCACCCTCTCCCCCTTTCAGCTGACAATCTACTTAACACATTTTGGTTTCCAAGATCCGGCTCACTCCCTCTGTGCCAATTATAACACTATAGAGGTACAAGCATCCATGTACTCTTCATTCATCCCACCTCCCAGGCTTATCTGACCAACTCAAGTAAAGGGCATAATTCAGCCAATATGTACATCAATCTCTGGTGGCACTGAACAAGACCAAACACCACATTATCATCTGCATATGTGTCTGCCTCTCAAGTCCTACCACCTACACACTCTCTAGAATCCTCTCAAAAGTTCACCAGGGTCTGCTGTAGGTAGGTCAAGTTTTTGAAGCACTCTCCACTGTCATTACTGAATCTTTTACCTATCGCACATTTGATGGTCGGTTCTTCTCATCCACCTGAGCACATTATGCCTCTCGGGTAAAACAATGGCCGATTATAAAGTCAAGTTTGAGGTAGAGGCAATTTCAGGAGTGCACCCAGTATCATTCGCTCTGTGCTCAGATGAACACATGTCCCTAGGATACCCTATATATCCTCCTCCATCTCTTTTCAAAATACTACCTATGCTGAGCAATCAGAGATCAGGTATATTAATGTATGACCACATGTTCCACAGGCGCTACAATGTATTCATAGTTTCTATCATAACTATATACATACACAGTATGGGTGGGTTAATACAACCCTGCATAAGGATTTTGAGGTGGACCAGTATATATGTTGAGAAAAATAAGATTTCTTTCCTGTCAGGTATTCAACTACACACTCATAAGCGAAGTAATTTCTACCAGACCATTGGTTTGAAAAATGGATATTGCACATTTTATCCAAAATATTTCATCACAAATTTAAAAGTATTTGCCATTACTGAAAAATGTAAAAAATGCATTGTAATAACACATCAAATGTAACCTTTGTGCAGTGCAAAGAGAGCAGCAGACAAGTTTTCCACCGACTCACTTGAAGGTCAATCACGACCAGCGGAGCAGTGGACGTTATGTTGAATTCCTACTAAACGTAGCATATTTTTGAAACAAAATCCTGCGCACTTGTGTGCATTTCATTCATATCAGTAATGAGCTATTGAATGACGGGAAACAGCTCTTTTCTCCAGCATTTAATCTAAAGGAAGAGGGTCTGCATGTGGACACTCATATTTGGTTTTGCCAAGATGACCCTATATGGACGATAAATAGACTGCCACCAATCAATTCATAGTTATAGAAGAACGTATGCAAGTAGAAAACTGCCTGAAGAATATTCCTCAATATATTGGGAACAGAAACATGTTGGGCAGAAGAACTGCAAAATAATTGATGGTTGCAGTATATTGGCATTTCGGTGTGGTACAATTTATCTTGTCTTGATACAAAAGAAAATGGTTATAATAAACTCCTCAGAAAAACGTAGATTGTGGTGTAGTTTCACATGGTTTCCACATTTGTCACTTGGTGATGGGTATTCCGTGTTAAATTTAGATGCCATCATTTATCCATCTTTGGATTATCAATTTTCGGAGTTCTTGTGTCGTTTCTTTTAGGTTACATTTGATGTATTATTACAATGCATTTTTACATTTTCAGTGAAAAGAAATACTTTTAAATTTGTGATGAAATATTTTGAATACAATTTGCAATATACATTATTTCTAACCAATGGTGTGGTAGAAATTCATTAGCTTCTAATGAGTGTGTAGTTGGAAAGAAGTCTTATGTTTCTCAATTTGTTAATTTACCCAGCATTTCCTTTCCTGTATCCGGCCCCTCCAATATGTATTGCCAGTATATATCCATCATCCACTGCCACCCTATAAGTTAGAAGAGACATCTCTGGCCAACTGGACTCGGGGATCACATTTTACTCTAGATTCTGCTTTCCCCTCAATGCATCCTCTGCCTCCCCTTCAAATGCAAGTGATCGCACACATGCAGTGATGCCAAACTTGGCAACGTTTCAACAATGATTTCCTGTTTAAATTGATTTCTAAAAGCAAAATGTGCATGACGGTATCCATGAAGGCTGAGCAATGCGTTATTCAGCACAAACTTCTCAAAGGCACCATGTTTGAGCCTTGCGATTTTTGGCACACGCCTGCATGCCATAAAAACAAAATGAAAATTAGATAAGCCAAACTTGTGGTGTTCAGGCACTGAGTAAGAATGAGAAATATAATGCAGAATGCACACATACATTTGATTCTCTTGTTGAGTGGGTGTCGGGGTTCCCGGTGGAAATGACACTAGATTGGTTGCACCTGTATGGCATGTTGTACCAAGATGTTTAGAATTTCTTGAGTTTGTTTTTTGCAGGTTCGCTGCCTTTGTTCATCCTACTAGCACTGACGGTGGGTGTATGTCAGGTCGCCGGATGGGGATGCTTTATGGCGGTGTACTGTACTTTATATTTCTTGCTTAGTTAGGAGTGGTTTGTCATTCTGATGTCTGCAGGGTTTCCTAATCCAAAGACTGAGTGGCTACCATCCGTTTTTTCCTGTAGATTTGTTTACTCTTCTTCATTAGTTGCATGTGCAATTCTCTGGTTATCTGGAGTTAGTGTAAGAAAGGGTGCACCTGCAAGGTAGGCAAGCCTGACATTTGCTTGCTTCATTGTCGGGTCATTCCTTGTTGAGTATTAGGTCACTATGCTCATTCTGGTGGGAAGCTTGTTGGGTGGGTGCCAGATTGTACCATGGCAACGATTTTGTGGCAAAGTGTTGTATTTAATGTCTCTCTCTGGGTTGTGAGTTGCCCGATATCCCAGTGTACAATACGAAAATAACCAGAAAAAGCCATCTCTGTGTAGAAAATAAAAAAGACTGCAGGTCGTGCTGCACCAAACATGCAGCAGGGCCACTGTACAAGCAGAGAAGGGTCAGAAATAAACAGCATAGTGCAAAATAAATAGCATTCTGCAAAATGCACTAGATAATTTGCTGCAAGCCAATACAAAGCATGTATTTCAAAAAAGGTAGCAGGCGCTCCTCTCCAGAAAGAATATGGCATGATAACCTGTTCTGAGATGAGAGTTTGCAGCACACACTTTTTCCCTCACTGTACCTTTCACAGATGGGAAATATCCATTTGCATATCAGTCTTTGTCCCATCCACATGGGCAGTCCAGCACCGAAATGCTATGCAATTCCTCTCTGAACAAGAGTACCAACAGCAACCCCATACACGTGTTTCAGCCTCGTTAGGCCTCATCAGTGAGGTGACGTTGTGCCTCTCTAAGCAAAGTGAGCAGGGAGTCCACGTCTGGTTGCCCCCAGGTAACCTAGGGTGACCAACCCCAAGTTCCTTCAATGAATTCAACAAAGGTAGCAGGCGCCCCTCTCTCGGAAGAGCAAGGCATTGTTCAGTGGCCGTTAACCACATTGAGAGTTTGCAGCCATCTGCTTTTTGTTGGTCACCCTAGGTTACCTGGGGGCAACCAGATGTAGACTCCTTGCTCACTGTGCTCAGAGAGGCTCAGAAAGGCTCAGCTTCACCTCACTGATGATGCCCAACAAGGCTGAAACTCGTGTATGGGGTTGCTGTTTGTACTCTTGTTCAGAGAGGAATTGCCATAGCATTTCGGTGCTGGACTGCCCATGTGGGAGGGACAAAGACTGATATGCAAATGGATATTTCCCGAAGACTGATATGCAAATGGATATTTCCCATCTGTGAAAGGTACAGTGAGCAAAAAGCAGATGGCGCAAACTCTCAATGTGGTTAACAACCACTGAACAGGTTATCATTCCTTGCTCTTCCGAGAGAGGGGCGCCTGCTACCTTTGGTGAATTCTTTGAAGGAACTTGGGGTTGGTCACCCTAGGTTACCTGGGGGCAACTAGACGGGGACTCCCTGCTCACTGTGCTTAGAGAGGCTCCGCTTCACCTCACTGATGATGCCCAACAAGGCAGAAACATGTGTATGGGGTTGCTGTTGGTACTCTTGTTCAGAGAGGAATTGCCAAAGCATTTCGGTGCTGGACTGCCCATGTGGGCGGGACAAAGACTGATATGCAAATGGATATTTCCCATCTGTGAAAGGTACAGTGAGCAAAAAGCAGATGGCTGCGAACTCTCAATGTGGTTAACAACCATTGAACAGGTTATCATGCCTTGTTCTTCCGAGAGAGGGGCGTCTGCTACCTTTGTTCAATACAAAGCATGTCATCCTATATAAGAAGTAGGGTCTGAGTGACAAATCAATATATACTGCAACATCAAAAATATGCTGTAGCTACTTAATAGGGTCAAAGGGACTGAAGGGAATGAAAAATATTTCACAACAAAGTCACTTGATGGTGGATGCTTCTAACAGCATGCTGACTGTACATCCTCCTATTTGGCTTCTAAAATGGAAAATTGCTGCTGTGTCGAAAGGGTGCGCGAGGCATCAGTGGAAATTCCTCTGATTAACGGTTATGGTGATAAAGTGACAGCAAGCAATGTAGAATTGAGGCCTGCACCCTAAGGAATGCAGCAACTCTGGCACGAATGGCCATATT
The DNA here is from genome assembly GCF_040938575.1 of Ambystoma mexicanum. Lineage (NCBI taxonomy): Eukaryota > Metazoa > Chordata > Amphibia > Caudata > Ambystomatidae > Ambystoma > Ambystoma mexicanum. Next base: position 1,466,996,427 of record NC_090935.1, read on the forward strand.
GGAGTGAAAGGCGGGTAGCAGAGACCATGACTGGGAATAACAGTGAAGGTCTCATACACTTTAATGAGGTGGTGCTGAAGGATATGCAAGACAAAAGATGCTGGGCTAGCAAAGCTTGACAGAGTTATAACAATAGATCTAATGCAGCAGACACAACACAGGACCTACAAGGATGGTTTATCAGAGAGGTGGGTGAGTGAGTGAGTTAGAAGACTGCATGGCATTGCCGAAAAGATATTGTAAAAAAACACTTTGAGGACTAAAGAAACAAAAAGGGACAGGTCCAAAGAAGAAATAAGGTAAAAAACAAAAAAACAAATGGCACTGTACGACGAGGTGTGCTGTTAAGAAAATTGGGTGCGTCTTCCATTGTTAACAGGGGTAATGAGCTGCCATTTCTTAATGACAGTAATCAATCACTTGCTTTTATGGCCGATTGGGAGGCACACAGACAATAGACAGATCACAGATTTGCACACTAAAGTATCAATGATATTACATACGTGTCATGGTTAGCATCTTCAATAATTTCCCTCAGGAATACTGAAGTCAACAGACCTCCAAAGTGCGTGTGGCATTACATGGCCAAAGCCAAACCCAGGAGCGCTGGTGAATTCAGCCCGTTCCCGTCGACGCGGAAAAGGGGAGTGGCGCCAGTGGGCGGAGTCAGGTGAGCGCATGCTCCCAGGGCCGTGCCCCGAGCGCCTTTAAATTTAAAGGAGAAGAAGATGTTTCTGGTGAAAAAGGTTCCGTCTCCCATCCCTCGCGAGGGAAGCCCATACAGTATGGAGGAAAGGGGACGGACATAAGAGTATGCCTTAGAATAAAATGTGCCAATTAAATCTCTGAACACCAATGTTCATCTACTCTTGGAGCCATTACATAATTTGCCTTTTCTGCATTTTCTGTAAATGGGTGAGTTTTAAAAGTCTATATTTGTATAGAACCTTGATTGGACATTCTTTTATTTTGCAACCATTGTACTTCATTTGATTGCACTGCTAATGTCATCTACTCACACCTACCCTGAAGATGAAGCCTGCCCTCAGCCTGCACTACCAGACAAGGCGAAGTAGATGCACCTTTCGGGCTGTGCTTGTTCTACCTTTACGATTGGGATTCATGCTTGTGTAGCAGTAGTGTGGGGCTGAGAAGACTGGTTCACCACTACACATTGCTGTACTCTTGCTGAGCAGTAGTCATTTCGTCACACTAGAAACAATAGGCTTCTATAGCTAGCTAGATGCAACAGGCAGTGAATTACATTTTCATTTATAGACTGGGTGGGATGAGACAACAGCACAAACTGAGGGATGGTAAGCCACAGCAGAACATCGCAGTGCACTGGGATGAATAGCACATGAATAACACCATTCACTATTAAGAGCCAAGCAGGGTGCTAGTTGGGGTTTCAAATGTGCAAGGGGTTGGGGCAATCACTAGTGGGTTATTTTTGCCCAATTGTTGCTGGTGATTAATCTGAATGGTATTACCAGGGTGAGTATACAATTACATAATACAAATGTGTATGTATAATGAATTTACCCTTGCAGAAATGTATTTGATTTGTCAGAGAACTGAGCAATGGAATTAGTCTGGTTGGGATGTGTAAAACAAAAAACACAAGACTACACAGATATCCAACTGACTGCCGTAATGGACAGTGAGAATAAAATGCAGATATGGAATTTCAGAGGCATGGATAACAAAATTCAGCGACACAGAAAAATCTTGGTTGGCTTGCAAGAATCTCATCTGACAAAGCAAGAGCATGACAGGTTTGCACAGAAACGGGGAGAGGCCAATTACTATGATTCATATACTACTGGAGCCATGGGAGTGCTGGTGAACTCATCCCAAGATTGAGACAGATACCTACACTGTATGGCAGTTTTACTCTCTATTTGGGGATTGTTACAGGATGGTGGAGCTTGCAAAAATTGACCTTTCCAAACAATAAAAAGATCATGATGTTCTCTCTTCAGTGGGGTCTAGGGTTCGGAACCCCACTAAATGTCTCTTCCGCATGTGCCGTTATGTTGGCCTTCCAGGCCTCAAAAGCAAATGTCCCAGTTTGTACGGTTTAAGAGGTTACTTCACCCCCTCATGGCATTGCAGGCTTGTCATTAAATGCTTCTTTGTTGGCGCTAGTTGCAGGATTTCTGGAGTCCCATACCCCATAACACTATGGTACAGTCTTGTGTGCAGGTGGGACATGGGCCTAGGCAGCTGGACCTTCTTCAAAAAGGTACCTCCGGGGTCTGCCTAGGCTGTTTCCTGATTTATCCCCCTCCCCCTCTCAACTGTAGCTGATCCCAACCTGTACCACCTAACATTTGGTCCTGCTTATGGCACACTGGAGCCGTCTTGTCTTACTGGCTAGATGTCACTTCTCTCTCTTTTCCAGGTCCCTTTCCTTGCCCACTCATGTTCTTGGTTCAGCTTCTTCCATCCAATGTCAACTCCTCTGTGTAACAACCAGTTCAGTGTTTCCACCGACTACTCCTGCCCTACTTCCTACTATAAGCTTGTTCCTTCCGTCTCTTGACATTGCCAGATCTCTACATGTTTTTTTCTACTCCCGCCACTGTCCTGATGTTATCACCACCTCCCTTATTCCTTTACTCTCCTCCTTCCCCCTTCGTTGTTACAAATGCCTTGCTGGTTAGCACTCCTGTCCACTCACCTTATGTTGCTACCTCTACCTTCTTTGCTTCCATCACATCCTGCTGTTCATTCTCACCCCCTGATCTTACTAACTCCTCATTAACTCAGTCTACCTCCTTCTGATGTAACCGCCTCATCCTTGACTCTTTTAGCTCTTACCACCTCTACCTGCCCTCCACTGCTACCACCACTCCACTGTCCACAGTCTCTGGAGCATTCGGCTTGTTCCACCATTTTGGAGCAGAATCTAGGCCCTCTTTTGGGGGCGGGGGATCTTGATGCTATTCTGTATGTTCTGACCAGAGGTTTGTGTAGGGTAAGAGTTGTCAGGATTGGGCTTCTCTACCAGATAAGTGGGTGGTATAAGTGAGAGCCCCTAGACTGGCCAGTGGTGAATGTCCCCTGCACATGAAGATTAGGTGATTAGAGAAGCCTCCTTGAAATCCAGGCAAACATCCACTGGCTTCGGGTAGAACTCTGTCCACTGAGTCTACAACTTACTGGTCCCCAGAACCCAGCGTATGTATCACAGTGATGGTACAAAAGTGTTTAAACTTCAGTGAGGAAGAATGCTGACCGGACTGAGAGGCAGTATGACTTTGAACGCTGGTGTGCAGACAGTTTACAAGGCAACACCCAGTTGGCTACTAATACTCTGGTTAGGTGCCGAGTGCGGAAGAGTGCTGGCAGCACAGAGGTGGTATGATGTGGAAACTGGTGCTGGTGTGCTGACAGTTCATTGGTCAACACACCCAGTTGGCTATTAATACTCCAGTCGGGCGCGGAGTACGGAAGTGTGCTGACAGAACTGCAGACAGGCCTGCAGGGGCATCCCAGGACCCGTGGAGAGGGCGAATGAAACTCTTTAATGAGCTACGTAGTAGAGCTATGCTGACTAAGACAAAGAAACAAAATTATTCATATCTGCTTCACCAAGCTTTGGTACTCCCCCCTTCCAGCCTCCCCTCCAGCGGCTGTAATACCATCCGCCAGTGGGTTGTCAGACTCTGCGGTGGAAATACCATCTACTAGTGGGTTGCCTTACCCGAGCAAACAGTTAATTGAGCAAATTGGGCACAAAAAAAGGCCAAAATGACATTTTCCAACACGATTGACAAGGAGAATGATGACCCGACAACTCAGGCGAGAAGGCCATCTGTGTCTGACTCGTAGCTATTGAACCCAAGTTTGAGCTAACAGCAGGTGGAGGAGAATAGAGGGGCTAGTGACACTTGTCCAAACTCCCAGTCAACCTTGTCTGACTCAAACAGAAAAGTGCTTTAACTTGTTGGGTTCCACCCCTAGATCTATTAGGAGGGGAGCATACGCTTCCTTCTTAAGGCAGTTTCAGCCGACCGGGTGAGGACCGAGCAAGCTGTGTACTGTATGCCTTGAACTCTGTGCCATCTTCTTTCGTCACATTATATGAATATTTTAAGATGGAGGTGAAACTCCAAAGTCATTTTAGGGACAGTGTTGAAAAAATTCAATATTGCGAAGAAGGATGAACTTTGTGCCCAAATTTAATTTTCCTCCAAACAGGACTATGATAACCAAGTGGGTCCAGGTAGGCTGACTCCAGTTGATTCTGAGGCACCCTTAAATGTGCAAGATGTGCAAACAGATATTATTGCTTCTGATGCTTTGACGATTGAGCCTCCACCAGCGGATGAGATCACCATACACTCTGATTGAGAGAGGACTCCAACCAATGTACAAATGCCAAGAGGGGAGAAGCAGGGTTAGCAAACTAGCAATAAGCTCCAAGAAAAGAAGCCCAAAAATGCTAAAACAAAGCGTAATAGGTGTGCCCCAAGGAAATTTCAGAGAAATTTGCCACCTCCCCCAGCGTGGGGAGGTGATTGAAATCCACCACCAAACCAATTGAAGGCAGTATTAAAAAACGCTCCCTGTGTGATGGCGTTAAACGAAATACGGACATGCCAAAGTGCGAGCCACCGGTCGAGATACCAGAAGAGGATTAGAACATCCTGCATATCATCATACCTGCATATGCTGAGGTTGCCAAACACAGTGTAGAGACCAGGAAAGATCTGGCCGAGAACCTAGAGAAAAAACTGCAGAATGATCTTGTTGTAATCCTCCAGTGTCAGCATAAGGAGCAACATGAATTTCTACATTCGGTCCTGCAAGGGACTGGAGCTCAAAATGTATCTGTTCTTTCATTTGGGAAACCCGGCCTAGAAGTCCCGGCGGCACAGGAATTAAGTGATCAACAGCAAGTAACTTTTAATCAGCCATTAAAAATGAGATCATCCATTCTTACCTCTGGTGGGAAGCAGGGTAACCCAAACCAGGTTTTTAGCATCCTGGGAGGCATGACATCCTAAGACGGCCAGGGTGGTGGTTCCTTGGGTGATTGGACGCACTCTGACAAACAAAGGTCATGGGGGTTAGCTAAAAAGGCACAAATGACCCCCATGATGGGAACCACTAGGGATAACAGACTGCACCTGGAAAGCATTTTCCAAGAGGAACAGCCAGCTGTCATGAATCGGAAGAATAATAATCTGTTATTCTCAGAGGTGCCCAATTTGAGGGCAGACTTTACAAAAGATATTGCAAGGGTAGAGTTAATTGACGATAACAGTAGACATGGTTACTCTACACAAAGTCCAAGATTGTCTAGGACGTCTTACTTAAGAAAGCCAACCAGATGAGACAACTTGGGTATGATGGAACTCCTTTTTCACTACAAGGATGATGGGACCCCCGCTAATTTTAAATCAAGTAGATCCCATCCAAAGGATATCATAATAGCCCTACATAAGGAACCAGAGCTGCAAAGTGAGATCAGATTGATCCCGGGCGACATGTCTTCTAAACCCATGGTGCAGGACTGGTCTTGGTTGTCACAAGCATTAAGCTTGAGTGCACAGGGAGTTTGGGGGGAAGTCCAATGATCAAATTCTTTAGAAGATGGTTACATTTTGTCTCCTGTGACTCCTGTGGACATAAACCTCTTTTTGGGAATGTGGATTTAGGTAAACACTTGAAGTCCTATGAGATTATTCTTCTCCATGAGACTTGGTTGACTAGTAGTTCAGTAGTGGCTCGAGAGTCAACTGTTAGTAAACCCGGGGAGAAATACAGTTAAATTGAGTGGCCATCGGATCATATCTTTTAACCATAAAATACATGACATTCTGGGAAATACAAGTTACTTCTGGAAATTGGCCAGGTTTAATCCAGAAGCCTTTCATGCTTTCATTGATGAGGCAATTAACGATCAGTTTTGTTTGAAACAGGGCTGGAAATTCTTTAGAGTAAAATCAAACCATGCGCATACATGCGACTGATGGGTTAAGGACAGAAAGGAAACATGAATGTTAAAGAAGTATCCTTTCTTTTTTTTTTAAACTTCTTTTTATTAACATTTTTAAAACAAACATCCCCAACAATCCCTCCCTACTGCCCCCCCCAGAAAAACAAACAGGCCACGCCCCAGTGTTCCATAATCCTCCAGCGAGTTGACGATCCCCCCCTTTTCTCACGAAAGGTCCAACAGTCTGAGACGCTGCGGGGGCCACCAGATCCTAAAATCATCTCCAAAAAAGGCCAATACTTCGTCCCACTCGCTTGCAAAGCTCTGTAATGCATTGTTCATAGCATACGTTGCCTGGTCTCCCCTGGACCAAAAGCCCGTTGAGCTTTCCGAATTTCCTCCCAGAAGGGCACTATTTTAGGGCATTCCCACCAGATATGCTCAGCAAACCCCACTGCTCCACACCCTCTCCAACAGTCCTTAGATTTCCAAGGGTATAACCTGTGCAGGCGAGCTGGAGTGTAGTGCCAACCGTATATAAGTTTATACCAAGCCTTCCGAGTCTGGGATGCTCTTGTTACATTTGGGATTATTCTCCATAACCTCTCCCATTCCTTCTTCTCTATTCCTCTTCCAAATATCTTTCCCATTTGCCCATAAAGGCCCAACTTTGCATCGGTTTAGCCTCCTCTAGAATCCCATACAGCTGCGAGATTAAGCCTTTTGAGCCATCATTCGACATTAAGAATTTTTCGAACTTGGTAGGGTCTCTAGTAGCCGCCCCTCTATTCTCTGGGTGCATCAACCAATGACGTAGTTGGTAGTACCTCAATCTTTCCTCCTCCCCCGGGCAAAATCCCTTTTACATTCGAGGAAGGAGCTAATATCCTTCCCAATAAACATGTCCCACATCCTCCTACAACCCCCTCCCTCCAGCCCCGGTGTGAAATCCCCATTTCCGAATATTTGTGTAAACGGGGAAGGAAAGGAAGTGATACCTCTTTGCCTGGTTAATCTGTCCCATTTATCCGCCATTAATTTAGTAATGGAACTCATGTACATATGGTTAGGTCGGAGGCGTTTTTGGAGCCATAATACCACATCCAGGTCGTGCTTAGTTACCGCCCCATCCATTTTCACCCAGTGTTTCGCTCCTCCTTGTTGGAGCCACTCCCTTATGACCCTCAGTTGCATAGCCTCATAATATTGCCTAAAATCAGGTAGGGCCTGACCACGCTCTTTCCTTGGGGCTGTGAGTAGCCGTCTTCTGACCCTGGCTGTCCTACCCTCCCAGATGACGTCATTCGTTAAGGTTTGAAGCTCCTTGAAGAAGCACTGCGGTACCCTCTGGGGAACAGCCTGGAACAAATACAAGAGGCTAGGCAGAATTATCATCTTTATAGTCGCTATTCTCCCTAGCCAGGAAACGTGGAGATTTCGCCACCTTTGAAGTTCTTTTCTAATGCTCTTCATTAGCGGGGGTAGTTACCTGGGAACCTCCCGGAGAGCGTCAGGGTTATTCTCACTCCCAAGTACACGATTCCCCCTGGCCGCCATGCGAAGGAAGAGGATCTCCTAAACTCTTCCCGCTCCTCATTCCCCAGACCCAGGTCCATCAGTTCAGATTTGCCCATGTTGATGCGCAATCTCGAGACCTCCCCAAATATCTCGAGTAGCAATCTACTAGCTCTACAGGATTGGGATGGGGCTGAGAAAGTAAGCAGCATATCGTCTGTGAAAGCTGCTACTTTGTGCTGGATACCCCCAAATGGGATTCCCCGGATATCCCTTGACTCCCTATAGCAAATAATAAAGGCGACAGGGGGCAGCCCTGCTTCGTACCTCTTCGCAGATAGAATAATCTGGATGCCACCCCATTGACCATTACCCTTGCCCGTGGTCCAATGTAGTTAGCTTTGACCATTTGTAGAAAGCCCCCTCTCAATCCCATGCATTCCATAACCCTGAAAAGGAATGACCACTCCACACGGTCGAACGCTTTCTCAGCGTCGAGTGAAAGGAGAGCCACGGGAGTGCTCGTTTTTCCCACCTTTTCCAATAAATCTGCTATTCTCCTAGTATTGTCTGCCGTTTGTCTGCCCTTAATGAAGCCGGATTGATCCTGATGGATTAGATCAGGACGAAGGCCCTCTAGCTGGTTCACCAATATCTTAGTGTAAATCTTCGCGTCAACGTTAATAAGGGCCATCTGTCTGTACCCGGCAAACAGCTTAAAAAAGGCGCCCGGGAAGCAGTCAGGGCCGGGAGCCTTGCCCCGTGGCAGTTTCCCTATCATCCCCCCCAAACCCTGTCCTCCGTAATGTCCCGATTCAAAATGTCCTGGGCCTCTTTCCCAACCACTGGTAACTGGACTGTGTCTAAGAACTTCTCCTGATGTTGTTCCTGGGGGTTTTGCGATCTGTAAAGAGATTCATAGTACTCCGTCATGGTTTCTTGAAAATCTTCAAGGCGGGTAACTATCCCCCTTCCCCGTAAGTAGGGCTGTGATCATTTTTCTGGAAGTCGCGCCAACAGGGTGCAAGTTCTATTGGCCTTAGCATAAAATGTCTGTCTCACTGATAAGAGGGCTCCTTCTGCTTTTTTAGTTCGCAATAGATGTAGTTGGCCCACTGCCCTTCTATAATCCCTATGATTGCGTCTACTGGGAGTCTCAACCGCCCTTCCCCTTGCTTCCTCCACCTCCACTTCTAACTGGGATTCCAGGGCTACCATCTGCTTTCGTTTTTGTGCGTTCGCAGCTTTAATTTCGCCCCGCGTTGTAGCCTTAAATGCATCCCATCTGACATCCTCTCCCGTTTCTCCCCTTTTATTGCTCTCAAAGTATTCTGTTATCTTACTTTCCATCTCTCCCAGAATTACCGGGTCCCGTAGTAGATAGTCAGGGTATTTCCAGCCCCATAACCTCTTTTTCAAGAAACCTACTTCCACCTCCTTGATCTTCCCCACCAAGTTCAATGATACCCAGAAATAATCTATTCTTGATTGTGTTCCATAAACTTCGGAAAAGAAAGTAAACCCCTCCTCCTCCCCTTTCACTTCCCTCCAGACGTCCTGTAGGCCTATCTCTGACATTCTGTCTCGCAGAGCGGGTGAGGCTATCATTCCCCCTCCTCTGTATTTGCCACCGGACCTGTCCCATGATCTGTCCCATGCAATATTGAGATCGCCCATTAAAATTACTGGACCCTTTGCGAGTACCCCAATCATCCGTATTAGTTGCCGAAGGAAGGAATCTTGCCCTGAGTTAGGGGCGTAGACCACGACTAACGTGTAGAATTCGTCCCCAATGGAACCCATAACCAATAAATATCTGCCCACTTTATCTCTAATGGTCTCAACAATCTTGAAGTTGGTCAAGTTGCCTATTGCCAGGGCTACCCCTCCTGATTTCGTGGCTCCTGAGGCGTGCACTATTTGATCAAAGCCCCTTAGTCCGAGTCTATGCTGGTCCCCTCGCAACAAATGGGTTTCTTGCAAGCCTAAAAAATCTGGGCGGTATCTTTTTGTGAAAAGCTAGAGCTTTCTTTCTCTTTAATGGGGAATTAAGCCCCCTGACATTATGCGTGATCCACTTAAATGTCAAAGATTAGTGACATCGTATATCCCCACAACACCATCCCTTCCACCCAGAGTCCGGGCTACTCCTCCACCATTTCTTGCCTCAAGAAAGGAAACACTGTGTGGCTGAACTGAACCCTACCCCCACGCCCCCCTGAGTCTTCACCCTTCCCCTTCCACCCCCCCCTCGCGATCCATCCCTGCCACCCCCCCCCCCCCCCCAGAGGCCGGCACAACAGGCCCTCTTTCCCGAACCCCTCCCTCAGGCCTAAACGCCTTTACCGATCCCATGATGTTTGCTCCTCACTCCTCTTCCCCTCCTTGTCATCCCTTGAGTCCACCACCCCTTATTAGATGAACTTACTGCTTATTAGGGCACATTTGCCTCTGCACCCTCAACCGTACCAGAGCCCCTCTCCCCTTCTTGACCAGTGGGGCGCCTTCGGGTCCGCCTTCACGCTTCCCTTCCCCGGCAATTGACCACTCCCATGGCCGAGGTCTGGGGCCATCTCCCGGGCCTGGCGACCCTTGGTCCTGCTCCAAGCAACCTGTAGACGAGCCGCCCCTTCCTGCAGCGAGGTCATCTGCCTTTGGGACCCCTCCCACTCGAACAAAAGCCCGAAAGGGAAGGTCCATTTATATTTAATTCCCTGCTCCTGAAGCTTCGCTAGTATAGGGCTCATCTGCTTCCTCTTGAGTAGGGTGCTGCCCGCAAGATCCTGATAAAGCTAGACTTTCTGTCCATTATACATTATCGGTTCCTTAGACCTAGCAGCCCTCAGCACCGCTTCCTTCTGCGCGTACCTCAAAAAGGCTGCTAGTACATCTCTTGGTCGTCGATTTCGGGTGGTGTTGAGACGGCCCACTGTGTACCCTATCCAATTCAATCCTGTCCGGCGAGTCCTCCCCCAAAATGTCAGCGAACATTTTTTTGACTCTCTCTTTCAGATCCCCATCTAGAACCGTCTCCAGCAACAGCTTCAGTCTGATGTTGATCCGTCTAGAACGGTTTTCCAGGTCTTCCATACGGAACTCAAGGTTCCGTGTAGCCGTATCCAATCGGTCAATCGCTTCACTATTCTCCCTTACGTCCTTGCTCACCTCCTACAAGCCTCTCTCCACCAGATCCGTTCTCTCGTCCAGTTGACCTACTTCCTGTTTAATCTCAGATAGGGCCTGATTTAAATCAGACTGCACCATCTGGAATTGGTCCTGAAATGTCTTTGCCAGCGAGTCCTGCAGGGAGAGCATTTCCCGATGTAGATCCTGTTTGGAGAGGTAGGATGCATGCTGCGACCCGTCTGGCTGGGTCCATTCAGACGTCTCGTCCTGTTGGGTGTTCCTTCCCTCCTGTGCATCCTTGGTAGCCCACATGGATATGAGAGGGCCCGATGTTTCAACCTGCAGTGTCCCACCCTTGATGGACCTGCTTTTATTTTTTGCCGTCATGCTACCTCAGGGCCGACACACAGCTACCACACTCCTCAAGCCGCGATGGTCGCTCGTCCGGTCCTCGAATCCTGTCTCTCGGTGCCTGGGGGGGACGCTTTGTCTCGTGTGCGGGAGTGGGGAAGGGGGGGCAGCGTCTCGATCAGGTGCTACTGCCCAGTTTTGCTTCTCTCGGCCTCTCAAAGGAGAGTTGCTCTCTGATTAACTGCAGCCCGCACCCAGTACCAGGAGCTCAGCCTTAAGTGGAGCTGCCAAAGTTTCTCGGGTGCCTCCTTGCCGTGAAACTCCTTATAGTTAGAGAGGTTTCGCTGAAATAATGACCAGAGTTAGTCTCTCCGTTTGTCGGGGTGTTTAGGTTTTGCTTCTTGTTGGATCGGCCGTACTGGCTCCTCGCTCCAGCCCCCTCCTCCCTCCGGCCTCACCTCTCGCTCCTGTGTGCTCCCCCACTCCTCCGGCGCAGCGTATCTAGAAATTCACCAGAGTTCACCTGCCCCACCTGGGGGGAGGCACTGGGGATCCCGTTGTTTGCTGGGCACCCTCCCGGCCCCCTACGCTCCGAGGAACTTCACGAGCCTCCAATGTTCCGAGGCACAGGTAGCCGCCACAGATCTCTCCCTCGCTTCAAGGCTCCCCGAGCCGTGCCGGACAGCGGCCCCACTACTCCCGGGGCTGCCGCTTCTCTGCAGCCCTCAGCGTGGCTGCGTCCCACAGCACCACCGTAGCCTGGACCAGTTTGTCGGTCTCCCAGATGCAGCTCCTCTCCCAAGACCGCGGATTGCGGGCCGGTTGGTTCCCGCCACGCTCCGAGACAGCCAAGGAGCGCAGCGATTAATGTCGCATTCCGGCCCCTCACAAGCCGGGCGCGCTCCAGAGGGGGATATGCCCCGAGCCCCACGCTCCAGTGCCTTCTCATACCTCCAGGAGCCGCACCAAACCTCTCCCTCGCTCTGAGGCTCCCAGAGTCGTGCCAGACCACGGCGCCTCAACACAGGGGCAGCCACTTCTCTGCAGCCCATGCCACGGCTGCGATCCACAACTCGACCACAGCCTGAACTCATTCGGTGGTCTCCAGAATGCAGCTCATCTCTCAGGACCGCAGGATGCGGTCCGCTTGCTTCCCGCCGGCACAAAAACTGCTCGTTAGGCAGGTGGTGGGTAAACGATCGGTCTCCAAGCCCTCAATGCCCAAAAGGGGGGTGGTGGAGCGCCTTTCAAGCTCGAGGGTTACCGGAGCGCCGCCGACACACATCTGTCGGTGGCCATCTTGGAATCCCAAGAAGTAGCCTTTCGATGTGACGTCCCGCATTACGGCCATTAAAAAAAGCCACACAAGTATACTATAATAAGGTTAAAAATGATGGGAAACACTTAGTGCAAAAAGACAGTGAAATTACGTTGGAAATTCTTAGGAAAAGGGATATTTCCAACTTTTGGCAAATTGTAAATAATAGGGGGAGAAGTCAGGCAACACTGAAGGCTAATATGATTTCCGAGGTTATGTGGGCTCGCTATTTTGAGGGCAACTATGGCACGAAGGGTATGTATAAAACAACTAACAGCCAGAAAAGCCAAGATATTGGCAGATGGTGCATGGAATGCATTAGCTATAGGCCCTAACACATTGTCAAACTCCATTTTTAAAGCAGCACCAGAAACAATGGCCAGCAATTCTTGATATTTCTTTTAAGCAGATTCCGAGATCAGATAGTTTCCCACAATAATGGCAAGCATCGTTTGTAATCTGATTCACAAAAAGGGTCAGCGCACAGACCCAAAACACTACAGACCCATTATGCTGATATACGCCGATAGCAACATTTTTGCATCCTTAGCACTCACACACTTGGAAGAATGGGCTATGAAAAATGGGATTATAAAATACATACCAAACAGGTTTTTGTAAATTTCACTGAAAGTTTATTTTTTTTTTCATTGCCTGCAAGACCTAACTTGGGGTAGAAAATATGAGTCAATCTTTGTGGCTTCAATAGACCTTACTGCTGCATTTGATGTTTGGGTTGGTTGGACCAATCAACCCCAAAACGAACTTGTCAGCACATCCTCTTGGAGCTGGCTGTACTTCCATTGCTGCTGCAGGAACCGATTGCCAGGGGTAGAAACACCAGAATCAAGGGTCTCATTTTTAAGTCAGACCAGAGTGACAGGAAGTTCCTCCGGACTCCTAATAAGCAGGACTGACCAAGCCTGAGCCACCTCAACAGAGTGCTGGACCCCAGATGCAAGGAAAGTCCATAAAGGTATCCGAGAACCGCAGTGGTGCTATTTGCAAGAGCTGCAAGAAGCTGAAACTGCATAGTGATGCTGATCTGAAGTTTGCCCATTGCTGCAGCCGACCTTCAATTCACAGTGCAGGAGTCCGCAGACGTCCTCCCTCTTGTCCCCATGACTTACCTCTTGTTACATAGCCTTGCTAGTTCTCAGTTGAGACTTGTCTTGGTTGCTTTTGCAGAGTTGCTTACAGCTTTGCCCCTCACAAGCCTCCCAGCTTGTGGCCATACAGTGATTTCATTTTATACAAAAACCTATAAAACATTGTGCAAGACTTTTTACCTACCTGCAAGAAGTGCTTCAGCTCACCTAGACTTTTGCTCAACTAACATTGGCTGTCCTGGCTCCCTGAAAGACTCTTCTGACCTCTGACTTGGTGATTTACCTTTCCCCAAGGAAAGGGTGAATTTACTGTGCATTGAAGGGTCCAAAAAGTACTTACCTGCTTAAAAATATGTTTTAGCCATTGTTTTATTCCCTCCTTTTCCTTTTGACACAAACCTCAGTATTGCTCTAAATGTACCATGTGATATATCAATGTCCACAGTGTCCTAGTTATTTAAGTCACCTGAGGGTGTAGGAAGTGTCTTGTGTGCCATCCCAAATGGTTATCTACTGATTTATTGAAACAGAGAGTGTAGTTTTGAAGTATGACAATGCATTACTTACCGTAAAAGCATTTCTGATGGTTGTATCTGCTTAGATTCACATGCTGTGCATAGGTCCGACATCCAGTGGTCACTGCAGAGTATTGCATTTTGTTTTTCGTAGTCGAAAAGGGACGTCGACAAGGCGTGTCTGAAATACTATCCCTATAGTGACGTGTGTTGTACCCACAATCCCTCACGCATCGAGGTCCCTCTGTTTGTATTTTTCTGCCCTGAGGGAGCCTTCTAGACGTGAGTGAGTACAGAAAAGAGAGATATAAAAGGAAGTCTATGTTCCTTCCATCCGAGCGGGGAGGAAGGGTGGGTGCATGTGAATCTAAGCAGATACAACCATCAGAAATGCTTTTACGGTAAGTAATGCATTGTCTTCTGATGCTTGTTAATCTGCTTAGAATCACATGCTGTGCATAGACTAGCGAGCAGTACCCGGAGTTGGCGGTGGGTTATGAGAAGGAACAGTAGAGAAAAGAAGTCTTAATACTGCCTGACCCACCTGGGAGTCAGATCTCGAGTGTGCATCTAGACAGTAGTGTTTTGTAAAGGTGTGCACTGAACTCCAGGTAGCCGCTTTGCAGATGGAATGCTATGGACGCCCCTGTGCCTAGAGTAGAGTATGCTCTAGGCTTAAAGGGCAGTTCTCTCTTAGCAAGAGTATAGCAGAGAGTGATGCATTGAACAATCCATCTAGAAATAGTGGACTTTGAAACTGCATCCCCTTCTCTTCCTGCTGCCACCGAGACGAAGAACTGATTAGTCTTCCTCAGTGGTCTCGTTCTTTCCATGTAGAACATGACCGCTCTGCGCACATCTTGTGTGTGTAGAGTTTTTTCTCCCAAGTTGGAAGGATTTTGAAAGAACGTTGGCAGTTCTATAGACTGGTTTACGTGGAATTTCGATATGAACTTCGGAGCAAACCTTGGGTGCGTGCGTAGAACCACCTTATCTCTGTGAACTGTAACGAAGGGGTCTAGAACAGAAAGAGCCTGTAGTTCACTTACCCTCCTGATGGAGGTGATAGCTATTAAAAAAGCAGTCTTAAGAGTGAGGTCTTTAAGAGATGCTTTGTGCATGGGCTCGAAAGGTGAGCCCATGAGTCTGGTAAGTACCACGTTAAGGTCCCATCCGGGAGCTGGGTCAGCTATCGGGGGGTGTATTCTCTTTATTCCCTCCATGAAGGCCTTTATAACAGGGATCTTCCACCACGACACCTTGAGTTGGGAAGTGGTGTATGCAGAAAGTGCCGCTGGGTGGACTTTAATGGAATTGAACACTAGACCTGAATCCAACAAGTGGGTCAGGTATAGAACAATATGTGTGGGAGAGCAGTCAATCGGGTTGATGCTTTTTCCTCTGCACCAGATGACAAATCTCCTCCACTTGCTAGAGTAGCAGTGGCGAGTGTTAGGTTTTCTGGCTTCCCTGAGGATGTCCATGCATCTCTGCGGGAGCTGTAGATGTCCGAATTCTATGATCTCAGGAGCCAAGCTGCTAAGTTCATGTTCTGGGGGCATGGATGCAGAGTCCTGCCCTTGTCTTGTGACAGCATGTTGTACGGGCAGGGGAGTTTCACTGGGGGGGATAGAGACATCTCCATCAAGTGAGCGAACCATGGCTGTCGGGCCCACATTGGGGCCACCAGTATCATGGTTACTTGTTCCTGGTGCATCTTGTGCACCACCTTGTTGAGAAGGGGAGTCGGGGGAAAAGCGTAAACAAATTTCCCTGACCATTGCATCGACAGACCGTTCCCCTTGGATTGGTTCTGGGGGTACCTGGAGGCGTAACTTGGGCATTGTGAGTTCTCCAGGGTTGCGAACAGGTCTATTTCTGGGAATCCCCATTGTGTGAAGACGTCGAAGACGATGTCTTCGTGCAGTCGCCATTTGTACTCTTCGGGCAGGGGGAAATCTCTGCTGAGTTTGTCTGCCAGCAGATCCCTGGTACATGTTCTGACAGTAGGAACATGTTTTGTTTGAGAGCTCACTTCCATATATTTTGGGCCAGTTTGGACAGTCCTGGAGAGTGGGTGCCCCCCTGCTTGTTGATGTAGTACATGGCTGTGGTGCTGTCTGTAAGGACCAACACAGTTTTGCCTTGTAGGTGTTCCTGGAAGGCTTTTAGCGCCTTGAACACAGCTAGTAGCTCCAGTAGATTTATGTGTTTGGATGCTACTTTCGGAGTCCACACTCCGTGAGCAGTCTGATGGGATAGGTGAGCCCACCATCCTGTTAGGGATGCGTCTGTGGTTAGAGTGGCTTCCGCCGCGGGAGTGGCAAAGGGTTTCCCTTTTTCCAGGTTTTCCTTTGTCCACCATCGTAGCGAGAGAACCAAGGCCTGCGAGACCACCACTGGATCGTCCCATAATCCGCTGGCCTGACACCACTGGTTGTTGAGCCACTCTTGCATAGGGCGCATGCGCAGGCGCGCGTGAGGTACCAAATAAATACACGACGCCCTCATGCCTAGCAAGCGCATTGCTTTGCGTACCGTCACCTCTCGACCGGTCACATATGGAGGGATCTGAAACAGCATGTTTTGGACCCTCTCGTTGGAGGGGAAGACGAGGCCGTCCTTTGTTTGAATTAGAGCCCCTAGGAATTGTTTGATTTGGCTGGGGTCTAGGCTGGACTTCTTTTCGTTGATGGAGAAGTCCAACTGGAACAAAAGGTCTACAGTCTTTTGGGTATTGGAGAAGCATGTTTCGTAAGAATCCCCTGTTATGAGCCAGTCGTTGAGGTAAGGGTAAACTGGGATGGACAGCCTGCGCAGGTGGGCCGCTGCCACTGCCAGTACCTTCGTGAATACCCTTGGTGCTGATGCTATGCCGAAGGGTAGCACTCTGAACTGATAGTGTTTGCCCTCTATCATAAACCTGAGGTATCTTCTGTGCGCTGGCAACATTAAAATATGAAAGTATGCATCTTTCATGTCCAATGTTGTCCTGTAATCTCCCTGTGATAGCAGTGGGATCACTTCCTGTAAGGTCATCATACGAAACTTTTGGGGTTTGATAAACTTGTTCGCTGGGCGCAGATCTAATACAGGGCGCATGGTTAGATCCTTTTTGGGTACAAGGAAGTACACTGAATAAATACCTTCCGTTACCTGAGATAGAGGCACGACCTCTATGGCTCCTTTTTCCAGCAGTTTTTGTACTTCTTGGAGAAGGATGGCAAGGTGTTCCGGTGTCATGCGTCGTCCCCTCGGGGGTCTGTATGTTGGGGAACTGTTGAATTCGATGCAGTATCCGTGGGCTACGGTGGAAAGTACCCAGCGGTCTGACGTTATTCCCTCCCATGCTGGAAGAAAGGATGTTATCCGGCCCCCGACCGGTGTTGCATGGGAGGGGACGCGAATCTTCGCGTCACTTGGTGTTGTTGGGGGCTTGGGAGCCTCTGGGGGTGGACCCCCGCCCCCTCTCCCTTTGCCCCTGCGCTGTCCTCTTTGGCTGTACTGCCCACTATTGGTCTGGTAACTGGTGGCAGGGTACTGTTGCTGCTGATTCTGCTGTTGGCGTTGGCCACGAAAAAAGCGTTTGTTGCCATAGCCGCGTCTGGTAGTGGGCTTAGAGATCTGGTCAAGAGTCTTGATAGTATCGAACTCTTTTTTAGCCATTTCCAGAGCCTCGTCCACCGCCTTCCCGAAGAGGTTCGAGTCTTCAACAGGTTTATTTATTAAAGACGCCTGTGTCTCCGGTTTGAACCCTGAGTTGCGCAGCCATACATGGTGTTTTAGGAGTATTCCCTGAACCAGGGAACGTCCCGCTGTCTCAGGAGCATCCAGAGAGTTCTTTACAATACTCTGGTTGACCTGGGTTCCTTCGCCAATATTTGAAAGCAGGCGTGTACGTAATGGTTCCGGCGCTTCTTCGGCGTCCTTGCGCAGTTTGGCCCACTGCGCATCCGCGTAGCTAGCTAACAAAGAATTGTTGTTCGCAATTCTTGCCGAAAAGGCAGCCGAGGATGTGACTCTTTTAGCAAGGGCATATAACCTCTTGCCCTCCTTGTCAGGTGGTGCCTCACTGGTGGACAGCGGCACCCCTGCCCTCTTCCTTGTATTAGTTACTACAAGGGACTCCGGAATGGAATGTCCCCTGATGTACAGCGGGTCTGAGGGTGAAGGAGTGAAAAGCTTTTCAATCCTTGGATTGACTCCTCTGATTAGTGCGGGTGTAGATAGCGAAGGGATGATTCTTCTCTTCACTGAAGCGAGGAGGGGAATGGTCTGGCTGACTGGGGGTTCGAAATGCGCTGCTGCTCTGCGCAACAGGGCATTGAATGTGAGCTGATCATCAATGGGAGACGTGTTTCTAACAGGTGAATTGTCAGGAGGATTTAGGTTCAGGACATCAGTGTCCGAATATACTGATGGGGATTGCCAGGGACGAGAAGGTCCTTCTTCTGGATTTTCTCCGAAGCCTTCTTCTACCATGTCTGGGCTGTCTTACAGACCTTCCTCTTGGATCTGGCCTTCTTCATTGTCCACAAAATCATCCTCTTCTTCTAAGTATTGTTCCTCACAAGTGAGGTCATACACATTATGGAAGTCCTGCCTCGGGTATTTGGCCCTGGGGTCCTCCTGAGGCCCTTCTCTTGTTCTCTTGGGAGTGGGAGGGTTCTGGGTGTTCATAAACCTCTCCATTCTCTCCATGCAGAGATGGAGCCTTTCCATGGTTTCATGGGGTACCCCTGAGCGGTCTAGCGGGGGAAAATTAGTGTTATCTTGCTGAAAACGGCTCGACCTCTCCGAAAGTGTCGAGGAAAGTGTCGAGGAAAGTGTCGAGGAAAGTGTCGAGGAAAGTGTCGAGGAAAGTGTCGAGGAAAGTGTCGAGGAAAGTGTCGAGGAAAGTGTCGAGGAAAGTGTCGAGGAAAGTGTCGAGGAAAGTGTCGAGGAAAGTGTCGAGGAAAGTGTCGAGGAAAGTGTCGAGGAAAGTGTCGAGGAAAGTGTCGAGGAAAGTGTCGAGGAAAGTGTCGAGGAAAGTGTCGAGGAAAGTGTCGAGGAAAGTGTCGAGGAAAGTGTCGAGGAAAGTGTCGAGGAAAGTGTCGAGGAAAGTGTCGAGGAAAGTGTCGAGGAAAGTGTCGAGGAAAGTGTCGAGGAAAGTGTCGAGGAAAGTGTCGAGGAAAGTGTCCCGTCGCCCTCCGAAAAGCCTTCCGGTATGCTGGGGGTCCCCCCGACTGAAGGGGGTAGTCCCTGTTTTTCTTCTGGCTTTTTCGGCGTGTCTTTCGACCTTTGCGTAGCGCTCGACGTGTCTTTCGGCGTACGCTTCTGGGCGTCGGCCACAACGATCCTTGCCAAGCTCTCTGTGACTCGTTTGTCAGCGGAGGGCTGTGGTTTCGACGTTACGGGTGTCGAACGTTCTACGGCGGCGTGCGCTCTCTGCTGGTGCGCGCCGGCCGATGGTTTGGGGGCGGCGCCCTTATTTGCCGAAAGCCCAGTCGCTGGTCGCGGCTGCGGTTGCGAGAGGGGCTTCGAGCCCGAACGGTCCAAGGAGGCCGCCGGTGTAACGTGCGTCTCCTTGGGCGCTGTTGCTTTCTTCGTCTTCGACGAAGAAGAAGAGCTATGGGTTGTGTGTTTATGTGTTGTATCGTGTGCGTCAGTGTCGCCGGGGTGTTCATCCCCATAAGCAGGGCGTGAGCCGAGCCCGTCGGGGCCGGGGACAGACGAAGAGCGCGAGCGCTCTTTAGAGGGGTGTACGACTTCCGTAGCGGAGGTCGTGTTATCACGTTCCTCGTCACTGTCGGTGGTAGCAGCGGCGGGTGAAGACCCGGCCTTCGACATAGCGTAGGCCGCCCACCTCTTGACCCTACGGTCTTTTAGAGTCTTTGGCTTTAGAAGCCGACAAGCCGAGCAACCCTCCTCTACGTGATCGAGGGGCAAGCAGCGGTTACACCGTGAATGCTTGTCCTTCCAAGTAAACTTGCCCTTACAACGTGGGCAAAACCTAAAGGGTGTCCTCTCCATAGCCGAGGCAATAAACTGTCTTAACTACCCCAAGGGAAAGGAAGGGGAAAAGGAAAGGCATTCTCAGAAAAAGAATCAGAGATGTCCCACGACCCCACTCTCCCTACTGTATTTGGCCTGCGAGGCCAGGCCACGTGTTCGGCAACGCCGAAGGATCTCCTCCGCTCGTCCCCTCCGTCGAAGATCTTGCTCGGCGGAGACAGCTTCACAACTGCGTCGAGGGAGGGATCGATATATTAAATCTTTAAACAGGAAAAAACGACCAAAGGTCGAGGAGATGGAATCTGCAATGTCTCTCGAGGAGCTCCGCGTAAAGGCGACCAGTAGCTGGGCGGAAAAAAACAATCTGAGGGACATCGACGCGTGAGGGATTGTGGGTACAACACACGTCACTATAGGGATAGTATTTCAGACACGCCTTGTCGACGTCCCTTTTCGACTACGAAAAACAAAATGCAATACTCCGCAGTGACCACTGGATGTCGGACCTATGCACAGCATGTGATTCTAAGCAGATTAACAAGCATCAGAAATTGTGTTACATATATTTGCTCCCTTCTAAAGAAGGTTTATTCAACTTACTGTTAAATTTATAAAAATTGTTTAATCAATAAACCTTGAGTAAGTGTTTATTTGGACACTTGTCACTGTGAATCTCTGTATAATAACCCTACTGCTCACATTGACCCCTCTTGAGATAAGCCTGGCTGCTCAGTGATTCTACCAACTTGTGTAGTACATGCTTATACCAAAGGTTGGGTTAACTATTGCCAAGAGGACAAGGCTGGTGCAGTTTGCCACATGGTACTGCATACAATCTTGCCCAACAGTCCTGCTTCAGGAGGGTCCTCAGGACCTAGCTGGAGCTTCGGACCGGCTTCAAGATGATGCACTCGACTACAGATTTGTTGACACCTGGCACTCCGTTCCAGCAGCAGCAAGGAAGTACAGCCAGCTGGGAAAGTTCCTCCAGCAAATTTAGTCCCACTAACGGAAGGGAAGAAGTCGTCCTCGTCAGAGCTTCTCTAGTCGATTCGGAAAAACTGTTTCAGCACAGCAGCAGGGCTTTACCGGGCAGTTTAATTGGTCCAGGAGGATGCAGGAAGCTTCTCTTCACTATTCCTTCATCAGCTGTTTTGTCCAGTTGTTTGCTCTGCCTTCTGTCCAAGAAACCTCACCTATTATGCAGGTTTCTCCCATTCATGCACAGGAAGGAAGGAAGGAAGGAAGGACCACAACATTACCTTGTCCTAGTCTAAAACTGAAGAGCAGAGATGATGAAAAACCTTGACACGAGAAACACCCTCTTCAATGGAATTAATGAAATATCAACCGATGCAACAGGCGCAAATGGCTTGTGTGACAGTGCCGTAAACACCACATTGAGGTCCCACACTGGGCTAGGCCTCCTGACAATGGTAAACTATTAAATGAACCCTTCTAAATGTCTCTTGGGATTTGCAGAACAGAAAATCAAGTCATCCGATATCCTGTACACACTTATAGCAGTCAGGCAAGTCCTGGATATGTGGCTCTGCACGACGCCATGGGCCAGATGGGCAGTCAAAGATAAAAAAAACGTCAGTCATTTAGCTTACACACAATTGGGTTTGTGCTTCCGTCCAGATCACAGTGGCAGAAGCATATCCGTTTGCTTTCATTTTGTGAATGAGAGGATGATTTCCTTGCCAATTGAATTATCCCAACGTTTGCCTGAGGTAGACACATGTGGCCCATGGTTGACTGTTCAGCAATCAAGCGGCTAAGGCTGGAGATTGAGGGCAATGGTGGAGAACCATCCCATTCCTGCTGTAATTCTCATTTGGGTGAAAGAACATGAACCCCCCCCCCAGCCCACCCTTAGCCAGGCAAAGGAGGTCCAAGATCCACTCCTTGTTGACCAATAAGGGGGACTGATCACAGAGCAATGGTGAGAAGCCCCAAACTTGTTGATCACCCTCTGTAGAACTGGAGTGAGGCGAAAAGAATTGTCCCTTGGCGCCTCGCTTCCATTCATGCTTCCCTACACAGCCTTCTTAGCGTGTCTTCCTCAGGGTTCTGATCTACTGGTAGGTGAGTCACTACTAAGAAGGCCAGAAAACAAAGGTCTGGGGACTTTGTACCTGCTTGTTTATGGAAAATACTGAGGTTGTGCTATGTGTGTAGAGAAGCACCACCCAGTCCTGGATCCGTAGAAGGAACAATCTGATCGCGTTGAAAATTGGTTTGAGTTCCAGAAAACGTGTACAGTGAGAAAATATCCTGTCTATGAGCTATTAAAAGAGTTCTCGCCCAGAATCGCTCACCAACACTCTGAAGATGAATCGGTAGTGACCACCACTGAACAATAGGGTGGCTTCCAGGGGGCTTCACAGGACGGTGCAGAGACTGTTTCCCTCAAAGCAGAGGCATCATCAGAAGCGAAGAAGTGGCAATAGAGTCAACGTGTTCAGTTGTCCATCCCCCTAGATGAGTGCTGTGCTAGGTAGAGTTTTACAAGTCTCATCTGGAGTCTGGCGAGCGCACATGCAGAATACATGAAGCCAGGAGTCGCATCAGCCTCCAAGACCACCAAGACAAGGTACTAATCCTGCAGAAAAAACAAGTAGCTGCCGCTTTTATGTCTGCAACACTCTCTGGCTGAGCTATTGCGAGCTCCCATTTCAGAAAGGTTGATCGCGAACGCCATGTTAAACATCAGGTTGAGCAGTGCCTGTAGTGTTCTGGACGCTTCCTCATGTGATGAGCTTCACATCTAGCAATCCCCCAGAATAGGACTCACCTGCCCATCCTTTGGTTTCAGGGAGCCCACAACAGCATTCATGTTTTTAAAGAACACTTGAACGGCTGATTTGAAGCTAAAGGAAAAATGTGTGTGCTGGTTATGAAAACAATAGCTATTTGTGATGTGGGTTCCAGATTGATACATGCAAGCATGCGTTCTTTGGGTCCATGCAACAGACAATTCACCACACAGTAATTTCACAATCTGTGCTGATGTCAACACCTTGAATTTTCTAGAAGCAGAACAAGATGAGTAGGGGAGCTCGGCACCATCCTCAGGAACACCTAATTGTTCTTGGGAACTTAATACATAAGTAGAAAAGCATATCCCTCTCTGGGGCTAGGGCCGGCACCCTCGCTCCCATTTGAATGTACGTTTGCATTTCCAGTAAATGTTTTGGGTACCCTACCTGCAAAGGAGGGCAAGAAGATGGTGGATGGGAGGGTTAGCTGAAACCCTGCAACAACTTTAGAGAAAATCCATGGTTATCAAACTTTGCTATGTCAGATCAGTCTTCCTCCGACTGGCGTCTGGTGGAACTGGACGCATGTCCCATTTCTCTGCCTTTGAGGCCAAGGAAGGGGAGAGAGTAAAACCCAATGGGATCTAGCATGGGTTACTTGCAACAACGAGTACTTAGCAACCTATCTGCCGTATTAGTCTCTCCCGAGGACACACAAATCACCAAAGTCCCTTGACCTGGTTACATGTAATTTTAACGAATCACAAAACAAGAAATACATTTTTAACGAACCTAAAACAAAAATGTTTTTGTTTTTGGTGGGGGGGGGCTCGCCACCCAGCAACCCTCCTAACCCCCCCCCCCCCCCCCCCCAAGTTTTTTTTTATTTTTTATAAAAATTCAATTAGTTATTTTTATTTCATTAAAATCACTGCATACCCCTTGACCTGGAGTCCTATATAAAGCTGGCATGGAATAAAGGCTTGGTTGCCAGCTATGCCAAGACTGCTAAAGACTTTGCGGTCAGCAAACTTGTCCATTTCCTATTCAGTTATGTGGCCGTAGATAAGCGGAGCATATTGGTGACATCAAATGTTAGGTCAAGAATCTGCTTCTGCACATTCTGCCTGAAATGTCTGCACCAAATAAACATGCCATGGCTGGCAGTGTGTGGTGATACACAGTGGATTCCAGCAAGTCTTCAGCAACTGGCCCATTCTCAGCCACACAATTTCAATGCTGCCTGCCAGACGTATAGGAGTTCTGGCAGAAAATCTTCTATTCACCACCAGAGATGCAGATTGGCAGCAGCCAACAGGGTATCCGCATTGGCTTGCTTAAGTTGCAATACGGCCTTTGCATAAGCCGCCTGCCCATAGACCTCCAGTATCCCATCATTCTTGCTCAAAAGGAGTGCAGATACAGAGGAAGTAGATGTAGACTCCAGCTTGCAATATAAAGAGACTGCTGCCACATCCGACAGTGGTTGTGGATAGACAGACAGCTGAGCGATATCTGTTAAAAGCCGTTCATATCTATCTGCTACTTTATTTGTGGCTTGCCAACAATCAAGCTTCTCCCAAAACCTGGCCTCTATAGTGATTTCATCCTTTTGCAAAGAAACATGCCTGAAAAATGATATGCCAAGTTCTGCCAGTACTTCCCCCTAATTGAATTTCAGGGGGTGGTGTAATGCCAAGCAAAGGTTAAATGAGTTATGTGATTGTGACACAATCCTGCGACAGAAACTCATCTTCATTTTCTGACTATTTTTGGTTCTTGTTGGGTAGAGATGGATTGTCTGGGTTGCGGCCAGAATCCACTGGTTCTGGATTATCCTCTTACTTCTTTGGCAATCATTCCAGAGCTGCAAGTGTGAGGGCCAATAGGCATTTTCCCCAGGCTGGAGCCAAGGTGGGGATCCCAAGGACTCTGCATCTGAGGGTGAGGAATTGGTGAGCCACAGGATCTGTTAGTGGAGCCACATGGTGTAAGAATTCCCTCATGAGGGACTTTAGCAAGTCCGTCATCTGATGAGATTTCATCAACCTAATTAAGTGCGAGAAAAATCTGTCCTCGCATACATGGCCCTCTGCAAGACTACGTGGTAGGTGTGACTGTGGCTGATGATGTTGTGGTATGTGTGACTGAGACCGAGTGTAGTTGGTGAACCAAGAGTCAGAGTGCCTAAAAACTGAGGAAGATTGCGAGTATGCTATACACCATGATGTTTAAATGACTACTACTACAAGCTAGGGGTAAAATCTTACCTGGATACATAGGGGGCCGGCCTGATAGGGGTACCTGGTTCCTGATGACACTTAGGACTTCTGCCATCTCTGTCAGCAAAACGCTGCATGACAAACTCAATTTCTGCTTTTTGCCTAGCTGCCATTCAGTATAGTCTACGTTGACCAGATAACTCAGCGATGTGCTGTAAACTAACACCTGGAGCAGAGCGATTGTGCACAAGTTCTCCTATAGGACCATCCTGGTAGTGGTGCACTGAACTACTAACTGCAACTCGGTAGGCCTTGGGTCTGGAGGATGAAACCCCGGTAGTCCTCATGTGAAGGTGAAACTTCCAAAGCCAGAAGAAGAGGTAATGAAGCCCTCAACACAGAAGAGCTAATGAAGCCCTCAAAATGAGTGCCATTAGAACTATCCCTACAGGCATCAAGCTTGCACCAGGAACAAGCGCTCTTATGTACCTCGGCAAATGTGACAGTAGAGGAAGACCTACAGGCCTCAAGTGATTTCCCAGGTATGCCAGGAAGAATTCACCAAAGGGTCAGAGGCATGACCCCTCTCAGTCTAGGAACTCCCTGGCGAGGCATTCCCCTACTGCGGTGCCCTAGAAAAGAAAGCCGTACTTCGCTTGTTCATGATCTGGCAGAGACCTGGAAAAAAATACCATTCTCCAGCGCTGTAAGCGGTTTTGAATGCTCTCTGTTTAAGTGGGTCAAAGCGGACACCCGCGTCCCATCAGTGGTCAGCCAAAAGAAAAGAGCATGCAAGTATAATGATGGAAAGGTACTTTCACAGGATTTGCACCTAGCTGAAAACAGACGTATGTCATGAGGACCAAAGCAGAGAAGGCCAGGTGAAAGGAATTGAGAAAAAGAAAACCTTCAGGAAACGCATCAAAAATAAGCACTATGGTGATGGCAAACCTCCAAACAATTCCCGTCCCCGTGGAAAAAGAGTCTGACAAGTGGCGCTGAAGGGCAGGACTTCTGGGGCTGAGCGATTAACCTGCGGCGACACTCAAGTAAATTTAAAGGGGAAAGCACTCTTGTGGTGCAAATGGCTCCAGTCCTGTACCCAACTAGAGGAGGAGGAACCCATAAAGTATGGAGGAATGGGCAGAGGTCATAGGCGTATCAGTGTGGTTTCAACCAATACCAGTGGTAGATGTGTATTTTAAAGAGTTAAAGAAAGATCATGTAACAGGGCCAGCCTTGTGGCACGGTTGGGGGGTGAGTGGGGTGTCCGACCCCCAACACCCCTTCCCTGGTGTCAGTGCGAGATCAGGCTCCCAGCCAGCCCCTCCTTACCGTATCTGGCGATGCAGCGTGAAGTCTCTGCGACAGGAAAGGCAGCCGCTGTGAAGACGGCAGATGAGCCCAATGATCCCGAAACATGCCTGGGGATGCTTGTGGTCTCGTGCAGAAGGGATGTGCCAAGCAGTTCGGACTGGACTGCCCCTTTCGGGGTGGGACCAAGCCTGATTTGTATATGGTCTTTCCCCTTTTGGAATGGCTTGGCAGGCGAAGAACGATTGTCTGGAGCATTGCCCAGAGCAATGCCAGAGGTTAAGATTTATTCTAAACCTTCCAGCCATCACCACTTATTTTGACCAGGCTGCAGAGCATTAGCAGACGATAGGCTGTGGGGCGCAGAGTGTCACCACACCGGGCCGGGTAGGGACGTGGCCCCAAACAAGGAATCAAGGGGTGTGGCGGCCTTAACACCAGCCGCTCAAGTACCAGGCTGCATTGAGTCCACTAGCTCACCACAAAGTCTATTTATGTCACGCACAAGGCCTCCAGGGTGGCCATTTATCCCCCACTACACCATCAGGGAGATGTATGGGGAAAAGGCCCCCGAGAGGCCTGCAGGCATACAAGACTCATGGAAGGCATTAAAGGCTTCATGTCCAGAATGCAGCAAGAAGGGGTGGCAGGGCTTCCTAGCCCCTGTGAAGCCTACCTTGGTCACACCCTCTGGAGACAGATAGGTGATTTTCCAGGGTAAGTAACCAATCCTGGGAAGGGCTAGGCTTTATGTGCCTGTGAATGCTTGCGTGTCGGATAGTTGGGTGAAGACAGGAGTTGGTGGAGGACGTCGGAAACACAAGAGGATGTGAGAGCAATCGTAGTGCAGAAGCCATTGGAGAGAGAGGGTCTGTGGAACTTTGTGAGGGGAGAGTGTTAGGAGTAGGGAGAGCAGAATGCGCAAGATATAGCAGTGGTAGTAGTGAGAGGGAGTCATAGTAGAGGAAGAGATGTAAGAGCGTCGGAGTGAGAGAATAAGAGAAGCTGGTGGTAAGTGCATAGAGAATAACAAGAATAGCAAGAGGCAAGGAAGTAGAGAGAAAGGAGGGAAGAGAAATTAACCAGGGTAGAGCGGTAGTTGGAGGTACGAGAGACAGTAAGAAAAGAACTAAGTTCAAAGGGTGGAGGTGGAAAGGCAGAATGAGAGATCGGAGGGACAGTGGCAAGGTGGGAAGAGAACATCTGAAGAGCCCAGTATAGTAAAGGGCCAGGTATGAGCTGGTGTGAGAGAAGTGAGCGTTCCACCTGGCAGAAGAAGGCACCATCACTAACTCCCTAGATCACTAAGCGGGGAAGGTCAGGGAAAGTTATAAACCCTTAGGGAGTGAGACAGCCATTGAATCTGGGAAAACCACTATTAGCCTTAGTAAGAAAAAAACATTCAGGTGTTACCATTGATTAGTACCAACATCCTGATAAAGACACCTGGGCTAGGAGGGTGGGCAAGACCGGTAAAGTCGAGATAGATGGAAATTGCCCTAGCACCAATTCTCCAAGGACCTGCTTAGCCTCGGGAACTACCTGAAAGTCCCTAGCCTAAGTTGATTGTAAATATCCAATAAACACCCTTGGACTTGACACACGAGTAAGCATGGTCCTTTGTGACGAGCCGTCCCATCACAATCATAATAAAAAGACATATGTACAAGCAGATGTTGATGTGTGAGCCTAGTCCTGCAGCACATACCAAATTACAGATGAGCATGTACAGTCCCCAGTTCTCCCCAACATCTAGTTACGCATATCACAGATATAAAAGTCCCAACCTTCTCGCAAACCAACTCCCACCATTAGATGCACAGTCATCAGTGCTCTTAAAAGCTGAAGGTCTTCAGAAACTGAGGAGCACAAATCTGCAAATGTTGCCCTTTTCTAAAATGTATAAACGGTTTCCAAATTTTCAAAAATGTGTCGAGTGTATCATTTAGAGTTGTTAGAATATAATAAGATGCATTTTCTTAGCCCTAAGCTAATCCCTTTTTGCAACCAAATCCCTGTTCTCTTAATGTTCAAAATGGGGCTGCATTTGTCAGTCATTGAGTAAAACAAAATGTCAATGTGTTTGTGGCTTTTTTTCTGGCAGTCATTACAAGAGAAGACTTGGTCCAAGTGGAGTGCATGTTTTAGCCACCTGGCCTTCACTGATGAACCTAATTTAAATAACATTAAAGGCAGATCCTCCCATTCAATGAAGTAAGAAAATCTGTTTCAATATGGTTTCATTCTCTTAGCTAAATACTATGTAAAGACTGACTGCACTAAGCAGGGGTTAGTTACATCCTGAGTTATAGTGTTCAACCCTTCCATTCTGTTTTAAGCACAAAATGTATCTTTTAAAGGTTGTGCAGATAGGGTGACCATTGTTGGACTAAAGGG
The DNA here is from genome assembly GCF_040938575.1 of Ambystoma mexicanum. Classification (NCBI taxonomy): domain Eukaryota; kingdom Metazoa; phylum Chordata; class Amphibia; order Caudata; family Ambystomatidae; genus Ambystoma; species Ambystoma mexicanum. Next base: position 1,467,025,006 of record NC_090935.1, read on the forward strand.
TAGGCGGGTTCTGTGTTTAAGGACCGCAAACACAAGTCACCGTCCGTGAACTGGTGGAAAGAGCTTGTCATTAAATCCATAAGCAAAGTGGAGACTCTTGGCACAGCAATACCACCTATTGAATATGCAATTTGTCCTGCCCTCTTGGGATTAGGTGTTGGGATTAGGTGTAACATTTGTGTATGACATATTTGTGGTGTTATTTTTTGTAAATGAATAACAAATGGCCTACGTTGATGCAGGCTTTGTATAAGAAAGGACACAGTGAAAAATTCAGGCACTTCCCTTCTCCACTCTCCATGAAATACTGGTTGTGGATGAACCTGAAGTCCGCTCGAGTGTATGATATGCGCAAATTAAATGTCACCTTGGAATTTTGAAACTCTGTCTCAGAATGCTCCATTTTGTTTGAATTATAGCGCTTAGAAGTCCGAGTCTCTAATCGTCTCCATCACTGATGCTTCACAAACTTTCACCCACAACAAGGAAACAACGTGACCCTCCTTATTTTACTATCTCTGGGCGAATGGATGTCTGACCAAATTCAGAAGGCGTTTTACGGGCAGAGCAGTCACAACAGATACTGAATATATTTCATTGTCATCTTTTTCACCCAGAAGGATGGCATAGAGCTCCATGGGTAATCGATGACCGGTGAAATCTTATTGTAGCTATTACTGTAAACCAATAAATGAGCGTGATCGGACAGCTCCACCATATATAATTTCACCCATGCTCCAACATACTTTGAAAATTGTCTGGAGCGTACATTCACGTTTTTATTTTTAACAAGTGTTTGGAAAACTCACTTAACAAATCAATAGTAACATTTGTGGGGTTATGTTTGATTTACCTCTTCCGTCAGTTTAGTGTTCGATTTTTCTAAAGCATCCACCTTTGCCTGTAGGTTATTTACAGTAGCACTGTCATGAATAAAAAAATGTGTTATACTTAGTCAAAGGCACAATTATAACTTATAATACATTAGAAGATTTCAGGTACTGTAAAATATGAAACAGATCCCATGTTGTATTAAGTAAAGAGAAGTAGAAACTGGTTTTAATATGCTACTGCATGCTAAACTCCTGATTCCTAGCACTGTAAGACTAACTGGCTTTTCATTGACCTATGAAGGAAGAGTCAGCCTCTACTGGATTTTAAACGTCAGACTGCTGTATGCATACAAATGTCTTGGGTGAGAGCTGGACTCACTCAATGTACAACAAAACAGTATTGCCAACGATAAACAAGCCTCCTCTACAATCTTCATCTACTCCTGAATGTTCACCAAAGAGAACTTTGTATCCTGGGGCTCTTAGCCCCAAACCATATACGAACAAGCTTGTCTGTACTTCCCAGTAAGCAACTTGGTGTTCACTAAACCCACAATGGCCCAAGCACAAGAAGATTAGGGGATTCCTATTTTCCACTGAAGAAAATCAATTTCAAACTAAGATTTTATGCAAATTCTCAAATTAAATGCAGTAAAATCATGTTAAGAGTTATGCCTTTAGAACTCATTCTGAGATTTTGCTTGCCATTGCTGAACTGAATGCCTCTTTAACATTAGATTTCCTCAGTAGAAACCTGCATACACATTGCTCTGCTTGTCTCTAAATTCAGACAAACAATACTATAAAAACTGCTTTAGGAATGGTCCAGAATGTATCACAGACGTCCACAGGAAAATATATGAAAGTTACCTTAACTGTCTGTTCAGTTCTTCTACGTAATTCTTCTGGTCGAGAATGGCAGTAATTTGTCCATCTCTGGAGGATGAAAAGAGAAGCGGATTTAAAATTTCGATAGCTAATGTTCAAATGAAATCTTGTGTCAATTTCTATTCGAAGTATTCATTTATATAGTGCAACATGCAACCTATAAATCTTTCTCTCTCCATTTATTTATTTAGCATTTTTAGCGCGCGCCAAACCAGTAGGTATCTGGGCGCTGGAGAGCAGGTAATACACCTACATTACAGGGTTACAACAAGCATCCATAGGAAAAAATGTTTGGGCATAAATCATATTACGCATATTTACAAACATAAAATATTTACATATACATTTTTCCGTCAGTACATAATCAATAATATTTACATGTGCAACCTTATTAACATAGGTAATACGCAAATGAGGTAGAGCAGATATATTCATAGGAGCGTATTGTGTAGGATGAGACTGAGCATTTAAGGCACAGAGGATACATACACATTGGAGGTGAGGAGCTAGGCAGTTTTCTGCGGAATGAGGTGTGGGACGGGTCAGATCTAATGTCTAGAGCTTTGATCTTCCAACCTTTCGCTGCCACAACTGGGAACCGGTAGCTAGCACACTTTGCGTCTGATTTCAGAGATATGTTCTCTTCTTGGTATGTTTAGTGCTGCTCGTAGGACGTTGTTTTGAGTGAACTGTAGTTTTTTAATGCTGGTAGTCGAAATAACGGCCATGAGGATATTACAATAGTCGAATTTCGACAGAATGAGGGCCCTTGCTAAGATTACGCAGCTGTCTGCAGATAATTAGGGTCTGCAGGCATTAATGAGTTTGGCAGTGTATGCTGTTGATGAGATTATGGAGTTAAATTCTCTTGCGAAGATTAAGGAAGAATCCAACTACACGCACAACGTTTTAACTTCTTTCGAGATGGCAATGGTATTTCCATCTATTATGAAGTGTTTGTATTTGGGGTCAAGTTTTTTTTTAGGTGTGTTTGGGTGCCTACCAGGAGTAGCACAGTGTTGTCGTCATTTAGAAAAAGTTCATGTTGGGCCATCCAGGATTGCATCATCTGGTACATGTCGTTTAAGATTGAGGAGTAAGTTTTGTATTCTCCAGTTAGGTGGATTAGAATCAGCATATTGTCCGCATAAATTGCATAGGATACTCCACGTTCATCAAGGCGGTCGAATAGCAGCTTGGTGAATATGTTGTAAAGCGTTGGTGACAAGCAAGATCCTTGAGGAATCCCGCAGAGAACTGGGGCAGGGGTGGCGTTAGCTAGGTTTAAGAAAACTCTCATGGTACGCTCGAAGGAATGATTTTATCCAAGCAATGGCATTGGGTAAGAAGTGTGCAACAATGTCCAGGTGTTGGCACAGTATTGTATGATGTACTAAGTCAAATGCCGCAGAGAGGTCCAAGAGATGTAGTATGGCTAGATTTCCATTGTCAATTATGGTGTCCATTTTGGTTTTTTAGGTCGAGGAGTGCAGTTTCTGTCCCGTATATGGGTCGGAAACCTGATTGGCGTACACCCAGGAGATTGTTATTTTCCAGTTGTTCCTCGATCTGGAGGTAGGCAGCGCGGTCAAGGATTTTTAAGAGGAAGGGGACTGTCATGATGGGACGGTAATTGGTAGGGATGCTGGGGTCAAGGGATGGTCTTTTTTTTTTTTTTATAAGCGGGAGGACCCAAGCTTCTTTAAGATTCTTAGGAACTGTACCTTGTGAGAAAGAATTATTGATGAGAGAAGTGATTAATGGGGCGAGTTCTGTGACACAGTCTTTTATGATGGGGGCAGGGCATATGTCGCCTTGACGGTTTGAGGCTGGAGATGATTTTGATGACCTGCGTAGTGGAGACTGGCCTAAATTTGAAAGGAGGGGGTGAAGGCTCTCTCGTGATTGGTGGGTCGGTGTTAATGGCTGACAGTGCTAACTTATTTTTTTTGTTTGCAATTTTGTTTTGGAGCATAGCTATTTTGTCAAGGAGTGCATGCTGTATGTTAACCCTTTAAGTGCCATGAGTATTTCCCCCCCAGTGCCTAGGTTGCTGTAGGGGGTGAGAGAAAATAAGCAAAAAGGGCGAAAATGTTGGGTTTTTTCCAAAAATGCCAATAAAATGATGTACAAAGAAGCCTGTGTTTTTTTCCTTGTAAGAGCTAAGAACAAATGGTTTGCTGTGCTGAGTTCCCCAATTTCCCGGCTTTCAAGAACAGGTTGAGTGGAAACAAAAAAAAAATATTTTGATGTGGTTATCAACCGTTTTGTGAGAGGTAGGCGATTTTGGCCATATTTGCTAATTGGACATGCATGGACGGAATGTAGAAAAAGGTAGGAAAGCCGAATTGGAAGACAGAAAGGCATATATTTCTGAAAAGTAGACAAACTGCCAAGTTTAGGAAGGGGTGATTTGCGTAGGTCAGGCAACAACTAGGTAGGGGAAACTGCCATAGATTGGGGGAAAAGCGGGAAAATGACCAAAAAAAAGGTATGTGTTGGACATGGTTGGCTTGGTACGGCAATCGCTTCTATGAATTCTGAGAAAAGCAATGCTCTGCTACATTCCCCCGACTCTTGCAGTTGGGAAAGCACACATTTTTTGTAGTGTTTTACAAAACAAGCATTACCACAAGCCAAACACTGAGCCATGGTACACAGAGTTTTATGCTCACGGCCTGAACAGACGCATTTAGCATGTGTAAATCGGGAAAACCAATGTGGTGAGGAACGGCAAGCATCCATTTTTTGAAAGAGCACAGGCAGACCTTTTCAAGGGTAGGTGACTTGTACAGGATACAAAAGTGTATGGTGCCTAAAGCAGCGACTAAATGTAGGTCACATTTGGGAAATTAAAGGGTTGTGTGACAAAGGGCACAAGCAAATGGGTCAAATCGTTATGAAAACCACACAAACAACAAATGTTATACCTTCCTGCGTTCCCACAGGTGTCCCGATGAAAACAGTACCTCACATGTGTGGGTGCACCTACCTGGGTGCCAAGGGGAAAGCCTAAAACACAGGTAACCCCAAGTCTGTTTTCACACCTGAATTTGACACTTTCTCCAGACAAGCGCAACATACAGATATGATATGCCTCAGGTGTCCAAGCCACCAAGGAAAACAGGGAACCCCATGAATTTCCGAAAAGAGGACACCCGTGGGAATCCGCAGAGGTATGATTTGTGCAAATCAGCCCAGAATTTATTACCCAGACACCCGCGCAAAATCTGAAATGTGGGGGAAAAAAAGCATTTTCCGCACATTTCACTCGGCGCACCCATCGAAACACGCCGCCAACACACGGCCTACTGTCCCGCGTTCCCACAGGTGTCCCGATGAAAACGGTACCTCACGTGTGGGTGCACCTACCTGGGCGCCAAGGGGAAAGCCTAAAACACAGGTAACCCCAAGTCTGTTTCAACACCTGAATTTGACACTTTCTCCAGACAAGCACAACATACAGATATGGGCCTCAGGTGTCCAAGCCACCAAGGAAAACAGGGAACCCCATGTATTTCCGAAAAGAGGACACCCGTGGGAATCCGCAGAGGTATGATTTGTGCAAATCGGCCCAGAATTTATTACCAAGAAGCCCCGGCAAAGTCTGAAATGTGCCGAAAAAACCCACATTTTTCACTTTATCAGGGGTTCTGGGTAAAACATTCTGGTCCGCTTTGCGCAAGTTGGACCTCTGTGCGTTCACACAGGTGTCCTCTTTTGGGAAATGCATGGGGTTCCCCGTTTTCCTTGCTGGCCTGGACACCATATGCCCAAATCTGTAGGTTATCTCCCCAAACCCTTTTGTGGTCATCCGTGGGTTATCCTTTTCCCTTTGCGGCTAGATTGGTGAACCCACACATGTGAGGTACTGTTTTCGTTGGGACACCTTTGGGAACGCGGGAAGGTATGACATCTGTTGTTGGCAGTGTGTTTCGGTGGTTGAGCAGAGTGAAATGTCTGAAAATTGTGCGTTTTACCCCCAAATTTGGAATTTGCTGGGGGTTCTGGGTAGTAGATTCTGGGCCGCTTTGCGCAAGTCAGACCTCTGTGCATTCCCACTGTTTTCCTTGTTGGCTTCGACACCCTAGGCCCACATCTGTAGGTTGCCCACATGAACAAATTGTGCTGTGGCGAAAGGCTTGGGCTTACCAGCGGGTTACCCTTTTCCTTTTGCGCCCCAAGTAGGTGCACCCACACATGTGAGGTACCTTTTTCGTCGGGACACCTGTGGGAACGCGAGAAGGTATGACATCTGTTGTTGGCGACGTGTTTCGGTGAGTGGACACAGGGAAATGTCTCTGAAATTGGCTGGAAATGCAGACAATTCTCAGACATTTCGCTCAGGCCACCCACCGAAACACCGCCAACAACACATGGCCTACCTTCCCGCGTCTCCACACGTGTCCCGATGAAAACGGTACTTCACATGTCTGGGTGCACCTACCGGGGGCGCAAAAGGAAAAGGGTAACCTACTGGTAACCCCAAGCCTTTCGCCACTGACCATTTTGTTCATGTGGGCAACCTACAGATTTGGGCCTAGGGTGTCGAAGCCAGCAAGGAAAACCGGGAACCCCATGGATTACCCAAAAGAGGACACCCCTGGGAATCCACACGTGCCAAATTGGAGGGGCGGCCCATCTCATGTAGCCCACCCCAGGGGCAGATAAGGGGGGGGCTGTCCTGCACTCCTCCCTGGGCTCAGGTGTCCTTTCCTAGGAGCAGATATCTGGTCCCAGGGAGGGCTGCATGACATGGCACCAACTCCATTGCGTTGGGGGGTGGCGGGTTCAACGCCCCATCCCGTTGGAAAATTCCCTGACCCTTTTGTTTACGAAACTTGCCTTGGCGCAGAGGGGCACATTGATGTGCCCATCTGGCCCCGGGGTGCCCAAACCTTACTGCCCCACCCACTGGGGGGCCTGTCCCACCATTTTTGGGCGCCCTCTCTCCCCTCACATTTGGGCACCCCTGCGCCAGATTAGCACACCAATGTGCCCCTCTGCGCCAAGGCAGATATAGTAAACAAAGAACACAATTCAAAATGGCAGGCTGCCCTTTAGCGGGGACAGAGGGGTCCCCTACACCGCTGTGGAATTTTCTACTGTGAAAGGGGGTGCACCTCTCCACCCCAATTGGAGGGGTGGTGCATCTCATGTAGCCCTCCCCTGGGGCAGATAAGTGGGGGGGCTGTCCTTCACCCCTCCCTGGGCTCAGGCGTCCCTTCCTAGGAGCAGATATCTGGTCCCAGGGAGGGCTGCATGACATGGCACCCACTCCATTGCAGGTGGAGGAGTCCCATTAGAAAATTCCCCGTCCCTTTGGGGTGCCCCACAGCCCCCCCTAAAATGTGTTCCACCATTTTCCATTTTCTTCTTTGTTTACAAAACTTGCCTTGGCGCAGAGGGGCACATTGGCGTGCCAATCTGGCCCCGGGGTGCCCAAACCTTACTGCCCCACCCACTGGGGGACCTGTCCCACCATTTTTGGGGGCCCTCTCCCTCCTCACATCTGGGCACCCCTGCGCCAGATTGGCACACCAATGTGCCCCTCTGCGCCAAGGCAAGTTTCGTAAACAAAGAAAAAAATGAAAAATGGTACACTACACTGTAGGGCGGGCTGAGGGGCACCCTAAACCGCCAGATAATTTTCTAATTTAATGGGGGGGGTGACCCTCTACCCCCCCACACCAAATGCAGGGGGGCATCTCATTCAGCCCTCCCTGGGGGCAGATGCCCCTTCCTAGGAGCAGATATCTGCCCCCAGGGAGGGCTACAAGGGGTGCCCCCATTTCCCCTTGGGGAGAGGGCCACCCCCCCCTTTTCTGTAAAATATATCCCTGGTGGCTAGTGCCTCCCCACTCCCACTCAAAATTCCCTTTTTGTTTTTGTGCTTTTCCTTTTTTATTTTGCCCCCTTCCCTGGGGGCAGATGATCAGCCATCTGCCCCCAGGGTTGTACACATATGTGCCCCCATGCTTTGGGGGCCGGGAGGGGGCGAGGGCTGCTTACTATAAGCAGCCCCCACTTCCCCCCCCCGCATTCAAAGACATCCCTGGTGTCTAGTGTGCATTGCTGCCCGCGCATCGAGCGCCCTGCGCCCAATCCGCGGGCAGCAATGCTGTCACACAGGGTGTCCTTGGAAAGGGGAGAATCTCCCCTTTCCAAGGACACCATTTCCGAAAAAATCCCTGGTGGCTAGGGCACCCACACCTCCTCCCCCCTTACCATCACGCATTCTTTTTTAAAAAACAATTTTTTGCCCCCTTCCCTGGGGGCAGATCAGCCATCTGCCCCCAGGGTTGTACACATATGTGCCCCCATGCTTTGGGGGCCAGGGGGGGATCCCCCTCCCCACCCCAAGTCACAAACGGATCCATGGTGGTCCAGTGGGTTGCTGGTCACGGATCGAGCGCTCTGCGCTGATCCGTGACCAACAATGCCTCATATATGTGGTGTCCTTGGAAAGGGGAGTACCTCCCCTTTCCAAGGACACCACTTTTTCCTCTATCCCTGGTGGCCTAGTGGCCTCCAAACCCCCATGCTTTGGGGCCACGGGGTGAAGGGGGGCTGCTTACCTAGTAAGCAGCCCCCCCTCCCCCACGTCACAAACAGAACTGTATTGATCCGGTGACATTGCTGCCCATGGATCGCGCGTCCTGCGCCCGATCCGCGGGCAGCAATGCCACACAATAGGTATCGTTGGAAAGGGGAGAATCTCCCCTTTCCAACGATACCCACCTCGATCTCTGGCTTGAAATACAGCCGGAGATCAAGGCGGAGAAAGGTGAACACTCACCTTCTGTTTTCACCGCAGCAGCCCGAAATGACTGCTGCAGTGAAAATTATGTTCACGCCGACATGCTTTACGCATGCTGACGTTAAACTGAAGGTAATCCAGCCCCCTGGCAGTGAGGGGGGACCTTCCCCTCACATAGCCCGAGGGTTGGATTATAGTTTTGAGCGATCCCCGCTTTGCAGGGATCTCTCAAAACAAGGTGCCAAAAAGGACGAGCTATTTCGTCCTTGGCACTGTGCATGCACTTCCAAGGACGAGATATCTCGTCCTTGGCATTTAAAGGGTTAACACACCAGGTTTCATCTTTCTAACAGGTATCGGGTGGGCTGGTACGAGACTCAAGTTCCCTCAGGATGGTGAATAATTCCTTACTGCTAGATTTGGCGTTTGCTATGCGCTCATTGTATGTAGCGTTTTTAGCTAGCAGTATTGCTTGTTGGTATTTTTTGGCGGAGGAGATGAATAGATCCCTGTTCTTCGATAGTGAGGCTTTCCAAGTTGATTCAGCGTCTCGTTTAATCGACCTAAGATTCTTGAGATCAGGTGTGAACCAGGAGTTCAAGTGAGCTGTCTGTTTTGGTTTGCGAAGTTTGAGTGGGGGAATTTTGTCAATGCTTGGAGGATGGTGGCGTTGTTTTAGCTCCACCACGGCTGAACGGTTGGCGTGGGAGTAGGTACCTTCAGTGATGGGGCCCAATAGAGGGAGAAGGTTAGTGTGTTTGATGTTGCGCATGTTTCTTGCACGGGTAGTTGGGGTTAAGTGTGGAACAGTTTTGTGTTGGATTTGTTTGGGGATAGTGAATGTGATGATGTTATGGTCTGACCAGGGGCAAGGGGAATTAGTCATAAGGCTGGTTGATACATTTAGGTCGGCAAGCCAGTCTAGGATGCGGCGTGTGTCATGGGTAGCTTGTTCAATATGTTGAGTAAGTCCAAGAGCAGCCATTGTGTTTTGAATGGTCGTGGCATTGGGATCTAGACTGTCAGAGGCCAAGATTAAAGTAGCCTAAGATGATGATTCTAGTAGATGGTTTAGTGTTTTTTTGAGAGTAGTAGAGTTATGTCCTCATCAAAGGTTTGTAATGGTCCAGGTGGTCGGTATATATGATATGATTTGCATGGTGGTAGTTGCGGTATTGGGGTAGGATTGTTTGATTGAGAGAAGTTCCCCAGATGTGAAATCTTGCGCATGTGTTTCTCTGATGAAAGGTCAGATTTAGTGATCAGGGCAACTCCACCTCCTTTGGTGGTGGTTCCATCTTTTCTGCAAATTGTGAATCCTTCTGGTATGGCTAATGAGAGTGCAAGGCCTGCTGCAGGGTGCAGCCAGGTTTCTGTGACCACTAGGAGTTCAAGGTGGTTGGTAGTTATGAGGTCAGATATGTTGAGGGCATGTGCTAGGAGTGATCTAGCATTTATGAGACTGCCTTTGATGGTAGTTTCGCTGACGGTGGTAGCTGGGGTGTTGTGTGATGGGGAAAGGGTGGTGTGGCTCAATGCATCATTGGGCACGGTGGGATTGCTAAGCGTTGGAGTGATGTTGGTAGGACCGGGTATCAGTTTAGGCTCAGTGGCCGTAGTAGGTTGTTGGTTCCATCTGCTGGGTTTGGGTTGCACAATCAATTTTGGGCTAGGCGCGATCAATTCATGGTTATGCATGGTTAATTCAGGGCTGTGCCCAATCAATTTAGAGCTAGGAAAGAAATTCAGGGCTAGGCAGGGTCAATTCCAGGCTGGGCACAATCAGTTCAGAGCTGGTCATAATGAGTTCAGGGCTAGGTACAGATAGTTTAGGGCCAGGCATGGTCAAATCAGGGCTGGGCACAATCAACTCCGCGCTGGGCACGATCAACTTCAGGCTAAGCACACATAATTCAGGGCTAGGCACCATCAATTCAGGGCTAGGCACCATCAATTCAGGGCTAGGCACCATCAATTCAGGGCTAGGCACCATCAATTCAGGGCTACGCATAGTCGAATCAGGGCTAGGCACCATCAATTTAAGGCTAGGCAGAATCAATTTGTGGCTAGGCACATTCGATTTTGGGCTAGGCATGATGAATTCGGGGCCAGGCATTGTCAGTTCGGGGCCAGGCATTGTCAATTCGGGGCCAGGCATTGTCAGGCACAGTCAATTCGGGGCCAGGCACAGTCAATTCGGGGCCAGGCACAGTCAATTCGGGGCCAGGCACAGTCAATTCGGGGCCAGGCACAGTCAAATCGGGGCCAGGCACTGTCAAATCGGGGCCAGGCACAGTCAAATCGGGGCCAGGCACAGTCAAATCGGGGCCAGGCACAGTCAAATCGGGGCCAGGCACAGTCAAATCGGGGCCAGACACATAATAATTTAGCAATTATATTGTGCTATGCATCCTCAGGTATCCGAGCGCTGCTTATTATTACCCACGGTGTGTGGTGCTCCTTTATCGACCTCGGAAGGATGAAAGGCTGAGTTTGGCCCTGCTGGGATTCGAACCTGCGTCAGCAGGCTCTGCACAGATGTCAAAGCATGCACTCTACTCACTGTGCTATCGGACCAGCATATCGGGGCCAGACACATTCGATTTGGGGCCAGGCATATTCGATTTGGGCCAGGCACACTCAAATCAGGGCCAGGCACACTCAAATCATGGCTAGGTATAGTCATATTAGGTCTAAGCACAATCAAATCAGGGCCAGGCACAATTAAATCAGGGCCAGGCACAATCAAATCAGGGCCAGGCACAATCAAATCAGGGCTAGGCACAATCAAATCAGGGCTAGGCACAATCAAATCAGGGCTACGCACAATCAAATCAGGGCTAGGCACAATCAAATCAGGGCTAGGCATAGTCAGATTAGGTCTAGGCACATTCAATTTAGGACTGGGCATAGTCAAATCAGGGCCAGGCACAATCAAATCAGAGCTAGGCATAGTCGGATTAGGTCTAGGCACATTCAAATTAGGGCTGGGCACATTTGATGAGTTGAGGGCTAGGCGCAGTGAGTATAGGGCAAGATGGATTACAGTCAGGGATAGTCATAATCAGTTCATGGCGTGAATTCTTGGAATGCATGATGTCCGTGGGTTTTGTTGTAATAACGAATTAGGCCTACTGGCCATGTTGCAATCATGGAAGCTTGGGCAGGTAGAATACTCTGGAGGTGTAACGTGCATTGCATTGAATGAGCAAATGAGGGATACTTCGGACGGAAGCATACCTTTGTTGTGGTGAGCAAAGGGTTAAGGAGTATTTCCGGGCAGCAACGCGTTGTCTTGAAGTGTTGCTTTGTATTTTGGGTGGAAGCTAGCGGGTTCGGCCGTTAGCTGGTGCGTTCCAGAGCTGTGTGGAAAGGTCTGCAATGTAGGCGACTTGCTGGGAGGTTGTGGGGGCAAGAAAGTACCTGCAGCGTCGCTGTATCCCTGTGGAACACGCAGTTCGCTTTCCGGTTTCATTGCAGTTGAAGCACACGCAAGCAAACAAACATTGCCTGTAGTTGACGAGAGCGGCCGTTGTGAGCAGGATCCCTATTTCGCGGGGTAAGTGCGGCGATGTAGCCTTCAGGGTGAGTCGTGGGCTGGTAGGTAGCATGCATTGCATCAGAAATAGTTTCCGGTATCTTGTTTTGCTGCAAGTTAGTTTTTGGGCATATAGTTACAATGGCTGTAGCCAGCATAGGGCACTTCAGCTTTCTTTGCGAATGGGAGTTGATTTTGATGTTATAGCTTGTGAATGGTTGAGTTGGATTGTGTGCAATGGGGGATGTAGGATCCTTGGTAGCTAGCGTGCTTTGGTATAACATTTGCATATTGTTATTATGTGGATGCTGTGTTGGAGGTTTCTGAATGTACTTGAAGCGGTTTAAGCGTTGATAGGCCATATCTGTCAGGCGGGATGCGGTTAGCGTTCTGCAGTGACCTGTGGACCCTTCATCTCGAGTGCAGGGGTATGATTTAAGTGGTGAAGGCCTGGCAGTTCTCAAACCCAAACGCGCAGTACGCTGGGCGTGTGTGGAAGTAGGGGTGGGTGGTGTAGAAGTACAGTTGTGGGAGCTTACCTCATATGTGTCTGCACAGGTAGCTGGTGAATTGTCCAGTTGTGCTGGTAATAGGTTGAGCAGAGTGTCCATGCCTTCATTGGCCTGACAAGGCCAGACAGGAAGCAGCATTGTGAGTGTGCCTTTGGAGGGGGCCGGCTTCGCCAGCCCGCTTGTCTCCATTGGTCCACTTGTAGGATGCAAGGGCCAATCACACAGGATGATGAAGGCAGGTAGTTTAGAAGGCAAAGGTGTGAATGCCAAGGTGGCAGCCATCTTTACACCACTTTCCCTTCTCCCTTCCTTGCTGTTTGAATCTCGCATTCCGTCTGGATTTCGCATTTTGTCAAGGATACTTGCTTTGCAGATGGTGCTTGCAGGCTGTAGGCTCCTGGGTGCAGTGGAGGTCATGGCAGTTGCAGTTCTGTTTAGTTTTGCTGCATTTCCAGCAGGCAGACTTGCTCCACACAGGGCCCCTGGTACTGCTGTTGTGGGTGCTGGATGGTGCAATGGCCGACAGGGCCAGACAAGAAGCAGCCTTGTGAGTTTGCCTTTGGATGGGGCCGGCTTCGGCTGACGGCTTGTCTCCATTGGTCCACTTGTAGGATGCAAGCGTCAATCACACAGGATGATGAAGGCAGGTAGTTTAGAAGGCAAAGGTGTGAGTGCCAGGGTGGCAGCCATCTTTACACTACTTTCCCTCCCCCTTCCTTGCTGTTTGAATCAAGCATTTCGTCTGGATTTCATATATCTAAAACGCTTAAGTATGTTTCCGTACTCAGCTGATGCAATTTATCAGTGTTAGGTTCCCCTCTGCTGTCCAAATTGCAAAGTGTACCTCTGTGTGCCCTTCCAATTCAACAACAGCTATCATTTTAACAAACAGAATGAGCACTTTTCTACACATTCACCTTCTACTATCGCAAACATTCAGAATAATTTCAAGTTACTTCTTTCCACCCCCACTTCTTTTCACACAGGGCACGGCGGTTCCAGTGTCAATGAACAGTTAAATACTGGCTCAACGTTTCAGTCTCTAAAGATCGAAATGCTGTAGGACGAATTCCTCATGAGCTAAAACTGAAAGTAGGTGCTGTAATTATGCTAATACGCAATCTTATGCCATCACGGGGATGCTGCAATGGAACAAGTTTGACAAGTACGAGTATAGAAAGACACATTATAGAGGCCCGTGTAATTGATGGAACTTCAATACTGCTCTTATACCGCACATACCTCTCATTCCATCTGATAGAAACATGCCTTTCAAATTCAAAAGAACAGTTACCTAAACGTTTAGCCTTTTCAATGACCATTAATAAGTCACAGGGACCCAAGACCCTTCCTGGAAGCGATTAGTGGCAATTCCGATATTTAAGAAGGGGGACAGAAGTGACACTATGCATTACTTACCGATATTGACCTTTAAGATATGCTACAAAGGCATATGTAATGCTGGGAACAGCTACTATGTCATGAATTGCATTATGTACCTAGAATTTCAAAAGCTCAAAACGTCATGCCAGATTGGCCTGCAGCCACATATGGAATATTCCTATTGATGTTGGCAGTGATGCATTTAACAAACAGAATATTCCTATGGGCATGAACAAATTAAATATTCCTGTTGACAGATACATTTCACAGACTGACACTACTGACTTGGAAAGCCTGGTCTTTTGGCCAGCCTTGTCTTTTCAAACAATTGAAAATATATAAAACATAACTGAATATTTCAAAATACATAATAGGGTTAATGTGATCACTGGAAGACAAAAAAAGATTGGTGCGTTTAAAATAAATTCAGTTGCGTCTTTATGTGAAAAGCACATGCTAAGAAGAGGTCAGAGCAAAAGGTTTCACGTCTAACATGAACGCTTGCAAATTGTTTCTCAAAACAAATGAGTTCCATGGTTTGATATAATGAGTGCATGATCATATATCATTGTTATTCAAATGTAGCAGCAGCAATATTTGTTCAACAAAATAATTATTTTGGAAAGATTTAATTGCACACTGCAGAACAAAAACAACCTGGGCTGCAAACATACACAATGTTTATGTGAACAAATAAGGCCAACCCTCAAGCTAACAAATCAATCAAGTTCGAATGTTTAATTAGGAAAGACTGACGGCCAAAAATGATTTGCTATGATTAACAAACACCATATTTTTCAAACATGCTAGTTCACATGCAAGAAACCGATAAGGACAAGACTGGCTTAATTTCAAATGTAAACAAACAAGATGGCCAGTTCTACTGATTACATAAATGATAATTAGAATTGGACTGGCTAACTGGGAAACGGGGAGTATGACTTTGCTGTTATAAACCAGCTGTTCAGACAGTTGTAAAGGAGTTCCTGACATTTAATCAAAGGCTAGGACACTGGGCCACAAACAGACAAGGCCTGGCAGAAACTACTGAACCACAAGATCCTGACCTGCCTGGGTAAGGAGACAAGTACAAACTAATGATTAGGCCAAGACTATAATTGTAGCATAGGAGCAAAAAATACACTGTGGCAATTATTCCAAATTCTTATTTGTAATGCTTGATTCAGTAATTTGGAGGCTAAATTACACAGCTAAACTGCCTTGGAAACGAGCAGAAAACAGCTTTCCTATGCCTACACTCAGACAGGAAGCTGCTCATGGGCCTAAGAATGGTCACTTTGCCAATTTTCTACATTCTATGATTGTCAGGTACTATTTTGGTGGCTGAAATAAGCTATTTTTGCCCATTCTTCCAAAGTATAATTTACCCATGGAAGGACCCTAGAGGGACACCATCATGCATTTTGGTTAGGTCAATCTTCCCAGTGCCGGAGACGCACTGAGTTTAGGGTGCTACTGAGTCCTGGCACAGTCTCCATATATAACTTGTATTTCCCTGTGTACTTCTTTATGTAAACATAAGTGGATCCATCTAAACACAGAGGCAGGGCATGAGGAATTCTTTACCCGTCATCTTTTGAATCCATGGCTCTAGATCGCTTTTAAGTTTTTCTTAGTCAACTATCCATAGAAGCCATGGACTTGACAAATGAGTTATCAACCCTTACACCGAATTGAATATCTAGAGGTTGGTCTGTATAATGTCAGTATGATTTTAAGTTTTACTGGGCCACAAGGACTACACACACATTGTTGCTTGGTTGTTGGTAGTTTTAACACTTTGAAAGTGAATAGAAAGGTAAGACATTGGGCATCTACTCAACCACTATATTGCCAATATTAGGAAATCTATATTGTTTATTTATTCCATTATTAATGCACATATATTATCTCTACAAGAGAATGAATATACATAAATGCTTAACAAAACTGTGAAAGCATTATTAATGTCTACGTAGGAGTATAAAATACAGTATAATACAAGTGCAAACACTTGTTGGTAGACCCACAACAACATTGCTATTCAATAGTAGGCATGTCAGTTGCTCAGGGGTAGTAGTTTCTCTGACACTAAAGCGCAGAGACCCAAGTTTCTCCAGAACCCTGCTTTGGGTACAGCACTGTTCTCTGCTGCAAAATCTGCCACAGCCTCAGGTGGTTATTTAGACTGCAATTGGGGTGGAGGTTAGGCTCTGGCATGCACTGAACGATGTAAATTATAACATATCGCAGACTCAATTTACTCCACATCAAAATGCTGTAATTTTCCTGAGTGCCATTAAGAATCATTTTGAACTACAGCCCAACAAGCCCCCTCAGGTATTTTCTTAACAGCAGAACACCATAATCTGAAGTGATTTAGGTTAAGTAGATTTATCGAAAATGCCACAGCTTCTAACTGACTTACTGTTCAGATGAATTTCAAAAATAAACCCGGAATGGGGCCTAGTGCCCTAGTCATCAGTTCCAAAACATACTTTTCAGGTAGGCTTACTATTGGATTGGACTATGCCAAAGGTTGCAGAGTTCCAAAAGTCCCCACTACACTAAGAAAGGCTTAGGGGCAGATCCAAGACTAGACTACCACAGATCTGAGTCAGGAAAGGGAGATGTGGCAAGAACTTTACACCCATGTAACCCTGTGGAGAATGGGGGTGGGTGGAACAGTAAGTTAACTTACCCCCCCCCAATTCTGATTTTCCCCAGACACCACTTAAGAGGTTCCTGATTCAGTTGGAGAGATGTCCTTCTGTGTTTGGTCCAGTCGAGTGAGGCCAAGGTGCAGAGGTTGCTTTTGGGCACAGGATTCAGTTTTGGTCGCTCGCAGTACCGTATTGAAGTTCCAGAGACTGGCCAGCTGCTCACCCTTGCCACAAAAGGACAAAGACTTCTGCGGAGCTGGTGAACTCAAGAGACCTCCAAGGAGCCAAGAAGACTGATGGCAACAGGAGTCCCAATGTTCAGGCAGTGACAGACTATCTTCGGTTGGTGTATTTGTATTTGTATTTATTTATTTATAATGCGCACCAAACCCAGGGGTAGCCAGGCGCAAAGGCAGCAAGAGGGTTGCAAAACTTAGTTACATACAGTAGGGTGAGGTCCAGCTGCGGTTACAGTGCCGGACGTATCACGCCAAATAGGAAGGGTAGAACAAACACTATAAGCAGTACTATATACATATTTACATTCAATGAGGTAAGGAGCCACATGGTAGTGGCACATCTGGGCATCGGAAGGTCATTATGAGTCGAGAGATTTGAGCCAGTGGATAGTCCTGGCTCTGAACTGGTGGTAGGGTAGGTCCTCCCTGCAGGTAGGAGGAAGGGAGTTCCAGAATTGCGCTGCTTTTACTGGGAAGCTATTGTCTCCAGACATTGTACGTTTGAACCTGGGCACCAGAAGAAGGTTGGAATTGGCCGTTCTCGAGTGGCGAGAGAGGGTGGGTCTAGTAAATCTGGTGATGAGATATTGAGGGGCTGCTTGGTGGAGGCATTTATGAATCAGAGATACCGATTTAAGGAATATCCTGTCCTTGGTGGATAGCCAGTTGACAGATCTTCTGGAATTTGAGATATGGGCTTTCTTCGGGATACTGAGGGCCGCTCTAAGGTCGTTATTTTGGAGGATTTGGATTTTATTTGAGATATATTTGTTACAACCTACATATAGAGCGTTGCAGTAGTCCAACTTGGACAGGATCAGCGCCCTGGCCAAGGTGGTACAGTTGGTGGGGGAGAGAAAGGGTTTGGCTGCCCTAATGAATTTGCAAGTGTAGGAGGTGGCGGAGGCCATTGCATTCACTTGTTTGCTGAAGGTAAGGGTGGAATCTAGATAGAAGCCGAGGGTTTTAACCTCCTTAGCTACCTTGATCTTGTTATCGTCAATTATGAACGATGAGTATTTGTGGCCCAGCTTGTTGAGGTAGTGTGTAGAGCCTAGAATAAGGAGTTCCGTTTTGTCATCATTCAGGCATAGACCATGCGAGGCCATGCCTGGATGATGAGGTACACTTTATTAACAAAGGCCAAATCCTTGTCGTAATCCCCCGACAACGGGATGAGGATCTGGGTATCATCGGCGTAATTAGTGTAGGTGATACCCAGATCGTCTAGATCATCGAAAAGGGGCTTTGTGAAAATGTTATAAAGTGTAGGGGAGACGCAAGATCCTTGAGTCACGCCGCAAGTGATAGGTGTAGGGTCGGCTGCTGCTGACAATGAGAAGACTCTCATCGTGCAGTTATTGAGGAAGGATTGGATCCAATTGGTTGCTTCTTGAGAGAACAAAGGAGCAGGCCCTACGTGACCTGTGTTGGGAGCAGAAGGCTGAAAATGCAGGAGCAGGCATCTTGTAGCAGAAGTTGAAGATACCCCAAGTTCCAAGGATGCACTCAAAAAGGCAGCGACTACAGTGAGATAGACCCAGAGAAAGGTGTTCAGTCCACCGGCTGGTCGAGGGACACTTCTGAAGGCTCTGCAGGCACGGATCATCAAGCAGAGATTGAGGGTGGTTGTTTCCACCTGTCTAGGGGTTGAAGCACCAATGAGGGCCTTCTTGAGATCAGGTCAGAGGACCAAGTCTTCACCGGCACTTGGCTTGAGGAAATGCTGGTGAGCTGCAACGGTTGTCCTTTGGTTGTTAACAGTCTGGTGCACTTCTTCGTAGCAGTAATGGCTCAAACGATGATATGTCGAATGGCAGCTTGAGGAGTCCATTTATCCAGGATTTGGAATGGAAGCGCACCCAGGTCCACCACTGGCAAGGATCTGCATCATACAAATAAAATACTTCCAAGGTTGCCCCTGCAAGAACCACGTGCTCTCGCTTTGATCAATGAATGAGCTGAAGATACTTTAAACTCATCATATGTATTAAACAATTTATTTGGTCATTACTCTATCACCTTAGAAAATACATATGTAAACAAGACACTGGGTATGATCATGGAGGCATCTATGAGGTCTGATGCTCAAGTCGCGCATGTCACAAAAAACTGCCTATATCATCTTAGAATATTAAGGGCGATAAAGCCCTACATTAGTGAAGAGAACTGTACGACAATAGTCAGAGCAATTATACTACCACGGCTGGACTATGGAAACTCACTAATGCTTAGTGCAAATAAACAGTGCACCACAAAACTCCAACACATACAAAACAATGCCATCAGGATTATCAAGCAGAAACCCAAGACTGAACACATTAGTAATGACAGAAGGGAACTTCATTGGCTCAAAGTGGAAGACGGTATTGTTCAAGGCCATGACGCTGGTCCATAAATGCCTTTATGGGAAAGCCCCAGCATACCTCAAATCAAACATTTCCATATGTGTTCCAGGTCGCTCATTAAGATCTGAACACACAGGCCAAATCACAGGAGCTGCCCACAAAAGATCCAACGGAATGGGCAAGGCTTTTCCCAAATCTGCAGCTGTCAAATGGAATAGTCTGCCTGTAGATCTACGACTAGAAACTAACCTTTTGTGCTTCAGGAAAAAGCTGAAAACCCTCCTCTTCAAATAACTCCAGAACTACACTACCGTCTATATATTGTCCCGTCTCCATGTTAGTCTCCTTGTTGTCTTATGTGTCTTATGTGTCTTTATGTGACGCCCTGATACCTGAGGGCGAGCTGCGTGATACAAATAAATAAAATTAAAATAAAAAATATAAAAATATAAAATGTAGGCAGTGTGATAGAATGGGTTTAAAGTTGCCTATGCATTTTGGATGTAATCCGTCCTCAGGGCTGAACCTTTTAGTAATGATAGGTTACAGTATTCATCAACATCAGAAACATTTTTTTTAAAACAAGTGTGGACATACAGAGAAACATAAAAACAAATAGAATACGGTCAGTAAATCCAGTTGGTGTTCACATCGTCACAGTCGTTGTCAACATGTCATCACAGTATTTACCATCTGTGATGCTGGAAATGCATTGGAGGGACACAGCCTCTGAATCCTTGTCCTTTATTGCTTTTTATCATGTGTTCTGACTTGTTTTCCACACAGGAGTTCATGTGGGACTCCTGGCGGTGTGGCTCCTCCTGTATTTGGTTTGGTGAACAGACTCTTGGGATATCCTTATGGCACCCATGGGTGGGATCACGGCCCAGTGCCCCTAGTGTATGTTTTTGGGCACCTGTGTGTGGCTCACAGAGCAGGGTACGGGCTGGTGGCAGCTTCATGCTGAATTGACAGGTGCCCTGAGCGTCCTCCATTTTTGGATGCCCAGGCCCCGTCATTGGAATCGGTGGATTCCTGATGTTGACAAGATGGCCCCTGTGGCCTCTTGCTTTCCATCACCTGTTACCTTGTTTCCCGGAGTCTCGGTAAACCCAGACTATGTCCCTTCCCCCTGATTGGCTGTTGGGTGGAAGTTCCATATATGGTGTTGTTGGGAAGTCGAGGCCAGACTGGCTTGAGCCTTCCCAATGACTGTAGGTTGTGGGTACACCCGTGGGGTGGGACCTGGGTATATGGAGTGTGTGACTAAAACACATTCTGTGTTATGGTGTCTTGTATCTGGCGTTTGACACATGACTGAGACAGCCCTGCCCGAAACTGGTATGAATGCAGTGCGTAGTGCTGAATGGCAGAGTGCTTGTCCGAATCCACATTCTGTGTTGAGAGTGTCTGGATGGAGAAGAATGGCCTGAATGCACAGTGCGTCTGATTGGCAGACTGACTGCCTGAATGCCCTTCTGAGTGATTGGTTGCCTGAGTGTGACCCAGCAGAATGAATGGGAGATCAACAGTATATCTGGGGGCCTCTCACTGCTAGAAATCGTTCAGAAGCTGAAGTTGATACTTGATGCTTACTCTCGTAGCCGAGCCGGAAGAAGGTGAACCGTTGTTTCCTTCTGTGTAATCTGAAAGCTGCTGTGTCTTCAAGAACTGATCCAAGAGAGGACATGGTTAGAATTCTCCCCCGAGCTACGAGGGACCATAAGTGCCCCACTGATCTTTGCCAAAGCTCCCTGGTAGACAGACGTACGAAAGGCTGCCGACCGGAGAAGGGGACCGCCGAGGAGAACAAAGAAGTACTGGACAGCTGTCCACCGTCGACGACCGCCGTCGCAGTGCTCCCTTTGCCTCAGAACATTTGATCCAAGGACTCCCTTGTTCATCACCGTCAACCGCTTTCGTCCTGCCAGAGAAAGTCGAGGGCGTCGATGACAAAAGAGAATCCGCTAGTGTGTTTCTCGACACTTAAAGACCTCAAAGACACCGACAAAGCTTCTGAAGCCAGCCGTGTTCATGTCCCGTTCGCCGCCGCCAGAGGCCGAGGACTGGGCAAAACTTCTTCACGGACCAACACTTGCGCCTGGCTGCACAGCAGAGGCAGAAATGAACTACTAACATTTAATGCTGACACCTCAACACTAATAGACCAGGTGTTCTGTGCCATAGAATCTATGATCTATTGAGCCAACGTGCCTCCAGGCGTATGCTCTGCACGTTTGCCAGACGGCTGATTTTTCCACCGTCCGTATCACACTCAACCTAGTTCAAAGAATTTGATGTCCCACCCACATCAAATATAAGGCCTATTGTGAAGAAATCATCTGTCCTGAAGATGGCCATTACACCAATTTATGTATGGACACTTGAGACAATGTCCAATCCATCACCAGGCCGAAACATGTCGACACCTTATATCTCAACCAATGTCTAATTGTAGGCGTTGTCTGGAATTACCTTTAGGAGTATAGGGTATATTGATTCACCCATCTCTCCCTTTCTTCTTTACCCTGTGCCTTTTTTCTTTTCCTTTTCTGGTGCAACAGTTAGATACAGTCTGTATTTGCGCCTCTTTTGACACTGTTCTGATGTATTAACTGCCTTTTAGCTCTTTTTTAAAATGTATATGATTAAAATTATATTTTCCTCACCTGTCTTTGTGTTGGGCTATTTTTACAGCTCTTGGTTCATGAACAGCATGCATTGTTTTGATTGTAAAATGTTTAGCTGTTTGCTTTATTTGATGTGACCATAACTGTTCAATCCCTTTTGCTAGAGTCGAAGCAGTGAGGGGTAATCAATTCTCAGTGCCCCTTGAGGCACCTCTGTTTTTTGCACACGTTTTTTCGTCCCATTTTGAGAATTGTTCCCCCAGTAACAAAAATGTTTGGGATTTGGCCCTATTTTTCTATTAACTGTATCTTCATTTACAGGTTGCCCAGGTGGGGGGGATCCTCATACAGGACTATGCCTGACGGTAGGGGCTCAGTATTCTTCCAACTGTCTTACCAACTTGTCTTCCTCCTAAGCCTATGGTTGATATCATTTTGCTGTGTTGATTTATATGTTATTTGAACTGAGTACAACTGATGCATTTTAAGGGAATCAGAGTAATCGTGGTACCACCTAGGACTGTATATATTTACCATTTTAGAATTATCGGAGCACAAAGTGTATTATCGTGATAGTGTATATAACCTTGAACCTTATTTATATAAAGAGCTGTGGTTTTCCCTAACAGTGTGTGGACATTCCCTTTTTGGGAGCTTGGGGACTACACTGTACTTAAGAATCAGCCCGCATCACCTCCTGAGAAGCTAGGCCTTGATTGCTCGACCACGATACCAATAATAGAGAATCTTGACTGGAGTCCTCTGTGCCTCTCCTCTGCCATATAGAGAGCAGGAGTACAGACGCCACCCTCCAGTGGTTGCTTTACACCATCAAACCTCAAACACTCCATGTTCAAAACTAAATGAGAGAATAAAGAAAATCAAGATCTTCTAGTTCAATCTACACTCTGTCATGATGTAACTCAATCCGAAAATAAGCATCATACATATTCACCTGCGTCTTTAGTAGGTCCTGCTCAGTAGCCAGGATCTGTTTCAAAATCATCAGCATCTTCGTGATCAGAAATAACAATGGTGATATTTTGAGTGGGATCCTTGTCCCCCCCACCCCCAATCTGTGTGAGTATTCATATCTCAAAAATTCTGGTAATGCATAACATTATTAAAGCTCAACACATGCCTACGGGAAATATGAAGAAAATAATGTGGATACTCAAGTCTGTATGTCTTCCCAAGAGTGCCAAAAGCAGGAAATTGAAATAAAAATAAAAACGAAAATGATGATTTAAAATATAGTACATGAAGGGATACATCGCCACCATGGTCAGGCATGACGTACCCTTGGGCCAACAGAGGTGCCCAGATATGGGAAAACAATGCAGTTAGCATGTCATCATGATCCCCATGACCACATGGAGTAAGGGTTGGGTAACCTCTGTGGATCAAAACAATTTCTTAACTGAACGTTATATGTATAAAACAATTATGCAGCAATACAACAAGTGAACAAGACCGGGTGTATTAACTCCAATCTAAAAGTCTTCAAACCATAGGTGGATGCACACATTTTCTGGTGAAGAAGTCAGAACCCTGATGAATCCAATTTACAAGAAACAAAAAATGTCAATCTCTTCATTGATCCCCTATGGCGCCATAGAGTCAAGTCTATCAATCCAGTATGTTTCTCGTTGGTTGAGTCTTTTAGCTAAGTCTTCATGTGGGCTTCTTCTGGCCACCACTTCCAGTACTTGAAAATGTATTCATGCAATGTTGTGTTTTTCCTCCATCCAGTGTCGTGCCACTGCTAAATTCTTGTTCTTGGTTTGTATGCATGACCCATGTTCATTTCAGCGTTGCTGAGACTGCCTTTTCAACTAGTAGTGGCTATACAATCATTGGGCCACTGGCTACACATTCTGCCCAGCAACAAACATATGACCTGGATGTGGACTGGGACCACAGTACCAGCCCCACAGACTAGGACTTTACCTGGAAAGTAGAAGCTTCACCCATGAAAGGGCATTCCATATATTGCAATTCCAGACCCGAGAGGGCGGGAAGAAAGCCAAAAAACACATGGCCAAAGGACAGGCGAAATATCTCATGGAAGGGCCCTTCTAGAGTATATGGCATTCTTTGTGTCATTGTGCAATAAAATGTATAAATGCATGAGTAAAAAGTCAAACCCAGTAGAAAAATATTCACTGACACCAGCCCAACCTGGACACATTGCAGGTACAAAAGAAAACGATAGAAGGATACAAAGTACCCTAGCTGCATTTCCCTGTAAGGTGATGTGTACAGCTTTAAAAATGCAAGAAATCCACTAGGGGGGGGACTGTCTCAAGTACTAATATTGTTACGGACTGATACGTTTCCAGAATAATAAGAGCACAAAGCAAGGGATGTACCTCCAAAAGGTCAGGTTAGCAGTCACAACAAAGCAAAAAGAAAGGGTGTCCAATAGAAGTCTATGGGAGGCAAACATCTCAAAGAAAATCTTTCCTAGCACTTACCATATGCTAATCTGACTCCAGATTGACATTCTTAAATCTATAAAGCCATTCCTTGTATTTATACATGATTCCACAGTAGCCACTGCAGGTCTACCTGCTGGAGAAACACAGCCGCAGAGAACGCTGAAGCCGCCGGAGAACAAGGATTAGCACAGAGAGGGGAAGTGGGATACTGGGGTGCTTTGTGGCATACACTGCATGCTGAGTGAAGGCTGAGACTCACAGGGCGAACCCGGGCGATGCCAAGTACATATAGAAGGGAAATAAATAAAAGGGGTTCAAAAACTCAGTACCTGAAAGAACTGAATTGAAACCTTTGGAAGAGGTCCTGGCAGGTGAGTACACCAGGCAGCCGGTTGAGAATCTGGGACCTGCACCCAAAGTATAAAATGATTAAGCCCTGGAAGGACAGTATACCAAGTAATGTGATTGCGAGTCAGGAGACACACACCCAAGGAGAAAGAACATTGAGAAAGCCCTGGCAGGAGAGGATACCAAGCAGTGCGGTTGCGAGTCCGAGACCCACACCTAATTAGAAATAAGAGGTGCCCGAAGAGGAAAGGCAGACTCTTGAAAGTGTGAAATCCAGGGGAAGGAACCATACCCACTTGTGCTGGAAAATTGATTGGACTGTGGCGAGCCAAGCGAGTCAATGGGAGGAAAAGTACCCGTGAGTGTGTGAAGTCTAGGGGAAGGGAGCCATACCCCTTGAATTGGAGAATTGCATAATACTGGGAAAGAGAACTGGTTGAGAGCTGAGAGGAAGCGGAGATACTCAGGGGAAGGGAACACCTGACCCTCCTGAGGATTGTGAAACCCTGTGGAACTTTGATTATTTGCATACCTTTTTTAGCTTTGTGTTGGAACATTGGAAAGACTACAGATGTTCAAGTGAAAGACTTTGCTCCTTTGCACATTCCTTGAAGTTTAGCTTGTATGGGTCAGGGTAGCATTTTTGGACACAGGACGGATAACTCTTTATTTTTGGAAATTCTGACACCAACATCCTTTAGTTTAGTTGAGGCAGGGAAACCCCTCATAGTGATAGGGCAAGATAGGCATTTCTCCAACCCTCCGTTTACTGTTATTAAAGTCTATAGCAATCATCACAATGCCTCTGTCTAAATTCATTACAATATATACAAGGGATGAAATTAATCTGACCTCAACAAGACACAGAAAAAGGTCCGACAAGGCCAGCGCCCTGGCCTTGAAGAGAGTGGGCGCCTCAAACCAAAATATCCAAGAGACGCTTGTGACCCTACAGAAGAATGTGGGAACCGATGGGAGCCCAATTCCTAAACCCCACTCTGGAGCCAGAGTGTTGTCTCAAGCCATATATGCTCATCAGTCTTTCCCTTGTAGAGCATCCACAAGAGAAGATGCACTGAGGGACCAGCCAGCGCCCCATGACCACCCTGGTCAAGAACCAGAAACCAGGGGCCCCCTCCCCGAGATGACCACCACCCTCCTGTAAGCCATATCACTGGCATCCATCCTGTAACTGAGAAAAAATGCAGCACTGGAGAACAAAGAGGCACAGCAACTGCCTCAAAGGCAGCTGTTCGCTGCAGCTCACCAGCGGGTGGGCTGTTTTCCCCAATGAAACCCTAGACCAACAGGAAGAATGGCATATTGCCTGTACCGGGCCACCATTACCTTGGGTATATGGTGAGCCCATGTGCAGAAGGTACGTGGGGTTTAACCCCCTATTTAATGCTTTTTTTTAACCCAACACCTTCAGTGCAGGGCTTATAAATGTTCTTTTATATAACGCGATTAATACTGGGCACCTGTTTCTAAACACAAGCCCGAACCTGTGTTGCTATGCGTTGTCTTCCAAGACAAACGTGTTGCCCCTCAGCTATCCTCCCAACCCAATTTAGTCGACTTGTAAAGACTTCCTCTTGCACATACATCTACCAGGTGAAGAAGGATCATGATTGGCATGGGAATGTTGGCCAAACAGGGCAGAGGGAGTGACATTTAAACAGGGTACAGGAAACAAGTGTGGGTTATCCAGTTGAGATCAGCAGTGGAGTGGAGTGGAGGTGGACTAAGAGACCATGCAGGAGGCAAACAGCAGCAGTGGAATGTGGAGGCATTTTTGAAGAAAGGTAAGTGACTGGCTTAGTGAATGCAGAGGTACTGTAGAGTGAGCAGGTTTTTGTCTGCGGCAAGTGAGAAGTTGAAGGCAGGGGGTTGGGAAGCACAGAGCAGCAGGGGTCAGGGCATCAGAGCAGCAGGGGCCAGGGCAGCAGAGCGGCAGGGGTCGTGAGAATAGAGCAGTAGAGTGTGAAACTCTCCTGGCGTCCCCATGTATCATTATGCCATTTGAAACGCGTAGATCAGTGGTGCCTAAGAATACTATTACCAGAAAGCCATGCCAGTAACCTACTACCAGCATCCATTCCTTAAGGAGTTTACATCAAAACTCTGCAGTGCAGCTTAACTGTGCACTTTTCTCTTCTATGGTAGTGAGAAATGCATTGGGTGATGCTTCAGTGATGGTGTGTGCGTGTCCATTATTTCTGGCGGCAAACAATTCTGTAATGGGCCCATTCATGATTTGCTGCAGTAAAATGCTCCTCTATAATATTTGTGATCTGGTAACTGAAGGATTGGATTTTGTTTCATTTGATCCCCTACAGAACTGTGTGTAAATCGTTTGGTATTTATCAAAGTTCTTGTGAAATCGGTGTTGTAAAATGCGCCATATCTACCCATCATTGTTTTCAAAAAATATTGCTGGGTCACCCACCAACTTCTCTGAAATGTTTCAGGCCCAATTATTCTTCCTGCTTGCACCCATTTGGGGGAAATTATGTATGCTTCATCACTTTCAAATCCTCCAGCAACAACTAATCCTTTCATATTTGCAGGCCCAACAATGCAGCCCGTGAGATGCATTGAATACAAAGAAGCCCACTGTCCAAATTAATTTGACACATCTATGCTAAACTTACTATACAGAGAACATACTCCGCCATACTGTACCCAACACTGATGATTACAATCTTGGCTGATAGGTTTTTTACATCTATCCAAGTGGCTACATATCACCATCAACAAACTACCAGTCTTCTGTGTCTAGCTTGCTGTTCTGGTGCAATCACTGAAACAACTTATATGAAAAGCGTCCGCCATCTTTAAATGGCAAATTGGGCCACAATAGACATTGCTTTTTGCTATGCATGTTAGTCCAATTCTTAAATGTATTTATTTATTGGGCATTTATAAGGTGCTTATACAACAAGACAAAATAAACAATGGAAATAATCATAAATAAATAGAAAGAAACAGCGGGCCTACTAGGCCTTGTGTCATTCAGAGCATGCAAGTGCAGTGAAAAAGAAAGGAGAAAAAGGGGGGTGAGAGGTGCGGTGAGGGTAAGTGCTATTCGGGTCCCCTAGGGGAGGAAGTTCCAGAGGTACCCGATTAGGGAGGCAGCAGATAAGTGCGTGGGAGGAGACAACCAAGGGGAAGAGGGAGGTCTACCACCCAACAGGTAAGTGGAGGGCTGGGTGAAACCACCCGACAGCAGTGGTCGAAGTGGGTGGGAGCGGTGCTCCTATACTTTTCATTAAGTTGTACTGTTTTTATACTTTTATTTAAAAAAGAAATAATTCCGGGATGGTTTAGTTTTAAAATAAAAATGTAGGAAGAAGTTGAACCTTGCACTTCAGTGCACTGCACTGAACGTTGCTCTTAACCAGCAGGGCATGTGTTTGAGGGTTTGGATTGTGCGTGGGGGGGGTGTGGCAATGGGGTTTGTGGGGAGCGGGGCAGGCCGGCAGGGAACATAGTTCCACTACTTCTTTTCATACACTTGGATCACTGCCCGACAGGAAGGTGTGGGCTCTGTGGGAATTGCAGGGGGGTGCTAGGGCTATTGGGCAGAAGGCCAGGACCCTAGTTGACTCTTGAGGGTCCAGGCCATCGATCTCAGCGACAGAGGGGATCTTGATTTGTTTGCGGAACTTGAGATGGTCCGGTTCAAGAGAGGAAGAGGGAGACTGTTCCACAGGAGGGAGCCAGCAGAGGAGAGGGATCTGCGTCTGCTTGGAGAAATGTTTGATCAGCAGAGAATTGGAGCCAGAAGATCGAAGGGATCTGGAAGGAGAGTATTTAGTAAGAGATAGTTGCAGGTAGCGTGGGCACGGGTCCCTAGCAGCCTTGTGAATGATGAATAGGGTCTTGAATTTGATCCTTGCAGCAACCGAGAGCCAATGGAGGGATTTTAGTGCTGGTGACATACGGTCCCAGGGCTTGAGGCCAAGGATAGGTCTTGCAGACCTATTCTGGATTAGCTGGAGGGGGCGTAGAGAGGAAAGTGGAAGGTTGAGGAAAAGGCTGTTACAGTAGTCTAGGCTGGAGAGGAGCAGAGCTCTAGAAACATTGAGCTTCTGGGGGGAATGAGGAAAGGAGGTGAAGATGAAAGTGGGCCTTCTTGGAAAGGTCCAAGATGCGAGGAGTAAGGGGAAGGAGAGGGAGGTGAGCCCATAGAAGGCGTCCAGAGTGCAAGAGGGAAACGGGGAGCAGATGTCCCTATAGGCATGGCCTCATTACTGGCATTAAGGCAGAGATCATTGGAGGTGCACCAAGACTGAATAGAGACAGGCAGTCATTGATGAAAGAAGAGGAAGAGGAGGAGGAAGAGGGCAACTTGAAGAAGAGTTGTGCATCATCTGCGTAGAACTGGAAATGAGGAGAGAAGGCCGAGATCATGTGAGCAAGAGGTGCTAGGTAGATGTTGAAAAGCCAAGGCGAGAAGATAGCACCCTGGGGAACACCACAGTTAGAGAGAGTGGTAGAGAAGGAGAAAAAGCCCAGGAGCACCTGGGAAGGGTGGTCTCTAAGGAAGGGGGGCAGCCAATCCAGTGCCCGGTCTGGGATACCAAGTGCATCTTGAAGTTGCTTTATGAGGATAGAGTGGTTGACTGTGCCAAAGGCCGAAGAGAGGTCAGGGAGAATGAGAACAGCAGGACAGTTGGAGTCAACATTTGTGAGCGATTCTTCACGGGTATTCAGCAGAGCAGTTTCTGTGCTTCTGGATGCTCGCAATTCAGATTGATGGTCAGGTAAACAACCAGCGAGCTCAGTGTGTTGGGTCAGTTGGGGGATGATCAACTGCTCCAGGAGTTTCCCAAGGAAGGGTGTAGTAGAGATAGGCGGTAGTTGGCCGGACATGAGGGGTCAGAAAAGGCTTTAAGAGGGGGGTGCACAAGGAATGCTTGCGAGAGGAAGGAAAAGAGCCAGATGCTAGGGAGTGGTTGCAGAAGTCAGCAAGAGCTGGAGCAAGGGAGGAAATACGGTCCTTGATAGTCCTGGAATAACAAGGGGATGCCTGTGTGGATGAGACCTTCATAGAGTGGACTACTCTAGATATCTCATCCGTTGCGATAGGTGAGAAGGAGGAGAGGGTGGGTGGAAGAGGCCAAGGGATGTAACGGAAAATGGGGGGCAGGGGAAATAGGAGGCAGAGAGAGGTCAGAATGTCCTGTGTTTTAGAGGAGAAATGGGTGGCTAGTGCAGTACAGAGGGCCTGAGCAGGAAGAGGCGGGGTGGGGACTGCAGATGGATTGGCTAGTTCCTTGTAGATTTTGAAAAGTTCAGCCGTGTTGTTAGAGGTTCCAGAGATACAGGGCTGGATGTGAGCCCTCTTGGAGCAGATAGAGAGAAGGTGACAGGCCAGTTCGTCAGAAGATGAGCCCAAGGTCTGCCACTACTGCTCTGCAACTCTGCATTTGCATTTCAGAGCAGCTAGATCAGAGTCACACCAGCTGTTAGCTTCGAAGGCAGGTTTCAGGCAGATCCTCATGACAGGGGCAAGAGTGTTGGTGATAGCAAGATGAAGATTGGCAAGGACAATCAGTGGGTGAGTCAAGAGAAGGGGAAAGAGGAGGGATGAAGGGGGAGGCAAACGCAGCAGCTGACACTTGTTTCATCAGGCTGGCAGTGCTGGTGGAGGCTCGATCAGGAGGCAGAGAGTTCCCAGATGAGAAGAAAGGAGAGGCGAGAGTGGTTCGACCAGGAGAAAGGGGTAGTAAGACGGTTGGAGAGTGGGAGATCAGTGTGGATGAAGGCATCGAGACATTCAGCGTTATTCTTTTACTTTGTTGGCTCTGGTGTTCCATTTGTTCCATTTGTAATTTGTCAAAACACTTATGAAAGCTCTGGAGTATACAGAATGCGAATGGAAGTTCACCTATGCTCAGCATTTATTAACAATGTTTTTAACATTATGTGAATAAAGTCAATGCCTGGCTTCACCATTATAAACAAAAACAAATACAAACAAAAAATAAATAACAGGCTGCCGCTTTTCCTGGTATCCGCAGAAAAATTAGAATGAAAAAAAACTATGCAGAAAATGCTGAATTTGTGTATTCAAATGTTTCAACTTTTTAGCAGATTAATAGATGGGTAAGGGGATATATTAGGGTAGGGGGGTTTTGGGGAAGGGGTTGCGGGAGGAGTGCCCCCGCATTTCAAGTTGGAAATTCAAATAAAACAAATTTGTCTTCCTGCCTCACTACGTTCTATTCGATCTTTTCATGGACATCTGCTTTTTCCTTGTTACTGTTCGGTGGACTGCATTTGGAGAGCAGACATCTTTATATCACAAGCTCTGAATACATGCAGTTATTTTTCCAAAAGTAGCAGTCATTCTTCCTGTGGGGATTGTCTCACTAGAACTGCACAGTAACTGGCATTTTCAGCAAGAATATTTTTGGGATGTGTTCATTTGCTTTCATATATTGCGTCAAATCACCATCGGAGTAGCTTCAGAGTGCAAAGGCTGGTCGATGGAGTGGCATACTGTGGCCCCTCCAGGAGTATCCAGACAGTCTGCTGGAGGAAAGAAAATGAGCAAAGGGAAGATAAGATGGCGAAGCAGGTAATAGATGCTACAAACCCAGGAGAAAAGGGTTGGAGGAGGAAGATATTTTTGATATGTCCTAAAGTGGTATGATAACCAGGTTGTGCTTCCAAAGAAGATTTGGAGAATTGTGAGTTAGTATGTGTGATGCTGGAAATGCATTGGAGGGACAGGGCCTCCCTGTCCTTGTCCTGTAGTCCTTTTTCATTGTGTTCTGTATTGTTTTCTGCCCAGGAGTCCATGTGGGACTACTGGCAGTGCAGCTCTTCCAGTTTTTTGGTTTGGTGTACAGACCCATGGGATACTCTTATGGCACCCATGGGTGGGGGTACAACCCTGTGCCCCTAGTGTATGTTTTTGGGCACCTGTGGGTGGCCCACAGAGCAGGGTATGGGCTGGTGGCAGCTCCATGCTGAATATGACAGGTGCTCTGAGTATCCTCCATTTTGGGATACCAAGGCCCTGCCATTGGAATCGGTTGATTCCTGATGGAAAACAAGATGGCCCCTGTGGCCTCTTGCTTTCTATTGCCTGTTACCTTGTTTTCCCAAGTCCTGGGAAGCCCTGACTCTGTCCCTTCCACCTGACTGGCTGTTGGGTGGAAGTTCCATATAGGGTGTTGTTGTGAAGTCCAGTCCAAACTGGCTGGAGCCTTCCCAGTGACTGTATGTTGTGGGTACACCCTGTGGGTGGGACCTGGGTGAATGGAGTGTGTGACCAATATGCCCTTCTTGTTGTGGCTGTCTGGTTTCTGGTATGAGAGACATAGACTGAGACAGCCCTGCCCGGAACTGGCCTGAATGCAGTGTGTAGTGTTGAATGGCTGGGTACTTGTCCCAATCCACATTCCTTGTTGTGAGTGTCTGAGAGGGAGAAGGATGGCCTGAATGCACTGTGTGCCTGATTGGCTGACTGACTGCATGAATGCCCTTCTGAATGATTGGCTGCTGAGTGTGAGCCAACAGTGTGACTGAGACACAGGATAGTATATCTGGGGACCTCTCACCACTGGAAATTGTTCAGAAGCTGTGTCTACACTTGAAGAGTAACTGGAACTGCTGATCCTCGACACCCAGCTGGAAGAATTGTTGCATTTGCTTGGACCTGATCTGAAAGCTGCCGAATTCGTCGAAGACTGATCCGAGAGAGGACCTGGTAAGGTGCCCTCTTCCCGTGCTCCGAGGGACCATCGAGCACCGCTAACCTTCGCCGAAGCTCCCTGGAAGTCAAACCCTCGAAAGGCTGCTGACCGGAGACGGGACCGCTGAGGAGATCGAAGTGAAGCAGCCGGACTTCGCCGCCGTCGAAGTCCATTGCCGTCAACCAGGGTTCGCAGGTTTGTGTAACTGCTGGAGGCCCGAAGTCGTGATGCCCCAGAAGAGGGGACTGCTTGACGCTGTGCCGCCGACGACCGGAGCCGCCCGCTCCTTTGCGTAAGAACATTTGAATCGAAGGACTCCCTTGTCCGCGCCGACGACTGCTTTATCCTGCCGGAGAGAGTCAAGGGCGCTGAGGAGAATCCGCCAGTGGGTTTCCCACCACCCAGAGACCACAAAGACTTTGACGACTCAACGCCCTTGCTGGGCCACAGTTCTTCCGAAACTCTTTGCGGTCCTGAACAACCAATCGCTGAGGTGCCCCGCACACCTCATCCTCGCAGGACGTCGCCGACGAGCACCGCCTGGATCGACGCCGTGGTCTCGGCACCCTCGAACTTCTCATCGACGCCGTAGACGCCAAGTTCACCTTCTTCGACGCCTCTCGACGATCCGTGGCTCCTGCTTTAAAGGGAGTCACTCAAGAAGGATCCGTCGACGCTTCTTCGAAGAACTCTACTCCACCAGGTACATTGGGGGGTAAAAACATTATAGGAGAGAACAAGACTATTGAGCAATATATGGACTGGGCTTGTGCTATATCTTTATTTTACAGGTTGCCCAGGTGGGCGGAGCTCCACACAGAACTGTGTCTAGGTAGCTGGGCCAGTATTCTGCCAATTGTGTCAACCATCTTGCTTTCCTTCCTATCTCTATTGCTTGTTTCCTTGTTATTGATCTGTGTGACATTCTAACAGTATAGTTGATGCACTTTAATGAGATCTGATAATATTGGTGGTACCACTTTAGAATTGTATATATTTACCATTGTTGATTTCTGAGTACAAAGTGCGTTATTGTGATAGTGTACATACCTTTGAATATTAATTATATAAAGACTGTGTTTTCAGTAATATAGTGGGGACTACACTGTACTTAAGAACCAGCCTGCATCACCTCCTGAGAAGCTAGGCCTTGATTGCTCAACTGCGTTACCAATAATAGAGAATCTTCGCTGGGGTCCTCTGTGCCTCTCCTCTCCCATATCTCCCATATAGAGAGCAGAAGTACAGACACCCCCCTCCGGTCCTTTACAGTATGCAATGTTATGCTGGATGCAGACACGTGTTTCAGCCATGTTGGGACTCATCCGTGAGGTGGAACTGTGCCTCTCTGAGCACAGTGGGCAAGGGGTCCACGTCTGGATGAACTGTGGCTGCAGACTTTCGAGTGGGTACCTTCCAAAGAACAGGTCATTTAGCCATGTTCGTTCTTGCAGAGGGGCGCCTATGACTATTTTTTTATCGTTTACCCAAGGCTGAAACACCAGTCTGTTCAGAAGAGAATTGCCATAGCATTTTGCTGATGGAATGCCCATGTGGGCGGGACAAAGACTGATATGCAAAAGGATATTTCCCTTCTGTGAAAGGTTTAGAAGGCTTAACTGTGGCTGCGGTCTCTCGAGTGGGCATCTTCCCAAAGAACAGGTCATTTAGCCGTGTTCGTTCTCGCAGTGGGGCGCCTATGGCCATTTTTTTTATTGCCTCCATTAATGGTATGCAGATTTATGTGGGCAAGAGGAACAATATTACATTTTCACAGAGTGCACGGGCAAAGACAAATAATTACTGATGGATGCTTAATGGTAATAATGTGAAGAAAGTTAATAGATACAAATATCTGGGGATCATCATGGATGCACACTTGTCTTGGAAGGCCCATTGGGAACATATGAGAGATCGGGTGAAAAAAACAGATCCGAGTGCTGATTAAGTACACTGGTAACCACAGGGACTGTATTATTGCTACTATACTTCGCATTTACCTGGCCAAAATTAGACCCCTAATGCAGTATGGGGTGGAGGTATGGGTGGTTACATTTGTTAAATGGCTCGTGACTTTGGAAGGGAGCAAGAGAAAAATAATGTTGTGTTAGACAAAATGTCTACCCATTGAATTTGTAACACGAGCGTGAATGGTTGAGCATTGATATGCAGATGTTTATCAAATCGTCATCATTCTTATAGAGAATATTTGAGCTGAACACTGAAATACTTTTATGTATGGTATTTGTGTCTTACACAAATGGAAATAGGCCATTGCGTAACTGCTGTATTGAATGGATATATAAGAATTATACACATTGGATGAATGTTGCTTGTATTGAGATGCCCACTATGTTGTAGCAGAAGCTTCAATATAAACTAAAACAAGTATTGAAAGCAATTAGAGAGCAGCTATTGGAGAAATCGGCAGTTAAAAATAGTAACGATTATATAGTCTATTGGTCAGCATGCACTAATCTGCCGGGGTATTTACACGCATACTCAGAGGTTGGTATTGTGCAGCATTATAGATTAAATTCAATGCAATGACCACTTACGCAATTACTGGGACCCGAATTGGAATACCTCGACATGAACGAACCTGCAGCCTATGTGGAAGCAATGTAATAGAAACTACTAAGTATCGGCTTACAAAATGTGAGAGCCTAAAGCTGTTTCGGGAAAATGACTTAAATATAGGAATGATTTACATGAAATATTAAGGATGTATGGAATTGTTCTATGAGTGGGGATGATTTTAATCTTATATGTTATGGTGTAAAAGTTTACTGTACATTGAGCTTTTAGAGGAACTGAGAAGTAGTAAGTAGTATGTGTAGCGATGTGTTATTAATCCTTTTGATGTGGTTGTTATGAATGTATTGATCTCTGCTGAGATCACTATTGAATAAACATATGTAACGTGTATGAAGTCATTATTTGATATGTACAATAAAATATATATATATATATGGGATACATTACTCACCGTAATCGTATTTCTGATGCTTGTATCTGCTTAGATTCACATGCTGTGCATAGGCCGACATCTAGTGGAAGCTGCGGAGTATTACAGTTTGTTTTTCGAAACTCGAAAATGGGCGTCGACACAGGCGTGCCAGTAATACTATCCCTAGTGTGACGTCCACTGTACCCAAGATCCCTCACGCGTCTGGGATCCTCAGATTGTATTTTTTCTGACATGAGGAAGCATGAGGAGTAGCGCGAGTACAGATAATCCAAGCAGATAGACAGAAAGGTAAGACTACAAGTAATCATGCGCCTTCTCTCGGAGGGGAGGAAGGGTGGGTCTCATGTGAATCTAAGCAGATACAAGCATCAGAAATACGATTACGGTGAGTAATGTATCCCTTCTGAGGCTTGTGGAATCTGCTTAGATCACATGCTGTGCATAGATTAGCGAGCAGTACCCGAAGAAGGAGGTGGGATGTGAGAAGGGTCATGAGCAAACAGGTGTCTTAGAACCGCTTGTCCCACTTGTGTATCTGTCTTGGAATGAGTGTCAATGCAGTAATGCTGAGTAAAAGTGTGAATAGAGCTCCAAGTAGCTGCTTTGCAAATGGTGTCGAGGGGAACATTTGCAATGAAAGCCAGAGTGGCACCAATGCCTCTAGTAGAATGGGCCCTTGGCGTAAAAGGCAGAGTTTTTCCAGAAAGAGAGTAACACAGCTGTATACAGTTGATAATCCACTTCGAGATCGCGCCTTTAGAGACGCGATCCCCCTCTCTGCCTGTAGCTACGGAGACAAACAGTTGATCTGTTTTTCTTAGCGGTCTGGTTTTATTTACATAGTAGAGGACCGCCCTACGCACATCAAGGGTGTGTAGTTTCACCTCAGCCGAGCTTTGCGGGTTCTGGAAGAAAGCCGGAAGCTCGATGGACTGGTTTACATGGAATTTAGATATACATTTAGGTGAGAACCTAGGGTGTGTGCGTAAAACCAGTTTGTCTTTGTGGATAATAAAGAAAGGATCCTGCACTGACAGAGCCTGAATTTCACTGACCCTTCTTATAGAGGTAATGGCTACTAAGAAGGCCGTTTTATAAGTCAGGTGTTTGAGACTACTTTTATGCATGGGTTCGAAAGGGGGGCCCATGAGCTTAGCTAGCACCACATTGAGGTCCCATCCTGGCGGTGGGTTCGAAATAGGAGGGTGAAGTCTCTTTACTCCTTCCATGAAGGCTTTAACTACTGGTACTTTCCACCACGATACTTTGTTATGGGATGTGGTGTAAGCCGAGAGGGCTGCCAGGTGTACTTTCAGAGAGTTAAAAACCAAACCTGCGTCCAGCAGGTGGAGCATGTATGTTACAACGTTGGAAGGAGTGCAATCAACTGGTTTGATTTGTTTATTCTGGCACCAAATAACGAATCTCTTCCACTTGTCAAAGTAACAGTGCCTTGTGTTTGGTTTCCTGGATTCTTTTAGGATGTCCATACACCTCTGTGGTAAATTGAGATGCCCAAACTCTATGACCTCAGGAGCCATGCTGCCAGGTTCATTGAGTTGGGTTCCTGGTGCACTGTTTGACCTTGTTGCTGGGACAGTAGGTTGTACCAGGCTGGGAGTTTGATGGGCTCGCACAGCGCCATCCTGCGTAGGTGTGGAAACCATGGTTGTCTCGCCCACATGGGAGCAACTAGGATGAGCGTCATCGATTCCTTGTTCATCTTGTACACCACCTTCCTGATGAGGAGTTGGTGGAAAAGCGTACGCAAACATCCCTGACCAGTTCATCCACAGGGCGTTCCCTTGGGAGTCTGGCTGGGGGAACCTGGATGCAAATCCTGGGCATTGTTTGTTTTCGCTTGTGGCGAATAGGTCTATAGTGGGGAAACCCCACTGAGAGAAGAGATCTTCTACGATCTCTCTGTGAAGGACCCATTCGTGTTCTTCTGGGAGGGAGTCTCTGCTTAGGGCATCCGCTAGGGAATTGAGCTCCCCTGGAACATGTTGTGCTGATAGGAAGATGTTCCGTCTGAGTGCCCATATCCAGATTTTCTGGGCAAGCTTGGACAGATTTGGCGAACGAGTCCCTCCTTGTTTGTTCAGATAGAACATGGCTGTCGTGCTGTCCGTCCGGATCTGCACCGACAAGTTTAGTAGATGGGGCTCGAACGCCCGAAGCGCTCGGAATACTGCCAGAAGCTCTAGCAGGTTGATGTGGTTCTTGGCTACTGAGTGAGACCAGAGACCCTGAGCTGTGTGGTGGAGATGGTGAGCTCCCCACCCAGTCAGGCATGCATCTGTAGTTACCACTGCCTGTACTTCGGGATCGTAAAAGGGTTTTCCCCTTGCGAGATTCTCTTTTGTCCACCAGTGTAAGCTCTGTACGAGTGTTGACGAAACGACCACTAGATCGTCCCACTGACCACTTGCCTGAGACCACTGTTTCGCCAACCATTCCTGCATGGGACGCATGCGCAGACGCGCGTGGGGGACCAGGTAAATGCAAGACGCCATCATGCCCAGTAACCGCATTGCTTTGCGTACCGTTATTTGTTGACCTGACTGATAATGTGGAATTTGCAGTAGTATATTCCGAATTCTCTCTTCCGAGGGGAAGGTCAACCCTTTCTGAGTATCTAGGATTGCTCCTAGGAACTGTTTTGAGGTGCTTGGCACCAGACTTGACTTCTTCTCGTTGATAGAGAAGCCTAATTCGTGGAGGAGGTCGATAGTCCTCTGAATGATTGACCTGCAAATTCTTGGGGTTTCCCCCGTTATGAGCCAGTCGTCCAGATAAGGGTACACTGGGATTGCCTCCCTGCGTAGGTGTGCAGCTGCCACCGCCAGTACCTTGGTGAATACCCTTGGTGCTGAAGCTATCCCGAAGGGCAGTACCTTGAATTGGTAGTGGCGACTGTCCACTTTGAAGCGCAAGTATTTTTTGTGCGCTGGGAGCATGGAAATATGAAAATAAGCATCTTTCATATCCAAGGTTGCCATGTAGTCCCCCTTTTTTAGGAGGGGGATTACCTCTTGTAGCGTGGTCATACGGAATTTTTGGGGCTTGACATACTTGTTGGCAGGCCGTAGGTCCAATACTGGGCGCATTGTCAAATCTTTCTTTGGCACAAGGAAGTAAGTTGAATAGATACCCTTGTTTACCTGGTGTCCTGGGACGAGTTCTATCGCGTCCTTTTCTAGCAGAATGGCGATCTCCTCGAGAAGGATCTTCTGATGTTCTAAGGAGTGTATTCTTTGTCGTGGAGGGTGGTTCCGGGGACGCTGCAGTAATTCTATACAATATCCTGTGGACACTGTTGACAGCACCCATCTGTCTGAGGTGATCCCTTCCCAAGCCTGGGTGAAGTTGGAAATGCGTCCCCCCTACTGGGGTTGCGTGGGAAGGGACCCTGAACTGAGCGTCACTGCTTTGGCGGAGGCGTGCCACCTCCCTTGTTGGGGCTGCCTCTGCCTCTTCCACGACCTCTCTTGTTACCCTTGCTGTAACTTTGGGTAGACTGCTGGTTGTTGTTCCATTGTGTACCCTGTCCTTGGGCATAGTTGCCTCTTTGTGAATTTTGGCCGCGTGGGCGACGAAAATTACTGTTCCCCCTCTGGTTCGGGGGTTTGTTGGTAAGCTGGCCAAGGTATTTGAGAGTCTCGTACTCGTCCTTGGCATTCTTAAGTGCGTCTTCGACCGCTTTCCCAAACAATAGATCTGGTTCCACCGGCTTGTCTATTAATGAAGCCTGTGTTTCTGTTTTGAACCCCGACTGCCGTAACCACGCATGTCTCTTGATAACAGTACCTTCTGCTATCAATCTTCCTGCGTTGTCTGCAGCGTCGAAAGTTGCTTTTAATATGCAACCAGACACGGCTCTCCCTTCTGCCGAGATCCGAGCCAACTGGCCCTTTAACGGTTCAGGAGCAGAGGCTATGAGCGCCGCGACCTCTTCCCATTGATGGCAGTTGTAACTTGCCAACAGGGTGGTGGAGTTTGCAATCCTTGCTTGGTAGGCGGACGTTGAGGCTACCTTCCTGCCAAACCCGTACAGTCTTTTGCTCTCCTTGTCGGGAGGAGCTTCTGACGACGATAAGGGTGTCCCAGCCCTCTTCCGAGTGTTGGTAACCACTAGGGAGTCTGGTTTAAGATGACCTCTTATATAAAGAGGGTCAGACTGGGCTGCCCGAAAAAGTTTTTCGACTCTGGGGTTGACGGCTCTGGTGAGGTTAGGATTCACCAGGGATGGATCTATTCTACGTTGGATGGATTTAAGAATAGGGATGGTCTGAGCGACCTGCCTCCTCTCTCCCACCAACTCTTCTGCGAAGTCCCTTTCCTCCTGTACACCGTGGGTGTCGATGTGAAAATGTTCTGCTGCGCGAGCGAGAACTTCATTAAGGAGGGGTTGGTTATCAACTGGCGAGTCGGTAACTGGGGCTTCGCTCTCTACCGGGGAATCTACTCTGTAAAT
The DNA here is from genome assembly GCF_040938575.1 of Ambystoma mexicanum. Taxonomy (NCBI): domain Eukaryota; kingdom Metazoa; phylum Chordata; class Amphibia; order Caudata; family Ambystomatidae; genus Ambystoma; species Ambystoma mexicanum. The sequence goes on from NC_090935.1 coordinate 1,467,064,749, forward strand.
TTCCTGCTCATCTTCTACCTCCTCCAGGTCCTCATCCTCCGCATAGTATTCAGACCCGGTTCGTTCCTCCATAATTGTAAACTCCTGGTCCCCTTCAGGGAAAGGTTGTCCTTGGTATCTGGGGTGTGGAGTAGAGTATGGAGTAGAGTAAGGCTGCACCTCGAAGGGGTCAGGTCCTTCGACCCGGGCCTTTTTACTTAGGGGGATAGGATCAGAGGAGCCTGAGGGTGTGGCCCCTTGAGGGTCATACGAAAGGAAATGTTCTGGGTTTTTGTCATAAAAATCAGCTAAGGAAGACATCCTTGACATGACCCTGTCTATGTCCTCACTGGACCATTCTTTGGAACAGGGTATGACTTTAGTAGGCAACTTAGAGGACTTATCAAGGGTACCCTTGCTGGATGTTGATGTCCCAGTAGATTTATCTTTATCTGTCTGCTTGGGGTGGAAGGATGGTCTTACAGGAGTGGAAGGCTGAGCTTTCCGCTGTTTCCCTCCCTCCCCGTGCGTGGAAAAATGTTTTCCCTGCCCCTTGGAGGCCCCAGAGACTTTCGACGCCTGGCGCCGAGGGTCGTGAGAGGTATCTTGTTTCGAGCGTGGGGCCTCGCTGGTGTTAACTGCGGCCTCGGTCTCCTGGAGCGCGGCCTGGGGGTGGAAGTCGTCTTCCGACGATCGAACTTCCGTTAATCTAGGGAGCGAGGCACTCTTGGCAAGAGTGGATGATTGCTTTGCGTCATGAGGCGATCTCGATCGAGAGCGCCCAGAGGACACCGAGTCGGACCGTTCTATCCGTGCCTCTTTCCGAGAAGTCGACGTCGTCGAGGTTCGGTTGGACTTAGTGTGCTTAGTGTGTGTAGGGTGTGTAGCGCTTGCGTCGCCGGGGGTCTTCCCCATAGCCGCCCTGGCGGACAACCTTCCGAGGTCGGGGACCTGCGCTCGGCAGTCTTTCGACGCCGTAATGCCCTCGCCGTCCGAAAGTACGGCGTCGCTGCCATCGCTGAAGGCGCCCTCCGCTGCCATGGCTGCCTGCCTGGCGGGGTGGCCCAACGCTTTGTCGAACGGTCCTTAAGTGTCTTAGGCTTAAACCTACTACACGCTCTGCAGTTCGCTTCGGGGTGGTCCCTCGGCAAGCAGAGATTGCACGTGGCGTGCCTGTCGACCCAAGGGTATTTGCGGTTGCACTTGGGGCAGAATTGGAAAGGGGTACCCTCCATACGCACCTTGAGGCAGCGGGCTGGTAAGTGTAGGAAATATATAAGGTGTACCTATATACCAAGAGTGAAGAGTATGTACCACCCCCCACTCTCCCTACTTGCAGGGCCGAGGCCAGCGGCCTACTAGGCCCGGGCCGAGGCCAGCGGCATTCCAAGGCCCAGATCCGTCGTGCAGCAGCCGACGGTCGATGTCTTCTCCAGCCGTCGTCGAGTGTCGATGGTCGACGTTGGGGTGGGGAAGGATGTCAATAAATAATTTTAAATTGCAATAATTAGCAAAAGTATGGCTAAGGCCAGGGGACTCCGCAAGATGCTTTCGACCAGTATGGCGGAAAAAAACAATCTGAGGATCCCAGACGCGTGAGGGATCTTGGGTACAGTGGACGTCACACTAGGGATAGTATTACTGGCACGCCTGTGTCGACGCCCATTTTCGAGTTTCGAAAAACAAACTGTAATACTCCGCAGCTTCCACTAGATGTCGGCCTATGCACAGCATGTGATCTAAGCAGATTCCACAAGCCTCAGAAATATATATATATATGTTGAGCAGAATGACATGCTGGATTATTTGCAGGCAGGCTTCAGAATCAGGAGAGTGATGCATGATGGATGCTATTACGAGGATGCCTGATTGCAACTGTATCTGGGGAGTAGTGTTAGAAACCAAAGGGTGTCTCACCCGCAAGTCCTCTGGAGCTTGTCATACAGGTGAGCAGGACACAGCCATCACTTTGGATCCAGTTGCAGGGGTTGGACCAGTGCGGGAGGATCACCTGGGTTAGGGGTCTTCGGGGAGTGGGCATGAGATAGCCCATGGTGAGACTAGTATTTCGCCCCTTTTTGTTCATCTACCCCATCCTATTTTTTAAGATTTTCTTTAGTCCCAACTCCCCCCTGCCTCTTTTTTACACAAACACTGGCCTGAGGAAGAGGGTGACAGAGAGTAACCATACTAACTCTCTCCCTTCGTATTGAACATGTCCTGTTAATCAGGTCAGGCAAAGTCAGGCACTTTACACTAAGTGCATACACCGGATACCAGTTTGCTCTCCTGACACGACTAAAAGACAACACATAAATACACACTCTGAGCAAGGCAGAACACAAGTACTAGTAGAACTTCTGGGACAAAGGCACACCCAATGGAGCAGAGCAACGGACCAAGGGATGAGAGCAGAGGGCTAAAAACCCCAAGGCTTTCCTACAGGAGGTCACTGTCTCCGACAAACCGCGAAAGACATGTGGAGAAGGCCAGATCCCACAAGTGAAGATTGCATTGTGTTTCAAAGGCGCCAGCGACCCTCCTGGGTGAACGGCGGAGTTGGGGAAGCAAGGCCAAGTCTGTGGTACTAACCTTGACTCGTGAAATGGAAATCACAAAACAAGAAAGAAGCGCACACAGCCAGTGAGTTGGCAAGTGACCTGAGAGACTGCTGTGTGTTAAAGTGAATGAATTAGCAACAATATATCATAAGTGAAGGCTGCACGTGTGTGGATGAGACGCGAAGAAAGGCAGACCTGTGAATGAACTTTAAAGTAAAATGTAGCTGTAAGGTCAGTGATAGCAAGTAACTGAGTGGTCTGATGAAAGGGTGTAGCCCATTCGAAAGTCTCCATGGACGGTACATTGTTTGAAGCTAAAAGGGGAACAAACGGCAAGAGTGAAAGTAAAATAGTGAACGTTGAGTCAAAGTGGTACTGCGGTGGTCTGTAAAAAAAGCTATGCATATTCGAAAGACGTTGACATCCGAAAATGGTCCAAGCCAGATTGTGGGAGACCCGAAGTATAGGAAGCTTGGGGAAGGGAGCCACCTTGCAACTTTGTGTTGAACTTTATCGTGAGAGGTCTGAGCCCGGCAGTGGGGGACCTACGAGAACTGTGTGGTAAAAAGTCAGAGCCTGGCAAAGAGGGACCTTTGTGAATGTTTTTGTTAAAACATTATTTTGGAAGTCAGAGAAAGAGACTTTAACGTGGAAGGCCAGGGAAGCCTCGATCCACGGTTTTGAACTCTGCTGGAAACCGAGCCAGTGTGCATCATCCTGTATACAAGAATCGCCTTACCCGTGAGGCCTAACGAAGGGAGGGGAGCTGGTTCAGACAAATTATCATTTAAACACTGATTTTTCCTTTTGCATACGTTTCACCTTTTTAGAATTTTTGAAATATAAAAATTTAAAAAAGGGAAAACCGCATTTTAAATGTCTCAAGAGAAAAAGACCTCTACACTGCCGGTTTTCTGATCAAAAGAAAAATATCAGTCAAAGTAAATCAGTATTTGTCTCTTGAGACCTTAAAAAAAAAAAAGGTAATTTCACATAGAACCTATGACTTGCTGTCAAAAGGAAGCTTTCTTTCTAGGAGCTAAATATTTTGATGTTGATGAAAAATGTCAATCCATTATCTATTGGACAGAAGAAGCCCTCCAATAAAACCATCTACAGATATGATGGCAAAAGTCCCTTTAATCTGCAGGGGAATGGTAAAAACAAGTCTCCATATTAACATCTTAGAATCTGAAAACTTTAAATCTGTTGTGAATCAGAACCACTCATTAAGTCCTTAAAAAACTCTTGAAGAAGATGTAATTAAGGACGGAAGTGAAAATAAAACATTTGGAAATAATAGTCAACACAGAAAAGGGGATTTGAACATTGAGGACTTCAAGTCACACAATGCTCCAAGTACTTGGACGAAGAAGAGGGATGCAGAGGCTCAAGATTGCAAGTGGAAGTCTAATTGCCTTTAAGACCCACACCTGAGGGAGACTGGGAGGTATAAAAAGACCCCCTCGGGTGCAAGCCATAGAGAGCAGTAGCGAGAGGTGGGGTGAATGTCATAACTCCACGCTGCAGTTGAAGGAAACTGTGAGAGACGGTGGGAAACGCCTTAATTGGCAGTTTGCAGACTGGTTCTGAGATGGTCTCTACATTCAATGACCCTGTAAGCAGAGGTTGCGGCGCGGGAAGCGTTGTTGGTGAAAGCTTTCCCCCCTGAAGAACGTAGATGCAGAGGTGGTGCAGCAGGAAGCGTAAAAAAATAAAGCTTTCCCCAGTGTAAAGTGGACCATGGTGGCAGGCAAGCAACCTAGTGTCCCTGGAGCTAAAAGCGCTCCATTCCCGACCAGCGTGGGCCACGTGAAAAAGAAGGGAACAGTTTGGTGGGCGGCGTGCATCAGAGAAGGCAGAGGATCCAGAGGCAGCGAACGTGTGTGCCATACCCACTGAGTTCATTACAAGTGTGTGAAGCGGTAACGCTGCATGATCGCCCGCTGGCCGCACCTAATACCAAACTCATATAAAGAACTGAAGTGGCAGAATAACAATGCTTTTAAATACCGAACTGATACCAAGAAGCTAAAGTGGCAGAATAAGAACTTTGGTCAAGAAGGGTATCATTATACAGGTAAAGCTCATAGACTTTGTCAGAAGCAAAGGAGGGCAATAACGAGTCCAGGGTATATAAACCAACATTACCAAAGCCAAAAGAGGGCAACCAAGACGTTTTTGTGAGCCAAATTACCAAAATGGGAGAGAAACAAATGTTGTAAATGACCTAAACAACCATTGCCCAAGACAAAGAAGAAAGTTGGAATAAAAGCCAAAATCAGCAATTGGTTAAAATAAAAGTGGGAAAACAGAAGTGGCAGGAGAGCTGCCTTCGTGATAGAAAGTATTCAGGAAGAGAGGAGCATACCCTGCATTGCATTTAGCCATCACAAGTGTGGAATAAACAGCACCAATGCGTTTCATGTCTTCCCAGGAGAAGTAGTCAATGCTGATGTTGTGGAAAGTTAAAACATCCTTTGGTTGAAGTCAACAACATCACAGAAGTACTTGTATTAGTAGATGTTTTCATTGGTCCTGGCAGGCAAGTATACCAGGACAGGGGTGTTGTAGAAGCAGACCTGGCAGGTGAGTGAACCAGGTGGAAATCACTGAAGTAGTATACTGTGGTTGAATTCTGTGAACAAGAAGTGGTAGAACCACTAAAATTTGTTGTAGATTGTTGTGGAGTCATCCTGATGCAGAATCATTTGTAGATACAGATGGAACTGTGGAAATATTCATTGTGTGAAAGACGTTATGTTGAAATCTCTACCACAAGTGGAGAAATAAAGACTGGTTAAATATCTGGAACGATTTATTCAAGTCAAAGTAAGAGACTTTCTTGAACTTTATTATTTGAACTTTGGGAAAAGACCAATTTTGAACAGTGGGGTAAAAATCCTGTCGAATCTGGTAAGGGGATTTTACCCAGGTTGCAAGAAGAAACAGTTACAGTTTATGAACAGAACTGTTCATTTTGTGTTATTTAAATTGCCATATATTACCTTATTGAGTTGGTTGTATGTACAAGTCTGAGGGACTGAATCCTTTTGTTAGGTTTTTCCTTTAGTTACTTTGATAGGCAAGGAAATGCACCTTATGGTAGGCAGAGGGGCATTTATCGAACCCATTTAAGTTAAGTTAAGTTTAAGTTAATAAAATGGCATGTTATGAAAAACCTTCACAAAGTTGTCGCCTCACATTTCTGACCCCTCACACTACCAAGGAAATATCTAGAAGTCACAAATAATTGCAGCAGTGAGACCCAACTGGTTGCTGGCTGTCATCTTAGCTGACATTATAGGTTTTGGTATTCAGAACTGCTGTGGCCTTCACTGTTCTTGTAGTTTTTGAATATGATTGGTGATATGGCACAGGTATGTATGTGATGGTATAAATGGCTTACTATGAGAAAGGTACACCCTAAATTAATAGCCATTTTCTTCACTATGAAGATTGTAGGCAACTAAAATCAGCCTCCAATGGATTACTGATCATACCCACATTTAAATCTCAAAAATGGCAGGGCTGTTCTTTAGTGGTTCATGCATCCAAATTATGGAATTTGCTACCACCATTCATGCACTCAATTGATCACAAGGAGTTTAGGTGTAATTTGGAGACTTGAGTTTCCTACATAATTTGATCCCTATACCTTCCATATAGTACTGAGATGATGTAGTAAACTTATGATGCCTTAACAGAGGCGAGATGTTACACATTATAAATCACCTACCTATCATATCATCAGATGCTTTAGACCAAAGAAAAAATGCACACAGAACAAAGAGGTATAGCAGTAAACCCATTTTGGGGTGATTTACAAATTGTAATTGGCTCCCAGATGGTCACGTTAAATACTGACCCCTCGTATTGGTCTACCCTGGGCATCTCCGCCAAGGGCAAAAAGCAGGAAAGAGAAACTGTTTGGTCCTGTTGGGACCAGTAAGGGCCTAATCCATTGCTCAAGCCACAACTTCATTGTGCTGTGCTCAACCTTTTCCGGCATACTATTTCCAAACATAGGGATGCCTTGACTATTCATTCACTGTAGAGCAGCGGTTATCTCACAAGACCAAGGAGCTTCCTTGTGTTCTGACAGTTTACGGACTTTGTTTCCCATTGCCCCATTCTAGCCCCACTCAGAACTTATAGCGACTGCTTCTTACCCAACCTTTCACCCCTTCCACCAACTCCCTAGGACAGTACCCTTTCTTCATTATCTGCTTGGCTTTTTGTTCTACCCTCTATTCGGCACCTTACTCTGCTCCATTCCTCCTTGCTCTCCATCTTCTCCATCCCCTATCTCGTAGACTCAGTCTAACTTCTACCTCTCCACTTTCTTCATTTCCCTACTCCCCCTGGACCTCCCAAAAACAATGCTCCTATTCACCGAAGATAGTCAAATTCATGTGTCCCTCACCTACCCCACAACACCTGCTCCTTTCCTCCACCTCTTTCTCTTGGCCACAACGCACAATTTCTCTGCAACAAGTCTTCCTAAATCACTGACCAATTCGACTCTTAGCACCCTTAACTTTCACTTCTGTTATCACAGAAACTTGGATCTACCACACTAGCAGGTCTCCACACTGGCACTGCTACTAACTGCCACTCTCCCTTGACCTGCTGGGAATGGTAGTGGTGGTGTGGGGTTCCTTATCAATTACGCCCGAAACCCTGCCCCTTCTGACATCTCTTCCATTTTTGAATATGCCACTATTTAATGAATCCCTCTTACCCCTCTCACTGTTCTTGCTCTCTATCGCCCCCCCTCCCCCCAGACCCACCCGGTCCGATCAACTAATCCTTCCCTGACCGGAACCTTCACCTTGAGTCACTTCCTACCAACATCCCCATTGTCATGCTAGAGGACTTAACCCAGCCCAATCCCTCTGCAGCCACTGCCTTGACCTTAATTCCCCTCCTATATGACCACTCCTACTCCCTCTACGACCAGTTTACCCACTCTGAAGTGAATTTTTGCAACTCTTATTGGTTTAAAAGAGAATAAACGTTTAAAAGAGAATAAAGGAAATAACAAAACATAACTTGGGGACATCTTGTCAGGAAACATAAGCATTGTACACGTAAATTATACCCAACAGTAGGACAACTCAAATTCCCATCGTTATACAAATAATGCAGGACAGCGATTGTATCATCAAAAACCATACTGCATCTCATCAATCCGCTCCCTCCCCTTCCCCCCATATTTTCTGTGGATTTTTTTTCTGGGCAGCCCCATGCATTATATACCCAGAGATATGCATATGTCCAAATATTTAATCTGGGGCGTTCAGCTGCCTCCCACTTGATCGCAATAGCTTGGTTTATCAGACCAATTGTTGAGAGAAACAGCTTTTCGTAGAGATTCCTCTCATATTCACAGTAATAACAGTTTTGGATCTTCTGGAATTGTAGTATGCAAAACCTTATTCAATCTATTCAGACATTTTACCCAGAAAATAAGTACTTGGGAGCATTCTCACAGGCTAAGAAAAAAAGTTCCCTTGGTTCCCCCACATCTCAAACAGTTAGCATGTTCAGCATGCCGCCATTTGAAAAGTGCACTGCGGGGATATCATACTCTATTGAGTATTCTGAGATGTATTAACCGAAGATTGGCAGAAATTCCGATCTCCCTCAGGAACATCAGTGCCTCAACCCATTCCTTGGGTTCAAGTGCAACCACATCCATCTCCCACCTTCTCTTGAGACTAGAAAATTCCCCTGTTCCGAAGGCAGTTATGACCCAACATAAAATGGATGTGACTTTAGTAACGATACTTTCTGGGAAGACGTTTGTCTCAAAGGCAGAGCATGTTGGGATGTCTGGAAGGGTGCGAGTGTGAGAGTGTGTGTGAGTGTGTGTGTGTTAACATTGTATAGATATAGATTTTAATTAATTCATGATTATGTGTTTAGATTTTCACATGTAACTTTGAGTGGCTTACACGCTGCGATCATTATTTGAAAACAATTTGTTGATTTTGTTTGGTATTCCTATAACGCTGCATGCAAGATTCCAGGAATTTGATTTTGAAGCAGCTACTAGATTTGAAAGCCAAGTGTTAGACAAACATTGCCGGGTGGGAAAACTACGTCTCCCAGTAGCCCTAGCTCCCTACTAATTGGGTGACCAGGCGCACCCTAGGCAAGCCCGGTCTTCGCCGGTCATCGTCTGGCATTGCACGCAAGCGACGCTGCTCCCAAGGCACTGTGCTCGCTTGCTCTGTCTGACTGCTTCCCCAACAGGCCTGCGAGCCATTAGAGGCTACATCTCCACTGCACTTGGTATACAACTTTAGAACGATCATTATTACCTGCTCAGTGCGAGCAAACAGTCTTTACAGCAGGAGCGAATCAGTGTAATTAACTGATTTGTCCTTGTGTGTATCATGGGCTACATTGACAAACTTCACTTACTTCTCTTGGCTCAAAGGGCTAATCAATTAGCCATTGTAAATAGGTATTTGCAAACCAAAACCTTTGAAGCCCCTGAGCGAATAGCTGCCAGCAATTTGCCATCTCTTACGCCGGTGTCGGCAATGGGATCCTCACAGCCTTACTTGGACTCACAGCTATCCCCCATCACTCGTCCGATTCCGGATGCACTGGAAACGACTCCAGGCTTATCGACTGACAGTCACTGCTGAAGTAGCAGTCCACCCGTTAATCAGATCCAGGGTGATGCGGCTCCCAAAACAGAGGACCTTACAGGTTTCCATCAGACAAGCCTCTCTGAGGCAAAAGTCTCTAGTAACACCCGAGCCTAGGCCCTTTCTCTACCGAAAGAAGGGGCGAAAAATGACATAGTAACTAACCTGATGAATGCCATGAAAATAATTCTGCTAAATACTAGGTCATGCGACTGACATTCATGACCTGATTCTTGAAAGGGACCTCGATATGCTATGTCTCTCCGAAACAGGGATCACAAAGGGCAGTGGCTCCATGTTTTTACTGCCTGTTCCGGAGAGCTATTCCATATATACAAACTGCACATTAGGTCAGAGCTGGAGTGGCTATCATTACAAAAAAAAAACAAATGTAACCTCTTTCTCGCCTCCAGCACCTGCCAAGACTGAAATTCTGCACTTAAAAATGACCCTATTGGACCGCTGCTGCACTCATTTTGTTGTCATTTATCGCCCCCCTGGGGACATGCCAGGCTTCAATGAAGAGATCTGCCAGATTTGGAGCAACTCTCTTGGCCCAAACTGCTCTATGCTTTATTTGGGTGGCAAATCACTGGCGAGGCAATAAGACAAAGAGGCCATATATATGGAATTCTCTCTCAAAGCCATGGATTTCCAAGGCTGTAATAATGAACCCACAACAGCAAAGAACAACATTCAGGACTCGGTGGTTGCACGGAATCTAACAGTGTATATGGGCCCCACTTCCCCTTGTATCTGGTCGGACCATTATATGCGAATTTCAAGTTCGCTTCCAAGGACCTCTTAACAAAATCAGTAACGTGCCTTAAAAAAAATAAAAAAATTAAAAATAATGTCAAATAAAATAAAAATCGGTGGCCATAACTTTACAAAGCTAAAGCCTGCTGACTTGGAAGAGTGTCTAACAGCCATTATGGCCAGTGCATCTGACGTGGAAACGGCTGAGAACTTAGTATCCACCTATAATCGCTCATTTACAAGATTACTGAATAGAAATGCCCCCTTCAAAACTAAGGGAGAATGTAGGCCAACAAAACCGGTTATCTCTGGAACTGGAAAACTTAACTAAGACTAAAAGGAAACTAGAATCAAAATGGCTGAAAAGTCCTTCAGAAGCTATAAAAAAAACACGCTTGGAAAACCATGAAAAACACTATAAAAATACCATCATCTCCACAACAAAGAGCTTCTTGGATAAACTATCAATCTACAAACAGCCCTTGCTTCTAAAGTGGCAAAAGCATGCCATAAGAACAAAAGCAACCTAGCTATGGCCCCTGCCAATACGGATGTGGCTAATCCCCTGTGCATAATATCGGACCTTCCCAAATGTAGCTTCTCCTCCGTTTCTCCTACTGAAATGGAGAGAACTCTTGAGTATTTGTGCCCAGCCTCTTGCCCGGGAAACATTCTTCCTCCAAAGAACAAGTTACTTTCTTACCTGGTAACGTTTTTTCAATGGGATGTTCCAACGACATATTCCACATCTATGACAGGTCACAGCTGTGCTGCTTCGGAACATTTTTTGCGTCTGTGTCCTGCGTCAATGGCATCGATACTCTGTCCTCGAGGGCCTCAGTCGAGCCAACGTTACTAGATGTTATAAGTAGGACGCACGACGCCCATACCCTCAGTTGTAGTTTTTTCCCATAACGTGTGGCACCAATCATCTGCCAGAATGACCACAGAAAGGCTTGCGGAAACGAAAGCTGCAATCGCACAAGAAATTCTGTAGAGGGGCAGGTAGGGAGGGAGCGATGTGGAATACGTCGTCGGAACATCCCATCGAAAGAACGTTACCAGGTAAGAGGGTAACTTGTTCTTCAAAGGGATTGGTTCTTCCGACGTATTCCACATCTATGACAGACTCCCAAAGCAGTACCAATGTATGGAGGTGGGAAAAGAATTGAAAAGTTTAGAATGCCTAATTAAATTGCAGAATAGAGGACCGCCTTGCCAAAGGCCAAATCTTGCCCATGGATAGAATCCAGGGAGTAGTGTTTGACAAAAGTATGGACAGAGGCCCATGTGGTTGCTTCGCAAATGTTATGAATGGGAACACCCCTTAGCAAAGCAGTAGAGGCAGCCACACCTCTAGTAGAATGGGCCCGTAAGCCTACCAGAGGGTCCTTACCCGCCAAGTGGTAACATTCAGAAATTGTCAAGATAATCCATCTAGACAAAGTCTGCTTAGTAACAGCTTGTCCTAAACGCCTTCCAGTGTATCCTACAAAGAGTTGATCGTCCACTCTGACCCGGGACATGCGTGAGATGTAGAAACTTAAAGCTCTCCTAGGATCCAACCTATGGAGCCTCTCCTCTTCCTTACCAGGATGCAGAGGAGGATAGAACGCCGGAAAAATGACCTTCTGGCTTCAATGAAATTCCGACACAACTTTTGGAAGAAAAGAGGGACGAACCCTAAGGACACCCTGTCCTTATGGAACACCGTGAAGGGTGGCTTAACAGAAAGTGCCTGCAACTCACTCACTCTGCAAGCGGAAGTGACCGCAACTAAAAATACAGTTTTCAAGGTCAGCAGTCTCCAAGGGCAAGAATGTAAAGGCTCAAACGGAGCTCCCATTAGGAATTTTAGAACCAGGTTCAAATCCCAACCGGGCACCTGGAAAGGTGACGGTGGGAACACATTAGTGAGCCCTTTGAGAAACTGAGAAATCAAAGGAATCTTAAAATAAGAACACTCCTCAGCCGAGCGCTTAAATACGGACAGCACCGCCAGGTAACCTTTAATGGTACCCACTTGCAGGCCCTTGTGGGCTAACGAAAGCAAAAAAGACAGAACCACAGGAATGGCACATGAAAAAGGATCCACATTCTTAACCCTGCACCAGTCGCAGAACTTTCTCCAACGGCAACGGTACAGGGACTTTGTTGCGGGCCTTCTGGCCGAAAGCAACACCTCCATCACGTCTTCAGGGAGGTCCCAATCCTTATACCTCAACCTTTCAGAAGCCAAGCATGAAGGTTGAGGGACTTGACCTCTGGATGGAGAACCTGACCCGTCTGCCGCGAGAGCAGATCGTCTCGGTAGGGAAGACGGTGTGGAGAGCAGATGGACAGGTCTAGAAGGTCCGGGTACCACGTTCTCCTGGCCTATGCCAGAGCAATGAGGATCATCCGGGGACCGAACCTCCGTAGCACTTGCAGAATGACGGGGACTGGAGGAAACGCGTACAGCAGTGGGAAGGACCACTCCACTGCGAACGCGTCCCCTAAGGCTTCTCTTGGAGGAAATTCCAGCGAGCAGAATCTTTCGCACTTCCGGTTGACACTGGTGGCAAAGAGATCCACTTGTGGGGTCCCCCAAAGGGCGAAGATCTCCAGGAGAATCTCCTGAGCCAACTCCCACTCGTAAGAGACCGTGCTCTGCCTGCTCAGAGCGTCCGCTGCCGCCTTTTCGTCTCCAGCCAGATGAACTACCGAGATCGAAATTTCCTGTTGGATGGCCCAGAACTAGAGCTGCATCGCCTCTCTGCACAGAGGGAGAGACCTGCCCCCCTACCCCCCTTTTTGTTGAGGTAGTATATGGCCACTGTGTTGTCCATCAGGATCAGAGGATCAGGACATTCTTCCCTCGCACAGAAGGCAAAAAAGCCTTCAGGGCTAGCCTGATGGCCCTCAGCTCCAAAAGATTGATATAGATTCTGGACTCCGACGGAGACCAACGACCGCTGACTGTCAACTCATTGGCATGAGCTCCCCATGCTGTGAGGGACGCGTCCGTCACGATCGTCACCTCCGGCCAGGGTAGCCAACATGGAGCCCCCTTCATCAGATTGCCTTCGACGCCCCACCACAGAAGATCATTGGCGACTGAGGGCGGCACCTGTACAGGGTCCGAAATCCTGCGACCACTGGAGCTTGAGAGCCAATTGCAGAGATCTCATCCGCAACCTGGCCTCTGGCACCAGACGAATGCAGGATGCCATGAGGCCGAGCAACCTCAAGAACTCGAACGCCGGGAGACTCTGGGCATGTTGAAACTTGTGCACCATCTGCAGAATGTGATTAGCCCTCACGTGGGGAGGCGAACACTGCCCCAGAGATGTGTCGAACACTGCTCCGATGTACTGGAGCCGCTGGGTAGGTGTCAAGTGGGACTTCTTTAAGTTGAGGGAGAAGCCCAGCTTGTGAATGGAGTGGCAGGTGACCGACAGATGATCCAGGACTTGCTCGGGAGAGCGCGCCCTGATCAACCAATCGCCCAGGTAGGGGTAGAATCCCCCCCTTTCCTGAGATACGCTGCCACCACCACCATGAGCTTGGTGAAGACCCTGTGGGCAGAGGTCAATCTGAACGGCAGGACCCGAACCTGAAAACATGAGTCGCCAACCGCGAACCTCAGGTACTTCTTGTGCTTGGGATGAATCGGCACATGAAAATAACCGTCCTTGAGGTCGAGAGACACCAACCAGTCCTGAAGTTGAAGGGCCTGGAGGACTTGAGAGAGAGTAACCATCTTGAACTTGTCCTTCCTGAGGAGCTTGTTCAAAACACGCAAGTCCATGATGGGTCTCAATCCCCAGTCTTTCTTCGGGATCAAAAAATAAGGGGAGTACCATCCCTTGTTCCTCTCCGCTACAGGCACCAGTTCTATGGCGCCTTTCTCCAGCAGGGATTTAATTTCCTGGGCAAGGAGCGGATCCGGACTCTTACCTGGTGGATTGTCGTGAGGCCTCTGCCGGAAAGGAAGACCGTAGCCATGGGCTATGATCTCCAGAACCCACATATCTCAAGTAATGGCACGCCATTCTACAAGATGCTGCGCCAGCCTTCCCCCAACTGGCGAACCATGGGACATGGCCTCATGACTGAGCTGAAGCGGCTGCGCCATTGCCTGAGGATAAGGAGAAAAGTGCCCGAGCGGCATTGGCACCTCGAGTACCTTGTTTTCCACATCTGGTACTCCTACGGTGGACCCTTTGACTTGCAGCTCCTCTCGATCTACCAAAGAAAGAGTAGTATCGAAAGGAAGCTCCCCTCCATTACTGTCCCCTAGGAAGAAAAGGCAGAGGTTGGCGAACTGCAACACTCAACGACTTTGGAGGTCTGCAACCTCTCAAGGCTCTTGTCAGCCGTGCTGCCAAAAAGATGTTCACCATCAAAGGGCATGTTGAGAAGCCGGGCTTGTACATCAGGAGCAAACCCCAACTTCCGCAACCACGCAAATCTGCGCATTACGGTGCTCGCGCCCATGGACCGGCTGACACAATCTGCCATGTCCAGACCCGACTGAACAGATTCACACATGGCATCCTTGCCATCCTGAACAAGAGCAAGAAAGCCATCCCGTTCTTCCCCTTCGGGAATATGTTCAGCCGCCAAAGAGACAATTCCACAGAGTGTGAGTGAAACGTGCTAAGGCACACACAGAGTTGGCTGCCTGTAAAGCTACACCCCCCTGAATAAAACACTTTCTTTGCCCAGCCATCAAAACGCTTGTCGTCCCTATCAGGAGGGATGGTAAGGTACGACTCCTGCTTTGCTGGGGCCTTAGCCGCTTGCACCACCAAACTCTCTGGAGTTGGGTGCGTGGTCAAGTAGCAGGGGTCCCTACTAGCTGGACGGTATTTTTTCGGCAAAGACTTACTCACTGCCGGAAGACTCTCCTGAGCAGTCCAAGCCGCTGCCACCCATCTTTGCAAGGCCATATGGAATGGCAGTACTGGGTCAGTTGGTGGACCTTGGTCCAAGATATCTGTCAGGTCATCCTGCAGAAAATCCACTAGTGGCGCAGACCACCCCAAGTACTCCGTCACCCTCGACATGAGCCACCGGTACGAAGACTCGGCGTGCGTGCCAGTCTCAGGCCGACCGAACTCCACCTCCGGAGTGGTGTTTAGACCACGGGCGTCGTGTGCAAAGACTGACGCAGGTCTTCCAACTGGTTATGACCAGATAAGAGGTCGTCAGGAACCTCATCAGGAACCAAACCTTCCTCAGACTCTTCATCCACCTCAGAAATATAATCAAGAGGCTGGAATAAATCCCTGGATGAGGGCACAGAAAAAGGCCCAACCACGTTTTTTTGACTTGGCCAGAGCCTTCCTCGGAGTTTCCACCGGTCTCCGGGGCACCTCTGATAAAGCCTCCTCGAAAGGAGTCGAGGGCGTCGACAGAATCGACGTCGAGCGTGGCGCAGATGGCTTCCACACAGGCCTCGAGGGCGGTGCCCAGAGCGTGTCCTTCGATGACCTTGGCGCCGATGGCGTGGATGACTTCCTCGGAGGCGGAGCCTCGAGAGAGTCCCTCGACAGACATGGCATCGATGCGTCGATGTCTTAGAAGACCTCACCGGCTCTACTGGTCTTGAAGGCGTCGAGGACCGGGACCTGGAGAGGGCATGGCTAGAGCGATCCACCTTGTCCGACCGAGACCTCGAAGGTCCCGGTGATCGCGCCGACCACCCAAACCCGAAGGCGTGCGAGCGGCGGCCCTAGCACATTCCCGGCCGGCTTCTTTCAAAGGCACGGACGGCACGGAGCCCTGCGACTGAAAAATCGCCAACATCTCCTTATGAAATGAATCCCATTCCGCGGGAGAGGAATGCTTGTTGGGACAAGCAACCCGCCGATGGGCGGAGTCCTCAGACGAGGAAGGCGACCGGTGATGGCACTTCCGAGAGTGCCTTGAAGAGGCAGAGGAATGGCGGGACCCACTCCGGGACCGAGACCCCCTGGACTTACGTCGATGATGCGGAGAGTCGCCTCTCGAGTCGTCGGTCGAAAGCCCAGTGGATTTCGACTTTCGGGGCTTGGACACCCTACCGACAAAGCCTCTTCTTCCGCTCCCGCAAGGCCTTCGATGTTAACGACTGGCACTCGTCACAATCGTCCGTGGCGTGGTCCTCACCGAGGCACCAGAGGCAGGCGTTGTGCGGGTCCGTCAGCGACATCTTGGAACCGCAGTTCCGACACTTCTTGAAACCCGGCTGCGGGGTAGAAGAAGACAAAGACCTCATGGAAATCTTCACAAACAAATGAGTTCAAAGAACCGATAGAATTACTCAGAGGAACCGAGGCGCACCGAGATCTCCGAAGTGAACACGAGGCTACGGGTGTCGTGCGTCCGACTGATAACATCCAGTGACGTTGGCTCGACGGAGGCCCTCGACGACAGCGCATCGACGCCATCGATGCAGGACGCAGAACATTTTCGGAAGCAGCACAGCTGTGGTGATTACCTGTCTAAGATGTGGAATACGTCGGAGGAACCAATCCCTTTGAAACTAATTTTGGAACACAAAAAGGTCTTCGCCCCGTTCCTGAGCCGCTTAGTTAATGCATCATTTCGGGATAGTCATGTACCTGTGGCTATCAAATCTGTTTCAGTAATCCCCTAGATAAAAAACCAGGCCTCGAGCCAAAAATGGCCTCTAATTTACAACCTATCACTAACTCCAACTTTCTTCTGAAAGTTCTGGATAAAGTGGTCACCTCTGAATTTCAACTCTTCAAAGAGTCAAATGTGCTCTTACACAGCCGCCAGTCAGGGTTTAGACCAGTACATAGTACTGAAACCGCTCTTAATGACTTACAAACTCGCTTGCTAAGTATCCTCAACAAAAGGGAAGACTGTCCTCATCTTACTCTACCTTTCCACAGCGTTTGATCTCCTAGATCACAAACGCTTGATCAACACCCTGGGAGGTCTGGGCAACTGCAGTGATGATACAATGTCCTGCGTTGAATCCTTTCAGTCCCATCGTCAATCTAGCATTCACTGGGGTGACTCCTCGTCCCCACGGAACCCATGAGCTGCGGTGTCCCACAGGGGGAATGTATGACTCCGACCGTCTTTAATATCTAGATAAAACCTCTTTGTACTTTACTAGAGGAAAAAGTGATGTTCTTTACCAACTATGCCAATGACACGCAAGTTAGCTTAGTGGTAACTATGAATCTGACAGATCCAATGGTGAGGATTTATATCACCTGGTTGAACAATGGATGAACAACTGGCTCTGTTTGAACGGGAACACAAATGAGCTTTTGATTTTCGGTTCCAATCAAGCAAGATCTAAATTGTATCTGGATTATCAAAGTTTAAAAATTCAGAACAATCAGATCCCTGTCCTCAATAAGGTCAACACACTTGGTGTTTATTT
The DNA here is from genome assembly GCF_040938575.1 of Ambystoma mexicanum. Lineage (NCBI taxonomy): Eukaryota > Metazoa > Chordata > Amphibia > Caudata > Ambystomatidae > Ambystoma > Ambystoma mexicanum. The sequence goes on from NC_090935.1 coordinate 1,467,082,103, forward strand.
AGAACCCGCACTAAGTGCCGAGACTCAAGCAAGAGAAATGGCCAAGACATATGCTTAGCAGCTCAGGCTTTTACATAACATCCAACCCTTTCTCTGTGAGGAAAACTGCCCCAAAGTAGTGAGAGGTACTATTCTATCCCAGATTCACTATTGTAATGCCCTGCTGATCAGAGCCTATAAGTCCTGCCTTCAAAAATGTCAGGTTATCCAGAACAACCCAGTACGCATTATTAAAGGAATATCGAGGAAAGGGCACATTTCTGAACATAGGAGGAATTTGCATTGGCTCCCCGTTCGTGCACAAATCCATTTTAAGATGGCTAGGTTAGTTCACAGGTGCCCATACGGCCAGGCTCCTGTCTACTTTCAACCTCTAATATTAAGCTTTGCCCCGGCCAGATCCCTCCGCTCATCTGACCCAACCCTGGTGAAATGTGGAGGTTTTAAATGCAAGAATGGACTGAGCAGTTCCTTTCCCATCTGTGCGGCAAATTCTTGGAACCTCTTTCTACTGAGCATTAGACAAGAGCAAAACCCTACTACTTTCCAGCGGTCTCAAACATTCTTATTCAAGCTCTTCTCTTCTCTTCTTTCAGGTCAGGGCATGTCCTGTATTTATCTGTCATGTCCAGTGTGTTAATGTGCGCCTCGATGCCTGAGGGCTACCGGCACATTTTAAGTAAATAAAAACAAACATAACTTTCAGTATCGGGTCGCCCGAAAGCAAGCTGTAGATCTGCAAAAGACCACTTCCGATAAGGCTTGGATCTTGCACAGCTCCTGTATCTTGAGGTTACCGATCGTGTTAATTTCAGCATGCATTTGTTAAACCATAGGGGTTGAGCTAGGGTTATAGTCTGCCTCCCCACCCTACATGTTGGTGTGCCTACTTCCACACCCGTAAAGTATGTTGTGTTATTTCTGGTATCGCGGGCTTCCCCAGTCTACTGTACAGGATTTGAGATGGCAAGAATCCCTTCATCCATGCTCGCTCGGCCTTAACATGTGGTAATCGAGGGTCCCTGTGTAACCAGTCGTTCACCGTGGCCAGCTGCCCTGCCCAGTCATATTGTCGTATATTGGGTCATCCAATGCCCCCTTTTCCACACCGAGCATTGCAGCGTGGCTAGGGCAATACAAGGTGGTTTCCTGCGCCACAACAAGACCCAGAGCTGCATCAATTTAATCAAATTTGGATTTATCAGGAGTGTGGCATTCTGAAGTATGTGGAGATACCTGGGCAGAGTCAGCATCTTAAACAGGGCAGCCTTCATAGAAGGGAATTCCCTTTGTGTCACATCCTGGAGGAATCGTTCGGTAATGGGATAAAGATTCCAATAAAGGAAGTTGGCATGACTCAGCACAATTTGTATACCTAGATATTTGAAACTGACCCTCAATATCTGGTAGGGACATCCTTGACGGCTGGCCCGGTCTTCTCCTTGCATTGGAAAACGGATGGACTTCTGCCAGTTTACCGATGGTCTGCTGAATGCCTCATAATCAGAGTGTGCGTCAGTTGTGTGTTATATACATCAAAAGATCGTCTGCATATAAGGAGACTGTCCTCCCAAATCGATGCGACCGGAATCCCAACCAGTTCAAGTCTGTTCTCAATCATATCGCAAGGGGCTCAATAGACCAGCGTTAACAGCAAGGGTGAGGGGACACCCCTGCCTAGCCCCACGACCCAAGGGGAAAGTTCTGGATGTAACCTCATTGACCTTGACCTCTGCAGACTGTTATAGTGAACTATTGACGTTGTCTCTCGCTACTTCACTCTCCTTCTTTAATCTCTCCATTTACCCCTTTCCCTCCGATCACTCCATTGTCCACTGGACCATCTTAGTCCCTCCAACATCTGCTCCTTCTCTCCAATGACTAAGAAATTCAGATAGGACAGTCTTGCGCCTTTTCTCCAGTGTCTGCGCCTGTTCAAGCTTCTTTCAACTTTCACTATGCGCTTACGACTCCCTTTGACCAACACTATCCTGTCCAAACATTCTCACCTTGCCCTCATTAGCTAAGCATCACCTTCGAGATTCAGAACCTCAAAACCACCATGAGCCATGATGTATGAAGGTGGAGCAAGTCACAGACCAACTCCCTACAAAAAAAACACGAATGCTGCCCTTAACTCTTCTAACCCCTCCTACTTCACACATTTAACCGCCTCCCTTCGTAATCACGCCAGCAAACTTTAATCTACCCACCAGACTTCGCTCATGCCTCCCGAGTCAATGTTTATCACATCCTCACTTTCTACTAACTACTTTGTTCACTACTGTTCCTCTACAATCTGCTACACATGGAATCCTTGATACATTTCAGTCTGGGTTCAGACCTTGTCATGGCACCAAACCCGCCCTTATTGGCAGTGTGGGAAGATATTCTGAGGGCTGCCGCTGCAGCTGATCTCTGCATGCTCGTTATGCTAGTGTAGAGGAGCAGCCGAATTACTCTGCAGGAAGTCCCCGCCCCCCTCCACTTATATGCTGGAAGCCAGAAACCATGCCATGCATGACACCAGTGGTTGTGCCTATTCCGCGGAGTGTCTTTGAGAAAAGATATCCACTAAGAAAACCCTATCTGATGTATCCCTGTAGAGATGACAATCTATTGGAAGAGGTCACCAAAGGAATATGACGATAAAAGAAACAAAAGTTTGTGACATCACAAGAGATGAGCGCAGCGCACTGAGAAGAGTGGCTGATGAAGAGGATGTATAGAACTTATGCAATCTGATGACGAAGTAAAGAATCAAGTAAACTTCTAAATGCAAAGTGAAGATTGCATGTGTGCAGAGCACTGCAGAAAATGCAAGCCATTTAATAACTGTACAGATGCAGCAAATAGACTAAGTAATCATAGAAGCTTTGCTATACGTAGTGAATAGACTGTGAGCAGTGCCGCCATTATATAGAATCTGGACTTCGGTGTCACAATTTTAGTAAGCTCAAGCCCATGAAGAAGATGGCTGAAAAGCTGTGTCGCAGCAAGAGAGCAGCTGGAAAAGGACCCAGAAAGGCTGTCTGGCTTGGTGTCAAGGCTGGAGCAGCCAAGAACTGGTAATCTATCTTTGAAGAACAGTGAATGTGACAGGCTGAGTCATCTCTTGTTAAGGTGCAAAGAAAGAACACGGAGTGCCAAGTTTTATTCATTTAATAAAATTAAATGCTAGAAAACAAGCTGAATTGCAGTCTCCTGTCATGTGGGCTATGGATGGAAATAGAAGTTGGATAAGCAGCTCTAGACATAAGATCGCGTGTGCTCACACTCCCATATATTCCCAGGAGCAAGCATACTTTGCAAGGTCAAGTTCAAAGGCAATCTGCATGGCAGAAGGCATGGGTGATGAGATGTTGGGCTAATTGGGTGGGAAGACACAGTCAACGTCCACCCACTGACACCTGGGGTACCAGCATACGTGCTGCTAGTGAGCCGAATGTTCCAGAAGGGCACAAGCGTGCCAACCAATTGTAGAAAACATAACAAAGAGCCTTATAGTTTAATAGCCAATGATGAGCTGTGTGTCAATTAATGGTTGAAGATGACTTGCAGTAGGGGTGCGCATAAGTTGTCCACCTGACCGTAGAGACCCAATCACAACCCGATCCCTTATACAAAGTATACTTAAATGTTCCCTTTAAGCCAACCACAACCACAACCACTCGTAGGTTTTTTTATTTGCCATATAGTATGACATCATGTATAACGAGTTCCTTTTAAATGAAATGCTTCGAGTGAGACCGTAAACTACTTTGCCTTCTTCCTGAGTTGGTTTGATTATTTGGTGTAAGAGTTACTTTGCATCCCATCTACTGCACAAGATCCTACTCATTTAAGGGCCATATGCTCACTTGACCCATCAACAGCCTTCAATATAGTTGATTTAGACTGGCTAAGGTTGATATGATGTCCCAAGAATTACTGAAGTAGTTCGTCTTTTCTTTTGAATTGAACCCAACAAGTAAAAATGGGAGCCTATTACTCTGACTCCATGCCTGTTCTCTGCGGAATTCCACAAGGGTCCTCCCTCTCTCCGTTATTCAATATTTATATTGTGCCATTACTAAATATTTGTTCACAATGTAATCTAAGTTACCACTCGTATGCCGATGATATCCAAATCTACGTCAGGCTCCAAAATCCCCTGGAAGCAATCCAACGGATAATAGCATGTGCTCAAAAAATGAAAAGCTTGATGATCGAAAACCGGTTCCAATTAAACCCCTCCAAGACCTATATTGTATTGTTTGGCCCAAAAAAACTGCTGTCGGACTCACAATTCTGTATTCCTTACCCTTCTTTATTTGTAGTACCTACTATCTTCTCTTCTAAAGTTAAGAGCCTTGGCTGCATTTTGCAGTCGAACTTGAACTGCAATCCACAAGCAAGTGAAATTGTGAAATCGATTTATTATCGACTTAAACTACTGCGGCCCATTCTTCCTCTCATAGCAGAAAGATCACCACGCTGGTGTTGGGACATTGGTGAAATCAAAATTGGATTATTTCAATCCCTTTCTTATCGGCACCCCGGCTGGCCAATTGAATTGTTTCCAAGTTGCACAAAATGCGACCATTAGAGTCCTCTACAATCTCCCAACAACTATTTCAATATCTCCTTTTCGAAGAAGTCTTTATTGGCTCCCGGTACCCTTTTTAACATCCTCTGTCTTGTCTGCAAGTGCCTCCATGATCTCAGATCATCGTCCAACCCGCCTACTTCAATCGATTGGTCAAAACTTTGACTATCCTTCCCCACTTCCCCCATTTCGTTCACTGTTAGAGCGAAATTTTTCTATCTGCAGCCCTTGTGCCTGGCACTTGTTTTCCCACCCCACACCTCCCCGACGTGTGGAAAATCAAGTCCTTGCCTTTATTTAGGAAGAAGCTAGAAACCTCTCTTTCAATAATTTGTCACTTCATTCCACCATTATATTGTTTTTTCTGTTCACCAGATTGTTGACACCTTCACATAGATTCAGGTCGGCCTGGTTTCCCTGATGATGTGCGCATTACAAATAACCAAATTAACTAAATCAAATCACTGTTCTCCTTCTCTCCCTCCCCCATCATCCTGTTGTCCACCACCCCTACCCATTCTACTCTTAACTATCTCCACTACTCTCTCCTACTGAGTTAGCACCCATCCTGTCCAGCGCCAATCCATCTTGCACTTCTATCAACCCATTTCAACCCTAAACAGTCAAAGACTTGCAGCCCGAGTTAAAATAATTTTTTAACCTGGGAAAGTCCCATTGAAAATATTTGTGTACATCAGGCCCTTGGTCTCAATCACCTGCCCTTATCTCTCCAAGCTCTTTTCCCTGCCCCCCGTATAAATCTGCCACTGTCCTACCCTTTCTGAAGAAGCACTAGCACCCAGTTTCCCTCCTTCCCCATTTGTTAAGATAGATCGCCAAAATGTACCCCGAGGTTGATTCTGGGAGGCCAACCTATTATGGGGAACAGCAATAAACAAGACTAGCCATAACCAATCAAGGTAGGTATCCGAATGGTAAGGATTAGAATTTGAGGGGTGCAAGAGTGTTCTAGGGATATAAGCAGACACACAGGGCACTACAAGAATTCCATTTAGACAGAGAATTACAATGATTAGGCCTTTAAAATAAACACTTAGCAATGGCACCCTAAGCTAAGTATTATCTCACAACCTTTATCAAATATATCTATGTACATACACTTGGGGGTTCTAAAAAATTACCTTGAAGCCACTTAAGCAACAGTTATAATAAGCAAGACTTTCAATAACTGTGTGGGGTAAAGTAAGTGAAGAGGCATTAAAACAGTTGATTCAGCACCAGTAAACACAGGTAAATAATCAAGAAGAAGAAATAGATCAACACTTATGAGCAATCCGAGAATTTGATCTCCGACTCTCTCAAGTCCAGCCCCAAGACAGAATGGGGCCTCGTGCCATAAAGTCATCAATTACACATGATATACTGCTCAGGTAGGTTTACTGTTGGATTGAGCAATGCCAGTGGCTACGATCAAGTGCTCCGAACGTTTAGAAAAGTTAAGTATCTGTCCCAGTCCAACCACGCAAGGAAGCCCGGTGGGGATCCTTGACTAGATCACCACCGATCTGAGTCGAGTAAAGGAGAGAGAGAGCCAGGACTTTACCCCCATGTAACCCTATGGAGAGAGAAGGAACAAAACAAGCATACCAACTTACTCCCCTAGCCCCTTTACTTGGATTTTCCCCAGCAACCACTTCAGGGGTTCTGGAATCCGTTAAACCCAGGCACTTCTGTGCTTGGCCCGGTCGAGGTAGGGCAAGTGGTCATGGTTGCAGAAGTCATTTGAAAACTTGGGATTTAGTTTCGGTAGGGCACGATACCTGTATTACAGTTCCAGGGACTGGCCAGCTGTTTACGCCTGACATGAAAGTAAGAAGACTTCTGCAGAGCAGGTAACCTCACGAGACCTCCAGGGAGATAAGATGATGGGATTCAATGGGAGTCACGAGGGTTAGGCGGCAACAAGAGATCTTCGTTTGGCGAACAAAAGAGCTGGCCATGCACAGCTTCTGATGGGACTGGAAGGCTGAAAACGCAGGCGCAGGCATCTTTCAGCACAAGTTGATGATCTTCCAAGTTCCAAGGATGCCCTATGAACGGTGACTGCTGCAGCGAGGTAGTTCAGAAGATAAATGGTCCGCCCACCGTGTGGTCCCGGGACATTTCTGAAGGCTCAGCAGGCACAGATCTTTGAGCAGGGGTCAAGGCCGATTGTTTCAACCAGTCCAGGAATCACGCACCGAAGGTCTTCTTGAGATCAGTACAGAGGAGCAGGGCTTTGCTAGTACTTGGCTGGAGGCAATGATGGTCAGCTTAAACTGTCACCCTCAGGCTTTTTATATATGGCAATTCTAGATCTGGAAGAGCAGGAAGGCGAACAATGGACAACATGGCCAAAGAACAGGCAAGGACATTGAGTCATGGCCAGTTTACAGTATGTGGTACTCTCTATGGCATTACCCAGGAAAATGCAAAAGTGTATAGGGGAAAAAGCCAAAAACACCTCCTGCCACCAGCCCATCCCAGACACATTGTATTTGTAAACATAAAGATAAAAAAGAAAAAGTTAGAACAAAAGGTTTCTTGAAGGCACTTCACTTTAGGGTTATATATACAGCTTTAGAAAGGGAGCTAGTCTCCCTGTACTGATAAGTTCTGGGGGCAAAACGGGAGCACAAAGGAAGGGACGTAAAGCAGAAGGCTATACTTGTCTCCAAACGGTTATGTCAGCAAAAATAAAGCAGAAAGAAAGGGTGTCCCATAGAATTATATAGGAGGAACGCAGCAAAAAGAAAAGCTTTTCTAACACCATTATTCAACTGTCCATGAGCGGGAGGTCTCCAACCAGATCATAAGGTACCTCAAGGATAACAGCCTTGGAGATCCACTTCAATCTGGATTCCACAGTAGAAACTCCACTGCAGCACTCAAGTAGTTGTCCAACTTTCTCTCCAAAGCTCACCTCCCTAGACTCGACTCTCTTATACATGTCCATTTGGACCAACCTACACATTCAACACTGTCAACCATTCTATCCTCCTCGCACTACACAAACTCCAATTTTTCAAAACTGCTCTCTCCTGGATCACCTCCTAACTGGCAACGCGATGATTTAATATCTCTTGTAACTCTTAAACCTCAGACCGGACCGCGCCCCCTGTCAGCAACTAAAGAACAGGCTTTTGACCTCTGCTCTTCACCCTCTAGCACTCTGTCCTAGGAGACTTCTCCCGTCCTTTGGTGTCTGCTATCACCTCTTTGCTGATGACAATTCTTTTTCTCCTGTCTCAAGGGTTTGAATATTTTGCAGGAAAGTCATTTAAAAGGGGTAGTTGAGACCCTGCACATTCCAAAATATAACCTTTAAGGTGGACACCATCTAGGAGGGCAAACTGAACTCATTTAACCTGACCTTTTCAAAATGTTATCATAATCTTCAACTAAAATTCTAGAAGTCGTATTAGGAAATTGCATATGTGAAACCAGTTGAGAGTTAAACCTAGCATTGTAGCAGGAGTATAGCTCAGGGAAAATGTGCTTGCCTTTGAAGCAAGGCGACACGGAACAACACAGGTTCGATCCCCGGGTCCGCACTTAGAAACCTCTGGGTATTAAGCGCGTAATAAATAACCCATCATATCATATCAATTGTGTAATAAAGAAAGAACAAATGAATCAAAACATATCCGCCAAGTACAAAACGACCATATCTCCATCGATTTGGGTGACCCCATAGAGGGGTGGTGAGCACAGCAATGTACGGGAACGATGTAACCAAGTAATTGGAGAATGAATGTTTTTAAAAGTTCAAAATGACTGGGATAATGCTAATTGCAATTTCTTCATCCCAGCATTACTACTATTCGGTGTGCGATATAGGTTATTTAAAAACAGTCTAAATAGACACGATTTTTTGCATATGTTTTATGCATTTTTCGCTATGTGTTTTCACATTTGAATTTGTTCTATGTGAATCTATATTTGGTCTTGATTGTGTGTCTCTAGAAATATATTAAAATTTAAGATACTTTTCCGATTGTTATTTCTTCTCTGTTGATCTTTTTTTATGAATTCTGACGATATTGAATAAACTGTAAAAAAATATGAGTTAAATGGGATTTCTCTAAATAGATTTGGCAAAAGGTTACCGTAGATGGGCACTTTTTGTGATTGTGATACTAAATATAATTGTTTAACTTTAATCCACAACCTCTTTGCTTGTACTGCTCGACTAGGCTGCAGCAAACCTCAAAATTCTCAGGTCACATCCGAAGCAATCATGCTCTGCTGATGTTTCAGGCAGCTCAAAGTAAGCACTGCAGGAAATTGAGTCAATTCTGCATGAGCCTCTCTGGAGCAGTCAGGAGAGATTTACACATGGCTCTAGACTTAGGCCTTCCAACCCATGCCTGCCACCTTCAAGAGTGACAAAAAGGCAACCAGGGCAAACCACCATCTAATAGCGCAGGCCTTTGTGGTCTTGCACAGCGATGGGGGAAATGCTGTCCTGACCGGGCTCCCAGCTGCTCACTTGGCTCCCCTTAAAGCAGTCCACCACGCTGCAGCATGTATTATGGGAGCATGGAAATTTGACCGAATTACCCCAATCCTACGTGAACTACATTGACTTCCCCTGCATGTCAGGATACTGTTCAAGACTGCATGTATCATCTACAAAGCAGTCATGAGTGGCACAGCAGCGTACCTGGTGCCTAAGCTCCACATTTCTGGTGGCACAAGCTCCTTGCACAGTAAATCGACCAACCGGCTTGAATCAAAACTCGTCCGCAAAGAGGCCCCACAAACAATCCTTATCTTGTCATGCGCAACCACCATCTGGAATGCAATCCCGGTGTCGGCTCGGAATGCCCCCACATTTCTCCAATTTCACAAATCCCTCAAAACATGGCTCTTTCAAAAACACCTGACCACGGACTAATTCCAATGGATGCAGATAATGCACAGATCTCACAGTACTGCACTACTGTTTAAAGATGCTATCCCAAATGCTGGCTACCCACTTTCTGTAGAGTGCTCTGCTAGTCTTGAGCGAAGGCCGCTCTTTAGACAAAAGAAATTTAAAAAAATGTAATACATACAGACATTTTCCTCTGCCATGGCACATAAAGACTCCTTGCGCTTTTTCAACCTAATTCCACCACCTTGCAGATTCCTTTGTTATGGGTTCAGTGAGTAAACACAATCTTCCTTTTTCTGCTTCGTTACATGGCCCCACAATCTTCCTCAAGGCTCAATACTAAAAATGTAAATCTGAAAGCCACCATGATGCAAGCAGGCTACTTTATTTCTGATCTTCGCATGAACAAATGTGCTGTGGGACGTCTACATGCAGATTCTTACTGCATAAATAAATCCATCAGATTATTGTGTTGCATTTACGTAGTAAAATAAGGTATTTCTTAGTTTCTTATTGCATAGAAAAGTCAAACAAGCTATTGCAGCCTTCTTATAAGGGACATCTCTCTTCAGCAATTTACTAGTTTAACTGTTAGGAAGAACTCAGCCTCCTGGTCCCTCTTGGCAGCGCTGGCGAAAAAAGCCTTCTTATACCTTGTACACCTTACAAAGATGGCGGCGATTGGGCCCTCACTGCATTTTCATCTGCTATCATTCTAGTCTTGCCACTAGAGGGCAGCATGAACAAGCTACTCATACAATCCTTCTTAAACCATGCTGACGGTGAGAGTAGCGCATTGCTTTGTGCATTTCTTTGCTGAAGCTGCGCTAGTTTTCCGCTAGCTGGGTAAGCTTCTGTTTTCTACTCCTCCCTGCTACCACGGGTTTCCTATTCAGCGTGCAGCATCCTCCCTCCGTTCTGCCGCGTGTTCCTTCCCGGTGTGCAGCGTTTCTTCTTTGCCGCTCCGGCCACTTCACGGACTGGCATTTGCTTCTTACTCCTCGTTGTTTTCCGTTTTTCTTCTTGCTACTCTGTTGTTGGTCCGCTGCATATTTTTTGTGTATTACTATATTCTGCTTACTGTTCTCCCCGCGGGTCTCTCTGCCCGCTATCCTGTTTACTTATTACTCCGGCCCACGGCCCTCTGGCACTCTGTTTATTTGTGCCGGAAGGTACTCATTTCCTGTGCCACACTGTCTATGGGCTATCTCTCTACGCTGAGGAGCTCCGTACTCCACTGACTATGTTTATTGAATTACTATCAGCCTCAGGACAAAGGCTGCTACTTTTTGAAGTGGGTGCTATAACCGAGGGTGCTACATTTTCCCTTGAGGATTCATTTCTGGATTTCCCTTCTACTGGCCCCCTGAATCTGCTCACATTTCTACTGAACTCCGCCTCTGCTTTCAAACTGGACCTATCATTCCCATTGGAAACATAAAAGGGTTCCCCCCCCTCCCCTGCACCTACTACTGACAACCGGGCGTGGCCCCAGGAGAACCTCCTCCGCTTTTTAACATTATTGGAGCACAGGAGAGGTTTCCGGGGACTAGTTTCCACGCTCATCGGAAACCCTGGACCAGATTTCTTCAAAGAAAGGACCACAAAGAACAGGCAAGTTGTAAGACTTCGTGTTTTTGCTGCAATTGTACTATAAGGATGCTGCAATTGTATTGTAAAACTAACATTAATTTTTATTAATGAAAAGCAATTGTAGCTCTCCTGGGAAGCATAACTCAGAAAGCAATTACCTTCAGCGAACAAGAAAATGTTTACAAAAAGAGCTCAACTGTTGAATAATTATGGCCTACTGATACAGGTAGCAGATAAGATGAATGCTACAGAAAGTGGGACTACTTCTATAACTACCCTGCTATCAGGAAAACTGGCTCAATGATTTACTAACCAGGGGTGCAAGATTGAGCCTGACTCGATGGGCAGCTTGATTTCAAAAGGTGAATAAAATATGAGACCAAGAATGTTAATGAAATACTCAAATCACTAATTAGCAGAAAAAAGAAGAAGATGCAGACTGTAGGAGGGGCGGTATTTTTCTCGATAAGCACTAGTCAGCAGCTTCTCCATGTGCAGTGTACACTAACACACTCTGAATTGCCAGCTGTAGTTCATTCCATTATAATACAGACAGTTGGGGTATTTTGATGCAAGGTACATGAACTAAAGGAAAGACCCAGACATCTGTATACTTGGGGAAACCGCTAAGTATTTGTGACAATTGCATAGGAAACAATGATCAGCAACTGCCTTCAGATAGGCACTCTGCCTCCTCTTTGCACTTTTACCTCATTCCAAATGTGGCCTCACTCTGCACTGTTCTGGAGTGACAGCCTGTCAGCACCCTTGCTGCTGAGAGGACAGAGTGCTACAGATGGCCAGATGAGTTTCCCAGTGCCGAGAGGCAACTGCTCTGTGCAAAATCACAAACATTGAACTAAACTGCTTTCTCTCCAGTAGCACATTCATAAAAACACTAAAACATACATTTGATGTTGCAGATAAACCAATAACAGTTAAATGTAACAAAAGGTATACATATATAAAGTATAATAGCATGTCAATGAACACATGCTTGCAGAAAAGAACATTCTTGAGCCAGAACAGAACTACCCATGTGTAGACTAATGGAGAGTACTTTCAAGAAAAATACATTTAGATATGGCACTTACCCTTCACTACCTTTAGTTATGCTCCCATCCTTCAAGTACATTGAAAAATCAATAACTCCAACCTGACATGGAGAAACATTAAAACAAGTTAATTATACCTTTAGGTTTTATACGCTTCATCAACAGAGATTTTAAAGCGGTTAATTGGTTGCACATACATGAAGGCCCGACTAAAAGTATATATTTTAAAGTAGTTATGCCCCACATAAATACAGTAAATTGGACTGGTTTCCTGGCCATTAGATGCTCTAGCTGTCCACAGGAGGTGGGTAAAAGTTTTAGAATATGGGAAACTTAACTTTATATTGATGTAGCAGACAGACAACTCTGACAATAATAGCAATTGCACAAGACAAAGATTATTCTCTGCTGAAATAGGACCAATAATGTCTGCAAACAAAAAAGAACTGTCACCTAACACTAAGTGAATACCTGGAGTGCTCATAGATATTCAGTGGCCGATTTCATATGGTTAATGCAGGGAGGCTTCTGGTGCCACTGACAAACCAGAAAACGTGAAAAATGCAAGATTAAATTCATAGCAGAGAGAAGTATTCTGTATATGAATTTAAATGCACGATTATAGAGGGAAGGTGGAGGCCCCATACAATATTTATTAACCACATTATAATCGCATCTGAAGTTAACACTGTTTTGAAAATCATGAACACATTACAGAAGATCCACCCTGCCCTAAGACTCCTTTAGTCACATGTGTCTTGCACAAAAATTCTCTTCCCACACGCCTTCATGCAGTACCTGCGAGTCTAAGTCTTCCCCTTTCATGCAGAAATTAGCATCGATAACATTCAGTCCTACTAACAGGCCAGCGATTATGGCGCCTTCTTCTTCCATCATTAGTGCATTGGGTTCATAGAATTCACTACAAAACAGAACGGTAAACGTGGAATTAAAACCCAACTCATCAAATAGTGCACAGAATGCGTACACCACCTTTTTTCAACACAACAATAATAACTTGTTATTTGTATAGCGTTTTTAAATAAAGCGATTTACAAAGAACATTTTCATGTACAATTATTTGGGCAAATCATACACACCACACAGCAAAATCTTATGTATGCCAATATACGCTTTTATATGTATATATTTTCACCCCTCAAAATGATCAGTCTGAGGCATACCATGTGTTCAGATAGTCATCCAATTGTCTTCTCTTTACAGCTTTCCCACTTACATTGAGCAGTTCTACATTCACATGAAGATGTTTAGTCTCTGTGTTATTTTTATATTCTTAAGCAGCCAGGTATATGGGACAAATATTACTTACTCAGTAATCTTTTTTCTGTGGCTTATATCTGCTTAGAATCACATGCTATGCATAGTCCACCATCTAGAGGTTATTTGGAGTTTTACAGATTTCTTTAAGAATTAGAAAAATAGGGAGTCAACAGGGGCGTTCCTAGTACACTGTCCCTAACCTAAGAGTACAGAGACTCACAATCCTTGACTCCTACAAATGTATATTCCCCATTTGAGTACAGGCATGACCCCCTGAAGAGTTGTCATTCTGAATTTGAGGTTTTACATACTGGTTTGCCACTGGTTAAGATGGATTTCCAAAATAAGCCCTGGTGGTAGGGTTTTTGGAGGCCACCCTATCATGATGAACAGGGGAGACACAGAGTTTAGTCACAACCCAGTCAAGGTGAGGTAGCCGAGCAATCAAGGAAGAGTGTAAGAGTAGGCTAGAGCTACAATGAATCCACACAGAGCAACGCCAGTAATTCCAGTTAGACAAGAAGTACATGAAAATACAATTAGTTGTTAGACCTTTAACTTTACACACCAAGCATATACAAATCACAAGTAAGTATTGTCACACAAGGACTTCTATAACATATACATATCCACCCTCAAATGTTTGTTATTTTGGCAGAAACAGCCATCGAAGATTCACATATATATAAATATTCAGAACAATCATAAAATTCCAAAAATCATACTAAAATTCCTCGGGACACAAACATAATCAATATAATACAGTATATCAGACAGCATTAGGAACACCATCATGAAAATGCACATAATAACACCTCTATACATAGTCTGAACCGTGAACAAATGTAGAATTCCTAAAAATATTGACACTTTCACATCAAAACATTACCCCACGCCCCTTTTAATGGAGCGTATAAAAAACTATACAAAATGCAGAAGAACTTAAAATGTTTATTCTTGTATAATGCATCAAGCAGGGATATCATGACACACCCCTAAGGCTCACCCCACCTTTGTGGGACCCAGAGTGGTCATTCTGCAATAGCTGTGGTTGGCTTGGTTCTTCGTGACCATGCGCTGCATAAGATGGGAGCCAAGGGAAAAACGAACTTTCACCTCTGTGCATAAGAGTAGAAAGGTAAGAGCAGGTCTATGCTATAATATCTTAACCTGCTTTCCATTTATTTATTTAATAGATTTTTTATAACGTGCCTAATACCGTACGCGAGTTCGGTTTCTAAGCGCGGAATTCGAACCTCTGTTGCTCTGCGTGGTCTTGCTTCCAAGACTAGCGCGTTGCCCTGTGCTATCCTCCTGAGAATATTTGTCAGCCAAGTCTTTCTAATGTCTGCATAGATGGGGTTAAACAAGATACAAAATAGGCCAAATTCTCTGTAGCCCCACACATACAATATTGGTTGACCCTCCCTTTCCCTCTACAAGTGCGTACTGCCAGCAGCAAAACACCCATCTTCAATCTAGTAAGCAAGATCTTATGTGAGTTTGTCGCAAATGAGAGATAGCCTGTCAATCCCCTCGTAGTTCTAAATGGAAGATGCGTCCTAACTTGTGTACTGGCCAGCATCCAATATTCGCTTGTATCCACCAGAACCTGTTCCATCCTGAGCTTCAGAGTTCTTTTATTAGCAATACATCAATAAAGCAGGAAACAAACTCAAACTTTGCTGGGATGACTCGACATAGTTGCTGAGTGACAGCACATTATTAATCAAGGCCTTGGTGAGTCCCCCCCATCCGACCAGCGGCTATGCCAAAGTAAGATTGGACTTACTCGAACCGTGCCTGTTATATGTCTGCTCAGACTACAAATGAGATTTGTAAACAGAGGTCGACTGAGGAACGGTTAGTAACTTTTCTGCTGTCTGGGTTAGAATACCCCCATATCTCGCAACCATATATTCCTGATGCGACTGCTTTCCCTCTGAAGTCTGCATGTGTTCTGTTGATAAATGCACAAATCCATAAAGGGCACAGAGAGGAACACCCATGATCTTCACATACTTGACCAGGATCAGATAAGAATTCAGACCATGAGAAATCATACTGGTTCTCAGACTAAAAGAAAGTTGGGCGTCCGACAGTGCAATATAGGTGAGTAATCCGATCCAAGAAAATAGGCAGAACTCTTAAGAGTCAACACAAACAACTTCCTTAATTCAAACCATAAAATGGTATGGTCTTCTGCCTAAAGGGCACCAGTTCCAAAGCATAGTTCATGTAAGTTTTGATAGGAATAGCAGTAGCATTGGTGATGAAACAAGCGCTCGAAAGTTAGATAAAAGTGCAAGTAAAAGTTCAGGTAAGTACTCGGCTCAATCCAACACACTAGGATAGGCCCAGGGAAGCACCCTTAAGCTAAGTTCCACCACCAAAGGTTAGGTCAGATTGAGTTAGAGTCATGGGTTCACACTTTCAATACCCTATGGGAGACTGGGGAGAAAGCAACAGTTATGTAGATTTACCCTCCTCTCCGGGTTCACTGTAAACCACGGTTAGGGGTTCCAGATCTCGTTCCAGGCTTGTTCTCCAGTTCTTGTTCCACCCGCAAGGGTCATCTAGATGTCTAAACAGAAGAACAAGTTACTAACCCCATTCTTTCGACTGGATGTTCCTCCCACGTATTCCTCATCTTTGACACTTGTTGTGTTTGGAATACGTGGGAGGACAATCCATTCAAAGAGATAATTTGTTTCACAGGATTTTGTTTCAGTCAGTTGCGGTACTTAGGAAATCGGATCCGGACAGCTTCCAGTTGAAAAATCAAACTAAGGTAAGGAAGACTTCTGTGGTAGAGGCAGCCATGGCACACAAAGACCACATTCAACCAAGGTCATCATGGTCAGGGGGCGATAGACGATCGTACAGCAGAGAACACAGGAGTAGCCCCAGATCATCTTCCCCTGGAGATGGCTGAAAATGCTGGAGCAGGCGATTGTAACACAAGCTCAAGATCTGCTAAGTTCCAAGGCTCTACTCGAAATGACGGCTGCAGCAAGGTACCCCAGTAGAAAGCTGGTCAGTCCACAGAGTGGTCTAGGGACACTTTCGAAGGCTCATGCACGGATCCTCGAGCAGGGGTCAAGACTGGTTGTTCTCAGTGGTCCTGCTGTCAAAGCACCAACAAAGTCCTTCTTGAGATCAAGACACAGGACCAGGGCTTCACCGGGCCAACACTGGAGTCGATGCTGGTCAGCATCAGGGGTTGTCTTTGCGTAATCAGCAAACTGCTCTTTGCCGGTCTCCGTTATTTATCATAGGCAGCACCCTACTTTTTATATGCATGACTATCACATATTTTGGCCACCTTGTTTCTTTAGTAAATGGGTTTTAGTTAGTTTGGCTCAATTTCTGCCACGTTTTTCACTGGTTAGTTTGGTAATATCCATTAACATTTTTTGTAGGAGTTTGTGAATTATTTTGCTGGCATTATTATTGTGTTATCGATTTATACAGGAGACAATCCATATATAAAACATTTCTACAGTACATGAACTGTGCATTTGAGTGTTCTGATCTATATAAACAAATGTGTTTATGATCTGTTCGGCATTAGGGTTTTCATGGGTATAACCTCAGAGGTATACCACGTTTGATAGCAATTGTCTTAACTTGTAGACAAGGAACAAGTTACTTACCTGTAACTGTTGTTCTCCAGCATGGGTCTGGCATGGATTCACATGCTCATGAATATATTCCCCATCGTCAGGCTGGGAATCTTCGGTAAAGAAAAATCAGTATCAGTTTTGTTTCTGATCTGTCTTTCGTAGTAGTAACCAATCACTGATCTCTGCGTCATACTGACCCCCAGCCAATGACTGCCCTCTACCTAAGCCCCGCCCTCTGGCAGCCATCTTCAGATTTGGTAGCACGTGAAGTGGCAGTATGACCAAGTGAAGAGCCGCAGAGGGGTAGGCAGGAGGGTTCGCATGTGAATCCATGCCAGACCCTTGCTGGAGAACAACAGTTACAGGTAAGTAACTTGTTCCTTCTCCAGCATGGGGTCTGGCATGGATTCACATGCTCATGAATATAAGAATAAATAGCAGTACACACATGCACAACCACGGGGGGTGGCAAAAGGCTCAACATTAAGCAATACAAAAAACTCAACATTAAGCATCTCTTACCTCCTCACCAGGCTCACCTTAAGCGAACAGGTTGCGCAGCACTGCTTGGCCGACCCTGGACTCCTCCCTGGAATCCCGATCGACGCAGTAGAATCTCGTGAAGGTGTGCGTCGACCTCCACGTAGCAGCCCTGCAGATGTCCAGCAGGGGCACGCCAGATAAGAACACCGTAGTAGCAGCGATCGCTCTGGTCGAATGGGCTCTCGGACGGCCTGGCAGCGGTCGGTTAGCCAACCGGTGGCAGTGCATGATGCAGCCGGAGAGCCATCTGGAAATAGAAGACTTCGAGAGAGCCTTCCCTTGATTCACAGGTCCAAAGTTCACGAATAGCTGTGATGTCCTCCGAAAACTCTTCGTGCGGTCCACGTAGAACTTCAGCGCTCTAGCCACATCCAGCGAGTGCAAAGTCCTCTCGGCCGGCAACGAAGGAGACGGGAAGAAAACAGGTAACACCAGGGGCTCGTTAAGATGGAAGTCCCACGGCACCTTGGGCATAAAGGAGGGGTGCGTTCTAAGCACCACCCTCGAGGCATGGAAAGTCAAGTACGGTGCTTTGCAGGATAGGGCCTAGATCTCTCCCACTCGTCGTGCGGAGGTAATGGCCACCAGGAATGCAGTCTTCCACAACACAAACTTCATCGGTGCGGAGCGCATTGGCTCGAATGGGGGCCCCCCATGAGCCTGGTCAGCACCACGTTAAGTTCCCACGCCGGGACCTTCACCGGCGGGAACGACCGGAACAGTCCTTTCATAAACTCTTACCAGTCGATGGGACCACAGGGACGTTCGTCCTGTGGTTCTGGTATATCTGGAGATCGCCGCCAGATGAATCTTAATGGAGGCATGGGCTAGCCCAGCCTTTGCCAGCAATAGCAGGTACGGCAGCACTTGAGGGGCCGTAATCCGTAGGGGGTTGATCTTCTGTGCTCGGCACCAGATAGAGAACCTCTTCCACTTATGACCGTAGCATTTGAGAGTCGAGGACGCCCTGGCCTTTGCAAGAACCTCTCTGCAATCGGCCGGTATATCGTAGCCTCCAAACTCTAGCGCTGCAGGAGCCAAGCCTGCAGGTTCAGCGACGCCGGGTCGTGGTGGAAGATGGCGCCTCCTTCTCTGGAGAGAAGGTCCGCGTCCGCCGACAGCTTGATGGGAGGGGACGTTGACAAGTCCAGAAGGTCCGGGAACCAGATCTGGTATAGGCCGTCCCAGGGGTAGAGAACGCATCGCCCATGCTTCTCGGCTGGGGAAACCTGCTGGCGAACCTCTTGCACTTCGAGTTCGTTGCTGTTGCGAACAGGTCGATTTGGGGTTTGCCCCATCGTCGGAAGAGTTGATCCACCTGATCCTGGCACAGTTCCCACTCGTGACACGCGCGCAGCTCCCTGCTGAGCGAGTCGGCGATGGGGTTTCTTTCTCCTGCCAGGTGTAAGGGAACCAGGAACATCCCCTGGGCGACCGCCCAGTGCCACAGATCCTGTGCCTCCTTGGATAGGGCTGGGGATCTGGTGCCTCCCTGCTTCCGTATGTAAAACATTGTCGTGGTGTTGTCCGTGAAGATCCGCACCACCTTGCCCTTGAGCGACGGGAGGAACGATTTGAGAGCCCAGAACACCGCTCGGAGTTCCAGGACGTTGATGTGCAGGAGCCTCTCCTCCGGGAGCCAGAGGCCTCTTGCGTGGAGATCTCCGGTGTGGGCGCCCCAACCTTCCAGGGAGGCGTCCGTCGTCACCGTCTCCTGGTACGCCGGCGTCTGAAAGTCCTTGCCCGCCGTGAGGTGCGCTCGAACGCCCCACCACTGAATCGCCCGCCGGAACACCTCGTTGAGGGGGACCCTGTCTTCGAAGGTGCCCGTCGCCTGCATCCAACGGGCGTCAAGAAATTCTTGAAGAGGGCGCATCCGTAGTCTGCAGAGGCGCACCAGGTAGATGCAAGAGGATATCATCCCCAGGAGGGACTTGATGGACCACACCCTGGCCACGTCCGTGGCTAGCAGGTGCTGCACTTTGCCTAGAATGGTCTTCGTCCGTTCTTCCGACGGTGCTGCCAGGCGCCTCACTGTATCGAGCTTCGCTCCCAGAAACAGGGCCACCTGCGACGGCACCAGGTGGGACTTTGGGTAATTTATGGCGAATCCCAGGTCTGTGAGTAGCTGGACGGTCCTCGCAGTGTGTTCGACGGCGAGTTCCCTCGTCCTTGAGCGGATGAGCCAGTCGTCCAGGTAGGGGTAGACGTGAATCCCCTGCAGGCGCAGCCGCGCCGCCACAGGTGCTAGGCACTTGGTAAAGACCCTGGGGGCCGACTTCAATCCGAACGGCAGTGCTCTGAATTGGTAGTGGGTCCCTGGACGACGAACCTGAGGAACTTTCGGTGACTTTTGAGGATGGGAACGTTGAAGTATGCATCCTCCAGGTCCAACGACGATAGAAAGTCGCCTTCCTCCAGCTGTCCCAGTACGTGCTGGAGGGTGACCATCCTGAACTTTTGTGACCTGATGTATTTGTTCAAACGACGAAGGTCCAGGATGGGGCGCCAGCCGTCCGTCTTCTTCCTGATGAGGAAGTACCTTGAGTACACCCCGGAGCCCTGGAGCCTCTTCGGGACAAGCTCGATGGCGCCTTTCCTGAGCATCGCCCGTACTTCCAACAGCAGTTGCGGGACGTGACTTTCCTTCCTGGCCACAGGTGGAACGTGAGGGCACTTCTTCAGGAATTCGATAGAGTGTCCTCTTGCCAGGGTATCCAGCACCCAACAGTCAGTGGAGATGGACTTCCACACGCTGACGAACTTAGTCAGCCGGCCTCCCACCGGGGTGCTTCGGTGGGGGCCCGAGACCACGGCCGGTTCAGTCCTGCTTGGAGGTGGTGGCCTTGCCGCCCTGGCCACCTTGCCGACGGCGGCGAGGCACTCCCTGCTTGCCACGACCCCTGTAGGCCTCCTGAGACGAGGAGCGTGCCGCCTGGCGGTAGGATGACGAGCCACCGCTGGATCCCTTGGAGGCACCCTGTCTGCCTCCGGAGCTCCGAAAGGGCCGTCGTTGCTGAAGGGCTCCTAGGGCGCAGGCCGTCTCCGTGTCAGTCTTTATGGCTTGGAGGGATTCGTCCACCGCCTTCCCGAACAAGTTGCTGCCGTCGAACGGCATGTCCAACACTCTGGTCTGGCCGTCCTGACGGAAGTCGGTCGCCCGGAGCCAACCCCGTCGTCGTAGGCAAACACTGTTGCCCAGCTGGCGGAACCCGGTATCGGCAATATTGGTTGCCACCGTTATGGCGTGGTCCAACGCCACCTCGCCTTCTTGAAGTATTTCCAGGGCCTCGGACCTCTTGTCGTCCGGTAGGAAGTCCAATATGGGGGCCAGCTTAAACCAGAGCTCCCTGTCGTAACGAGCCACGATCGCCAGGGCGTTGGCCGCTTTGATCGTCATCGCCGCCGATGAAATGAACCACCGCCCCATGGCGTCCAACTTCTTTCCCTCGCCGTCCGGCAGGGAATTCGACGTCGAGGCTCCTGACCCCGCCGCTTTCTTCTTCGCCGCCGCCGAGACGACCGAGTCTGGCGTTGGCTGGGCCCTGAGGCACAGGGGAGCGGTTTCGGGGACCCGGTACTTCTTCTTGTACCAGTCCCGTTTGGCTAGTGCCGTGGAGGGGTTCTTGAGAACCGACAGGCCTTCCTCCCAGATGTCATCGATTAGAGGCACCGCGATGACAGTCTTCCTCTTGGCCTCCCGGCGCCTATAGAGGAAACCTTCCTTTTTCTGCTCCTCCGGGCAGAGCTGGAACAATTCTGACGCCCTGGCGATCATGGCGTGGAATGAGCCAATCTCGTCGGGCGGCGAGGCTCGTGCAACGGGAGACCCGTTCTGTCGTCGTCGCCCTCAGAACCCGTCGTCGAGCCCATCGCACCGTCATCTCCCGACTCGTGGGAGGATGAGGAGGGAACTGTAGGCCTTACGGGGGCGAGTGGAGGAGAGGGTTGGGTCCTCCGTCGTTTGTTCTGAGGACTTCCCGATGGGCCAGGTTGCGGGTCCTCCGGCCTGGGCTGTGGTAATCTCGTCCTTATCTCAGAGCATAAGGACTGGATCGCAGACAAAATGGCCGCCGAGCTATCCTGAGGCCCAGGTTCCGGCTGCGCCGGAAGGAAAGGCTGCTCTTCCTCGCCATCATCGTCTTCCTCGGTTATCTCCCGAGGATCTTCCCTACGGGATCGAACCTTCTCGAATTGGACTTCGAGATTCCTCACGGCCTCGGTCAGTTCCTCCTCCGAGGCTGACTCCGAGCTCGAGGAGGCTACCGTGCCCCCCCTCGCTTCTTCCATCATGGTGGCCATGACGATGGGCTGAAACGAGGATTCCCTCCTTGGCGGCAGGGAAACTCTAGTCCCGGAGGCAGTCTCCGCTGGCGGGGTCTCTGCCGGCTTGGCCAGAGTCGCCGCGATCGCCTCGATAGAGGCCTTTGCCTGCTGGTTAGGGGCCTTCACCACCTTAGGTGCGTCCCGGGCCTTCTCCTTAGGGGGAGGGGCGACGCCTCGCTCCCCCTCTTCCGAGATCGGACGGGGCTTCTCCCGAAGTTTACCCGGGGTCTCGGACTTCCTCTTCCCCAAACCGGAGCGCTGGCTCGTGGTTGACGGTGCCGGGGAAGGCGCGCCCTGCCTGGCGACCGAAGAGCCCGACCTTTCGGCGCTCCCGGAGCCAGCGGACTCACGGCGCTTGGCCTGGTGTTGGGCTCCCGTCGCCGGGGCACCTGCACAGGACTTAGAAGCCCGCTCGGACCCTTTCTTCTTCTCACCCATTGAGCCCTTCTCCAACCAGCTGGCGAGACGGGATCGACGGTCCCTCATGGTCCGCTCCGACAAGTTCTTGCAGAACTGGCAGTCCTTCTCTACATGAGTCTTGTCCCCATGAAGACAGAGGCATTGCGAATGTTCGTCTTTCTTAAACACATTCTGCAGCCCGCATCCAGGGCAGCTGCGAAACAGCTTGGGTCCGGGTGACGAACTCGCGTCCTGGGCCATCTCGAAGTAGGCCGTGAATCTTCTGGAATCCTCCAAGAAGTTGATTCGACGAAATCTTCACCCTTGAGGGGCGTAGGAAAATCCCATAACGGGTAGCCGTTAACGGGAGTAGAAACTGTGGAGCTTGAGGCTCGATTAACCGAAAAAATTTGAAAATTCACCTGAAAAAGCGTGAAACACGCAGTAAAAGCTCAAGAGCTAAGCACGAGGACTCCCAACACTTGAACGTGCGGTAAAAATCTGAAGATGGCTGCCAGAGGCGGGGCTTAGGTAGAGGGCAGTCATTGGCTGTGGTCAGTATGACGCAGAGATCAGTGATTGGTTACTACTACCAAAGACAGATCAGAAACGAAACGGATACTGATTTTTCTTTACCGAGGATTCCCAGCCTGACGACGGGGAATATATTCATGAGCATGTGAATCCATGCCAGACCCCATGCTGGAGAAAATCCAATTATTCATGGTGGGAAAAAATGTCCCGTCTACCTGCGCTTCGTAGAAGTCTTGGTTCCAAAGATGATCTGATTAACAGTGTTAGGGCAGCTTTTCTCAAGTCTAACTAAGGGCTTTATAAAACCATACATCTGAGGCGGTAGATAAGCCCCAGTCTTAGTATAAGGCTGTACCACATGAGAATGTGGTAACATGGACAGAGCAGCCAGGCTCATTTTAGGAGGGAGAGAGGGCTGCAGCTTGATAAAAAGAAATTGTAGAATACATATGGCCCAAAGAAACACTGAAACACTATGTATTGTAAAAAAAAGTGTTCAGGGACTTCACAGCATTAGGCCTGGGCATGTGGTATGGACAAACTCCCAACCATGCGAATCATCCACACAGGATGCACACCTGACATAAGGTAAGTATAACCCAAGCCTTCACAGTACCTTAAGAGAAAAGAGCTTTGGAGTGGATGCCTTCAGCCTGAAGCAGTACAGGACCCCGTCCCTGGGTTCTTGGTTTGGAGACTAAAGAACTTGACACAGGATGGGAACTTGCAGCAGCAGTCACCAGAGGAGGCTTCTTTACAGGTTCTTGCAACTCTGTGGATTTGGCGCCTTTTTACAGCAGCCAGATGAAGGACGAATATCGCCGGTCAGATTCTCTTCACTCTCGGTCTTGCACGCTGGTGAGGGGACTTCAGGACTTCAAATCGTGTCTATGGAGATCCAGCAGGAGTCCACCAACGTTTCAGACTTATTTGGACTTCGGTAGACCATGCACCTCACTCAGACTTTGAGGTCCCAGGCTATTGACGGTTTGCAGCCCCAGCATATCTCAGTACGTCGTGGCATGGCTCAAAATGAAGGTCTTCTTGAGACTAGTGGATCTCAGGAGCCTCTGTGTAGGAGTCACCATTTTTTCGGGATGCCCAGATCAATTGGAATGAAGGATTGCATCATGCTATGTTACACAGAAGGCTCTCCGGTGGCTCAAAATTGCTACAGATGTCTTTTCTTCATCTTCCTTTTCAGTTTCAGCTCCAGTGGTCGACTTGTCAGCAGCTTCCAGGTTTGGAGTATTTATCAGGAACTACAGCACAACTTCTGCAATCTCTCCCTACAGTTTACAGAAAGGGGCAGTCTCGCTGTCCAATCAGGACAGCCAGCCCCCCCAATGAGACTGGGTCCCCTTTCAGGCAAGGTGAAAGACAAGGGGCTGCAGAGTTTTGGATTCCTCCCTCGGTTCCTGCCTTCTCAGAGTCAGGGCGTGGAATATAAAGGATTCCCGCTAAAGACAAAACTTCCACCGAGGTCGTTCCCACCTAGAATGGAAGGGTAAGACCTCAAATTATAAGCAAACGAGAAGGAGCCCATCAGTTTAGCAAAATGGCGTTCCTTCTGTTCATTACCGAAGCCGAGTTAACAGCCTGCGAGCAAGAAGACTAAAGTCACTAAGGTAAAACCACTGCCACCATTCATTCAAGTAAACTTGCAAGTGTGATAAAAATGGTACAGGCAAGTAAGCAAGGGGATACATGATATCCCTGCAGCACTCCACATAAGGTGGGGTGTGCTGGTTCACTAAATAAAAAGTAAAGGGGGATGAGGATCCCTCTTTACCCCTGGGGAACTGTAGTTCACCCAAGTACAATAAAGAGTAATTAACAGGGAAACCGAAAGGGGAATCCCAGCCCAAGCCCAAAAATTATAGGAAACTATAACTCCAACCATACACTATGGAGAGACATAGAAAGGTCACCCATAAAAAGAGTAAAAGACTAGGTGAGAGATGAAAACGATTCCCCTTCACCTAGGACAAAGGAAAATAATCACCAAGTCTGAGCTCAGGAAGCTGTTTCACAATTATGAAAATCTTACCTAACAAATAGTTGCTGGAGCTCCCCTTTTAGCCAAGATTCCGGCTGGGAGCAAGCCCAACGCTACAAATGGTAATGATCTGCACCATTCAACCAGCTAGTGGCTAGCAAGTTAATGATAGGCACTGGTCATCGCATCTGCCCAGCAAGACTGTCTGGCACCAGAGTTGTGCATTGGGACTAGACAGTCCCAACTCCCTCCTTTGACAGACACACACAGAAAGACTGACGGACAGAGACAGACAGAGACGGACACACAGACATAGGCCTTTCCGACTGAGACCTCTTTGTTTGGCTATTGGGGGATGGACTCAGACCTCGGTCTAAAGCCCCAACCTTGAGTTCCTAATGTTTCGATTCGGACTCGTCTTGCACTGACTGACCGCATGGTGTATGCTGCGCACCGTTTCTGCATGGGTTCCCAGAGTGTCTTGGGTTTTCATTTTTGGCAAGCCGGGCAGCGATCCTCTGCGTGGTCTCAAGGTACACTATTACACACTGTGTATTCTGCTAGGAGAATTTAGAATTGCACCGCAGGCAAAATGTAAACCTATATTCTCCATTAAGGTATTGAGGTTTTGAAGCCGCCTTAATATTTAGAAGGGGGAGGTGAATAGGCATTCTCTAGGCATGCAAAGTAAAAATATATATTCCCCCACCCTACTGTACGCCTCAAAGCTGTAGCGGGCGCCCTTTCGGTGTCATTTATCGAAATCTTGGCCTCTAATTTTTTGCATTCTCACGTCAAAAAGTTGCCGTCAACTGATGGTCGATAACAATCTGAGGACGTCTATGCATGAAGTATTGTGGGTCACTGTACAGTAGGATAGGGACAGTGTGACAGTAAGACCCATTGGTCTGCTCTTTTACAAATTCAAAAGGAAATGTGTAATACTCTGAGCCTACTACTTGATGGCACACTATGCATAGCAGGGAAATATTTACACCATCACATGCTACTGATATGTGCATAAATAATTTTTTCTCTTATTTCATCTCTGCTGTGACCATGTGTATGCACACAAGGGCTGAACATCAGAAGGGGCAGTGGCACACCAAAAAGGCATGCCCAAGTTAACATGGTTGTCACTTCCTACACGTCAAATTTTCTGTCTTAACTAAAGTTTTTACTGAATTTCAGATGTTATGCTAGATCTGACCCACTGCCATTTTGCACCAATTATTAAAACAAAAGGAAAAGTGGAGCCTAATGGCCATGGCTGCTTATATCTCCCCAGCCTAGTAACTAACCAGATCCCAATTGCCATGGCCAGTAGCCTCAGTCTATGGCTGAGGCCCAAATCCCCTCACTAGTAAATGAGATCCCACCGTAAATCGATACTGTCCCCCATCACACCAACACAACTAGAAGTGCATGGACCCCTTTCCTCCCCAACATTCATTTTCATAGTTTTTCAAGGGAAATTCACATAAACATACCATGGTGACCTCAATGCCACGTTGCATTACCACAGTAATCCTTTCTTTGGTAATGCACTGTTTCCCAATTGCCACAGTGAATGAAAACACACAGTTTGACAGTCTTCCCGAATCCCAGTGTAACCCTCGATGTGTACCCTCTCCTCCTTTCTAGGCCCGCACTCATCTCCGAGCCATGTGTAAATCCTGCCTGACCGTTCCCCAATACCCACGTTCACACAGCGATGTGTGCAGCACAATTTTTTTTTCAGAGCGGGTCATGCAACTTTTCTGCAGGAATCCAGCAGGATAGCCCCCGGCAAGACAAAAACCTGTTGCAAAAAAAACTCTACAGCCCATCCTTAACTTTCCCACTTACACATGTGGTCTCTCTCTACACTTCTTCCCTCCTCCACCCAAATGTAAAACCACCTCTTTCTCGGTCTAAATCAGGTTTTAAGCCCTAACCTTTTTTTTTGGCTTCCCACAGGATTACCAACATTGGCATACAGGAAAAGAAATGGTTGCTTTCCATTTCTGAAAAATGTCATTGATGCAATGCAGCATGTGAGATGTATACGCATTTTTTTGAAAAAGGCTACTGCCTTCTCTGCAAAATGTTAACATATTTACTAGACAGATTCACATCAAAACATGGAATTTCTGTGATCAATGGAGTATTTAGGCTTTCTGCTGCCATAGGCCCAACGGAGTGCATGCACTCCTGTTTCCCAACTTCACTCCACCTCTGCCAGACGCTACACCTTCAGATTCCACCCCTTCAACAGACACTTTGCCTTGACCAAACTACGCCCCTTAACCTCTATTTTGTCCCCCCATTTTGGCTCCATGACATAAGGACGTCTTTAAGGCTGCAGCAATTAGAAAGTTATTGCTTCCACCATATTAATTCAAGCCAGTTATATTCTACATTATGTTAGTTTAAAGAGTGTCTTTAGATCTCTGCTACGAGACTTGGAGAAGGCAGTGTGCTCTACGAGGTACTTGTTGAGGCCAATTCTCTAGTTTTGGTTAGATCAGAGAACAATCACAACATAAGCTGTCTGTCAACTGAACACAAGTGAGGGAAGGTTGGAACGAGGAATTTTTGTTTCAATGCCAATGACATGCCTCTTGCAAGTTTCCTGCTGTCACCCCATGAGCAGCACCTAGACTGGCATGCAATATGAATATTCCAGACTACATAAATACATTTCTACGTGCGGTCTTGTCAAATGGCAAAGTTTACATATAAAATATATTCAAGTGGTATAGGCACACCTTATAAAAATGTTGAATGAAAACACTCATTCTCATGTTTACATCTCTGGAGCTAGGAGGGGGCAAAACGGAAACAAGGAAAGTTACCACGTGCTGCAGCCCATGTACCTTCAAGAACTTGGCCTGCAATGTCATGAAAAGCTGGCAATATTACAAGTGACATTTTTAAACTCTGCCTGGACATAAACGCCTCAGTAGAATAAAGACAGGTGTAAAAGGTTCTTGGAACCTTTGTGCATTCTCACACAATGAAATGGATAATTGACGACCATGGGTGGGAAGTGACAGCATTTGTTGTAGCTGCACAGCGCAGGCAGCATTTATAACAAATGAAGTGGTATATACCGTTTACATCATTGCTGTTTTGTGCCATTCTCCAAAATAACCAACACGCCGAGAGTAAAATGCAGTAACGGGTCGGCGTTCCATCAGACCATTTTCTTTGTGGGTGTGGTTTAGGCATTGGGTCTTGTCAGCTTGCGTTCATGGCAATTTAAAATGTTTCTTAACACCTTAGAGTTAGCTGGACTGTACAATACATAGGAGATTTGGGGATTATAGATCTAGATTTTCTGCTGTCTTTTGAGGTACTGTTTCGCAGTAAAAGTCCTACCCTGTATTTAAAATCTAATTCATGTAAAGGTTACTTATAAACGCAACTGTTATGCTTTGTGTGGCATGCTTCTGCAGTTGTGCTCCTGGTTGCACTGAGCGTGCAGCTGAACTTCAAAGACACATGATAAACCCAGCAGGGACACCATTTGCCTGCTTAGCACTGGAAAGCTTCTGTAAAGAGGGCAGAATGAAAATCCTGACGGGACACCTCCGGCCTTTCTACTTTAAAGCTGTGAAACAGTGTGCTCGTTTGGCACACTTTTTTTCTACTGCACCCTTCTATGGCTTTGAATATCATTTCACATGTTTATTGATGCATCTGCACATTTAGACTTACTCTTTGCCATTTTCGTTTCTGTATGACCCATTTCATGCTTACACCTTTTTGTGCGGCCACAGACCTCCGAAATGTGAGGTACAGGAGGGAAAATAGTGCTTGCTTCTAAACATAATTGTAGTGCCCACCTTTGGGAATTCAGTGCTTTACTTAAGCATAGGTATGCTTTTAATTTTGCAAAATGATGCATAATTTTTAACCTTTACTCTTCTGGAGAGAAAAACCTATTTTTTCCAACGGTTTAAAAAATGCATAACATGTGTATTTGAACATTAAATTGACTGCTTTACACAGTACGTGTGCGCTGATTAGAAAGAATTCCGTTGATAATGAGAAGTGACACCAATAAAACCAATGAGGTTCTGGCTGTTTTGCATATTAAAGAGCATTTTGGGAATTTAAGTACAACCATAGAGGTTGGCATCGTCCTATATGTCTGACAGAATCACTAAATACCTACTAGCCCACAACTTAGATGACCCTTCCTGGTCAGTCTCCTCCTTCTACACCCTTAAAGTAACTAGGGGGAGAACCAGAAATGAACACAAGTCTGAATGAGGTTAAGTGCGGGTTGTCCCAGGGATTGTGGATAACCCATCATAACAAGTGGAATTTGTGGCAATACGGTGTTGGTGCAGAGAAGGAGCAATGGAGAGAGTTGGAAGCAGAAAAATAAGGGGCTGAGGTGGATCAGCAAGGAGGAGGCTGGCGAGAGAGAGGATCAGCAAGGAGGAGGAGTGAATGGCGAACAATTGGGTGGTGAGAAGGTACTAGAGTGGGAGTGAAGTGGCAGTCCCGATGGAGTTCAGACATATAAGGCATTTGCCTACAGGTTTTAACTCCAAGCGGAAGTCAGAACCCAGACAGAAGGGGGAAAACCTTCAGCATATACTAACCTGGGGAGTAAGGACACCTGGGTTAAGGTGAGATTGATGCTTTTAGACAAGGGAGAGAGAGGGGGTGGAGGACTGCCCCTAGCGCCCTTTCTAACATTTCTGTAAAAAACAATGAACTGTCTATGGTCATTGGAGTGTTCTTTGAGCCATCTGTGACACTGGCCAGAGTGATTTTCAGACCCATGGGGACACAAACATGGAGCAGGTAGGTTATGACATCAGATGTATTTCCCCACTTCTGGACACAGGAACCGAGTTACCCCTTAGACTTTGGGCTCTCTAAAAAAAATTGGCTCGTCACAAAGAAATGTGCACTGTACAGAGGAAAAAGGCCATCACCCAAGCAGGCACACTGAGCAGAAAAGGTTCTTACTGCATCTTATTCCTAGTTCCAAAAATATACGTTTTTTGGTCTTGACCTACAACCTCAAGAGTCATTTGTTTTTCCTGATGATTGATGACGTAGCAGAAGGTTACCCTGCTCTTCTGAAAGAGTGATGGGTTAAACCTATCTTCACCTCATGGATGCCTACCTTCACATTCCTTTAAGGAAAGCGTATCAGGTTACTTTCCAAATCATCCTTTGGTTGGTCAAATAATTTGCAGAAAGAGTATTTACAAAGGTTTCAGCTATACTGATGGAGATTGTCCACATGGAAGTTGAGGCCATCTTCCCCAACCTGGACGACTGGCTAATCCAAGAGGAATAGTTACACGGAGTGAACAGTGGTGTGTCAAATACATTTAAATTAACCACAAAAGATTTCCGCTGAATCTCTAGTAATATCATCTGGTTTCATCTCAGGAATGAGCCTCCGTTAGGGCATATTTCCTGACAGAAGGGTGTATGAGGTTGCTAGCATTTCTCAACTTTCATCTTGGTCTCTCCAATGGTCAGAAAGTTGCTTCTATGGTGAATGAAAGCAGACCATTTAAAAAGTGGAAATCTGAAAGTAATGACTACAAATGTGAATGCTCTAGGATTGATCGAGGAATGGCGCCCTAAAGGGCGAGAAGATTGCTCATCTACGTTTACAGGAAGAAGCTCTACATATCACAGCAAACAGCACACTAGTGGCATAACAAAATGTTGCGAGAAGTACCGGGTACAAACCACTGCAAAGGTTAGCCTTTGCCAAGAGGCTATTGGCAGAGGATGATGTGGTATCCCTGAGCAAGGCATAAAATAACCCCTATCTCATCAGAATTTGCGATGTAATACTGTAGTTTTGCCAATTATTGTCACACTTGTGTTGCACAGCTGTCGATTTAAATTGTCCTGATCAAACAAAACGCAGTTCACCCTGCATTCTTCTCTTGCCCTGAGGCATAGCTCTCAACCATTTGTGTCACAAAGGCAGGTGAAAACACCCGATTTTATTTTTGGCGGGTGAGAGGCCCATTGAAATGAATGGGCATGCAGGAGGCTTGGCGGGTGAGTCAGCTGTTTAGAAGGCGGGTGACACCCGCCAAAAGCGTGTGAGTTGAGAGCTATGCCTCAGGGCTCCTCCCACCCACCTTCCTTTGTTCACAGCAAGTTCCAAGAGGATAATGGATATGATATGATAGTTTATTTATAACACGCTTAATACCCAGAGGTTTCTAAGTGCGGACCCGGGAATCGAACCTGTGGTGCTCTGTGATGTCTTGCTTCCAAGGCGAGCACGTTGCCCCTGAGCTATCCTCCCAAGAGAGCGTGGAGAGTGCAGCAGTAATCTCCTCCACTCTTAAGTACAAAGGACCTACATGGAGTGTTGCCCAAGAAAAGTTTGTTTTTCAAATAATTGCAAACCAGCAGTAATTGGAATTATACTTTTATTTATCCAACTGAATTCAGTTTTGCAAGGACCAGTACGTGGTAAATTTATTTTTTAAATTCAGTAGTGCACATCCATTCCTAGAAAATGAAAGCTGATACATATTGCATTATGGCTACTACAAAGCAATGCATTGTCTCAATGTTTTTCAGTAAAGTTAAGGTTAGATTTGTGCATCTAAAACTCATAGAATGCTATTTGTAATTGGGAAGCTGAAGGAACATCTCATTGAAGAGCACAAGAGAATTTTTTTGAAAATGTACATTATCGCACAGTCCCACGCTTTTGAGGACAACCCTGCTTCTGTGATCTGCTGGTTGGATAGATATGTGCAGCTGGTGCTAAACCCATGAGCTAATGCCAAAGCCCTGGTCATTCTCTCTCATTAGCCTGTCGCTTTAAAATAAGTACCCCGAAACGTTCCACCTAGTTTGGCCAGTTTTCTGCCTGCTACAAGGCCATCCGCTCCGCTTAGTCTCTAGATTTGTTTTTTCTCGTACACGGGGGGTGGGGGGATCCTCATCTTTGATTTTGCAGAACCACATGGGAGCTGTAGTCCAAAACATCTCGGGATCCAAAGGTTTCAGACCCCTGCTCTTACATAATGAATGCACCAAGCTAACTAGATGTTGATGCAACGCATCAACATTTACATTCATGTAGTCATCTACAGACGTAATACAACATTATACACAATATTTAGTCTCCAGAGCTTTCTTTGCACTTCTATTAAGATTATGCTATAAATTAATGCCTGGGGAGAGGCACTGGCCAATCAGGAGTCTGTCAAAGCAGGTGGAATCCTCAAGTAACTGCCAGTGTTTTGTGCCGACTCCCTGCACTTCTGCCCCGGGTGCCATCTTGGTGCTGATGCATCGTGCAGTCTCCCCATCTCCCCCCGGGTGTCCCTCACACAATCCCCTTCTCTCCCCCACTCACTTGCACATGTGCCACTCATCTCACATTTCATATTTAAAGGAAGTAGGCACTTTCAAGTTATGCAAAGAATACTTCCTTTCAAAACAAAAAGTGTCTGCACCCTGGATGGTGGCCCCAGGTGCGAATAGCAATAAAACATGCTTTCTGGGGCAGCAGACTGGTAACACTGCATATTTTCCAGCTGATGCCTACCATAGCACCAGACTCAATACTTGGTCTCCAGCTTTGACTTTATTCTAACATTGAGCTTTATGACATTTTTCAACTTCTCTTCACATACCACATGATGGGTCAGGCATAAAGTATACAGGGACACTTCCGTGTACAACATTGGCTGCAGCCAGCTTCACAGATCCTTTCAATTTCATGCAGCTAAACTTTATTTTCCAGACACTCATCGCACTAGTGTTATTTCAGAAGTACACAAAAATACTGTACTGTTGCTCATTTTTTTGTCTCTAGTATGAAAAACTGCCAGTGACATTAAAAATAATTGAACACAATAGCTAATCAGACAGGTTTGTTTGCAAATCAATACAATTGTAATTATCACTCTTTGGTATTCATATTTTGAAACCTAAATTATGTCTTGCTGAGTGTAATCCACATCGGAGGCTCTACAATTTGCAAGCAGATGCTGAAAGGTAAGCCTTTCCAGCATCTCAAGATCTTTACTCCCTGCTCTTCCTCTGGCCCTTCTTTGGCCACCTCTCCTCCCTCCTTCCTTCTCTGCCTTTCCCTTGTTCTCCCCAGACGCCGTTTCTAGACAAGTCCGATATATGAAAGTCATCAAAACAGGTTCATCCATCATCCTCCAAAACCATCAAGGACCACATTGACTCCCTGGCTCCTGCTCTGGCCAACTTTTGCAACCACTCCTTCACCACTGGTGTCTTCCCATGCCCCCCTGAAGCACTCCCTTGTGCACCCTCTTCTTAAGAAACCCTCTGCCGACCACTCCTGCCTGGCTAACTATCGCTCAATCTCCATCACTCCTTTCCTGGGCAAATTCCTGGAAAAGCTGGCCATCTCCAAGCTTAATCGTCACAATGAATCTGTTGGTTGTCTTCATGACCATCAGTCTGGCTTCAGCGCTGCCAGATGCATGGAAACTGTTCGCCTGAACACACGTGAAGACCTGCTCTCCAACCTTGATTCCAACACCCCGTGTCCTCATCTTACTGATCTCTCTTCTGCCTTTGACACGGTCAACCATGCCATCATGATCAACCTTCTCCGTGATAACCTGGCTATCAACGGTCAGGCCCTGGCGTGGCTGACTTCTTTCCTCTGTGATCGACCCTCCCAGGACCAACTTGGGTCCTTCCTTTCCTCCATCTTTATCTCCACCTGTGGTGTTCCCCAGGGGTCTAACCTCTCTCCTTGGCTGTTCAACCAATACCTGGCACTTCTTGCCCACCGCATCGCTGCTCTCTGCCCCAACTTTGACACTTGGCTCATTTTCAGGCTACCTTCAGCCACCTCTTCTCCTTTTCTCATATCTGACTGACTGACTGTTATCCAGGAGTGGTGTTCCGCCAATGATCTCTGCCTTAATGACAGTAAGAGCGAGATTCTCCTTATTGGCACACCCGCTCCCTCCGTTCCCATCACTCACAGGCCGGCCTCTCTTGGCCCTCTTCCTGCTCCCACATGCAAGGCTAAAAACCTCGGGGTCATCTTCGACTCCACACTCTCCTTCTCTCCTCACATCTCTGACTTCTCTAAGAAGTCACACTACCAGCTGCACCTCCTCAAAGGTATTCTTCATTTCCTCTCCTTCCCCCAGAAGCTCACTGTCTCCAGAGCTCTGGTTCTCTCTAGGCTGGACTATTGCAACAGCCTCTTTCTAAATCTGCCTGCTTCTACTCTCTGCCCTCTGCAACTCATCCAGAACAAGCTGCAAGACTTGTCCTTGGCCTCAAGGCCAGGGATCGTATCTCTCCAGGACTGAAATCTC
Organism: Ambystoma mexicanum; assembly: GCF_040938575.1. NCBI lineage: Eukaryota > Metazoa > Chordata > Amphibia > Caudata > Ambystomatidae > Ambystoma > Ambystoma mexicanum. Next base: position 1,467,116,240 of record NC_090935.1, read on the forward strand.
TGCACTGTCTTCCAGTGGCTGCGAGGATTAAGTTAAAAACCCTCTGCATTGTCCACAAGGCCTTCTGGGGCCTGGGGCCTCAATACCTTCAACTCTCTGTTCCTAAATATCTTCCTTCTTAAGCTCTTCGCTCATCCGCCTCCAACTCCCTCCCGGTCAGTCGCTTCTCCAAGCAGCGAGTTGGTGCTAGATCTCGTTCTTCAGCTGGGGCCTCCCTCTGGAACAGCCTCCCTGAAACTTGAGGAGAACCATCTCCGGTTCTGGAAGCATCTCAAAACCTGCCTCTTTGCTTCCGCTTTCTCTCCTCCTCTCCCCTGATGGAACTCCTGGCTGAAACTGAAACTACACTGGTTACCTGGCCACCCTCTGATCTCGGGCCCAGGTCCCCTCCCCCGCCAGTTTAACACCTGCACGGCCTCCTTGGCAACCCCCCGCACTTGGCGACTGTTTTTTTGTATCCCTAAAGTCCCCTACCAGCACTTGGCACCTGATGTCTGCACTTACCTTTGCCACCAGCTGGCCGCACTCTTTACTTATTGCTTTTATTTATTCTACTGATCCCATGTACTGCACTGTCCCCTTTCCGCCTTCCCCTGCACTTGCGCAATCTGAATGACACCTGGCCTAGTAAGATCGCTGTCTCTGTCTATCCCTCTTTACCCCCTCCCTTGCCTCGTCACGCCTTGAAACACTTGTGCATAGGCGCATTATAAATGCCATATCATATTTGCATGAAGAATATTTGGCAAGGTTCAGGCTCCCATATATAAACCTCTTTCCTCCCCAGAGAACAATCAACTACATCAAGTAAAGCGGGTCAATATCAGACAATGGTCAGTTTGGGGCATGAAAGGGATGCACTTACAAGGCATGCTCTGTCCTTAGACAGCAAAGCGCAGAACACAATTATAGAAAACCCTCAAGTTCAATTCCTATTGCAGATATTGTGGTTCCTTCCAGGTACGGTGCAGGTCTAGATATTTGCGCTTTGTATTGTGCAATCAGAAGTAGTTGACAGTTCTTTGAGGATGGGTTTTTAGTAAGGGTTGGCCCACTCCTCAAGCTCATAGGCAACTATAAAAGTGTTTAGGGAGCATGGCTTGATGGTGCAAAGAGACAATCTTTGGAAAGCAGACTTTTAAAGGGTTATTTGATTACTTGACCCCCCCCCCTTACCCCCCTGCGCAGAACTTTGGTGCCACCATGAGATATGGTACAGAGAGATTTGCAGGGAAATCTATTTTTACCTGTGAACAGGGTATTTCAGTGTCTGACAACAACATTGTATTGGTGAACTCAGGGCATTGTTTTGCATATCCCCTCTTCCCCCTGCACCCCTCCCACTATTCAGTGGTAGAAATCTTTAAATGTTATCTTTTACACTTAAGGTTATTTCCAAGTTTCACATGCCCCACAATAGTGTTCTCCCTGCTTTTTTGCCTGTGAGGGGCAAAGTGAGCAATTTGCCAGTTGTTAAGATGCATGGCAAGTCGGATTCGGACATGAGGTCATGTTTAATCAATGTTTTTTCAAGAAAGAAAACCTAATTCAGTCTGCATCTCTAAATAGGTTTTCTCCCCTACCCAAAGAAGAAAATAAAGGGTGCTCGTCAGGAGGTCCTCTGTCCAAAAGCCTAGTTTATGCCGAATCGTATCCCTACCACTAACAAAGAGGATGAACATAAACCTGACCAAGTCTGATCTGGTTAGGGCGTTCTAATGAACATAGAAAGCAATTGCTGGCTTCTGACCCCGAGCCAAAGGTCTCTGGTTTCTTCCAGACAACTTTCTTAGTGGTATGGTTCCAAGGTTGGTGGTCCTTCCTTTTTCCCCCTTGGATAACTGTCTCTGCCCCTTTTGGTCCATTTGTGATTATTGCTTCCTAAATTAAAGTGCATCTGACCCGTCTTGGTATCTCCCACTCCTCGCCCACCCACTTCTCCCCCTGTCTTTGAATATTTGATTTCTCACCCCTTCTGGGGGTATGTGGTGTCCCGCCCAGTCTTGGGCTGTTTTCTCATCAAGTCTTGGGGTATGGCAGGCTCTGCCCGCCCTCCTCCCAGTTCCCTGAATGCACAACGCACCAGGTTCGCTGCAGCGATGTCCCTCTTGTAAGGTGGTTTGATGAATCCAATTGAGTCATCACACATTCCCTGGAATTTACCTCCTCCCGGGTGGCCAGGGATCGGGCAGCCGCTACCTGATCCTGACCCTCGGGCGGCTATTTGAGGATCACATGGGAAGAAACAACTACCGGGGAGATGCTTTATTGGGCGAGACGCAATATCTCCTCCTTTCCCATGAGTCAGACACTCTAATGCCCAAAACCGAAATGGCCAATTGTCAACTGTTTGTTCCCCCTTGTAGAGGAAGTAAAGAATCTCTTCCCCTAATTCTTTAGGTCAAAAACCCATTTATGACCTAGACACACAAAGCTCCAACAAAACCCTTTTTGTTTCGTATGTGAAAGTGTTTCCTCATGTAAAACCATGGAGCATAAACTACCAAAATGCTATATGTCCGATGGCATCTATGGACACCAACTCCCATAATCACTGCAGTGCCAAGGCGAGGAAGATGAAGGAGTTGATCCAAGGTAACAGGAGCTCAAAGCCTAGTAGGCAGACTCGTTTTTTCGAATCACCTGTGCACAGGACATTTAAAGATGGCAACCGCACTACTGTGTATGGCACGGCAGGCGAAGAGGTCGACTCCTATGCAGAGGCTTCGGAATGCGAAAGACACGTACCGGAGTGGCGGAGAAGAGGAATCCGTCGAGGCAGAAGGAGAAACACAGTGCACGAGCAGGAACAACTGTGGAGACGCCGGGACCCACAAGAGAGTTCCTGGGCGCTAGGTAGCTCAAAGAGGCAGCATTCACCAGACCGGAACCGGACAGGAAGCAGGTGTGTGACCGCAGAGCCGCAAAGGAAGCAGGAAGGACATCCACACTATTCAGAGTGGGTAGTGAGTGGCAGAGCCACCCCGCTGAAGCGCAAGCAGGACCAGAGACACTTGAGAGAACCGGTGAGTCAACCCGGCGCTAGTGGGGACACCAGGGTGTTCCGGCAACCGCACCAACGACAAATTGAATGTAACAAGATTGCCATTTCAGAAAATACAAGAAGCTTGTATGAATGAAGAAAAGGAAAAGTGCGGATTCAAACCCCAATGAGATATGGATGCATGAGATGCAAAGCTTGAACAAATATTACCACAGAAAAATATACCAAGCCAAAAGAGGTATATACAATTTTGGTGATACTAAGGAACTGTGAAAAACATAAGTCTTTGCAAGGAAAAGAAACCAGGCAATTGAAACTACAAGGGAAGTCCTGACAGGAGAGTACGCCAGGCAGATGGAATTGCACGAGTCCAGCAAGAAGAGTTGCAAAGCTACAATAAATACTAAAAGAGGAACAGTGTTTGCTAAATAAATGAGACACTTGTGCTAAAGAAAAACTGTTGGAGAACTTGTTGCCCAGCAGGAACATTGCGAATCCAGGAGAGACACAAAAGGGACTGTTAGTAAAAGTGACATTGCCATCCATTTTGAATCTGGGGGAAGGGAACCACCCTTCGAGTCCAAAGTCTTTCACCTTGGAGAACATTTTTGTCCGAGTTACTCCAATCTTCAGTTGTGAACATGTGTTTGCCCATATCAGGTTGAAGACATGTCCTTGCACCCTTTACTCTTATTTGTAGTGAGAGGGGTCAGGAGAGGATGTTTTGGACCCAAGGACGGCTTTTCAGTTATTGACATCCAGACACAGAAAAATCCTTCATTTTTGGTTTTTCGGAAGGGAAACTCTTTAGCATAGGGTCAGAGAGGCATTTTCCCAAACCATTTTTCATTTAAATAAATGTCTTTAACCAAAAACATGACAACTTTGTGTCCAGCTTTCATTTCTGTCCCCTCACAGTGGTCTCCTCAGCCAATGCAGAACCACATCCCTGGCTTCTTTCCAGTCTTCCGCACTGGTTCCCTTGCGTTGGTTCTTCCAGTCGGCTGGTGGCGGGACTCCGCCGTTGGTCCCAGTAGGCACTGGTCGACTACTTTCTGTGCGGTCGCCTCTTTTCTGTTTGGCGGGCCCGAGCTTCTCCTGCTGCCAGTCTTGTTACAGGGAGTAGTGCTCCACTGGCTCTCTCACTACTCTGTTTCCACACTGTATGTGTATGGTGCCGCTTCCTGGCGCCACCTGGAAGGGGGACAACACTCATCTGCATTACTCTGCAGGATTGAGTCTCTCTCTCCTGCACTTCCTCCTCTTGTTAGTCTCACAGGACCTTTATGTTCCTCCCCACAATGATTTGGGCAACCCATTGGTCCTGGGCTTCAAGCAAGAATGGCAACAATAAAGGGTCAGAAACTACACCAGCAGCTTTTCTAGCAATATTCATACAGTTGTCTCCTGCAATCCCCACATAGCCAATAAGCCTGAGACAAGAAAGGTTAACACAAATCCCCGTTAAGAGATGGCCTGTCCTCCAAGGGTGTCACCCACAGTGGGATCCCACTTACCCCGTCCCTATGGGGGTTAGGTTTAGCAGGCTCACCTCCCTAGTTGCAAAAGGGTTGGCTCCCCCTACAGGAGAGCGGACAAATTCCCTGGATTTGTCACAGATGTCCATCATGGTTTACCTTGTGAGGACTTCATCCTTGCACATTTCTGACAGCATTCCTTTCACTTTAGGAGATTCAGGAAAGACTAGAAAGCCACCCCACCTCCATTACCAGATGCATAAGAGACCACACTGTACTAGCAAATCACTGAAGCTCTGCTGCCTCTGGGGATTCATGGCTACTCTACTAGGGATATAGCAGGCTCTTTGGTGGACGATTGTGTAGTGTCTCTAGAGGAATTGCTTAATACTGCCTCTTGGGCCAAGTCAAGTAACTTTGTGCATTATTATAGAAAGCACTTGCACAAGCTTTGCAAGAGAATTTGGTAATGGCAGCAAGAATATTTTTTAGATAGTGTGAAGGCATCATGAAGCAAGACACAGACAACAGATTCAAAGTTCAAAACAAAGTGGTGTATTAAATCAAATGCCAGGGTGCTAGAAGGCCTAACTTGCCCTATGCAAAGTATCTAGTGTTATATACGTTGTCTGCGCCCTTAAGCCCCCGGGGCCTTGTGGTGCACGTTACACATTTTTTAAACTAAAGTATGCTAAGGTGGGATTTACCTACCTGAACGAAATTAAAGAAAAGTCTGAGTCAAAGAGTTCAACTTAAAAGTTGGTCTGTGTCCAAAACCTATCCTTGCCCTCACAATTAAAGCTAAACAAGGTGTAGGGATGTCAATAACTAAAGAAATGGTGTTCAACTAAAGTCTGAGCTTCTCCCAGCTCTTCGTCTCCTTTTCAGCTACCCTCCCCGCCCCCCAGTTCAAGAAAGTTCCACAACAGTCCCACGATTAACTTTCTTTAGATTACAGCAATACAGTTGCACACAGTCCTCAGGGTTCCCCTCCCCAAGTTCCAAGCAACACAGTTAAAATGAAAAGGGTCTTGAGGCTCTGTCCTCAAGACAACGTTTTTAGTTCCTCAGATCTCAGGATTCCCTTCCCCAAGACGTCAAAGCAACAATTGCTATTTGTTTCAATCTTTCAAAGTTCAACACAAATCCAGGCCTAATCGACCCTCCTTCTGGTTTGCATCACCAGCTTACTTGCAGTGTTCCTTCTTGGCATATTTTACAATGTATGGCTTTCACACTTTGGGGCTCCCTGGTCTAGATTCAGATGTCAGACAACACGGTCCACCCAACACAGGTCACACAACCAGGATACCTGGGCTCTTCAGCCCACATAGGTTCTATGGCACTGGCTCCTGTGTATCAAATCACCTTCAGTTAGTTCCTCTGGCTTTATGTGCTGCGTTACACTCCTCTGGCTTCCCCTTTGTTCGCCTCATGGCTCTGCCATCATGTGTCACGTACATAGAGGAAGGGTCAGCCTTAACACCACTTACGAACTCTATAGGAATAAAGAAAATCAGTATTTTAAATTGGTCTGCTGCATATGGGGCTGCACATTGGTTCCTTATACTGAGGCTGATCAGAGTACTGATGAAGTCAAAACAGGGGAATAGGAACACGCCTCTTGCCAATCTTTGGCCTGGTCGCACTGCATTTAGCCCACGCAGTTTCTTCTGTTTTTACCCCCATGTACGGATTCACCTTCACTTGGCTTCTTTTTGTTGGGTTCTTGGCTTTATATACAGGTTCACACTCTCCTAGCTCCTCTTTGACAGACTCTTGGCATTGCCATTATGTGTTACACACCCCTTTGCCAGTCTTTGGCCTTTTAGCACTGTGCTCATTCATAAAGTTCACTTTGTTGTGGTTTATGCCCCAATATATACATTTAAAATAAATACATTTATGCAAAATGTATGCCCCACCTTTCTGTTACACTCTTTCACACTTGTGCTCTTTTATGTAGATTGCTTTCAATTGGGCACTTTACATTTTGTCTTTCATCCGTTGTTAGTTTTGCCCATATTCAATATACAACTTGTTTATGTTTCAGGTTTTCATTCAGTTCGGTATTCAATATGGATATTGTAGCTTTGTTTCAAGTTTTTATTCCATTCGGAATTCAATAAGCATTATACGGCAGGTCCTTCTCTATGCGCAGCCTTCCCGAGGCACCCCGGCTTCGAGTGACCCTCCCCAACACTCACTGGTTTTCCAGCGGCTCCTGCTGCCTTCAATCTGCTTCTCCCGTCGGCGGGCCGTCCTCTGCGAGCCCCGCTCTCACTCCGGGTATTCGCCTGCACACGCCAGTGACTGCACTTCCCCGGCATGGATGTGGATGATGCCCCTTTTTACCTGCTTGCCCGAAGGATCAGCAACACGCTTCTCAACACGGAGGCCCTCATACCTTAACTTGCCTTGGTCGCCATAGCGCCTCTGTGCATCGGCCGGCGCCCAGGCTTCCTCGCAGGCCCCACCACGGCTTCCTCCTCACGTCTTGGGTCTCCTGCTGCTCTCTCCCACACAGGTCTCCCTGTTGCAGGTGTTCACAGGTTTCCTTTTATACACCTGCAACCACTTGACAGGTCGCAGGTGTGGACTCATAATTAGACTTGCCGGACCATAGTTAAAGGGACATGCTTGACTTTAAGGCATCTTCTTCGTCCCAGTACCAAAGTGGAGAAATTAATTTCGAGTGTTCATTATTCTTCTTCGCCTCTTCCTCGTCCCAGTACTTGGGTCAAATGGGGGAGAGGTTTTATTGTAGTCTACAAATGCTGGGGGAGGGGTTGGTTGGTCGTCAATAAGAAAAGGGGGATACCATGTCTCGCCTGTGGGCACCCCACTCCCAATCTCCAAGGACCCTCCACCCAGGCGATGCTCCCTCGCTTCTCCACTCCCAGCATCAGGATCCAAGAGCGATGGCCTTTCCCTGGCCACCTGAGTAGAGGATCCAGGGAGGGGAAAGATTGTTGGGAGGTTGCGGGGGGGTGTCTAGGAGTGGGAATACCCTCAGGTTCATCACAATAATTAAGAAAAATGCATTCACTGGATTTTTTAGTTCGAACAGCCATCTGGCCTTTTGTTGGTTACATTCGGGCCGATCTTTGGTGCACTTCAAAAGTAAGGACTGGGACAAGAAAGAGGAAAAGGGGGTAGTGTCTGAATTAATTACCTGCAATCTTCATTACTACTAATCCTACTCTTCCTCGTTCCAGTAGTTACACTCACTTCACCTGCCCTTGCTGAGTTTAAAATCATCAGCTCTACAGTTGGTATAAACACGAAGAAGATTGAGCAAGAAGGATCACTTCATATCATAAAGCGTTAGAAGGAAGCAGGGTTTAAAGAAAAAAGTTAGTAAAACTATCCCTGGTCAGAAGGCGGACTGCCTTCAAAAGTAGTAAAATGAGGAAGAGTAGGACTACGGAAAATGAAGATTACAAAGTAGTCCAGGCACCACACACAAGGCTCTCTAGTGAGACACCAGCTATTGGTGCACTGAAGGGTGGCCCTATTAACATTTACTACTGCCATTAGAGGATACAGTGTTAAGTCCAGAGTTTGAATCCCTCCACCTTCTATTCTATCCAATAAACTCAGTGAAAACTTTGCAACTGAAAAAAGTATCCCACAGATTATCACCATTCCAAACTCGCATCTGCCAGCTAAAGATACATAATATCATCCAAACTCAAATCATGTCTTATTAAGCTTTTGCAAAACATAGGCCAAACGCAATACTAAAGTCAAACCTGTTTGCCCAAATATGGAGAATAATTATATCTTAGATATTTTCCACAGGTTGAAATGAGCAGCAACAGTAGCGAGCGGTGTTCCACTACTTTCATTTTCCGCTGTTAACAGCTCCACTACTTTTTGAAACCATTTTCACCTTTCCGGAACTGTTCTTTGTGAAGTTAAAGCACACTTCCCCATTTTACCACTGGATATCAATTACAGCCAAACTGATATCCGTTTCAACTCAAATGGCTCTCAACCAGCATGACTGCAACGCTTGAAAAATTTGTTGCACGTTGCTCCCTTAATTCCTACTCTGTCCCCTGCCAGAGTCATGCCTCCACTACTTTTTTAGTACACTTCTACCACTGATATTGTCTCATGTTATACACCTCTGGCTAGGTTCAAAGAGACTGTAGGGGCTCAGTTTTGGGACGGGATGGCATCCTTCCAGCAGATAAGAAACGTGATCTCTCTGCATGCCCTCAGCCACTGAAACAGGATCACACAGATTGGCATTGTTGCCACCACTTTTTAACATTTGGTTGACTCCTTTCCTTCGATGGTTTAGTGCTTCTTTGTTTGTGGTCTAAAACTATGCCAATGACGCCTAACTTCTGTTGAGCCTAGAAAAAGGAATCCTCTCACTCACATTCTCTCAGACTGTCTTCTGACAATTCATGGATTGATGCAAGATACGTTTTCTGAAAGTAAGCCCATATGAATTAGATCTTCCCATTGGAAGTCATATTCCTGTACTGCTCATTTCTGGCATTCTCAATTAGGAACCTTTCCAAGTTGGCCTTCAGGTAGGCATTCTCATCGATACAGACACATCAATGAAGCTCAGGTCAGCACCATCACTAGAGGGGTTCTCAAAATGTAAAGAACGTTCCCCTGATTGACCTTGACAGATTGTCTTCAAGCCATTAGATTGCTAGCCCCATCTATTTTAGACTATGCCAACTGCTTATATTTCAGACTACCAGAATTCCTGATCTCATGCGTCTAGTGGCTTCCGAATGCAACATCTTGGCTTCTGACGAATATGTAACATTTTGAGCCCATCCAGTCATTTTTGACTCCCTCCAATGGCTGCCGGTAGAATGCCGGATTAGGTGAAAGAGTTTATATATGCTCACAGGGCCTGAATGAAGAAGACCCGCTGCTCTGGCAGGCAATGTTCTAGAAATATGTAACGAAGAGGAATTCAAGATCTTTAACTCAATTTATTTATTTTATTTTAATGTGATATAGTTTTATAAACAAAAACTTTACACATAATTCAATATAATTAACCAATTACACAATATAATAAACAACATTTACTTAATCGTCATATACAAATAATCATCCTCTATTCTCCACATAACTTCATCAGATAACTCATTTTCATACTAATAAATACAATATAGAAGCGTTCACTACCTTTAATTCCTCATATACCTGCGCTATATGAATTAATGGATAGAGAGGTACCATGGTAAAATGTAATATATCAATCTAGCCATTAGTCAGTCACCCCGTTAGTCATTCCCTCAAACAGTCAATCCCCCAAAGCCGAATTATCCCCTGCCCTGTACATAAGGGTTACTAAGCATCAATCATCAGTCGTTCCTTTGTGAGCTTTGAGTGGGGGAGTAACTATTCCTCAAGTTTTCCCTTAACCATATGCCAAACTCTATATAAAGCCAGATGTAAACTTGCGTTCAAAGTATTAAGACACATTAACCAAAAATCTTTCGACTTGATGTGGTCTAAATTATGGACATAACTACTATAGTGCTTCATATAAATTAGACTCAGTCTGGGGCATAGCATAAGGACGTGTCTCGCCGTTTCAGGTGAGGCTTTATTCTTACACATCCTACAAAACGCTCTGGTTTAGGAAAGGCCCGTTAAGGTCCTATCACAGTTAACACAGGTAAATGATTGATACGCAAGAGTAGTATAAAGCGTCTTAAATTATCCGAAGGGCATAAGTTCAAATATCCTTGTGCCCTTCTTTAGGTGTAAAGTAAATGAGATATAAACCCATAGCTGCGTAGGCTTTCAAGATGTTTAAAGTTGTTTTGCCAGTCCCACATTTTTAATCGCTCTCCCATTTGGAATTTCGAGTATTCAAAATTATCACCCCAATTGGGTGTCCACTCGATAATCTCAAAAAGAGTGGTCATTGCTCTCACAAGCTTAATCTGTTTGTTCCCAATTATGTCCTCTTTTACCGTCATCAATAGTTGATTGGTATTATTCATATGCATCTTAATGAAGAGTTCAGCTCTTTTCTTTAAGACTAGTGCTTTAAGGGAGAGTAGGCCTAGTTCTAATCTCAATATCGCCATCGGTACTCCCTGTGGTAGACCCAAAAGCTTACGCCAAAATTTACCTTCCAATATTTGGAGCCAATCAAGGTTAAGATCAACTAAGGCTTCCAGTCCATAAATCACCATAGGTACCAAGCATTGGATGTAAAGTTGGCGGTCCGCCCAGATAGAATATCCACTCTGGTTGTGAGAGAACTTGCATATCATAGCGGTTAATTGGGCCGCTTTTATTTTGCGATTTTGCACACAGGATAGAAAATTTCCACTAGAGTCAAATTCCAATCCCAAATATTTATAGCAGTAAGTATATTGAATTTCCATACCTCTAAGCATCATTCTAGGGCGGCTCACCTTACCATGACTATACAGAATCAATTCTGTTTGTGAGATTTATCGTGAGTTCATTCACTTCCGCATATTCCCAGAGCCTCTCAGCCATGCGTAGAATTCCGCTAAATGTGTGGTCAAAAATAACCACATCATCTGCATAGGCCATAACTAAGCAATGTTGGGTACCGACTTTGGGGGGACAATTGCGCACCTCACGTATGTATTCAGGGATGTCAGAAACGAACAAATTATACAATGTGGGAGCAGTGATGCATCCCTGCTTCATCCCTCTAATTTGTTTATCGCCCTGGTAATAGATCCACTTCCATCTAACTTCAGATGAACAGAGGTATTTTGGTGCAGGATTTGTAGGTAATGGAGCAATCCTTCAGGGCATGCCATTCCATTCAGCTTCCTCCACAATTTCTCTTAACAGTATCGAAAGCCGCCTTAAAATCAATATATAAAGCATACAAAGGAGGGTTATTAGCCGACAGGGCTTTATCTCTGAGACTATTCATAATAAGTAGGTTATGCGTAGTTGAGTATCCCGTTCTAAATCCGCTTTGAAAGCGGTCCAGGATACCTGACTTTTCTGCCCAAGTCTGCAGTCTCTGTAGGAGTAAAGAGGCAAATAGTTTACCTGAACAGTCTAAGATAGAGAGCAGACGGTAATTTTCCAGATCAGATCTGTTTCCTTTTTTAAATACCGGTACTAAAATTGTTTTTTGCCAAGTCTCAGGTATTCTGCCCTCTTGTAGCACCTTTTCAAAGAGGATTTTTAGGAGGTTTGCCCAGAAGACTGGATTATTCTTCATGAGTAGATTAGAGAGACCAATCGGACCAGGTGCCCGAGAGGCTTTGAGTTTAGAGATCTTATCTATAAGCTCTTCTAGGTTCACCAGGAACGGCAAAGGGGCTTGTGTTGATATACGAGATGTTTCAAAGTTATCAACAACAGTCCCATTTCGCTTCTCAAGAAAAACTTACCCATTCCTCAGCATCGATCGAGTTTATTTGAGGAGTTTCCCTGCTACCCCTCGCTTCCCCTAGAAGTGCCCAGATATTACGAGAGTTTCTCGAGCGAATAATCCTCACAGTCTTTTGCCAACATGCCAGTTTTTTTCGACCTTTTCCATTGTTTTAACCATGACCTATACCAGTTTTTTATCTCTTTGGTCTTGGCATGTACAATAATAAGGGATTTTGTATTAGCTCTGATTTTACGTATCTCACCTCCAAGTATGCGTTTAGCATCTCTTATTGACTTATCATAGGTCTCAGTCGAACCCTGTTCTCTAATAACCAGTAATGATTTTTTGGTTACATATTTACCAGTGAAGTTATAAATACACCCTTCCAGATCCCCCATAAATAAATTAGCAAACATGATATGATAATTATTATCCCAATCACCACAATCCCGGCAAGCTCTAGAGATGTTTTTCTCGGACCATATTAGTCGAGATATAGCATGATTAACAAGTAAACTTCCCGTCGCCATTATTAGAGGTGATTCAATAAAACTATTCAGGGTTAGACTGAGACCATTATGATCGCTCCAGTCATTATCTACAACTCTCATGTCATTAACCAGGGATGCCACCTCGGCACTAGTGAAGAAATAATCGAGGGTACGCTGCGCAACTCCCGCTCCCCATGTACAGTGCCCCGGGCGGTCACTCATAGTTCTTCCATTTAGACATTCCATATAACCACTTCTTCCCTTCCTCATCACTGTAGTTATGATGCATTAGAGAGTACAGATATAAGGAGTTATTATTAGTCGTGCCTCCTTCTCCTTTGACAAGACAATTAAAATCACCTGCAACGATAATGAGATTGCTTTTACATTCACTCTTCCAATCACTCAGCAAATCATGCAGCCTATCTTGGATTTGATTGCTCACCGATGCGTCATCGGGGTTATATAGATTGACCAGCAATAGCTTAACCCAATTGTCCTTAATTAATATAACCACCTCCACTGCATTAATATTGTCCTCTAATTCGATGGGTATTTCTCTGGAAGTTATAGTTTTCCCTACCCCAATCATCAGTCCTCCAAATGGTCTTCCCATTTGCCCTTTTTTGGCAGGAGTGTGGTATAATTTATAACCATCTATCACAATCGGTGCAATCAGCCACATTTCTTGTAACATAAAAAAAGAGTAATTCATAATAAAAGGTAGTGACCCATCAGTTGCAGTAAAATGTTTAAAACCCCTAGTGTTCCAGGACAGCAATGAGCAAGTTCAGGGTTTGTTTATGGCCAGAGGTAAAGCCTCAGCTAGCCACTTAAGCGTGTTCTGAATATCGCTCATTTGTACTTGTTAACATCCACACCAACCCCACCTGCGCCTCTGTTTTCGAATCAGCTTTGCGGAGGCCAAAACCGTACAATGCAGCGCCGTTACATTCGGGTTGGTGGTACACAGGCTCCACAAATGAAAAATCTTCCGACCTAATAACTCTTAATTGAGGTATTAAGTGAAGTTTTTCAAGTATAGCCACTTGTGGTAGCCACTTGCCGCAACATTTCTGATTCAAGTTCTTCACAATACAGATCTCGTTTTTTTCTCTGGTTTTGTCTCTAGCTGGCACTGGTCTTTCCCTCTTCGAGTTCGTGCTTTCATAAGTACTGTTTAGACTGTTCCTTTGTGGGGTGGAGAATGGATTGTCCATGACAGTATGATTGCCAATAAGAATAGAGTCTTGACAAGCGTTACTCACTGCTGATATTTCTTTGGACTTCTCTGGCAATATCCAGCTCGTGAGTGTTCCCAAACCCTTTCTTTAAAGTTTCTTTTCAGCGCCCTTTTTTTTTTAGCCTTTTTTGATTTTTGCTGAGGATTTGCTGTATTAGGGAGTGGGGAAGCCACCTCCACCGGAACGTTTCTTAAAGCAGCTCTTTGCCATTCTGCGCTGTTTTTTGGTCAAATGGATGGGTTCTTCTTTTGTAGAAGACTCATCTACCTCCATATTAGTTGGAATTGCCAATATTTCAGGCTCGTTTATTTCTTCGGGCTCCTCTTCATAAACTGAACCTGGGCCAGGTAAATTCAGCTGCAGAACAGTATTTACGTGTATTCTCCCACATAATTTGAAGAGAATTTTTAGCGCAAATTGTAGGGAAGAGAGAGACGCCTGCAGATCAGTAATTGCAGCAGAATTCAGCAACAATGATTCATTAGATCGATCAGCATCGTGCTTCCCAGGCTGCTCCATGTCAATCAAAAGATTGGGTGATTCAGACAGTCAGCACATACAGGGAGTCCTCAAGGGGGTATTTGTTGGCTGCAATACCTGCGCCTCAACTGTCATACTTATAGCTTTCTGTATTGGCCCCGTCTTAATATTCCCCAACGCATCAATGTTTGGGCGGGGGGAGCCATTGATTTCTGTATGGACAAACATAAGTCAAGTAATGAGTTATTATCTGTGTCGTCAAAGTTCGTCAAATCCAAGGGACGACTTCCATTATGCATTACCGGGTGTATCTCCTCAATATGTTCGGTGGTGCGTACTTGTGGGATTTTTTCAAATAATGCCGGTATGGTGCCTCTAACGTTGGCTGGGGTATTTAAACAGTCCTCCCCAGTCACGTTATTGGCAGACCTACTAGGATTGCTTGTCTTACCTTTCCTCAGATTGTAAGACGTTTTAGCGCTACGCACTTTCGGCGGCATATTAACTCAGGAGGAGTCAACGCGGGAGTCTTCACAGTCAAATTCACAGGTGAATAGTTAGCACGAAACCTATCCGCTCAAATACTCCGGTGCGGGTGGTCAGATCACAAATAAAACACCTGCGCACAAAGTATATAATAGCGCTAGTGGGATCAAAGGAGATTTTACTCCCCCGCAGTCTCCCCCAAGCTCATACGTATACTAAGATGTAATTACTGCACGACCGGGGTTACCACACCGCAGGAATCGTAATTACAGGACTTCTTGTGTGCTGCTGGTTGTGCACCTCTTCCGGGCTGTATACAGTCAAGGGTGGGTAGCCCCCGCCTTCCCACAAGTGACCACAAAGGACCACTTCTTAACCACTTCCGCTCCGCGCCGTTTTGCAGTAGAAGTAGGGTATGCAGCAGGTCCGAACAAAGCTCCGCCTCCTCGTAGAAAAATGGTGGAAAGACTCAGTTCACCTCGATAGTCTCCCACAAAGGACCAATTCTTAACCACTTCCGCACTTAACGCACTTTAGGCTGCCTGTTCGAGTGACAAGGCTGGGTAGCATGGGGGACCAAACCTCCTAGCGCGACGGCAAACCCTGTAGAATGGACTTGCTGTTACACAGAGGAAAATCAAACACCACTGTACCTTCAGGACAATACCTCTTGGCCTGGTTGCTGTCATGAATATACCCTCAAATCTTGGAGGAAGACCAGAATCTTTGCAATACCAATACAGGGGGCACCAGTCTTCCCATCCTGGCAAGAATGCCCACAATGAGATTGTTGAGGGATCGAAAATGAAGCCCTCAATGTAAAACTTCAAACTACCAGCTGTGGAGCTGCAACGGGGACAAGAATATGAAGTATAACATCGGGAAGTCTAAAAGGCACTCCCCTCCCCATCCTCCAGAACAGATTTTACCCAATTGACTTGGAGCAGTTTCTAGGCTTAAATAAAAGCAATTGTTGGCTGTTGTATTTCACTGACAGACATGAGTCGCAACACTGGTTGTCTTCTTCTATTGGGATCAGTCTCTCGGATGAGACTTATTTTGAGGAAAGCTTATTGCTTAGGGTCAATGTGGCAGTCACCACTTCATGCTAAGCCCCACTTGCCAAGTGTTCCAGATAGCGATAATCCAGGAGAAAACTGAATATAATTGCTACGCTAACTATGTAATGTAGAAAAGAAAAAGAATCGGGTGTGGGGCCAATTGCAGTCTCTAGAAACACAGCATCTTTTGTTGAGATGCTGGTCATGGCCTTGGGTCTCCCTTTTGCTAGTCAACTTCTATCAAGACAGGAATACCTTTCATCAGGACCTAGAGGGACGACATGCTTCCTCCCATTTGTATTTGAACTGCTTATTCACCGGCTTGGATGGGATGGGGGGGTGGCCCACACCAAGGTGCATGGGTCCAGGAGACCACGTAATGCTGGGTCATGTGGGGTGCCATAACTAACCTGGCAACAGACAGGCCCATTAACTGGTGGCAAATAACACTGCCCCAACACCATTTTCTCTTGACTAACTTGGGATGCATGGCTTGTACAGATGCAGTTATTATACCAGTACTTGTTTTTATGACTAACGCTAGGAAGCCACTGCAGCAGTGTCAGTGCACCATATAAAATCATATTAACCTTGTTCAGAATCAATTTAGGGACAAGTAATCAACCCCTCTAAAATGTCCTTTAAAATCCTACAACTCACTGCAAGAATGGCCAATACATTAACTAGTTGAGAGATCTACGTAAAGGTTTACAATGCCAGATACCAGCTGGGTGAACATTGGACGCTTAGACTAGGTAGATGTCAAAACCTCAAAAGGTTAACACCCACTGACGCACCAACCTGCCCTCTGAACCATCCGGGAGCCTTCAAAGAGAACATTCAAAGAGAATTCCAAATGTACACATGACCTTTTGTTATGGTTAAGGTAATTTCTTGTTCTATCAAATTCATTAATGCAGGATACGTACATTAGCTTGGAGAAAGTAACTTTAGGGTTCTTGTAAACAATATCGCTGGATGCTGACATTAACCCCCCACTATTAAAAAGACATCTATGGGTGCTTCTACCGCATCCTAATATGATCTTAAATAGTGCTTATGCAAGTTATACGATTTGGATTTATGGTCAATAACAGTACATTACAAAAACGATTATTGGCTTGTAAAATGTTCATGTGTGCTAAAGGTCTCTTCAAAAACAAGTCCTGTGAAAATAAGACACAGTCCAGTGTCATTTGTGGCTAAATAGACTTTTAGATCTGCTGTTGAATTTTCTTATGGACACTGGCATACAATTTACACACAAAAGGTACAAACAACCATAAAAACAGTCTTGGGTTCGCAAAGTCACTTGGCTCTGGTTAAACATTCCAGTGGCATCAGTGGAAAGGAATGCATTAAGGGACTGCAATGGAAGAGCTCTTCAAACATCTTCTAGTGCCTCGTACCTGCAAATGGAATAATCAAGAAAAGTAGAAAGACTCACCTCAGGAGATCTTTCCTGTTAATCAGAGCTTTCATATATTCTGAAAGTTTCTTCTGCATAAGTGCTAGGCGAAGCCAGGCTCTCCCTCTGCCCACGGGTGTCCTATAATGATCCAGAGAAAGTGTGTTATAAAAAAAAAGAAGTCAATTACTAGTGGAAAAGGTCCCCACATTTAGGTTGAACCGAACACATTTTAACTCTTAAAAAATTCAGACACCTGTGCCCAACCACACGAAAACCTGTCATATTGCGACCTGATTACTGTCATCCCAAGACTGTTTTCAGTCCTTGGCTTTCATTTGAGAAATCATTACCAATGTACAAGTTCAACTAGTTAAACTGGAGGAAAATCAAGACTACTTCTCCAAGAATACATTTGTTAAATGACATCCAACACTGTAAAGGTGATGACTGGGTAACATGTAGGCATTTAGTCACCCTGTCTTTATACCAAATTAAGTATCAATTAATTAGCTGATGATTCTAGCAAGTGCAAAGCTTGAAACTACAGAACTCAAAGAGCCAGAGTAATATACTTCTGGAAATACTAGGAGAGATGATGGTCCTGCTTTTTGGCTATACATAAAGCACTATCTTGTACTACACAGGCGGAATGCTCGGCAAACCGGTCTTTCAGAAAATGCACAATGAATTGACATGGGTACTATGCAGAATAATACACACACACACAAAAAAGTTTGGGTTCCGTCTTCCATTTTCAATTTATATCGATATAAGTGGTTTTGAAAAGTTAGAGTCCAGCTGTTCTCATAATTACATTCAAATTAGACTAGATCAGACACATTGCAAAAAGCACCAATAAATAATTATAAGCAGAGATCCTGTTCCATTATGGGATTCATTAAAAAAAAAAGAAAATTGTAAATTACGCGCAATAATTATGAGTAAGATACCACACAATTTTCACTACTATAAGTATTAAAGAACTGAGAATGATCGTTTAATATTGTGATTTTGTAAGAAACTAAATTTGTTCAGACAATGCAAATATGTTAATGCGTGAAGTCTCTTGTACTGCATACACAGCAGGTTTCCGCACAGCTTTAAAGATGGATCAGCTCAACCTGTGCCCTCAAAAAACTTGATGTTCCTTTGCATTTTCGATGGAGACAGTTTCTACCCAGCTGGGCTATTTTTTTTTTCTGCTTAGGATCTTGTTACAATCAGCAGGCGAAGGATCAAGACGGCAGGAGCACCACAATTACCCATTCACAATTGTTCTCCCTGTGACAGGTATTCTAAAAAGACCCACACCCAAAGTGTGAACCCTTTAGAAAAAAAGTATTTAAAAAGTAAATATGTAGTGCGCAAAGCAAACATCCGCTCAAGCACACCCTGGTCCATGCCATGCTGCAGATGGCTGCCTTTTCCAGGCTTCATGGTTTTCAACTGTGCTGGTGGTGTGCTAGCGAGGCTTGCATCGGACACAGCTTCTCTCCTTGTAAATCTCCTAAGTTTGGCATTTATTTCCAGGGGTCCACGTCTCAACCCTTGGACTCCCTTTTTCCTGCTACAGTGTCAGAGTGGTGGTAGACAAGACCATTCTCTTGGCGATACCATAACCGCAGGACCAATTGCGGGCAATGAAAACTCAGTGCCAGGCGTTACTTCGGTCTTCTGTGCATGTGGAGTACTCATACCTTACTGGGACTAAAAGCCAGCACTAAGTAAACTCACAAGTCAGCTGCACCATGCTCCTTACTGTTTTTTGCCATAATTTAGATTTACAGTTTTTCCACTTTTGGATTACCGCTTTGGATTTCATATGCTCTTGTCCCTCCTGATCTGCACCTGTTTTCTGGACATGTTTCTGCCCCCGTCACCTCCCTGTCAGCAGTGTGAGAAACCAGAGGCATCTCGCCCGCTAGTCCCCGAGGAGATCTCAAGGGGCCAGGGCACAGCCATCGCCTTTGGATCCAGTGTGGGTGAGATAGCCGATGGTGAGACGCAGTATTTCCCACATTTTTGTTAATCTACCCCATCAAATTTTTTTAGGATTTTCGGAAGTATTGGACATGTCACATTAATTGGGTCAGGCACTTTAGTTTGTGCATACACCGGATACCAATTAGCTATCATCACACGAATAAAAGGCAACCCCTAAAGACACACTCTGAGCAAGGTGGAACACGAGAACAAGCAGGACCTCCTGGACAAAGGCACACCTACTGAGCAGAGCAACGGACCAAGGGACGAGAGAAGTGGGCTGAAAACCCCATAGCTTCCCTACTGGAGGTCGTTGCCTCCGAAAGACCGCACAAGACGCATGGAGAAGGCCAGATCCCACATGTGAAGGTTGCATTGTGTTCCAAAGATGCCAGCGATCCTCCAGGGTGAACGGCAGGGTTGGGGAGGCAAGGTCAAGCCTGTTGTACTAATCTTGACCCGAAAATCAGAAAACAAGAAAGAAGCGCACACAGCCGGTAAGTTGGCAAGCACCATGAGAGACCAGTGTGTGTTAAAGTGAAGTAACATCATGTCACAAGTTAAGGCTGCATGCGTGCGGATGAGACATGAAGAAAAACAGACCCTTGAATGAACTTTAAAGTAAAATACAGCTGCAAAATCAGCGATACTATAACAGAGTGGTCCAGTGAAAGGAAGTAGCCCATTCGAAAGTCTCCATGAAGGGTGCATTGTTTGAAGCTAAAGGGCGAACAAACAGCAAGAGTGAAAGTAAATAGTGAACGTTGAGTTGAAGTGGTCTTGCGCTGGTCTGTAAAGAAAGCCATGCACATTCGAAGGACTTCGACATCAGAAAGTGGTCCGAGCCCGATTGAGGCAGACCCGAGTTATGTAAATCTTGGGGAAGGGAGCCCCCTTCCACCTTTGTGTGAACTGTACCGTGATAGGTCGGAGCCCAGCAGAAGGGGACATACGAGAACTGTGTGGTGAAAGGTCTGAGCCTGGCAGAGGGGTACCTTTGTGAACGTTTTGATTGAAACATTATTTTGAAAGTCAGAGAAAGGAACTTTAAACATGGAAGGCCAGGCGGGCCTCGATCCACATTTTTTAACTGTGTTAGAAGCGGAGCCAGAGTGTGTCATCCTGCCTACATAGATCGCCTTACCTCAAAGGATCAATGTGGGGAGGAGAGCTGGTTCAGCCACATTATCATTTGAACACTGACTTTTCCTTTTTCCATACATGTTCTCCTGTTTACACTTTTTGTACAAGAGATGGGGCAGGCATTAGGTTTTTGTTAGTATAGGCCATTTTGATTTGACAGACTCCACCAGGACTGTTTTGTTTATCGTTTGATGGTCAAGACTACTCCAATCTTAGTTATAAGGCAGAATAGGATTTTCTTCAACCCAACATTTTCAATAAAGGTTTTACAAATTGTATCCATTGTGTCAGTGTCAATACTTGTGATACCATGCCTTGCCTGCAGCAGCCGCTCTGCACCCTAGCTCTTACCAAACATGCTATCCCTATTGCGCTTGGTTTTTCCACCTTCATTTTGGCACCTTAATCTTGTTGGCCCGTGCCATTACCCCATCATTTTGTCACATGCTTCTGGACTTCGTTTGGTGCGTCCTTGTTAATCATGTTCTAGTGGACTTCGATCAATGCATCCTCTCATTGTCTGGTTGTGGACCTCTAGATATCCTTGTTCATGGTGTGCCTGGTGTCCTTTCTTCCAGCGTCTATTCAGCTTCACTTGCTTTATCCAGCAATGCATGGAGCACTTTCCCAATTCTTTAGGTCTCTTGCTGTGTAGCACTTGCATGCAGTTAATGTGCTGTGGTCAATCAGAATAAGGAGTGAAGAGGGAAAATGGAGACCAAATCCATGCCCCCGAACCCCAAGCGCCCCAGCGCACCCATGGGTGACAAATATGCTGAAACACACCCACTTCACCAACAGTGCAACTTCTATGCTACATTAGAATCAATGCTGCAATATCAGAATCTACAAACACAAAAATCCCTGTTTAAAGGCTTGCAAATGCCTATATGAATTAACATGGTCTAAATGCACAGTGTAAAGCTATGTTTCAGGAAAATTACAGCTAAGTTCATTTCACTCACTGAACACTGAACACTGGCTGCGGGAGCCTTATCAACATTCCTCGCAAAACAAGTCCGACCTGCCAAGGCCGCAAATTCAAGATAAAATTGCTTTCTGCAGACAGACATTTTTTAATTATCCACAAATGCGAATAAACCACGGCAACCCAGTGTGCTTTTTTTTTCTTTCTGGGAAAGAAAGACATTTTCTCAAGGACACGCACAACATTGAAACATAACTTGTAACAAGCCAGAGCCCAGGTGCAAACTGCTTGTTCAGCTAAAAAGTTATGGGAACAAAGTCACATTGCAACAAGATTAGAATTAGGTAATGGGGGCTGGCACAGCTAAATCAACCCACTGAGGCAGGAGGTTAATATCCAATTATCAGGCTCTCTATAAGGGCTACATATGTAACCCACCACTCTGCAGCCAATAACAGGAGGAGATAGGTTTCTGGGAGCTGATCCAATTCTGTGAGGTCAGCCTGCAGTGTGATTATAAAACTTACTTGCAAGACAGCCCCGGGGGAGACGGCGCCTGAATTCGCGGTGTGCAAAATGCTTTGTGTGTTTTTTCTTTTCTTCGCCTAGAAATAAATGCAGTTTGAAAACATGCTGCTGCCTGCTTGGCACTCTGTTGCATTTCTGGGGGCCATATGGGAGGTGTTGGGGCCTCCCATAGCTGGTGAGGGTATGGCTGCTGGCCCCCCACTGCCCTGGGGGTGGGGGGGGATCCAGCTTCTCCCCGACAAGTTGGTGCCCTCTGTGAGGCTCATTGTAACATGGGTAATTGAGCTCTGCCTGCGCAAGCTCTGCGATGGACTGAGCTCCCTGCCGCCGACTCAAGGAAGCTGTGAGACCCTCGCCTGCACCTGAAGACCACCGGAAAAACGCGTAACCGGCTAAAGGCTTCGGGGGCCACTTGGAAATACCCCGCTTGAGGGCAGGTGAGAGCCCTGCAGGAGAAGGGGTCCGGTGAAGCGCATTGAGGGAGTGTCCAGCAGTGGTGCAACTGCCAGTGCAGCATAGGAAAATGTAAGTAAACCAGCAACATGGGCTCTGAGGGGGGGAAATGTTTAAAGTAGAAATGTTAAAGTGTTTTTTTTATTTTTTTTTTTTTAGGGAGGGATTGTAAATTGGGTGGTGGGTGATTGTACATTGTCACAAAATTCAGCGCATTGGTAGTGATCGGCACGTGAATTGTAGTTGGGACTGGGGTGGTGGCAGTGGTCCCTTCTTGTGTTTTTGAGCATATTGGGTGGGGTAGTGACTCCCTACACATAGAACAGGAGTGCCGCGCTGATTGGTCTAGAACAGGAGTGCCGCGCTGATTGGTCTGGATGGTGATTTCATGTACGGGGTCTGGATTTCCTATGAATTGACGTTATAGATCAATGAGTAGATGAGGTTCCCTGCTAATTGAGCGTTTTAGTTCAGTGAGTGGATGATGTTTTCCCGCAGGAGGTAGCTAGATTGTTCCCGAGTGCGGAAGATAGTTGGCTGGTTAAGGTCCCCTGGTGAGGAGCGTATCATGCACTAGGCGACGCAGTGTGTGCAGTCCAATTATAAGAGTTTATTGTGGTTTACCTTGTTCCAGTTGAGACAGGAAGACAGCTGTGGGGATTGTGGGGTTTTATTTTGGGATTTTTGTGGGGTTGGGAGAAATGGGTTATTGTTCTGTGTATGCACATTTGTCTTTTCATTTGCATTGTGTTTTTAGTTTGGTGACGTCACCTTCAGATTGATGCATAAGGACACAAAGTTTTGATGGTGAGGAGATAGTGGTGTGGTTTTGGATTTGGAGAATAGGTGACCCAGAGGCGGTGTGTGGAAGACACATGCGCAAGATTGTGGGAGTGTGCCGGAGAAGGCAATGGTTTGGTGAAGATGGATTGCACGTGGAGTGCACTGGCTAAGGTGCGGAGCAAAGAAGGCTCACAGAAGTTGAAAAAAAAAAAAAAAAATGTTCAATTATCTTCTAACTTTTGCTCCCTGAACAGCGGACTACCGAAATTTTCGAATTGAATAGAGGTAAAATGTATCACACAATACAGAAATGACTCCCCTTCACTTGTTGTGTAGCACACAGCTTCCATGCTGAAATAAGTCAGTAAAACATAGTGTGCAAAGATTCAAAAGTACTGAAGGTAAATTAAAAAGACCATGGCTGCTCATAGGCGGCTTCTCCAGAAGCGTGCAGCAATCGCTAAGGACACACATACACAGCACTTACACGGGAATAGCTTTAAAAGCACATGTGCAGCAATCGCTAAGGACACACATACACAGCACTTACACGGGAATAGCTTTAAAAGCACATGGCTACAGTTGAACTGTGTGCACGAAGGAAAAGGAAAATGCGAGGGGTCAGCTGATGTTGAACAAACACGAGCAGAGGGAAGAGGGGACTCACCCTTCTGAACCTCCGGGAGTGTAATATTTGATGACACAGGGGCAGAGAAAGGCAGATGAGGACAAGTAGGCACAAAATAAATCATTCAAGCATGGGATGGGAGGGGCAGTTAAAAACAGCTTCAACACACACGCACAAGAATCACAATAGCAGTGTCAACAATCACCACAATATGAACCGCCCATGTGGGGAGGATACATGGGGCAGGATGGGATCATTTCAGCAGACACCACAAGCACCAATGCAGGTACTGTTACCACTACATGTACAGACACAACAAATGACAGCACCACTACCCCAGGACTGACTAGAATGACAACACAGGGGCACTCCACAGCAGCCAGCACCCATACAGAACACTGACACAATAGCAATGGTACCGGTTACATGACTGGGTGGGGTCTTCCTGATGGGGAACAAATTTTTCAAAGGACATAGATTGACATTATACCGCTAATAGGACAGCCCAAGACAAACTTGATTTGACTGACTGTGCCACACACACGCTCCACCTCCCCAACAGAGCGGGCGAGACGCGCGCCGACACACACTCACGCACACTCAATAATGCAGAGGTCAATTGCATAGGGGTGGTGATATGTATCAAAACATTTTCTTTTCTGGGTGACAGTGGGGCGACTAGGCCATGCATTAGGGAAGAGACATTTGTGACATCATGAGCAATGTGGATATGACCACCTTATTAACAGAGAAATCCATAACTTGTTAAACACCAGGCATACACATGTTGAAAGTAAGGAAGATTGTTTAAGAATAATGGGGGTGCACGGTACAGAGGGGGTGCATAATGATAGCGCATCACAAGAGAGTACATTTAGCTACATCTTTGAGCACACATCTTTCAGTGAGGAGACTGGGCTCATGAATACACGATTAACACAGAACAATCAAATGAGACACACAAGATGGAAGAAAGTGCACTTGAGGGGGGAGGCCTACATTTCATTGACAGTTCACCACAGGAGGAGAGAAATAGGGGTAAAGGGTGGATGATCCATGTTCCCAACAGAATTAATTTGGCGACAAAATAACAGTGCAAGTGGTACTGCCACTAGCGCTTTTGAAAATAACACTGGCACAAATGCATTAGCCAACACACATAGGGAAAGAGGTCATTGCTGCACGAACTGGAGCATAATGGTTGTATTAAAATTTGAAAGCAGATATTGGGGGGAGAAATTTATATTGTTTAAATGTAACAGTAATTAGAAATATATATTGTTTAAATGTAACAGTAATTACAGTAGTGGAGTAATAAAATACTAGATTAAATGAGTAATTAACAGAGTAGGTAGGCTTTAAAAAGTGGACATGGGGTGGGATAGAGAGAATGGGAGTAAATTGGTAGCGGATTTCATTAGTACCAGCTTAAAGTGCCTGCAGTTCACTGCGAGGCACGCCCTGAGAAGTGAGAGAGGAGCCATAGAAAAAAAAAAAAGATTTAAAAACCCTGCGATTATTTTAACTAAGTAACATGGTGCACTTAATTTAGAAACACAGCCACCCCATA
The DNA here is from genome assembly GCF_040938575.1 of Ambystoma mexicanum. Classification (NCBI taxonomy): domain Eukaryota; kingdom Metazoa; phylum Chordata; class Amphibia; order Caudata; family Ambystomatidae; genus Ambystoma; species Ambystoma mexicanum. The sequence goes on from NC_090935.1 coordinate 1,467,141,280, forward strand.
TGACAAATTTACCACCCTGATGTTTCCCTATTTAGCTTGTCAGTGCCTGATGCCCCACGGGACAAAGGCACGCACTATAAATAACTTATAACAAAAGCACAGTAAATACAAAGATCCAAAGGCCCATTTGTACACTAGCACCCAAATTGCATATATATGATCCAAGTGTGTAATGAGTATCTTCACAAAAATTAAGTGCCTACCCATTTTCTGGGTACATTCTGAATTGTGTAATAATTTACAGTCAGACCGCCATTGAACGCCACCAGGTGGTGACAGGATGGTGCATAGGTGTACCATTGGCTCCTCCCACTAGGACACTGAATAATGTGAGAGTAGTGCAGAGAGGTTAGGTCAAGAAAATGAAGAATATGTAAATTCTCAGGTCTCAAGCGCTTCCATTTCATTTCTCGCCAGATACAAAGGACCCAGGGCAGGCCTGAAGACAACGGACAACTAACACCCAATGGCTATGGACTACAGTGGGACATTATCCCCTCCTGACAGACTTTGTTAGAAGTGTAAGGCGTCAAGCCCTACAAAGCGGTGGCCACCCTGGCAACGAGGGAGCAACGATCAACAGGGCCAACGCAAGAGATTTTCATGAACTGCAAAATAGCACGAACTCTCCCGAGTTAGGGAAACATGGCCATCCCATGGTCCAACGCACACTAGCAACTAGAATAGGGACTGACACACGCATTTCCAAAGTTTAATTGAGTTTCATATTACATTTTTTGCACCTACAGCTGTAACACTGTTTTGTTTCTTCTCTTTTCCCCGCACATGCAGGTTGTTGCGTATGTATGCTGTTAGAAATGTGTAGGAAATTTCCTTAATGTTATCTTCCATTAGAAACTGTGAGGCCTACTGATTAAAACATTGTGTAGCATTCCCCACTCAATTGCCCACCCTATCAAGAACCTCAGACCCCTTAGAGCATGTTTCCCTGAAGTATATTTCCTTGCTTGCATTGAATAAACAGCCCAAGATTTTCCCTACCCATATTGAGAAATTTTGAAAACACGAAATGTCCAGGGGAAGGTTTGATTTTTGCCCTTAGTGATTGTTTAGTTCGCGGAGCTTGATGTTACTAACATGTACTAACGTATTAACGCTTTTCTTGCGATTTTCAGGCGGGCAACTTTATCATCTCATCAGCTGCAAGGACCCAGCAGCGTAAGTGGTTATGGGCACGCAAATAAGGACTTTTACCTTCACGATGTGACTATTAATGATGAACGAAAATATGGGGGTGGTACTTTGAAAATTAGTTGTAATAATGAGCATTACCGCTGTATCCCCTGCTAACATTCCCTAACCTAAGCAGGAAGAGTTACGGCGTCAGTGGGTAAGGAAAAGCTGCTGCTAAAGTAAGGAGAGTTAAAGGCAGACACAAGGGGAGTAAAACATACACATAACACACATATCAGAAGTGACCAACAACATGCACACATGTACAAAATTGGTAGGGACACCACTGGAGAGAGCTGTCCTGACTGTTCTTTAACATATGCCGGAAGAGAATTGATTACAACAGAAATTACTACAGCAGAGCACGACGCCCATGTATGACAAGGTGCGAAGAAGATTGCAAGGGAAGACAGCAACATTGAGATTGAAATAAATAAATAAATAAATAACTAATAAAAGAAGAAAGAAAAACAAAAAGAGAGAAGAAAAAATAAAATGAAAAAGACAAAAATATGATAAGTGCCTAATAGAGTGAGAGAAAAGAGCAAAGATGGTCACTGAATAAGGACGTATACTGTTAAGGTACCAACGTTATGTTACCAGCACAACAGTGACAAGAAGTGGACAATCATGCTGGATGCAAGAAGGTTGAGAGAAGTTGCGAGATGAGAGCAGGAACATCACTGCTTATGGACTACTATTGAGCACATGCATCCAAAGATCAAGAGAAACTACCACTGAATTGGGGAGGAGAGTGTTCATTGGTGCGCATCAGCATGCCCTTGTTGGTGATGACCAAGGAAGATGTGAAGAGTGACACATTCACCAAGGTGGAAAACAACGGAAGAAGAGAAACAGACAGAGAAGTAAAAAGAGGGGGGAATTACTTCTCGAGCGAGAAAGAAGAATGAGTGGGTGCAGTACCAGCATACCAAAGAATGATCAGCAAAAAATGCATCTGAAAAGAGAAAGCAAAGAACTAGCTAGTGCTTGCATGGTGATGGATGACATCATGACTGCCTGGTTGCTTGAAGGTGATAACGGAAGGACGAGTACCGAGCACAGCACCATTGTGCAAGATAGAGATACATTGCAAGAGAATAACAGAAGAAGATATCGGAATGCAAATAAGAGACATGGTGAAAGGAAGAGCCGGACTAAGATAGCGGTGCGCAACATGGTTCCAGCAGTAATAAAGGTGGCCACTCCCTGTGATCAGAGGAAGTACGAAGGGAAGTGAGTGTGGTGGAACACAGAAGGAGAACACTCCTATATGTACTGTTGATCAACAACAATGCAGAAAATTATGGACACTTCAAGGAATTGGCAAAGATATGCAGACCGGAAGGAGGTGAATGTTGCTTGGTGGTGTGGTCGACAAAGTCGACCAGAGGGGGGACTGAAGAGGGAAAATGGAGACCAAATCCATGCCCCCGCACCCCAAGCGCCCCAGCGCACCCATGGGTGACAAATATGCTGAAACACACCCACTTCACCAACAGTGCAACTTCTATGCTACATTAGAATCAATGCTGCAATATCAGAATCTACAAACACAAAAATCCCTGTTTAAAGGCTTGCAAATGCCTATATGAATTAACATGGTCTAAATGCACAGTGTAAAGCTATGTTTCAGGAAAATTACAGCTAAGTTCATTTCACTCACTGAACACTGAACACTGGCTGCGGGAGCCTTATCAACATTCCTCGCAAAACAAGTCCGACCTGCCAAGGCCGCAAATTCAAGATAAAATTGCTTTCTGCAGACAGACATTTTTTAATTATCCACAAATGCGAATAAACCACGGCAACCCAGTGTGCTTTTTTTTTCTTTCTGGGAAAGAAAGACATTTTCTCAAGGACACGCACAACATTGAAACATAACTTGTAACAAGCCAGAGCCCAGGTGCAAACTGCTTGTTCAGCTAAAAAGTTATGGGAACAAAGTCACATTGCAACAAGATTAGAATTAGGTAATGGGGGCTGGCACAGCTAAATCAACCCACTGACGCAGGAGGTTAATATCCAATTATCAGGCTCTCTATAAGGGCTACATATGTAACCCACCACTCTGCAGCCAATAACAGGAGGAGATAGGTTTCTGGGAGCTGATCCAATTCTGTGAGGTCAGCCTGCAGTGTGATTATAAAACTTACTTGCAAGACAGCCCCGGGGGAGACGGCGCCTGAATTCGCGGTGTGCAAAATGCTTTGTGTGTTTTTTCTTTTCTTCGCCTAGAAATAAATGCAGTTTGAAAACATGCTGCTGCCTGCTTGGCACTCTGTTGCATTTCTGGGGGCCATATGGGAGGTGTTGGGGCCTCCCATAGCTGGTGAGGGTATGGCTGCTGGCCCCCCACTGCCCTGGGGGCGGGGGGGATCCAGCTTCTCCCCGACAGGAGGCAGACATTTCACGTTGGTTTGACTCAGTAATGACTTTATTGTATTTCCAAAACCCTATACTAGCCCCAGAACTCAGATGACTATGCTAAGAAAAGGAAAAAGGGTACATGTCAGGATGTCAATAACAACATAGGGCCTCATCACGGGTCCCGCTATATTCTGGCACAATTTCTTCTGAGCGGAAATAGTGTTACTGCTGCATTGTGTGGCGGCATTAGCACCACATCAAAACCTGGTGGGAACACAAGCCCCACTCCAGCGGTAACGCTATTACCTCCTGGCGGAAACTGCGCCTAAATAAGACTTCCCGCTTAAACATCAACGCTAATAGCGCTGCTGCTGCGCAATTAGCACCGGCGGAAATTGCATCACCGCAACAGGAAGCATGGCAGCTGCCATCTTAAAAAAAACTCAATCCGACCAAAATCACCCACTTCCTTCAGCCATCCGGACCTGTAAGCCAGCCAAAAGGTCACAGGAGAGGACCTGAGGCAAGGTAACATAAAATCGACTTCGTAAACCCAAGTTCAGTGAGGGAGAATTGGCGGTCCTCACTGATGAGGTCATGACCCACTACGATGAACTGTACGGCAGAAGGCAGCGAAAAACATCAGGCCAGTGCAGGACAGCCATCCAGCATGCCATCAGCCAGAAGGCGACTGCCGTGTCCAGCATACCCCATAATGGGGAGGACTGTAGAAGGTGCTGGAATAACCTCATGGGCAGGGTACGTGGACTTTGTCCCAACACCGCCAGGAGTCCCTCACGACTTCCGGTGATACTGTAGAACCAATGGTCCCGACTGCCTGGGAGGAGAATAGCAGCACAGTCCTGGACATGCAGGGCATAGACTGAGTCAGAGGTGCAGAGGCCAGCAGTAGGAGGCGAGTCAATTCTCCCCCCTAACCTCCCCAGCACAAGTCCATGCACATAGGTTAGCCTAGCACAAGACGCCCAAGCTGGGCTGGCCAATCAGGCTGAAGTGATGGGGTGCCACATCAGCCACCCTCTACAGCAGCCATGGGGCAGAGCACCAAGGGCACCCCTGAGCATCACAGCATTGGGAAGGGATGGCAAGTGACTCCATCCAAGTGCCATGCACACCACACCCCTGCTGGTGCACCCTGTGCCAGCAGAAATTTGGTGTGCGAGTAACCATGACAATGCAGCAGTCACACCAACAAGTTGCGGGCCCAGTTGCCTGCCCCATGCTGGCATGGCAGACAAGCCACATGGAAGTACATGTCCCCCTAAACCAACATGGGTGCAGCTAGCCAATCACTGTACACCACAACGCAACACTGCTGGCTTTACAGCAGCGCCCCCATAGAGCCATGCCAGTGCCATAGACAAAGCCACCACACCCGCAAGATGTGTGCCACCCGGGGAGGGTATGTGGGGGCATGAAGGACCAACAGTATGCATGCTATACATCAGCTGCCTCAGCATGGACACCCTGCCCTACCCACACACAGGCCAAAGCTCAACGGGTCATGTGTCGCACACATTGCTGCAACCATCACCACAATGCTGTTCCGACATGCAATGTCCCCTGATCAACCATGCCCATCTGCTCAAATGTGTGGGATCCCAATCTGTACCATAGCAAATGTGTCTTGCATGTCAACACACGTGGAAGAACTATAAAAGACAAAAATTCTGATGTTCCTTACAGGGACTCACGCATCGGAGGACGATGAGGGGGAAGGCCCATATGAAGTGCCGCCTCCAGGCCCTCAAGGTCAGCCACCACCCCAGAAAGGCACACACAGGGTAGGCCTAGGCACACAGACTGCCGTGAGACATCATGATCCAGCAAGGCCAAGCATGCAGGTGGCACCGTAGGCCCAACAGCAACACAACAGGCCACCAGGAGTACCTCCAAGCCCATTGCACCCACTCCTGCAGCTGCAGTGTCCGCGACAAGAGGCCACACCTCCTGTCAGGGCGAGTGCTGAGTTATGAGGGGGGGCATAAGCCCACTGTCACTACCTGCAGAAAGGCCACAAACCCCTTAGAGCCCTCACTGCCAGCATGCCCATACACCCGAGCAGGACATGAATACGATATCCTATAGCTCCCGGGGCTAAAGCCCAGAGCCACTGCACAGCCCCCCCCCCCCCCCCCGCCCCTACCAGTCACCACACACCACCAAGCAACACCATCCTGCAGAGACTGGATGAGATGGAGAGGCGACAGAGGGAGATGGAGGCCATTGGGCACACCCATTCGGAACATCTCCAGCCGAACCGTGACTGCCTGCAAGGGTCACCCGCAGGATTGTGCAAATCATGGGAAGGCACCAGGCAGAGGCAGCTGCCAGTACTGCACGCTGACTGTGCATGGGCAGAGGGTCACGGAGATGACTGTAGGGGTCTCAGCCCTTGCAGAGGCCATCCATCAGAGCACGGATGTCACACTCCAGCACAGGGCCAGGGTCAATACCCTCAAGTTCTACAACACCCATTGAGGAGTCACAGCAGAGCAAACCCAAGCGCCGGTCCCAGTGCCAATTGGGTTCTAGATCAACAGGGACTGACATGGGGTGGAAGATGCCACAGAAATAACATTGAGACACATTTTGCCCTAAGTGGCCGTGCTGGGCAGTTGGTGGTGGGATGGGGAAGGGTGTGTTGGGGGGTTGGAGGTGGGAGGGGGAGAAGTTGGTGCACATCATTCTATTAAAACTATTTAACTTCATCAATGTGAGGACATTCCTGATTGTGTCATTGACATGTTTATTAATAGTGGTCTGAGTCACACAGTCGTGCATGGTTTGTGCCATATGAATGTGTCAGTAAAAATTGTCCATCAGTTCCTGATGAGCCAGTCTCTCATCCCTCACATCTCTGGCAATGCGTGTATTTGTCTCTGCCACAGGCACTGCATGCTCATCCTCATCCTCTGGGGAGGCATGTCCACGTCAGGGGAGAGCGGAATATTTCTCTTCAGGCAGATATTGAGCAGCACGGCACACAAGCACAATTCTATCCACTTTCTCTGGCGCATACATCAGGGCTCCACCAGTAGGGTCAAGACAGCGGAAACGTGCCTTCAGGAGGCCAAAGGTACGCTCGATGCACCACGGGTCCTGCTTTGAGAGTGGTTGTAGGCAATATCCTGCAGGGCTTGTGGATCACACACAGGGGTCATTAGCCAGGGCAGCTGTGGGTATCCAGAATCACCTGCATGGTGGGAGGCACAGCCATCAGTCACAGTGCAATATGTGGGGGTGGCCTTACACAGCATCAGTGCAACAGACATGTGCATGCAAATGGGGCTTAATTTTGTGGCATGTGTTGTGTATATTGTCTGTGCATGCTGTGTCACTCGTATCATGCATTTTTTTTAATTCACATGTACATATGGGTGCATGGCTGACGTACTGGCAAGGTTGATGTTATGTGATGCAATGTGGCAATTTGTTTGCATTGCTTTTTATTGGGCATGTTGCATTGTGGTACCTGTAGTCATGTTTGTGTTTGTAGTTGCTACTGTATGCGTTCATCACCTTCTCCATCCAGGTAGGTCAGACATTTGCATGCTCCCTGGGCTGTACTGTGGAGGTGGTCAGGTAGGACTTTCGCATTCGCTGGTCATGCCATGCTTTGTGTAGTTATTTGTACCCCTCCCCCAATCTGGTCAGGAGCTTCGCAGTGCATGCGTGCAGGCAATTTTACTCTCCCATTATCCACATCTGTTGTCCTCTTGCCTCTCCATGTATCCTGGCAGTGTACTGTTCCATAGAACCATGGAATCGTGGGTGGAACCAGGGTAGCAGGCACAGCAGTGGGTGATGTACAGGTTGGGGTTGCAGGTCACCTGCACATTCAGGGAGTGGTAGTGCTTCCGGTTATGGTACACTGCTTTGTGGGCCTGGGGGTCAACCAACGCAACATGGGTACAGTCCAGGGCTGCAAGCACATTTGGCATTGGGGCAACAGCATAAAATTATCTTCATGGCATGGACCTGGGCGGGGCGGTAGGCAGTGAGATGTGGCGTTGCACATGCCACAGGAGGGCTTCAAGCACCTGGGTAAAATCTGCACAGACTGTGGGCTGTGCCATGCTGTGCATCATGGCCACGGAGTGCTGGAAGGTGCCAGTTCTGGGGAATTGTAGGACGGACACTAGCTTCAGCAGTGGGGATACAGCTGTCCGGATGATGGGCCTGCTCCCTAGGTCATCCTGTATTGTGGAGAGCAGCTCAGTTATGGTCCATCTGTTGAGGCGGTACAGGGTGACCAACTGGCTGTCAGTGAGGGTCCAGAGTGAGGGCCTGACCCTCGGGATCGGTGCACGCCTTGCTTGGGATCTCCTCCTCCTCCCCCCACCTGTACTCCCTGTGCCCTGGCCTGGTTGGCCTGTATCTCTACTTCCAAGTACAGAATGGGCATCTTCATGTCCCAGCTCACAGTGGCAGCATGGTGTTGGAAGAACAAGTTACTTCCCAACTGGTGACGTTCTTTCGAATATATGTTACTCCAACGTATAACTCATATTTGATAATCATGTCCAGCTTTGGAAAACTTTTTCGGCAGAGGGCGCCCTGCGTCGAGTCTGTGTCCCTCTAATGCCTCTGTCGAGGGTGATGTCATCGGGTGGTATAAGTAGCACGCACGGCGCCCTTTGGCCTCAGTTCTGTTTTCCCCACTCCTCTTTGTGTTGCTGTTAGCATAGGCAGGCCGCAGTCAGCCTTGCGAGAATCAAAGCTGTAACAGCATAGGAAATGCTACAGAGGGGTAGGATGGGATGGCGATGAGGAATATGTTGGAGGAACATCCTGTCGAAAGAACGTTACCAGTTGGTAAGTAACTTGTTCTTCGAATGGACTGTGTCCTCCAACGTACTTCGAATCTTTGATAGACTCCCAAAGCAGTATGTAGGATTAGAGACAGGCGGAGAATTTAAAATTGAACAATCTTTTATAAAGGCAGAATAAAGCACTGCTTTACCAAAAGCGACAGCGTGAGAGTGGGAAGCATCCAAGCAGTAATGCTTGGTGAATGTATGCAATGATGACCATGTTGCAGCATCACATATGGATCTAATGGGTACTCCGGTACTCCCCTTTGCATGTCTGCGGAAGAGGCTATGCCCCTGGTAGAATGAGCCTGCAAACCCTCTGGTGGGTCCTTGCCCGCCAATTTGTAACACTCTGAAATACCAAGGATGATCCACCTTGACAAGGTCTGTTTAGTAACAGCTTGTCCTAATTTTAGTCCAGTGTATCCCATAAAGAGTTGGTTGTCCACTCTCAATGTGGAGAACCTAGAAATATAAAAGCTTAGAGCTCTTCTAGGGTCCAATCTATGGAGCCTCTCCTCCTCTTTACTGGGATGTGGCGGAGGATAAAACGCAGGCAGAGCAATTTTTTGATTTAAATGGAAATCCGATACAACTTTAGGCAGGAAAGAGGGTTTTACGCTCAACACAACCCTGCCCTTGTGGAATACGGTATAGGGTGGCCTGGAAGAAAGTGCCTGCAACTCGCTCACTCTACGTGCAGATGTTAGTGCAACCAACAATATGGTTCAAATGGGGCACACATTAGAAATTTAAGAACCAAGTTAAGGTCCCAAACTGGAACCTCAAAGGAAGAAGGTGGGAACACGTTTGTGAGCCCTATTAGGAATTGAATTATCAAGGGAATTTTGAAGTAGGAGCATTCTTCGGAAGAGCCTTTAAATATGGAAAGTGCTGCCAGGTAACCTTTAATGGTCCCAATATTGAGACCTTTGTTTGCTAATGATAGGAGAAAGGATAATGCATCCAGAGTTGAACTTCGAAAAGGATCACCATTCTTTTCCCTTCACCAGTCGCAAAATGTATTCCAGCAGCAACAGTACATAGATTTTGTTGCTGGACTTCTTTCCGAAAGCAAAACCTCCATCACGTCATCCGGGAGGTCCCAATCATTATATCTCAAACTTCCAGAAACCACGCGTGAATGTTGAGTGTGTTGACCTCTGAATGGAGAACTTGTCCCTCCCTTTGCAAGAGACGATCCTCTCTTTGTGGAAGACGTATCGCAGGACAGATAGACATACAGAAAGTCCAGGTACCACGTTCTTCTGGCCCAATCTGGAGCAATTAAGATCATGCGGCTTCCGAACCGTCTCAACCTCCCGATTACTTGAGGAATGACGGGGATTGGTGGAAACGCATACAGCAGTGGAAACTCCCAATCCACCACAAACACGTCTCCTAACTCCTCTTGGAGGAAATTCCCTTGAGCAGTACCTTTCGCACTTACGGTTGCTCCTGGTCGCAAACAGGTCTACTTGAGGGGTTCCCCAAAGGGCGAAGATCTCTTGAAAGACTTCTGGGCTGGTTCCCACTCGTGGAAGACTGCTCTGCCTGCTCAGAGCGTCCGCCGTCGTGTTCTCCCCCCCGGCTACGTGAACTGCCGATGGGGAGATTCCTTCTTGAATTGCCCAGTACCAGAGCTGCGTTGTCTTTCTGCACAGTGGTAGAGACCCTACACCACCTCTCTTGTTGAGGTAATGCAAGGCCACTGTGCTGTCTGTCATTATCAGGACATTCTTTCCCCTGACAAAGGGCAGGAAGGCCTTCAGCACTAGTCTGACTGCCCCAGCTCCAAAAGGTTGATGTGTAGTTTTAACTCCAATGGAGCCAAACGGCCGGTGAGTGTGAGACTGTTGGCGTGGGCTCCCCACTGTTGAGCGAGGTGTATGTCACTACTGTAATCTCCGGCCATGGCTGCCAAAAATGTTCTCCGTTCAGAATATTGTTCTTGCAGGCCCACCACAGAAGATCCTGTGAGACCCTGGTTGGAACCTGAAGTCGATCAGACATCTTTCCTGAGAATTGGGACCATTGTGTTCTTTTGAAGGGATCTCATTCTCAGGTGGGCTTCTGGCAGCAGGAAAATGCAGGATGCCATGAGACTCGAGAAACCTCAAGAAATCGAAGGCTGGAAGATTCTGGGCAGTTTGAAATTTGGTAACCATCTGAAGAATGTCTTGAGCCCTCACCTTAGGTGGCGAGCTCTTTCCCAAGGATGTGTCTAGTACAGCTCCAATGTTCTGGAGCAGCTTGGAAGGTGTTATCTGTGACTTCTTGAAATTGAGGGAGACACCCAGTCTGAAGGGAGTGGCAGGTGACAGATGATCCAGAGCTTGTTCGGGAGAACGTGCCCTGATCAGCCAATCGTCCAGGTAGGGGTAGACATGAATCCCCACTCTCCTGAGATGCGCTACCACCACCACCATCAATTTGGTGAAGACCCTCGGGCGGAGGTCAACCCGAATGGCAGGACTCGAAACTGATAGTGGAAGCCGCCAATGGCGAACCTCAGGTATTTCCTGTGCTCGAGATGGATTGGCACATGACAGTAAGCATCCTGAAGGTCCAATGCCACCAACTGATCCTGTAATTGGAAGGCCTGAAGGATCTGAGAAAGTGTAACCATCTTGAATGTGTCCTTCCTGAGGAACTTGTTCAAGTATCTCAAATCCAAGTTCCTCTCCGCTACAGGTACCGGTTCTATAGCACCTTTCTCTAGCAGGGTTAGTATTTCCTGCACAAGGAGCGGATCTGGAATCCTCAAAGAGTGTTTCCCTGGTGGATTGGTGTGAGGCTGCATTATGAATGGGAGGCAGTAACCTTGGACTATTGTCTCCAGAGCCCAAGCATCTGAAGTAATGGCTCGCCATTCTTTGAGATGCTAGCAGTCTGCCCCCCACCAGTGACTCGTGCATGACGCAAGTTCTCAAAGTGGTTTTGGAGCGGTTGCTGCAGCTGCTGATGGCAAGGTAGCTGCTGCTGGAGCTGGCTTTGCACCTTTACCTCGTCCACCACGAGTGATTTTCCGTTGGCATCTTTGACTGGCCATTCCTCTCACCGTTCCAAATGAGAAGTAGTAGCAATAGGATCGCCCCCTCCATGGCTGTCCCGTCGGATGAAAAGGCTGAGGTTGCCCAACAGCGGCCCCTAAAGATTTGGCCACCGCTTTTGAGGTCTGCAACCTCTCAAGGCTCTAGTCAGCCTTGATGCCAAAAAGGTGAGACCCGTGAAATGGCATGTTGAGAAGACGAGCTTGAACATCCAGTGCAAATCCAGACTTCCCCAACCACGAAAATCTGTGCAGCATTACAGTGCTTGTAGCCATGGATCTGCTGATGCTGCCCGCAGTGTCCAATCCAGACTGAAGGGGCTTGCGCATGGCTTCCTTTCCATCCATAACGATAGCTAGGAAACTGTCCCTTTCCTCCCCTTCTGGAATGTGTTCTGCCGCCATGGATATGTACTCCCAGAGAGGGTACGAAGATTTTGCTAAGGCACATGTGGAGTTGGCCGACTTCAGGGCCATACTCCCAGCTGAAAATACCTTTCATGCCCACCCATCCACACGCTTGTCGTCCCTATCCGGAGGGATGGTAGGGTACACAGCCTTGTTCGATGTAGCTGTGGCTGCCTGGACCACCAGACTCTCTGGCGTGGGGTGCTTGGGTGCTTGTACAGGTAGCCGAGGTCACTATTGGAAGGGCGATATTTCCTTGTGAGAGATTTGTCCACCGTAGGATTGGCGTCTGGGGTCTCACAATTCTCGGCCACCCTATTTTGGAGAGCCACATGGAAAGGTAGAATCGGATCTGTAGGTGGACCTTTGTCCAGAATACCCGTTAGGTCATCTTGAACAAACTGTACTGGAGGTCTAGCCCAGCCTAGGCATTCCACAACCATAGCCGTTAGGTGACGATATGAAGAGTCGGCGTGCTCTCCAGGTTCTGGCCTACCAAACTCCAATTCAGGGGAGGTATTAATGCCACTAGCATTATGTAGGGTATCACACAGATCCTCCATCTTGCTCTCTTCCAAAATGAGGCACTCCGGCACATTTGGAGTTCCAAATTTAAGCCCAAAAGGAGCATCCTCATCATCCGACCTTTCTTCTTCAAAGATGGAAGAAAGGGATTTGAAATACTCCTTTCTTGCCAAAGGGGTGAAAACAAAGAACACTTTGATTTAGCCTTTTTATGAGCTTCCTCCTGATCCGATACGACCGGTACTTTTGGCGCTGATGGTTTTGACGTCGACAGAGGCGTTGATGGCACTGGTGTCAATGGCGCCGATGGCCTGGATGGTGTCGACGAATGAATGGTCCCCTTCGAAGATTTTGGCTTCGTGGGTTCTGCAGGCTTCTACGTCGTCGACTATCTCGAGTGCTCGTCACATATCGAGTGACTTTTACTCACTGGAGTCATTGAGGTTTCTCGATGAGTAGTCCTTCGACCACCCGGGCACGCGGGCGCGCGAGAGTCGAGTCGAGACCGCTCTCTGTCGGCTTCAATAGAAGGTGCAGATGGAGGCTTACCCTGCCTTTTAAATATTTTCATAATTTCTATGCGGAACATATACTGGTTAAGCGATGTAATGTCCTCTATGGGGTGGTGGGGATTGTCATCTCAAGTTGGATTCTGCTTTCCCGGTCTTGGGGATGTTCGGCGTAGTGGGCTCACTTTCCTAGTTCCAAAGGGGACCAATTACCTGGATTTGTCACAGAGAACTCCTATGCATTGTTGTGTTGTCATCATGATCTACTGGAACTGATTGGCTAAATTATTTCCTCTCAATACAGCTAGGGCTTGGTTCGGAAATACAAGTCACCCAACCTTTGTACCCAGACTTTGGAAAGTTCTTACCTGCCTGAGGGGCCTGCCTCGTTAACATCACAAGATCCCATGACAGAATACTTCATGAAGAGATCTGTCAGATTAAGTATTCTATTCTTTCTTTTCCTTATGGAAAAATCGATCAATTCCTTATGGGCAACAAAGGAACAATATAGGGAACCCATTTCTCAATGGGCAAAGATGTTTTGCAACTCAGCTAGGTAAAACTAGTTTTTGCCCTGGAGTTGGTTTCCAGAAGGGTTTATTGTGCGTACCACGAGAACACTAGGTTAATGCCCTGCTTACCGTGTTAATAGACACATGCTAAAAGCAATACCATCATAGTGGCATTGCCTCTTGCCCCTCACCCCACCACAAGGCGTATTATTAGCAAACAACCCCTACTCCCTCTTACAGAGAACTGTGGGATGGAGGCACTGGTAGGAATACCGAGAGGGGGGGCCCGGGAGACCCTAGGTGCTATGTAAAACCAAACAATGTGATGCAAACCCTGGAGGTGGTACATGGGGGGTTATTTCCCAAAAGCATCTCGCACCTCATCTTCAATACACACATTCTCCGCCTCAACCGTCCACCAAAATCAAAAGATGCAGCACATAATTAGAAAACACAAGCCATGAGTAATAAATAGATGGGAAGATGCATTCTGCAAATGTACTTGCGGGACCACCCCCTGACAAACGTTTGAACAGAATGTTTGTGATCCATGATCAGTGAACAGCCTTATTCCACCTGAACGCCACAGGCAGATAAACGTCAAGAAGCAGCCAAAACACGTGTTCGACCCCAAGATGGTGGGGCAAACTACATAAATCTACAGAAAATCTCCTTCAACTGAAGGAGGGCTGGAGGGTAGGCAGACTTCTCAGTAGGGGAGGAGGCTGTAGGTGCAAGAGCCTAGGGCCAGTCAGTTATACCAAGGAAGAAACAAGGTAGCAAAGCATAGCACTTACAGCCCCAATCACCGTATTACCCACCAGATTTCAGGAGCTTGGTGAGAAAGAGCATGGCATTCATGAGATTGCATTGCAGAGAGAAGAGCAAGAAAGATGAGGAATGATTAGGAAAATTATACCTGGGATAGTTTGGAGGAAGGTAGGAGAAGAAGTAATGTGCAATATGACATTAGGAGGAGGAGAAATTAAAAGAAAGCAATGAAGTTACTTTAGGCAGAGGTTGGAGTTGGTGGAGGGCCAAAAGAGGTCGAAGGAGGAGAGTTGGAGCAGGGGGCATTTAAGGCAGGAGAAGATCAGAGGAAGGACGAATACCTCAGAGGCAAAGAAGTCGCCTCAGATTGAGGCGGTATAAAAAGCAGGTGGAAGGGGACTGAAAGGTCATGAATAGTGAGAAATGAGGAACATCCCATGTGAATAAGACTGTGAACAGACGGTAGATCTGTGATAGAATAGCGTGTGCTGCAGTCTGGGATTTGTTAGACCGATCAGGAAGGGGCATTAGGAAGGGGGAAATGAGAGTAATCCATCTACTGGGGTGACAGATCCAACTTTGTCATAGTAATAGCTTTGTGCAAGTAGGTCTTAAATGGAACTAGATCGGATAGCATTTTTGGTTTTGAAATATGGGTACATTTAATATAGCAGTAAGGTTAAGACTTTAATTATGAAGCCTTACCTGTGCTCTATCCTTTTGCTTACCTAAGGCCGGGAAGATCTTTAACACTTGCAGTGATTTCTGAGGCTTCAGGGACCAGCTTTTCAACCAACTCCAAAGGTCCCCAGAATGACTTGTTCTGCCCCAAGAACGTCTTCTTGCCTAGAAGAAATACAAAATAAGTTTTTTCTTTTAGACAATCTAATAATTGTGACAAGCAAAAGGTAATGGAAAAAGACAAAAGCAAAATGAAAAATGTAATAACAGCTGTATCAATCAACATGCCTCGACCCCATTTGCTATTTTTCAATTTTAAGCAATGTTAACATTTTTTACATACAAACCAAGTCCGGACGGATGAAGTTGGAATACAAATTAATAGGATAAGGAGGATGGTTGGAGCCTGCAGTGTGGCAAGACTGACACAGATCTGCATTTACTGACTCCATTCTGGGATTGAGGAAGTTCAAACAATGTTTCAAGATGATGGCTGGGGATGTGCTGTCATGTGAGCTGCAGGTCCAGTAGTCCCACATCCAGAGTATGCTCTAGAGTCACAGGCTGGGGAGACAAATATACAATGGAAATCACGCTCATCATGGGCTGTCGGGCACGCCATGCTGCGTTGATCGGGAATCAGGGAGGAGCATCGAGTGGAGCGCAGGAAGGCACATTATAAAGCAGGGGATTATCCTTTCAATTATTGGGGTCAATGACAAGGTGCTACACATTGCAGTGTGTTCCTATTGAGTTTGTGGTCAGAAGTAAAGCAAAGTAAAACCTGTAACAATACAAAAAAGTCACCTCTGGTTAACAAGAATATTGTATCTTAGGGAAAGCACAAGTATAACCTGAAATCTTCAGGATATTAGCAAAATGAAAGGAGGGTGGAACGTAAGCTTATAGTGGGCAAACTAAGACTATTCAATGCCATAAAAGGTGACAAACAAAAACACTGGCGTGCGCTCAGAGTTCACTTTGGTGGAAGAAAACCATGAGACGATTACTCTTAGGGAAACTCGCAAGGAACAAGATGTGGCAATGAGAGTATATCAGGTGAAAAGCAAGTTGTAATACACGAAAGATCGAAACAATATTTAACTTTCAACTTTGAGCCCCTGCAGTAGTGGCCAGTACCAGCCATGGGGAAAAGTGAAACAGTCAGAAAACCTGCACAGAGAACCCAACATGAAAGCACTAGAAAGGACTTCCCATAGGTGCTGAACATAAAACGGTTTGACTTTTCAAGGAAAACTATAACCTTGTGGTTCTTTAGGTAGAGTGACATAACTCAGCAATGGTCAAGCAGGCATTACCGATATCCTAGAACCCTTCAGATGATAACACAATAAGAAGTTGAACTCTAAGGTAGAGAGTCCTTGATAATCGGGGAATTACTTAAGGGAGGGTGCCAACAAACTGGAGGCCACTGTTCCTACATCTAAACCAACAGAAAGCCCAGAGGAGAATCGGGGCATTTGCAGAGCTACTACTGCTTGAGATCCAAATAACAGCAGAGGTGGGAGGGAGGCACCCAGCATGGCTTTATGTGGGCTGAAAGGACAAGTGTTAAATCCTAACAGGTGACTGAGAAGCCTGATTTTCTAGAGTCTGAAAAAAAGGAGGATGCAGGCGTTAACGCATTAAACACAGGGCTTGTCAGAGTAGAAAGTCTGACCACAGGACGCTTGCTATGTACTTTCAGGCAACAGCATTTTTTAGAAATTCGTTTGGCAGGGGTGATGGATGGGAGGTTGCAGAGGTTTTAGTGGAGTCTGGCATTCCGGCATGACTGTTCAGTATATTCATGATCTTCTCCTCACTTTTTCACAGGCTCATTGGTGGATGTGGGAGAATAGGGCGATTCAATTTGGTCTATTTTGCCGATTCAACTCCAGCCTACTGACATACATTTCTGCCCCCTACAACCTGTTAATAAAGACCTGATCATTTTCACAAGCCCCTTCCTGGCGCTGGTTCACCTACTCTTTTTTGTGTTCTGGTCCCTGTGCCGCACAACACAAATCCAGTGTGCACAGCAGCATCAGGGTGTGCTTTCATGGGGGGACACCACCTTGACCCCCCCCCCCCCATGTCCCCCTACACTTAACAGGGGATGTCTTTTAATAAACAAAACTTTTACATATAGCTCTTCATGCTGGATTTCTCCCACCTGTACTTGCTCCAATAGTGTTATTATCCATTAATGGTACCAAACATGTATCGACCACTGAAGGATAAATGGATGAGTCAGCCCTGCCGGCGTTTAAACCTTTCAAACCAGGCTACATATAGATCTTGGAAATTACTGTTTACTGGTTTGTACCCCAAAGAAAGGCAATAAGTGGTCTGAAGTAAAATAAATAAATAAAAATACTACATACCATGGCAGCATATGTATAAACAAAGACTTTTTCAAAAACATTTTGGAGTTGGCTGTATATTATTTATTAGTCAAGCGTCATTCCACCCCCCTCCCAAAAGTGCATCCAACGTCCAACATCTTTTTTCCCCATAGACAAAAAAGGTCAATTTTTTCCAAAGCGCACAAGCCAAACCGCTGGACGGATTTTGACCAGTACTTAAACAACTTTGTCACTAAGCATTCAAAAGAGTGCTTTGCTTGGTTTGGGGTTATTCTGTGCAGTAGTTATTGAAATATTTGACAGCGAAGGGGATGCCCCCTTACCCCAGAAAACAGATCTCCCATGGTGCATCGCAGGGTCATGGTTTTCAGAAATGAAACCACTGACATCTTGTTTTTCTCACGATGTGAGAGATATTCGCAGATATAGCCGAGGATATGGAAAAATGAAACGGAGTAAAAAGCTATTTACAGGTAAAGAAACATGGGCAGAAAGTGAAATTCTGGAGTTGAAGGGGGTCTAGGGACTGAAGCTCCTCCGCCATAGCTGCGAATATACACATCTGAAAGTAAACTGCGTCACAGAAACAGCGTGTGTTGTGGGGGGAAAGGGAGAGGGCAGGGGAGCTGAGGAGGCCATCTGTGGAGTGTGGGGAGGCGGGGGGGCTGAGAAGAGGGGGACACTGGGTAAGGTGTGGCAGGAAAGCATTTCTTTCCAGCCGTTTTGCCGATTTTCGTGGCTATATTCAAGGCTACAAAGGACTACGGATAACCACAGGTATTTGTAGTTCAGTATCCGCAGTTACATTAAAAAACATTTTTACAGCTATAGTGACGCTGGGGGTGAAAAAGTACAGCCCATGGCCAGTGACTCGATTGCCATCCAGGTCTCCCATCCATGCAGTAACCAGGACAGACTGCTTCGCTTCAAAATGAGGATGGGGCCAGCCTCCTCAGGCCACGTTGACAGATAAATGAGCCAAACTTACAAGATCACAGAGGAATGGGCCGGCCCTTTCCTTACTTTGAAGCTAAGCAGGGTCAGCCCCGTTTTGAAGCTAAGCAGGGTCAGTTCCTGTTACTGCATGGATGGGCGACCGAATGGGCATCAGATTATTTTTTTTAAAACCGTCAGTCATAGTTTTGCACTCAGATCATTTTTTTTTGTCTTTTGCTGAATTGCATTCTGGTATTTGTAGTCTCCCAGTCAATAATAATTTAAAAATGTTTTACAGCAACAGTGGGTTTCCCATTACCGCAGTAACTGGGATGAACCCTGCTTAGCTTCAAAGTGAGGAAGGGGGTATTCCCCCTAAGGCCACGTTGCCTAATATAAGAGCCTACCTTACAAGACCACTTGGAGCAACACGGCCTAAGGGGGCTGGATCCTTCCTCACTTTGAAACTAAGCAGGGTCGGTCTGGTTACTGCATGGATGGCAGACAATCCACAGTCCTAAATGCAGTGTGCTTTCTTAGTTTTAAATCTCATAACACACGGCATCCAGATTATTTTTTAAACCGTGCTACTGTCAGTCCTTGAAAGATTTGCACACAGAGACCATTTTGTGATCTTGAAATGCATGTTGCACTCGGCTGAACGCAGCACAAGTGCAACATGCATTTCAAGATCACTTGGATTAAGCAGACTTCTATATATTTTCGGATGATCCAATAAGGACATGAGGAATTTGTTTATTTTTGGACAGCTACACCACGCTGGCAGAAACAGGGATATATTTTTATCAACATCGTTTTATCTTAGCATGGAGCATGCCTGAGGAAGGTACACAGTCCGAAATGCATCAGAGGCTAAGGTCTCTGCAAGACTAATGGAGAATGAACCAAAATAAAATTCAGACTTTATTTCATACAAATCAGACATCATCACTGGTTTTCATGAGTGAATGACTATGAAATGAACATAAATCTGAACTATGCAGTGGATTGGCGACCTCAGGTCTGGTGAGGTTTCGACAACCCTATTGGTCACACCATGCAACCTACCCATGCGCCAAATTTCAGGTTGTAGCATGTTGGGAAGTATGCTGAACATTGCGAACAGACACACACATATCCACAAATTAAAAGTCCTATATTAATCACCGTTATCGTATTTCTGGTGCTTGTATCTGCTTAGATTGACATACTCTGCATAGTTCGACATCTAGTGGAAGTCACAGAGTATTACAACATTTGTTCTTGAAACTTGAAAACAGACGTCGACAGATCACGTTTAGTAATATTATGATATTAATATTATGACGTGTACTGTACCCATGGTCCTTCACACGTCGAGGTCCCTCAGATTGTTTGTTTCTGACATGAGGTTGCATGAAGTGTAGCGCGAGTACAGATGTGATAAAGCAGAAACAGTGATAACTCAAAAAATATCTATGCGCCTTCTACTCCAGTAGGGGAGGAATGGTGGGCGCATGTGAATCTAAGCAGATACAAGCACCACAAATACGATTACAGTGAGTAACGTATCCCTTCTGGAGCTTGTGATCTGGCTTAGATCACATACTCTGCACAGATTAACTAGCAGTATCTGGAAAAGGAGGTGGGATGTTAAAAGGTACAACGGCAAAGAGATGTTTTAGGACCGCTTGTCCCATCTGTGAATCTACTTTAGAGTGTGTGTTATTGCAGTAATGCTGTGTGGACGTATGGATGGAACTCCATCTAACAGCCTTGCAGATGGCGTCTAGAGGGACGTTTGCAATGAAAGCTAAGGTAGCTCCTGTAGCTCTGGTAGAGTGCCTTAGTGGGGAAAGGCAAGACTTTCTTGATAGCAGAGCTGTATGCACTGGACTATCCATCTGGAGATAGCGTTCTTCGATATGTGATCGCCCTCTCTACTAGGAGCGATGGAAACAGAGTTGGTCTGTTTTCCTTAGAGGTTTCGGTTTGTTCACATAGTACAAGACCACCTTCCGTACATTAAGTGTATGGAGGCTTCTTTATGCTGAGTTTGAAGGATTTTGAAATAAGGTATGAAGTTCTATTGATTGGCTTACATGGAACTTTGAAATGAATTTAGGTGAGAATCTAGGATGTGTTCGGAGGACAACCTTGTCCTTGTATATAAAGAAAAAGGGGTCTTGTATAGATGAAGTCTGCAGCACACTGACTGGTCTTATGGCGTCGATAGCTACTAGGAAGGCAGTCTTAAGTAAGATGCTTTGGGCTGGCCTTGTGCATAGGCTGAAAGGGTGTAGCCATGAGCCTGTAGAGCACAGCATTGAGATCCCAACCTCGAGGAGGGTTGGAGATTGGGGGGTATAGCCCCTTTACCCCTTCCATGAATGCCTTATTGACAGGGACTTTCCACCAGGACACTTTGTTCTGTGAGGTGGTGTAAACCGACAGGGCCACCAGATGCACCTTTATGGAATTAAATACTAGGACGGAGTAGGTAAAGCATGTAGTGAAGAATGTTAGCTGGAGAACATTCTATTCAGTTTAGTAATCGTGATGTGCACCATAACACAAATCTCTTCCACTTATTAAAATAGCAGTGCTTAGTGTTGGTGCCTCTTTAAGGATATCCCTACACGTCTGTGGAACTTTTGTGGCCAAACTCTATGACTTCAGGGGTCAAGATGCCAAGTTCATCGATTGTGGGAGTGGGTGGAAGGATGCCCCTTGGTGTGTTTTGTCAACATGTGTGGGTACGGGAGCTTGATTGGGTCGCACATCGCCAGTTTGAGCAGATGTAGAAACCAAGGCTGTCTCGCCCACATAGGAGCAACCAGGATCAGAGTTACTTGTTCCTGGTGCATCTTGTGCACTATTTTGCTCAGGAGTGGTGTCAGGAGGAGGGGGCCTAAGCACATTTCCCTGACCAGTTCATCCACAGGGCGTTCCCCTTGGAACCTGGGGAAACCTGGGCGTGAAGTCTGGGCATTGTGCGTTTAGGTTTGTGGCGAACAAGTTTAGTGGGGGGGGGGGTGACCCCATAGTGAAAATATTCTTCTTTCTAGGATATCTGTCGAGTTGCCACTCCTGTTCTTCTGGTAGAGGGTGTCTGCTTACAGTGTCTGCTAGAGAATGGAGTTCCCCTGGAACATATTGAGATGTTAGGAACATGTTCCGCTTGAGTGCCCACTTCATTATTTTTGGGGGTAGCTTGGACAGTGTGTGCATCCTTGCTTGTTCAGATAGAACATGGCCGTGGTGCTGTCTGTGAGGACTTGCACCATTTGACCATTGAGATTTTGCTGCAAGGCCTGAAGAGCCTTGAGGACTGCCAAGAGTTATAGAAAGTTGATATGTCTTTGGGCAGTAGCATGTGTCCCCTGTCCTTGGGCTGTGTGGTGGAGGAAGTGGGCCCCCCCCATCCGGCAAGTGAGGCGTCTGTAGTTAGGATCGCTTGCACTGGTGGAGCGCGAACATGTATTTTCTTTTAACAGGTTGTCCTTGGACCATCAGAGAAGAGCCTGAGGTAGGTTTAGCGAAACAACCAGTAGATCGTCCCACTGTCCACTTGCCTGAGACCACTGTTTCGCTAACCATTCCTGCATTGGACACAGGCGCACGTGTGCAACCAAGTGAATGCATGAAGCCATCATTCCGAGCAAGCACATTGCTTTGTGTATGTTAGGGAGAATTCTCAGAAAAGGGCTAATTCTCTTCTACTCGAGACCCCCAGCTCTTTTGCTGGACTTTAGGACTTAGTTTCTAACTTGGAGAGAGAGAGAGACCTTTTTCCCACTCTCCATTATATTTTTCTGTGGTTTGGACTCTGTTTCTTTTGCTTTGGAGTCTGACAAACTCATAGGCATCATCTTTACATTGTGACATACAGCACCTTCTTTTTTCTTATTTGTATATAGTTCAAAGAACCATTACAGAATGTTCACAGTTACATCCATTTAACAATTGGACAACACATTTCAATATATTAAAAAACCAGATAAATTTAAACTCAGGTTAAGAACAATTTAACAATGAAGTAACAAAATTTCTTTCTCATTAACCTTCAGAAAAACAACCAAAGCAAAAATTAAAGCCTTTTCATTGCCTTTCATGAGTCTATTCCAAAGTGAGGTTGGGCAATCTTCATAGTTCACATTGATAAATCTTAAAAAGGACTTTATCCTTTGATCCCTAAAAAAGGGACATTCTAGAATGAGATGTTTTAAAGTTTCATTCCGCTCTGTACATTCTGGAAACCGACAATTCGAAAAGCCCAACTTGTTTTTACCTGTCACCCAATACTTTGTTCTTTCAAGAGTATGATATTGGGTTAGCCTAAAACGCATGTAATATCTGCTCGTTATGTTACATGGGAACATCCTGAGATAATGAGATAATCACTGCAACCATCTCTTTTATGGGGAAATTGAACATATTCCTTATATGAAGACAGAGTGGCAATTTGGTCAATGTTATTACACCAATCATACTGGAATAATTTTTGTTTCACATAATTTGGCCGCCTGAACAAATCTTCACTATTGACACTCACATTTATTAGAGCATTCTCCATGGTCACATAGTAGTTGTTCATAGATCTAGAAGAACAGCCCTTTTTGAAATCCAAGAAATCTTCATAAATTGAATTCTCAAGACAATTCAGAATTTTAGAGTAGTTAGACAGAGCACACCATGTAAACCTGCTAGATAGAGAAATAAGACCCATCTCATGTCTGTTAATGTAGTTAGGAATGCATAAAGACAGACAGAGCTTTTTTTCATCATACTACCCTGTAATATATCCAATTCTTTCAGCATGCTACTGGGACAGATGTATATATATATATAGAAGAACTGGTTCAACTTTGTGTGAGGAAATCCAAAAGCGGAATAATTGAAAATTTACAGAGAGTAGAGAAAATGAACTTCATTTGGCTCAGTAAGGGTCTGGATTTTTGCTTGAGATAGTATACCCATGAGTAATAGGTAGTCACATTGCTCAAACGATATCCCAAGTAGATGGTCTCTTTTAGTTCAACTATGGGGGTGTCACCAATACACCATCTAAATGTATTAAGCTTTTTGCAAGATTGGAGAATCATAACATGGGTCTTGCTAGGATTGGGAATAAGGTTATGATTGTAGGCGAATGCTGTGAATATGTCCAGTTTGGTTTAGAGGCCAGATGGAGTTAGATCGAGAAAAAAATCAGGTCATCAGCAAACACTAACCAGTGCAGTCGAAGAGAGCAAAGCCTTGCTGGATATGTGATGACAGATTCCGAAAGGTCCTCAATGTCTGCAAGATGCAGGTTGAAAAGCATGGGTTCAAAATTGCAACCTTGCTTCAAACCAAGATAAAGGGGAACAGACTCAGTTAGAGAACCTCCCTGGGTTAAGCCAATTCTGCAGGATGTATTTGTATGAAATTTGATGATCCAATGTATGAAGAGTTCTGGGATACCAAACTTCCTCATTTTATTCCATAGAACTTGTCGCACTACTGAATCAAATTCGGAAGACATGTCAATTGATGCAATATAAACATTGGAAAGTTCTTTTCTTTTAATACCAGCAATCAAATGGGACATGATTGTTACATTTAAAGTTGTGCCCATCTGGCGTCTAAATCCTACCTGACATTTGGAATCAATTTTGTGAGTAGATAAGTGTTTTTCTAAGTCATGGATAATTAAAATAGAAAAAACCTTCGCTGCTGCATCAGTCAGAGATATGGGACGATAGTTGTCAGGTAATCTGGAGTCACCCTTTTTATAGAGGGATAAGAATGGACGTGACCCAAGAATTCAGAATGAGGCCTTTTTGAAGAACATGATCAAATTTGATCTTTGGGATCTTACTCCAAAAAGCGGGATCTGATCTATATACACAGCTGGGTATCCTATTGGGGCCGGTGCACGGGAATTAGACAAATTTTTTATGGCCCACAAGATTTCATTTGTGGACCAAGCGAAGTAGTTGGCACAAGAGGCAGGAACTGTGTCATACTTTATATTCACAAAACGGGCGGGTATTATATATTTTTCCTTTACATAGGATATCCATGTTTCTGCTTTTATTTCACACTTGTCAGATCTATCCAACGCATTTCCCTTTTTCAGCGCAGTCCAAATGTCTCGTGAGTTACGACAACAAATTGCTTTGATCATATTGCAATTTTGTTCATTGTATTGCTGCAAATGTGCACCTTTCATTTTGAATTTGTATTCCCGAATGATGCGCTTCTTTTTTAACATGTATAACGCAACAGGAAAGTTCCCCTTTTATAATCGTCTAATATCACGATTTTTATATATTTTCAACATTTTGATGTTATAGTTGAAACTATGTTTGTGAGTGGAAACATTAAGAGGAATTTTATTTCTATACTGATTAAGGGCATCTTAAATACAATCGTTGATTATTGCATTTACATAATTGATGGAATATGAGTTATTAAAATCCCAGTTCAACAGACTATTAAGACGGTCATGTACCCGTTCTGCTAATTTCCTACATAAAGTTGGATTCCATTTTAGGGAAATGTTATCCCTTTTGTTTTCAATAGGTAATAAGAGGATGTACGAGTGCCATTGATTGGTATCAAGGAAGGATGTAAGAAAAATGGGGGCATGATCGCTGTGAGTAATGTCTCCTATTTTGACAGAATCAATTCTGGATAGCAGTAAATCGGAGACAAAAAAAAATCAATCACAGAGCCATTAGAGCCTCTTTTCCAAGTATGTACATTCAAGGACTCACTAAATGTGACAAATGACATTCCCCAATTTTCAAAATATTCAGGAAACATTGCTCCTCTTTTACAGCTGTTTGAATTGGATAGCTTACTCACAGAATCATTAGTAGTCTGTTCATTACAATGCGAATTAAAATACCCACCTACAATAGTCTCATATTTAGAGTGTAACATTGAGGCTTGATCAAAACAGCAATCCAAATAATCAAAGACGTCGAAGATAGAATATTTTAGAGGATTGCAATACACGTTGATTATTAGAATTACATTTGTTTCACGCTTGTCCAGGCACAGAATTACAGCTAAGACTTGAACAGAACAATAGACCAAGGTTACTTTACATTCAACAGCATTATTAATTGCGATGGCTAGACACCCAAAGGGCCTGCCACCCGCACCTTTGGAGGCGGGAGAGCAGTATGAATGGTAATCAGGGATGATCAATGGATCCATTTTCATTGTTTCTTGGAACAAAAAAAATGTTGGTAATGGTTCTGCAAGTGTGGATAGCAAAATAGAAATATTATACCCACATGAATTCCAAGACAGAACAGTAAGAACAGAACTTGCCTTATTTTATGATATAAACATATCTTGATTAGCCGTATAAAATCATTTTTAGCAGTGGTTCTAACCATGCCATTTCATTGTTGGTACGACTAATTGTTAAGAGTTGTGATAGACAAAATGTATCATTTTTGGTACTGATTGAATGATCACCTTTCATTTTCTGCTCATTTGGATTGCGGCTTTGATTAGCATATAAAAATTAGTTTGCCATTTTTTCATCATTAAAGATGAACAGTGTAAATCCCATTTCTAAGAGTTTTCTTCTAAAGGACCAAATATGCTTGAGTACGTGTTCAGAGAGCAAATGACATGTCATACGAAAGTTGTTGGTCGGAGCTAATGCGATGTGGTCAATATCATTGGAAGATATAACTCCTAGTGATGGAATGACAGAGGAGATCTAAAAGGTATCTTCTATTAATTCGTGCACCACGTAAAATTTCCTGCTTGCCTTCGAACCCAATCATGTTAATATGATTCTTATTGTTCGCATTGGAACATGAGGGTCTGGCATCATCGATGTTATCATTTGCAAGAATACTACTTCCTATATGAGTGTCATTGGGCTGGTCCTTGTGATCAGATTAAAGATCTTTGAGGTTGAGAATACTTTTTAGATTGTTCAAATTTTTGCTAATGGGATCACCATCTAATCCCGCAGGTTCAATTTGAGTGGCAATTGAGTCATTGTGCGCATTAGGTTCATTGCCAAGATATTGAGTAGTTAGAAGCTGGTTGATTATTTCAATTGGGGGAATACCCGCTGTTAATCCTATGCGCACAGACTCTTGTATGTTGGAAACAGTTAACCTGCAACTCTGTGATGGTAGTTTATGTTTTTCCTGTACGGCGCAGGCAGAATCATCAATTGTTGACTCATTCAGTGCCAAAGTCTTATCAATAGTTATATCATTAGATAATTTGGTCATCTTACCACTTTCATTTAGAATTATTGGTGCATTTTTGGGATTCAATACCTGCGCATTCACTAGATTTCTTTGTAAGTTTTTTGAATAAAGCTGGCAATCCTTTTTAACCATTCCACCGTTTAACTGGTTAGATACTACATTTTGGTTATTAGTAGGATTAAATGAGGATGTGCCGCTGTTTTTTTTCCTCCTGCACTATAAAAATAGTTTGAAAGTATTTTTTGAGTTTTGGGTGTGGCCCCTTCAGTCTCGCTCTTATTGTCTAAATCATGTTTTCGATCTAGTTGGGGCGCAATAGCTGCAGGTTCTTTGTGTACATCGACTGATTATATTGTGAATGCCGCCAGGGATTGATGTTGGTTTATCTTCCTTTAGTTTGGTTGCATTTTTATGATCTGCACCCAGATGTGATGGCATTCCACTGAAAGTTGTGCCATGTCAATCGCATCTTCGCTGCCACTTTCGGGACTCACAGTGTTATTTTTTTTTTGTGATTTATTTTGTTTTTTCATTTGCTGATCTACGTTTTTTTCCCTGCACGTTTGACACAGCGTTTTTGATTTTTGCGGAATCTTCTGGATGCATAGCCCATGTATTCAGATTCACATTCCATGGAGCCAATGGAGAGTTTCTTTTCTTCAATACATTTAAGTAAGACTGATGGACTGTCAGCGGAAATCACTGTTTTTTCTAATGGGGACACAGGAATGGGTGACTTAAGCATATTCCTAAAATCACATAGGTCGGTGTTGATAGTCGCTAGTTCGCCTCGCATTCACACAATTTCATTAGAGGATTCCGGCCAACGGCTTGCTGTGTCATCAGAATGAAAGTCTTTTGTCTGAGTACTTGTTCATGTGTAATCTTAGTCTTGGCACCTATAGGTGTCATTGTCTTTGAATATAAGCCGTCCAGGGCAAGAATAAAGCCCTCCATCTTGTTTATCTTAGAGTCAATCTCATTCATAGTATATTTAATATTTCTCAGTTCTAGATGGGTGACATCATGCCCTTTATCTGCTAAGTCAAGAATTCTTATTGCTGGAAAAGTAAAAGGTTCTTGATCTTTAGAGGTAAGAGGCATGCTAGAAACACTACCATTGTTCTGGGAGTATGAGATGACAGGATCAGGGCTTAATGGAAGATTAGGATAAGAAGAAGCGCCATCATTACTAATGTTTGCCCCAGATTATGGCAAAGTAATGTTAGGTGTTAGTTGTGTGTCATTTCCAGATGCATTAGCTTGTAGTTCGTGATTTCTTGAGACGAGTGGAGTCAACAAACCAATAGATAATCTAATGCAAGAGTCCAGGTCGGCCAAAGCTTTGATATCAAAATCGCTATTAAGCGAATTAGACGAATTGCCTTCTTTGGTCGAACCTGGAGACTCAATGGTTACTGTGTTGGAAGTTGGCTTCTGTAGGACAGTATTAATGTTGCCAGTATCAGCGTCACAGTCTAGAGTGGGTAAGGAGCCTTTCTCAGACTCACACGTGATCCCTATACCAGCTGGATGCGCCATACCAGGGCATTTGCCACTTCTTAGCCCATTGGCCATCCTTTAAATGTGAATACAAAAAAATAAAGCTCCTAAAACTTAATATGCAATTTGCAGTGTGTATTGTTAAATACATTAAAAGAACGAATAAAGGAGAGAAAAAAAATAAACAAACCACATTAGACTACTAACGTTATTTCCTAAACACCAGAGACATGGACAGACTCTTCATACCTTAGTGCTGTTGAAGTAGCTCAGCATGTAATGTTGGCTAACGTAGGCGAGGATAACATTGAAGGAAGGAACATTAAATTACTGTTACACACACCCACACGTTCGCACAGCCAAACAGCCTCTACACTTGCAGGCACTTGCGGTGCGCGTGCACAGCTGTTTTTGAAATACCAAGCACCTATCCAGAATGAGGGGGGGGAGGAGCTGCAAGCAGCACCAAGTATTATGGCTGCAAAAGAAAAAGAAAAAAAAGCAAATGGTGAAAAGTAAAAGCTGCAGGGGGGCCAGCAGCTGAGCAAAGTACGCTATCACTGAAACTAAGCAATGAGTCATTGATAAACGTTCAAAGCAGCAAAGCAAACAACGCTATGAATGACTCTTATGAACGAGTCGTAACAGTGCATTTAAAGCAAAGTAAATTACTTGTTGTAGTCCAAGAAATGTCCAGGAAAGCAGGTTTCGCATAGGAAATGCTTCTTCTTGCCGACGACGCAATGTGAAAAATGCTTCCAGCAGTCAGTCAGACCAGGAGAGTAAGGCAGCAGGGGCTCCAGCCAAACAGCCTCTACACTTGCAGGCACTTCAGTGCAGTGACACAGGGAAGTCTCTTCGATTTCCCAAAGGTTGAAATACCTTCCATTGGTGAAACTACTGTTTCCAAGAGCAATGGAGTGAAATTGACTTTACTTACATTTTGTAACATTCTAGATCCAGGACACACTATCTTACCATAGGGTGATGGAGGGGCTACTTAGTATCCCCTTTGTTTAGTTTCTCACGTAATAAAAATGTGTTACCCTTTCTACAATTAATGTCTAGTGGCAATGGTTTACTTTTTCCTATCATTGTGTGTTTCTACTGCGGGCTGCAATTGCAGCTGCAGTAAAGCACCCATATGTGGCCATTTTGTCAAAATGGCCCCGGTCTTCTTTTTTCACCATTTTCTTGTTGGAAAGGTACTTTTTGAGATTTACTCTGTGCGCCAAACCAGGTCGGGTCTTTTTGTTTGTTTTGTCTTTTCTGGGATTCAATGGTGAAAACCGCCTCTGGCTCCAGCGTGTCTGGCAGGGGCAGGAAGTGAGGCAGGTGCCCGAAACTCCCTGTGCTTAATCCCCTTGGTTACAGGAATACACCCAAAGGTGATTGGCCAGCCGGCTGTCCTTGGAGGACAGCCACCTTGCAGTGTGATTGACAGTATGGCTGCAAATGAAAGAAACCTGCCTAAAAATGAGGCTTTTCGCTTGGAAGGCAGAGTCGACCACTGGATGAAGGACTCCCGAAGAAGAACTTGGAAGAGACACTTGCTGCAACTCCTGGACCGTTGGTTTGCCCGGTGAAGCCCTGCTGCTTTGCTGAAGCTCCGAATTCGCCACAACTAGAGAAGCGCTGCCACGGACGACTTCTCCCATTGGGTTGGTGGGACCAATCAACCCCAAAGCGAACTCATCTGGACATCCTCTCGGAGCTGGCTGTACTTCCATTGATGCTGCGGGAACCGATTGCCAGGGAGAGGAACACCAGAATCGAGTGTGTCGTTTTTAAGTCAGACCCAATCTCCAGGAAGATTCTCCGGACTCCCACGAAGCATGACTGACCAAGCCTTAGCCACCTCAACAGAGTGCTGACCCCACATGCAAGGAAATTCCATCAAGGTATCCGAGAACCGCAGTGGTGCTGTTTGTGAGAGCCGCGAGAAGCTGAAACCATGGAGCGCCGCTGATCTGAAGCTTGCCCATTGCTGTCGCCAACCTTCAATTCATAGTGCAGGATCCCCCAGACATCCTCCCTCTTGTCCCCATGACTGAGGCCCAGGAAAACAGGATCTGCATACCTACACAGGAACAGAAGTCAGCTGGAACCACTTTCTTCTAACCAAAGGTACTGTAAAACTAAAGGGTTGCTTACCTCATGTTGTGTAGCCTTGCTAGTTCTCAGTTGAGACTTGTCTTGGTTGCCTTAGAGTTGCTTGCAGCTTTGCCCTTCACACGCCTCGCGACTTGTGCCCCTCCAGAGATTTCATTTAGCAAAGACTTCTAAAACATTGTGCAAGACTTTGTACCTACCTGCAAGAAGTGCACCTAGACTTTTGTTCAATCAACATTTGCTGCCCTGGCTCCCTGAAAGACTCTTCTTACCTCTGACTTTGTGCTTTACCTTTCCCCCCATGAAATTTACTTGGCATTGGAGGTTTCAAAAAGTACTTCCCTGCTTAAGAATATTTGTTACCCATTGTTTTATTCCCTCATCTTTTCCTTTTGACACTAACCTCAGTATTGCTCTACAAGTGCCAGTGATATATCAAAGTCCACAGTGTCCTAGTTCTTTAAGTCACCTCAGGGTGTAGGAAATATCTGTGTGCCACCCCAAATGGGTATCTGATTTATTGAAACTGAGAGTGTACATTTATTAAGTATATTATTGCGTTATATATTTTGCTCCCTTATAAGGAAGGCTTATTCAACTGACTGTTCAATTAATAAATAATTGTTCAATCAAGAAACCTTTAGTGCAAGTGTTTATTTAGATAATTGTCACTGTGAATCTCTGTAATAACCCTACAGCTCACATTCACCCCTCTTGAGATATGCCTGGCTGCTCAGTCATTCTACCAACTTGTGTAGTACACGCTTATACCAAAGGCTGGGTTAACTATTGCCAAGAGGACAAGGCTGGTGGAGTCTCCCACAGGGTACTGCATACAACCTTGCCTAACAGCGTAGTTATCTGGCGACCGACCTTGTAGTGAGGTACCTGCAACAGCATATTCTGTAATCTCCCATTTGAGGGGAAAGCCAGCTCCTCTTTTGTGTTGCGGATAGCCCCGAGAAATGGTTTTATTTGGCTTGAAGATAGACTTGATTTCTTCTCATTGATGGAGAAACCCAGATTGAAGAGAAGGTATACTGAATTTTGTGCATTTAATTTGCAAATTTGAGGAGTTTCCCCAGTGATTAGCCAGTCATCCAGATAAGGGTATACTGGGATTGACTTTCTGAGCAGGTATGCTGCCACTACTGCGAGAACCTTTATGAATACTCGGTGCCGAGGCGATACCGAACAGGAGTACTTTTAACTTGTAGTCTACTCCTGCCATCCTGAAACACGGTATTTTCTGTGCGCAGGGTGCATTGAAATATGAAAGTAAGCCTCTTTCATGTCCAACGTCGCCATGTAGTCTTCCCGTTTTAGGAATGGAATCACGTCCTGGAGCGTGGTCATACAGAATGTCTGGGGTTTGACACATTTGTTCGCAGGGAGCAGATCTAATACTGTGTGCATGGTATAGTTTTTCTTTGGCACAAGATAGTACGTTGAATAAATACCCTAGTTTACCTCATTTGTGGGACGATCTCTATTGCGTCCTACTCGAGCAGCACCTTTATTTCCTCCAGCAGTATGCTTTGTTCTTCTGCTGTCATTTTCTTTTGTCTTGGCGGGCGGTATGGTGGTTTTTGTAGCAACTCGATACAATACCCACCTATCACGGTGGACAACACCCACTTGTCTGGCGTTATCCCCTCCCGTGCGTGGGTGAAGTGAGAAATTCCGCCTCCTACTGGAGTGGCATGGGAGGGGACGTGAAACAGCGCCTCATTGTTTGGGAGGGGTTGAGCCTCTCCCAAGCGAGGTTCTGCCCCTTCCTCTACCCATTTTATTTCCTCTTTGAAAATTTGCCTTGTGACTGGCACCAAGACGAGGACTGTCTGCCTTGAGAGTAGCCCGAGGAACGTTGCGCACCCTGGCCCCGCAACCTCTTAGAGTTTGGGGAGCGCTGTCGGGAATAGGGTTTGTCAACTGTCCAAAGGATTTAAGAGTATCGTACTCCTTGGCACTCTTGAAAGCGTCTTCTACGGCCTTCCCGAATAACACATTTGGCTCCACTAGCATGTTTAAGAGGGTTGCTTGAGTCTCTAACTTGAACCCCGACTGTCTAAGCCAAGCATGGCGCTTGATGCGTCCAGCATTAACTGCTGCGTCAAGATTATTCTTTAGAACGCAGTTTGAGATCTGCTTGCCTTCTGAGACAGTGTTCAGTAATTGAGCCTTTAGTGGCTCTTGAGCGGCATCAATTTGGCGTTCCAGATCATCCTATTTGTGGCAGCCGTAACTCGCTAACAACGGAGTAGTGTTAGAGATTCTGGCCTGGTAAGCTGCAGAGGAGGCGACCTTTCTCACGAAAGTATACATCTTTTTGATCTTCTTTTCTGGCAGGGCTTCTGCCGACGCCAGGGGAGTGCCCGCCCTTTTCATGGTGGTGGTGACCACTAGAGAATCTGGCTTGAGCTGACTTCCGATATACAGGGGGTCTGTGGGTGCTGGTCCTAAATAGCTTCTCTATTCTAGGGTTGACCGCCCTCATGAGACTAGACGCCAGTAGGGATGGTTGGATAAGTCTTTGGACAGACTGCAGAAGTGGTATAAACTGGGTGGCAGACCTTTTGTCCCCCAGAATATCTTCCAAAAAGTCCTTGTCGACCTGTGCCTCCTTAGTGTCAATTCTAAAACGGGGTGGTGCCTTTAGTAGCAGTTCATTGTACTTGAGTTGATTGTCAATAGGCAAATCTGCAACCGGCTGGTCCTGGAGGTTTGGCGACTGGATCACGTAAATGTTGTCAATGTCATCATAAAACTGGTCTTGGCCATAGAGGTCCCCCTGAGACCATTGGTCTGCTTGGTCGTCATAATAAGAGTTCAGAGAGGGGTCTTGGTATGTCCGAGAGGTGTCTTAGAACATCAAGGCCGGTGTGCCTAGAGCAGTGGTGCTAGGCTGCGGCTCAAGACGAGACTTTTGGGCAGGGGGGTGGATGTGCTGATGCCCCTGTCTGTGAGGCATCTTTAAGAATTGTTAATTGGTCTGAATGTCTGTCCATGCAGTCTAAGAAACAAGACATTTTCCTTGAATTGTTCAGGTGTATATTCACATGTGGGCGGGAAACATGACACGACAGGTGTGGGTGGGAAACATGACATAACAGGTGTGGGCGGGGGAGGGAGTGACATCCTTGTGGTGCATTGCCCCTGAGAGGGTGTGCAAAGGGATGGATTGCCTGTCTTTTGAGGCCAAGGGCGTTGAAAAATTAGGCTTTAAGCAGAGAAGCACTACCGTGTTTCTTAATTAGTTATTGCAATCTCTGCGTTTTCTTGGGGGACCCCGAAATGCCTTTTGCCACCTGTTTTTTGGCATGCGAAAGGAGGGCCTTTTTTTGTGCGGTGTCCGAACCGACTTTCACTTTTGGGGAATTATCTTGAGGCGAAAGTATGTGCGATGGCCCAGAGGACAGTGAAGAACCTGAGGCTTTATCCCCGGACACCGCATGAACCTTGACGCTCAACGGTACTGTCAAGAGTCAGCCGTGGGGTGTGTGTTTGTGCTTGTATGAACTTTGGCCACAGGGTGTCTTCATCACAGAACCGCTGGCCTGCTTCTTAGAGTAGGGGGCCCGCACCTGGTTTCTGATGAAACCCTCTCACCCTCGGTGTCACTCATGACCCCCGACACTGCCCTCGCTGGAGACTTCCGTCACGTTGTTCGTCAGACTCGGCCTGCATGGTGCGAGTGGCCCAGCGTTTGGTCCACCGATCCTTTAGGGTTTTCGGGCGAAGGTTTACAGGATTTACAATCCTTACCGCGTGATCTCTCGGAAGACAGTGGTTGCAAACTCAGTGCATGTCCTTCTACGGGAATTTAAGGTGGCAGGAGGGGCAACATTTAAATGGGGTTTTGTCCATTATATTTTCAAATGGCAGACTGGTGAGAAAAGAAGAAAGGGGATGATGGAATAAGCATTCTCTAAAAGAGGTCAGTACGGAGAACCTCCCCCCTCTCCCTACTGTAATGGACCAAAGCCTGAAGAGACCTGTGAAGGGCGCGTCTGGTCGGCGATCAGTCAGTCATCGACGACGATGATGGTGTTCATCGTAACCGTCAAGCAGTCAAGCGGTCGTGCGGCAGGGCCAACAACAAAGGACAGCAAGAAAGTCTATTAGTACAACTTTACATAATTAAAAGGCATCTGCCTGGAAGAGAACTCTACATTTGCCACTGACTTCAATGGCAGAAAAAAACAAGCTGAGGGACCTCGAAGCGTGAAGGATCATGGGTACAGTGCACGTCACACTACGGATAGTATTACTAAACAAGCCCTGTCGACGTCTCGAGTTTCGAAAACAAATCTTTTCATACTCTGCGACTTCCACTAGATAGCGGACTATGCAGAGCATGTGATCTAAGCAGATCCACAAGCTGCAGATTATATATATATGATACATTACTCATCGTTATCGTATTTCTGAGGCTTGTATCTGTTTAGATGCACATGCTATGCATAGGCCGACATCTAGCGGAAGCTGCAGAGTATTACAGTTGTTGTTTTCGAAACTCGAAAAAGGACGTCGACAGGGTGTGCCAGTAACACTATCCCTAGTGTGACGTCCACTGTACCCATGGTCCTTCACGCGTTGAGGCCCCTCAGATTGTTTTGTTTCTGACATGAGGTAGCATGAAGTGTATCGTGAGTGCAGGTGTATCCAAGCAGATAAATATCAGAAAAGCTCTATGAACCTTCTCTCAGGGGAGGAAGGGTGGGTGCAAGATAATCTAAGCAGATACAAGCACCAGAACTACGATTACGGTGAGTAATGTATCCCTTCTGAAGCTTGTGGAATCTGCTTAGATCACATGCTATGCATAGATTAGTGAGCAGTGTTGGGAGAAGGTGGTGCGTTATGAGAAGGAGCAGCAGCAAACAGACGTTTTAGAACCGCTTGTCCCACCTGTGTATCTGCTTTGGAATGGCCGTCAATGCAGTAGTGCCGAGTGAAAGTATGTACTGAGCACAATGTAGCTGCTTTGCAAATGCGGTCTAAGGGGACATTTGCAATAAAGGCCAAGGTAGCTCCTGTGCTTCTAGTGGATTGAGCTCTTGGTGTGAAAGGCAGTGTTTTGTTTGATAATGAATAACAGTTGTATGCATCTGACTATCCATCTGGAGATGGCATTCTTGGAAATGCAATCTCCTTCTCTGCCTGGTGCTACTGAGACAAACAGCTGGTCTGTTTTCCTTAGAAGTCTGGTCTTGTTTACATAGTAAAGGACTGCCCTCCTCACATCCAATGTGTGGAGTTTTACCTCAGCTGAGCTAGTTGGATTCTTAAAGAAGACCGGTAGCTCAATGGATTGGTTCACGTGGAATTTGGAAATTAATTTAGGAGAACCTCAGATGAGTACGTAAAACCAATTTATCTTTAGTAATGATAAAGAAAGGGCCCTGCATTGACAATGCTTGCAATTCACTAACTCTTTTTATGGAAGTAATAGGCACTAAGAAGGCTGTCTTGTATGTCAGGTGTTTAAGACTTGACTTGTGCGTAGGCTCGAATGGGGGCCCCATGAGCTTAGCGAGTACAACATTGAGATCCCAGCCTGGCGGTGGGTTAGGTGGAGTCGTTTTACTCTTCCATGAATGCCTCAATGACTGGAATTCTCCACCATGATACCTTACTCTGAGAGGAGGTGTACGCTGATAAAGCCCCCAGGTGGACCTTTATGGAGTTGAATACTAACCCAGAGTCTAACAAGTGGAGCATCTAGTTTAGAATGTGCGATGGAGAACATTCTACAGGGTTTATTTGTTTAGACTGGCACCCGATTACAAATCTTGTCGAAATACCAGGGTCTGGTGTTTGGTTTACAAGCCTCTTTGAGGATATCCATACACTGTAGTGGCAGATTAAGGTGTCCGAACTCTATGACCTCAGGAGCCAAGCTGCCAGGTTCAGGAGTGTGGTTGAGGGTGTACTGTTATACCCCCGTGTTGGGTCAATAGGTTCATCTGACACTGGAGTTTGATGGGATCGCACATAGCCAGTTTGCGCAGATGTAGATAACATGGCTGTCTCGCCCACATGGGAGCAACTAGGATGAGCGGCATTTGTTCCCTGTGAATCATGTTCACTACCTTGCTCATTAAGGGAGTCGGTAGTGTAAGCATATTTCCCTGACCAGTTCATACATAGGGCGGTCCCCTTGGAGACCGGTGTGGGGAACTGTAACGCTCACCTGATTCCCGCAGAGGCGCTGGTCTTGACTGGGTGAATGCCGTATCTTCAAAGGTGATGTGTAACACACGGTTGGCTCTTTGGGCTGGACCTCTGTGCACTGTATGTCTGACTCGAAGAGTAAGATGTCTGCAGATAGAAAATATGGGATTAATGAACTGGGGTTATTGGGTGCCTCTCTCCTCTTCCCTTTCTCTTCTCCTGTAGAACCCAAAAGGTTAACACCCTCACCTTAGGTAAGTGAACGCCGAGCTCTCCATCTGCCTCGGGGCAGGGTGCCGTAACCAGTTTCTTCACTGGATAAGGGTGCAGGCCTCTTGACCTCAGAGAACTGCTGTCCGTCGTTAACTGCACAAACGGTAAGTTCTGGGCACTTCAAATGTCTTAAAAGTCTTTTGTAATGATATCTCTTGTTTTGCAGGGTTCCGGCGATGGCGGATGGCGGGCTGATGAGAGTTGAGGATCGAACCCGCGTGAGGAATAGAAGCGCCTGGAAGCACGTAAGTAAGCGCTTGTAGCCTGCTTCACGATGCGCACTAACTGTCCCTTTTATCTTGCAGGTACAAGTTCGGAGCTTTAGAGAAGCTGAAGGGTGCTGGAATACCCACTGGATTCGGCGTGGGAAGGAGTAATGGCACGTGAGTAATAAAGTTGCCCAATGTCTTTAAACGCACCTTCTTTTGTCTTTCAGATGCGGGATGCAGCGCCGAAGGCCTCCGGAGCGTGCAAAGAGCTGGTAAGCTTTTGTCTTTCAGATGCCGGAATGCAGTGCGAAGACCTCCGGAGCATGCGAAGAGTAGGTAAGCCTTTGTCTT
Source organism: Ambystoma mexicanum (assembly GCF_040938575.1). Taxonomy (NCBI): domain Eukaryota; kingdom Metazoa; phylum Chordata; class Amphibia; order Caudata; family Ambystomatidae; genus Ambystoma; species Ambystoma mexicanum. The sequence continues at coordinate 1,467,178,289 of NC_090935.1, forward strand.
TCAGATGCCGGAATGCAGCGCGAGGCGTTGGTGACAGCCGATGGACCAGGTAAGAGATGCGCTGCCACTGAAGACCGTAGTGCTAACCTGTTCTTTCTTTGTCTTTACAGGTGCTGCTGAAGACTGGATTCCAGGATGGTAAGCCTTTGTTCCCTTAGGCCCAGGATCAGAAGCAGAAGACACGATGAGCGTTCTGCTGCAGAGAATGCAGAATAACGCAAAGCAAGATTCATCCATCGGGTGTGGTTTAAATAGCCTCCTGTAGTGCTTAGGTGTCTCCTTCCACAGCCACGCCTAGGCAAGAAAAGAGTTCCTCCTTTCCAGAAGAGTTCCAGTGTTCTGAACCTAGGGAGTGGCTCCTGCCCCACCCAACAGGAAAAGTAGTCCCAAACAGAAGAGGATCAGGGGTTCAACTGGCAGGTAAGTAAGCAGCATGGTCTGCTGCAGGTAAGTCCACCCAAGCATTATGAGCCCGGCGCTTCCAGCGCTGGGACTGGGCATCTTTATGAGCCTGGTGCCACTGGCGCCAGGACAGGGTCCAAAAGGTCCCAATTGGGACTGGCTGGCACTTGGAACCGGGGTTATGGGTCTGCTTCCAAGGGAGTCGGGCAAGTCCTGATCTTTTGGAAGCAGAGATCATGACAGCACCCCCCCTCAAGGCCCCTCCCAAACCGGGCTTCTCCGGGGGTTTGGGCTTGTTAGGAAATGTTCGATGAAATCTTTTGATTAGACGAGGCGCGTGGACATATTCTGCAGGTTCCCAGGATCTTTCTTGGGGACCGTAGCCTTTCCAGTCAATCAGGTAAAATAGTTTAGATTTGGAGATCTTGGAATCCAGGATGCTTTTGACTTCAAACTCGAGTTCTCCATCAACTAGAATAGGTTTTGGAGATGTAGTTAGTCGGGTTTGAGGTTGCACGGGTTTTAATAGAGAGACGTGGAAGACCGGATGTATCTTCATGTGAGGGGGCAAGTCCAACTTGACCGCTACTGGATTTACTATGGTAGTGATGGAATAGGGACCAAGGTATCTTGGGTTGAATGTGCGTGGTCCTTTTAGAGGTAGATATTTGGTGGATAACCAGACTTGATCTCCTACTTGATATTGGGGGGCTTCCTTCCGATGTTGGTTTGCTCCTTTCTTGTATTGTTCTTTAGCCCTTTGAAGGTGAGAAACGGCTTCCTTAAAGGCTTGGGTGATTGTAGAATGCAGGTGGTCTACTGCTGGTGTTCCAAGATCTTGGAGTGGATCCAACTCCGAGGTTCGAGGGTGACTACCGTATAAAAGAAAAAACGGGGTCTTCCCAGTTCCCGAGTGGACAGAGTTATTGTAGGCATATTCGGCTATCCAAAGGATATCTTTCCAAGTTTTTTCAGTTTGTTGTAGCATGCAGCACAAATACTGTTCCAGAGTTTGATTGGTCCTCTCGGTTTGTCCGTCGGTTTGAGGGTGGTGGCTGGTCGAAAGTCTCACATCAATTTGAGCCGACCGACAGCAACTTCGCCAAAAATGAGAAATAAATTGACTACCTCGATCCGAAATTAGAACTGAAGGAAAACCGTGCAGTCGGACGACGTTTTCGAGAAATTCTCGGGCCAGAGTTACTGCTGTTGGTAAGCCTTTGAGTGGAATGAAATGCGCCATCTTGGAGAATAGGTCCACGATTACTAGGATCGTATTGTATCCGGAGCATGGAGGTAGATCGGTGATGAAGTCCATAGAAAGCGTATGCCAAGGGCGAGGCGGGATGTCAATAGGGCGTAAGAGGCCGGCTGGTTTTTCCTTTTGACTCTTGTTTTGGGCGCATACTCCACAGGACATTATAAAGTCTCTGATATCTTTTTTCCAAGACGGCCACCAGAAGTAGCGCTTGATCTTTTCCGAGGTCTTGGTCATACCGGGATGTCCTTCCATTAAAGAATCGTGATAACAAGAGATTACCTTTTTCTGTAAATCTGTGCTGGGCAGGTATAACCGTTCTTGGAAATATAATAGGTTGTCCTTCACCGTAAAGTCCTTTCCCTGCAGATGCCAATTCTGTATGTCTGCTGGAGTTACCAGTAGCCTGGCTTTATCCTTAACTTCCTCTATGGATTGTGTGGCGATTACACCTAGAATTCTTTGTTCGGGAATGATAGGTACAGGTTTAGGATTGATCAAATGTTCTTCCACTCCCATCCGAGAAAGGGCATCAGCTTTACCGTTTTTTGTACCAGGTCGATAGGTAATTATGAAGTCAAACTCGGCAAAGAATAGTGCCCAACGGAGTTGCCTAGAGGATTGAGCTTTTGCGGTTTTCAAATATTGCAGGTTTCGGTGATCTGTAATCACAGTAACGGTGTGTCGGGCCCCCAGAAGATAATGCCGCCAAGCCTTAAAGGTGGACTTGATAGCTAGAAGTTCCTTATCAGTAATAGTGCAATTGATTTCAGGAGGCGAGAATTTGCGGGACCAAAATGCCACGGGATGCAACTGATTGGTTACTAGGTCCTTTTGTGATAGAACTGCCCCCATGGCAAGGCTCGAAGCATCAGTTTCAACGATGTAGGGGAGTTCTGGGCGAGGATGTTTTAAGATCGGTGCAGAGATAAATCTAGTCTTCAAATTCTGGAAAGCTTGTTCCGCCTCGGTAGACCATTCAAAACGTTTGTTTTTCTTTAACAAGGTGGTGATGGGCTGGACTATTCGAGAGAATTCGGGGATAAACCTGCGGTAAAAGTTAGCGAAGCCTAACATGCTTTGAACACCTTTTACGGAGGATGGCGATGGCCATTTGAGAATTGCATCGACCTTCTTTGAATCCATACGCACTCCGCTAGGTGATATGAATCCCAAGAATTCAACTTCAGTCACGTTGAAAACACATTTTTCCAACTTAGCGAAAAGTTTGTGTTGACGCAATCTCTCGGGGACCATTTTCACGTGTTTCCGATGTTCAGTTTCCGATGAAGAATAAACGAGGATGTTGTCAATGTAAACAACAACACACACATCTATGAGCTCTCCGAGGACATCGTTCATAAAATATTGAAAGGCGGCCGGGGCATTGCAAAGTCCGAAGGGCATGACCTGATATTCAAATAGCCCATACTTGGTGCGGAAGGCCGTCTTCCATTCATCGCCCTCTTTTACTCGTACCAAGTGGTAGGCTCCTCTAAGATCCAGCTTTGTATATATGCATGCTTTTCTGACTTGGTCCAGGAGTTCAGGGATCAAAGGTAACGGATATCTATTCTTAACGGTGATCTGGTTCAGGGCGCGATAATCTATACAAGTTCTAAGGTCCCCTTCTTTTTTTGGAACGAAGAACAAAGCTGAGGAAGCAGGGGACTTGGAAGGACGAATAAACCCATTCGCTAGGTATTGATCCAGGTATTGTCGGAGGTGAAGATTCTCAGGCTCGGTGAGGGCATAAATTCTACTACAAGGAGGAGTAGATCCAGGTATCAGGTCTATCTGGCAGTCATAAGACCTATGAGGAGGTAGAGAGTTAGCCTGATCCTTCCGGAAAACATCTTGGAATTCTAGGTATTCAGGAGGTAACTGAGAAGCCTCCGAGGAAATTGCTGCCAGTGCAACACCAGGTCGAGGGTGACAAGTAGAGAGACATTCTGGAAACTGAACCGTTCTTGCTCGCCAATCGATCTGAGGATTGTGCTTCTCTAACCAAGGAATTCCTAGAATAATCTGGAACTGAGGGGCCTTGATCACATCGAACACGATCTTCTCATGGTGTCCATCTTGACTTACTAGCGTCACTTCTTGGGTGGTATGCGTTACTGGTCCGGAGGCTATCTCCGTACCATCCACCGTAGTAATGACGTCCTTTACAGCCTTGGGACAAAGAGTCAGATTCATCCTCAAAACCATTTCATGATCCACATAATTGCTGATGGCACCGCTGTTGACGTAAGCTTCAATCGCATGTAATCGATCCGGATGTTCGGGGCTAATGAGGACCATAGGTATCACGAAATGCGAGGTCACGGAACTGGTTTTAACGCTCGGCAAGAGGACCTCTATTCTTGTCGGGCGAGGTCGTTTTCTGCTCAGAGTTTGTGACCTGGTAACTGCAGCTCCTACTGCCTTCTTGGCTGGTTTCACCGGACAGTCTCGAAGAAAGTGCCCCGAGTTTCCGCAATAGAGGCATAATTGCAGCTGTTTTCTCCTTTCCCGCTCCTTTTGTGTTAGTGGTCCTTTCAGGCCCCCTATTTGCATGGGTTCCCCGGAGTCTACTCCTTTGGTAGTTGGTGGTTTGGAAAATACTCGAGCATCAAACTTGGAACGATCGGCCTTCCTGTTCTGCAGTCTGTGGTCAATTTGAACGACTAAGTCAATATAGTCCGAACAGTCTTGCGGGGGATTCACTACTTGGGCTAACACATCTTTGAGCTCTCCACGTAGACCTCTATAAAACAGCGTAATCCTTTTGTCCTCAGGCCATCGAGTTTCCACTATCAGTCTGTTGAAAGACGCAATATAAGCCAAATGGTCTTGATTACCCTGTCGCAATGAAAGGAGCTCATTGTCCAAGGCCTGCCCCTGTGAATGTCTTGCAAACAGTTTTTCCATACTGAGCTGAAAAGCTTGAAAATCATGGAGAACCGGATCATCTTGATTAACTAGAGGGATCAACCAGTCTGCCGCATTGCCACTAAGGTACGAAAGCACGAAAGCTACCTTAGCTTGATCTGTTGGAAAGGCTGCTGGCCGGCATAAGAAGTGCAACCGGCACTGATTAATAAATACTGCAAACCTCTTTGGGTCACCAGAAAATCGTTCGGGCGGAGCCAGAGGTACATTCCCAGGTAGGTTGATCTGCACTGGGTTCGTAGAGGATGTTGAAGGACATTTGCCCCTGATGCGGGTAACGGAGTTTGTCCGGCTTGTGACTGTAGCAATTGTCTAGCGAGATCGTCTGTTCACTCCTTGGAAATAATCAGCAGTTCCCTTCTTAGAGCATTCGTTTCCTGACGGGCTGCATGCACTTCTGCTCTTAGTTCCCCCAGTAACTGGGCTAGCTGGTCGGTATCCGAGGTTTCCATAGCGCCTGGGTGGGAGTTTTGCGATAGGCTTTGCGTTCTGTAACGCTCACCTGAATCCCGCAGAGGCGCTGGTCTTGACTGGGTGAATGCTGTATCTTCAAAGGTGATGTGTAACACACGGTTGGCTCTTTGGGCTGGACCTCTGTGCACTGTATGTCTGACTCGAAGAGTAAGATGTCTGCAGATAGAAAATATGGGATTAATGAACTGGGGTTATTGGGTGCCTCTCTCCTCTTCCCTTTCTCTTCTCCTGTAGAACCCCAAAGGTTAACACCCTCACCTTAGGTAAGTGAACGCCGAGCTCTCCATCTGCCTCAGGGCAGGGTGCCGTAACCAGTTTCTTCACTGGATAAGGGTGCAGGCCTCTTGACCTCAGAGGACTGCTATCCGTCGTTAACTGCACAAACGGTAAGTTCTGGGCACTTCAAATGTCTTAAAAGTCTTTTGTAATGATATCTCTTGTTTTGCAGGGTTCCGGCGATGGCGGATGGCGGGCTGATGAGAGTTGAGGATCGAACCCGCGTGAGGAATAGAAGCGCCTGGAAGCACGTAAGTAAGCGCTTGTAGCCTGCTTCACGATGCGCACTAACTGTCCCTTTTATCTTGCAGGTACAAGTTCGGAGCTTTAGAGAAGCTGAAGGGTGCTGGAATACCCACTGGATTCGGCGTGGGAAGGAGTAATGGCACATGAGTAATAAAGTTGCCCAATGTCTTTAAACGCACCTTCTTTTGTCTTTCAGATGCCGGAATGCAGTGCGAAGACCTCTGGAGCATGCGAAGAGTATGTAAGCCTTTGTCTTTCAGATGCCGGAATGCAGCGCGAGGCGTTGGTGACAGCCGATGGACCAGGTAAGAGATGCGCTGCCACTGAAGACCGTAGTGCTAACCTGTTCTTTCTTTGTCTTTACAGGTGCTGCTGAAGACTGGATTCCAGGATGGTAAGCCTTTGTTCCCTTAGGCCCAGGATCAGAAGCAGAAGACACGATGAGCGTTCTGCTGCAGAGAATGCAGAATAACGCAAAGCAAGATTCATCCATCGGGTGTGGTTTAAATAGCCTCCTGTAGTGCTTAGGTGTCTCCTCCCACAGCCACGCCTAGGTAAGAAAAGAGTTCCTGCTTTCCAGAAGAGTTCCAGTGTTCTGAACCTAGGGAGTGGCTCCTGCCCCACCCAACAGGAAAAGTAGTCCCAAACAGAAGAGGATCAGGGGTTCAACTGGCAGGTAAGTAAGCAGCATGGTCTGCTGCAGGTAAGTCCACCCAAGCATTATGAGCCCGGCGCTTCCAGCTCTGGGACTGGGCATCTTTATGAGCCTGGTGCCACTGGCGCCAGGACAGGGTCCAAAAGGTCCCAATTGGGACTGGCTGGCACTCGGAACCGGGGTTATGGGTCTGCTTCCAAGGGAGTCGGGCAAGTCCTGATCTTTTGGAAGCAGAGATCATGACAGGAACCAGGACGCAAAGTCTGGGCATTGCTCGTTATCTCCTGTAGCGAACAAGTCTAGCGTGGGGTAATCCACTGGGAGAAGACGTGGTCTACTACACTTGTGTTTCGTTGCCACTTGTGTTCTTCTGGTAGGGGATCTCTGCTCAGAGAGTCTTCTAGGGTGTCGAGTACCCCTGGAACGTGTTGGGATGATGGGATCATCCCCCGTTTGAGTGCCCATCTCCATATTTTATGTGCCAGCTTGGACAGACTTGGAGAGTGTGTGCCCCCTTGTTTGGTTACATAGAACATTGCAGTGGTGCCGTCTGTTAAGATCTGAACCTTCTGGTTCGCCAGCTGCGCTTCGAATGCTTGAAGTGCTTTGAATACTCCTAGTAGTTCCAGCAGGTTGATGTGGTTCTGTGCCGTGATGCGAGGCCACAGACCATGTGCTGTGTGGTGAAGGTAATGAGCCCCCCATCCGGAGAGTGGTGCGTCTGTTGTAACGATTGCTTGCGCCTTCGGATTGTGGAAGGGTTTTCCCTTTAACAGATTTTCCTTTGTCCACCAGCATAGGCTTTAAACCAGTACTGGCGAAATGACCACTAGATCGTCCCCCTGACCGCTTGCCTGAGACCACTGTTTCGCCAAACACTCCTGCATGGGGCGCATGCGCAGATGTGCGTGTGGGACCAGGTATATGCACAACGCCATGATGCCTAGTAAACGCATTGCTTTGCAAACGCTTATCTGGTGACCGGCTTGATACAGAGGTATTTGCCGGAGCATGTTTTGAACTCTTTCCATGGATTGAAAGGCAAAGCCTGCTTTTGTGTCCAAGACAGCTCGTAGGAACTGTTTTGTACAATCCTTGACTTTTTCTCGTTTATTGAGAAACCCAATTGGAAGAGAAGTTTTATGGTTGTTTGCGTGTTTAGTTTGCAAAGATGGGGCGATTCCCCTGTGATCAGCCAGTCGTCCAGGTAGGGGTACACTGGTATTGCCTCCCTGCACAGGTGCGCTGCCACCATCGCCAGTACCGTGGTGAATACACTTGGAGCAGACATTATTCCGAAGGGTAGCACCTTGAATTGGTAGTGCTGGTTTGCTATCTTGAAACGCAAGAGTTTTCTGTGCACTGGGAACATTGAAATATGAAAGATGCCTATTTTCATATCCAGTGTTGCCATGTAATCACCCTGCTTTAGCAAGGGGATTACCTCCTTTAGCATTGTCATGCAGAATTTTTGTGGCTTTACATAAGTGTTTGTAGGGCGTAAGTCTAACATGGGCGCATAGATGGATCTTTTTTTGGTGCAAGGAAGTAGGTTGAATAAATACCCTTGTTTACCTCGTTGGACGGCATAATCTCTATGGCGTCCTTGAGAAGCAGCGCGTTCACCTCTTCAAGAAGGATGAGCTGTTGTTCCTTCATGGTCTTTCTCTGGCGTAGGGGATGGTTTGATGGTCTTTGGATGAGCTCCACACAGTAACCTCCCGCTACTGTCGATAGCACCCACTTGTCTGTGGTTATTCCCTCCCATGCGTGGGTGAAGAGTGAAATACGTCCCCCTACTGGGGAGGCATGGGAGGGGACCTGTAGCGGGCTGTCACTGTTTGGGACGTGTTCCTCCACCTCTAGATGAGGAGGATCTTCCCCGGCCGTGGGGTCTGCATTGGCCTCTTTGGTAGCCTTGTACTTGGTGGTTGTTCCATGAAGAATTTTAACCCTGTCCATTACCTGAGTCTCGTTGGGAATTTTGGCCACGAAAACAGCGAAAATTGTTTCCACCTCTCTAGCCTGGTGGTTTGTCAACTGGCCCAGAGACTTCAAGGTGTCGTATTCCTCTTTGGCGTCCTCCACTGCTTTACCGAATAAGACTGAAGGTTCCAATGGCATGTTACGTAACGTAGCTTGGGACTCGACCTTAAAGCCAGATTGGCGTAGCCAAGCGTGGCGCTTGATTATAGTCCCCTCAGTGATAATCCTGCCCGCATTATCTGCGGCATCAAGGTTATTTTTTAGGATGCAGCTGGAAGTTGCCTTGCCGTCAGTCGCCACCAGGGCTAGTTGTGATTTTAAAGTTTCGACAGCAGAAGCTATTAAGGCAGTTATTTCATCCCATTTGTGGCAATTCTAACTCTCCCACAGTATTTGGCAATTCCCGCCTGGAAAGCCGCTGAAGTCGCAACTTTCCTCCCCATAGTATAGAGCTTCTTGCTTTCCTTATCGGGGGGTGCCTCTGAAGAGGCTAGTGGTGTCCCTTCCCTTTTACGGTTCGTTTTCACCATGAGCGAATCCGGCTTAAGCTGGCCCCTGATACAGAGCGGGTCAGATGGCACTGGGCAGAAAAGTTTCTCCACTTGCGGATTAACTGCCCTAATCTGGTTAGGTGTCTCCAGTGAAGGTAGGATCCTCCTCTGGACAGATTGTAAAATTGGAATGAATTGGGTGGCATCCATCTTGTCTCCCAAAATATCTTCCACAAAGTCTTTGTCTAGCTGCGTTTCTTGTGCCTGGATACCAAAGTGTTTAGCTGCTTTGATTAACATGTCGTTATGGAGGGGCCGATTATCCACTGGCAAATCGGCCACTGGGGAGTCCTGTTGAATTGGAGAACCCGGGTATACACCTCTGCCGCATCATCATCATCATCATCATCATCATCATCATCATCATCATGATAATGATCAGATTTCTGATAGTCCTCATTATCACCTTCGGTGTCTGTATGGACGTCATACAGATAACCTAGTACTTGTTGGACTGGTAGTGACTCAGGACAAGCTCTTTTAGCTGGGGGCTGGTAGTCAGAAGCCGGAGGCTGGGAGCTTGAAGCCTCAGTAGTAGGAGGTGTAACCTTAAAGTTTTGATAAGCCAGAAGTTGTTTTTCAAAGAAACTGGCGGAAATGGTAATTCTTCTCATGACCCTCTATGTCTTCTGCAGTTTATAGGGCTGAACTGGAAGTTAGACCAGGGTACTGAGGGGTAGGGCCTTGTCCTAAGGGTGTAGGAGGGTCCTGGGGTGTGGATGGGCCCTTGTTCTTTAAGGCTTCAGCCAAAGAACCCTCCTCTTGTGGGGCAGAGTGTTTTCCTAGTGGGTGTAGATTTGTCCTTCTGAGACTTCTTTATGATTAGAACTCTTGGAGTAGTGTTTCTTGGAGTGGGTAGCCTCTAGCAGGCTCTCAGGGACATGGTTTTTGACTAGGTGTGATAAACCAGTCTTTTTCGACCCTACAGCCGATTGACATATGATGTCGACTTTCGGTAGTGGGACGAAACTCCGCCTCATCAGGCGACGTTCGGTCGATGGAGTTTTAGGGACGGCGTCTTTTGATTTCCGGTGCCTGGGGTGATCAGGACCTCGAGTGCCCAGAGGACAGGGATTCTGTAAACCTCCCCCTTGACGCTGTACTTGGGCGTTTTGTCGACAGACTCATCGCCCCGGGATGTGTGTTTAGTGGCAGGGGTAGTGGAAGTGCTTTTGCCACCATGTGTCATCCCCGTAACAGAGCCGCCGGCATGTCTCTTGGGGTCAAGGGCCTGCCCTTGGGTACTTTGCTGTTCCCCGTTGCCCTCACCGTCCGAAAAGACGGCGAAGCTGCCCTCACTGGAAGCTTCCTCCATGTCAATGGTGGCCTCGGCCTGCATTGCGTGCTGGGCCCAGCACTTGGTTCTTCGGTCTTTAAGAGTCTTAGGTTTAAAGACCTTGCAGGCTTCAGAACGCCCCTTGTCATGGTTGCGGTGCTGACACAAGTTACACACTCTGTGTTGGTCTATCCACAGGAACTCTTTATTGCACGTGGGGTAGAATTTAAATTGTGTTCTATCCATGTTTGGGAAAGGCAGCCAGGCGAGAAAGGGAGTGGGTGGGAAAATACATCCTACAATGACTGCCCCCCCCACTCTCCCTAGTTTAAGAGCCAAGGCCCAGTGCGGCCTACCAGGCCAAAATGGTCAGTCGAATCTTGAATTGGTGCGATGGCTGTCTTTTCCACCGCATCGATGAATTTGTCGAAGTCGGAAGGAAAAGGACAGAAAGAGTAAACTAGTTTTAATTTGTCATAAGCAAAAGGCGTTAGCCGAAATGGAACTCTGCGATCAGCGTCTGCTCACGATGGCATAAAAAAACAGTCTGGGGGACCTCAACGTGTGAAAGATCATGGGTACAGTGAACGTCACACTAGGGATAGTATTACTGGCATACCCTGTCGATGTCCCTTTTCAAGTTTCAAAAACTACAACTGTAATACTCTGCAGCTTCCGCTAGATGTCAGCCTATGCATAGCATGTGATCTAAGCAGATTCCACAAGCCTCAGAAATATATATATGTATATATAGCTACAGCTTCCTGTCCCAGCATTCCGTCACATTGAAGCCACAGATCATTTGAAATGGAACTTGCAGTGATGTGTAGCTTTAGGAGATTATCTAAAACAGGATTTGGATGATAAAAATATTTGATGGGTAAAGCTCCGTCTAATTGATTTTGACAAAATTGATTGTTTTAGCAAATTAAATTTTCATCTTGGCACGTTTTATAGAATTGTAAAAATAAAATTCATATAGGTTTCTGCAATTCTTTTACTACACGCAGATATATAACAGGCTGAATAGTTACAAAAAACATATGCCCTGGCAAAATCAATCTGTATCTTTGTGCAGTTGGGTGTGTCCATTCTTCTTGCCAGTAAGATACATAAAGGAAGGCAAAATAACTCTAGAGCAATGTGCTCCATGAGATGATACTGGGTGAGCATTCACAGCGATTACAACCACCACAGTTAGCTTGTGGTCTTCTAGTTCGACTCTTAGGCCGACTTTTTTATTTATTTATTTATTTTTGAATGAGGTGGTCCACCCCTGTGCCCTTTATCCCTGCTCCTATGCCCTCATATTACACACACACAGTGTGGCACATATATTTAAGTCGAGTATAGAGATAAATAAGAAACCCGAAAAAATAATTGCTAATAACTTCTGACTCGCATAACGGATTGTGCAGAAATTTTGCAAACACGTTTGTCACGGGCCCTCCCAGACACGACTTTGCTGGGAAAGATCTGTTAAGAATAAAAATATTAAGTAAAGAAAAAAAAATTTTCGGCCTAGTCCCCATTCATTTTCCCCCATAGAGAAAAAGTCAACATTTTCATCCAGCGCACATGCAAAACTGCTGGACAGAATTGAACCAGGTACGAAACAACTTGGGCACAAAGAGTGGACTCCATTTCTGGGAAGAGATGTGTTATTCTGTCCAGTAGTTTTTAAAATAGTTGGGGGAGAAGGGAGTGCCCCTTCTCCAAAAATTATAGCCATATCTCCCATTGTGCTTTGCAGGAGAGAGCCTTTTCAGAAATGAAAAAGCCGCTGTTCGTTGTTTGAGATCTTCGCAAACATTTTTGAAATATTTGTGAATATTCGAAAACAAAAAAGTTTTAAAAAATGACTTTGGCAGGAGGAAAAAAGGAGAAAATGGCATCAAACTAGAGGTGAGGAGGGGGAAGAGGACACAGTGTGAAATTTGGGTGAGGGGGTGGGGACCAAGTTCAGAACTCAAACGTTTTTGCCTATTTGGGGTAATTTTTTCATAGTCCGATTTTTTGCGTGCATATTTTGGGTTATGGTAGACCCAGAGATCAGGAAATGAAAGTGTCTCTCACAAATAACCACCGATATTCAGGGTTGTTTTTGCATATTCAGGGTTAATTGCAGATTTGTAGGCCATTGCCAACATAACTACGGTTGTATTGAGGTTTTCGGAAGAAAAAAAAATGTACAATTAGGCCCTACCTAGTGGACCCGAAAGACATGCATAGTGGCCACGGCAAAAGGCTGTGGCCACCTAGTGGGTTCAAAAGAAACATTAAGCTTATGGCTAGTGGCAGGTAGTGGTTTAAAATATACAGTGAGCACGACCGAAGGCCCTGGCTAGTCGGCCGTGGCCACCGAGTGGGCACAAAATAAACATGTTGGGGGAACATGCACAGTGGACATGGCGTGTAAAAAATGTTGGTAAAAAAAACTTTAAATTCAATCTAAGAACCTTGGTTAAGGTGCAGTTAAGTTGTGCAGATTTAACACAACGAAACACTTGAAATTCAGCAGATGTGGGAAGTCATGACCAGCTTAACTCTGCTCGTTCCCGTTGCAAAACCCAAGAGCACATACATATTATAAGAGAAGGAATTCACAATGACATACAAAATGGCATTATGGGGGACATGGTATTATGAGAGACATAAGCGAGAACGCGCTGAATTAAGTTGGTCATGACTTCCCCTATATGCTGAATATTAAGGGTTTTGTTGCGTTAAATCTGTGCAATTTACCTGCACCTGAACTAAGGTTTTTTCAGTGAATATGTATATATACCTATAGACATGTGTGTGCGAGTGTTAATACGAGGGCATAGGGGCAGGGATAGAGGTTATGGAGTTTGACCATCCCATTAAAATAAACATAAATAAAGATTAAGAGTCGAAATAAAAGACTACAAACTAACTTGGGTTATTTTAGTCACATAGAGCCCTGTGAGTGCTCCATCCTGGCTACATATAACATGTATGGTGTTGAACAAATCACGAAAGAATGAAAACAGCCCTCAGGTCTTTGGCATCAGAGCGCATCCTGGACAGGCAGAACGTGTACTGTAGCTTATTGGCAGCACACACTTTCTAAAATTGCAGTGCTGCATCCTGCAACGCAGGGAGTCAGCTTGAATGTTCTAAAACACGTACGTGGAGTAAACAATATGGTTCGCAAAGGTTCCCTTTTGTAATATCGAAGTGTTCTTGGAAAGGACCCACCGTGTACCTGCCATGCACTTCGACGTAGCCCATTGCTGTAGTATATTCTGTTAAACTCGGCATCTGTGAGGAACATCGTTACAAAGAAAATTACAATTGACTCGCCATAGTGACTACTGTGTAATAGGTGCAAAGTAGCCACTACAGTCTTTAACTTGCAGTCTCTCCTGTGTATCATGAGAAGCTAAAAAGCACATGGGCAAGGTGGAGAGGGGGGCGGGGGGAGCTGATGCTAAATCTGTTTTTAATGCATAAATGTTATGACCAACTGCATGACCAAAGCTTGACTCAGCCGCGGAGCTAAGGTTCCGGGAATAAAGCTTACAAAACATTGGAGTTGTGGATTAGCATGTCACCTGGCAGTTATCTTCTAAGTCACAGAAATGTTACAGAAGCTAATTTCGCTTTGACTAAACTAACCAGCATGCCTTGGGGAAGAGGAAGATTCTGCAATAAAGAACATTAAAAATTAAAGGACGATCTCTAATAAGTGATGGAGGACTTTGAGAAATGAGTGCATGGCAGGGTCCTTCATGTGTAACAAATAAACTTAGTTGATGTCTTTCGCCATTTTTACCTTTATATTACCATTTCCGAAATGTGTGAAAAGTTGTAACAAAACAGCTAGTCAGGCTCTAGAAATAACAGCCAATTGTGGTGGTCTCGCACTGCATCATGTCAGTGTCCTGTTGTGACAGAATATTTCTATCCCCATCGCGATTCGTGGAGTTGAACAGGCGATGCTACTCTTCTCTAGGGTTGCTGCTGGAGTACTAGAAGCATCCGCTGACAAAGAAGGAAGTCAGCTGGATACCAGGTCGGATAAAGAGGGGATGCCTAGGCAGCCTGAGCTGTGACTTTCTAAAATATGCAGTGTTGTGTGAGGAAGCATTAGAAGAGCTACGAGACTCACAACCAACAACTAGGCCCCAAGTAGAAAGCACACTTGCAGTCCCAACTTGTTGAAGAAACAATATATTTTGAAAAATTCAGATAAAAGCTAAAGGCCTTGCTAGCATCCAAGTTATAGTGGGGTCTTCTCCGTATTGTTACAAGGGGGCAGAAAAATCCTTAACTAAAATGCCCAGAAGACAGAGGAAGCCAGTAATGTTACTGCATTTTTGGCAAACATTTGCTGGTGTGCTGGAGGCAGAAGGCTCAGACGTTCAAACATGGAGGGTCTGGAGGGGGGCGCTAGGTGAGCATGAGATTTGACATTTTTAATGCAGCAAGTGCAGCTTGCCATAGGTCGTTTGTTTATCCCCACAGCTGTTGCTTGTAGCCAGGACCAAGTCACCTGTGCAGATTTGCACTCTGCAAGGGGATGGAGCTCAGTGTAGCAGTGTGGCATCAAGTGGCCTGGCCGAGTAAGTAGGGTCGCTGAACTCTGCAACACTACAGGAACCAGAGCGCTTGAAGGAGGTTGCCATTGCAGAGTCTATTGTAAAGCCATTACAACTGCCTTCATGGGAGGTGGGTGGGGGGAGCCGTTCCTGTGAGGCCAGGCTGCTACCCGATGGTCTCCCTGGGGGTGGTAATCAGTGGCAGGATCTCATAGCGAGGAAATCCCCTATGGAACCAGTCACTACTATTCGTAGAGAATACAGTATGCCAGCCAAACAATACCCCACTTACCCCACCCAGACTCCATCTATCCCAGACACCTCTGTGTGTCACTGTTTGGTAGATAGTATCCTTCCCTCTGGGAATACTGAGAGGAAGAAGAGTATGGTTTACTTAGTGAGAATACTCTCAAACTGCAACGAACACCACCACAGACGACCTAGTAGAGAGTGAAAGCATAACTACTGAGACGAGAAAGAGGCGCAGAGCAAATTAGAGTGCACCGTGGAACCAAGGCGAGCAGACTAGAAACCTGGCACAACCAACTCCATGCATACCATAAAAAGAGAAGAAGGGCTTTGGTTGTTGTCCAATCCTTCCTTGAGGAGCCACATAGGCGTGAGAAGCTGGAGACTGACCAAGACACAGAGGAGCAGGAGGAACTGGAGCTGGTCAGGAGAGCGAGCATGACTATGATCTGGTGGACCAAGGCTCCTGGTGCTTGGGAGGTCAGCGGCATGTAGTAAATGAGAACCGCACGACCACGGAGACCACAGTCAGACTGTCGTCCCGCAGAAGTCCACAGCAGTTTCCTAGCTGCCTCCACACGCCTTGGAGAGGCCACAGCACTCAGACCACAAAACAAAGTATGCGCAGGGTGTAGGAGGGTATGTGGAATTAAGACGTTTGTATGTAATAGAAGGGGGTGAAAAAGATTGCCCACACAGGGTCTGGGACCCACGATTGAGAAATCAGGGAAAAGGGGTCTGGGACACACAACCAAGAAGCCAGTGTAAACGGGTTTGGGACACAACTGAGAAACCAAAGTGAAGGGTTCTGGGACCCACAACCGAGGAAGCAATATACACATGATCTGGAACCAAAGACAGTCCCTGGCAGGGGAGTAGACCATGGCCATCTATTGAACTATTGGTCCACTAAGAAGGGATCAAGAACCCAAATCAATCACTCGCAGGAGAGCACACCAGGGCTGTGTGTGGAACGGTGAGAGAGAACCAGGGGAAGGGAGTCATACCCCCTGGTGTGTTTGTGAACATTATAAAAAGCCACCAGAAGAGAGGCATTATCTTGCCATTGCAAATAGCCTGGAGAAAGCCAGGAAAGCCACAAGATGGGAGGCATTTTCTTGGTAGTACAGGAAGCCAGAGGAAGAAAGTAAATAGCTGTGATGTAGTTGTGAACACTTCTCCATACAAATAAATGTTTTGGACAACCACTGTGCCACTGCTGTCTCAGTCGTACTTCTGCACTCTTACAACTGCCAATATTAGTGCTTTAAGTGCACACACATTAGCTGCCCATAAGAATACCCTTGTAATATACCTTTTGTTTAAAATTGCATTATAACAATTAGAATATAAGAATTAAGACCTATATGTCACATATTATCTGAATGCCTATATGAAAGGATGCAATGTATGAGGGGATGGGAGAATCACCACATAACGTTGATTAAATTCTGTGATCAAATAAGGCGGGTCGAGACAAATAAGGCTGTATAAGCTATAACCCCCCCCCCCCCATTTTCTGGCTGTCTATGGCATTATGGTTCCTTTAACCTTTGTACTTTCTTGAGCAAGGGATAAAACCAGCACCTCTGAATGATATTTCTGAAAGATAACACAAAGAGAAGACTGGTTAATAGCACTCAGTAATATTGCACCCTACTCTATAATAAAATGGTAGTTGCACGAACTGTGCTTGGAAGTAGTGTGCTAGAATCTTTGGCTACCAACTATGGGCAAGATAATAAGGCGTGTCAATGGTCTAGATAACTAGACATCACTAGTGAGATATGCATTTCAGTTATTGGAAATGACGACTCTGCAGTCTAGCCTCGCAAACACGGAAAGCAACAGTAAAATGGCTAGTAAAGGGTTGATGTTGGAAGTGATAGAAGTTGATTTTACCCGGAGAAAGCATTCCAACTGGAAAACCCATAAAAAAGTAGCTGTCTAACTTATTTCTCCCGATTTAGAATTCCAGATCAAGAACATGAGGAAAGATAGAGGACTATTTAAATACTGCTCCCCACACTTCCTTAAACCTGTCTCTGGAGCAGTGAAACCTTTCAGGTTATCATTACTCAAGGATCATATTCAAATTCAAAGTGGTATAGTACCAGGACAATTTGCCAAACAATGGTTCTGAATGAAACACAGAGCTCCTAAATGAAACATTACATGGACATTAGAATGTGTGTGGTGGAAAAAGGGATTGGATTGAAATATTGCAAAATCTCCTGGAGAGAATCCATTGTTCCATTGACGTGGAGGAATCAAGCTTAGATGGTAATCTTGTAAACACAGGCCACCGGCAACTCAATGTCTACCTTTTCTACATCACTGTCTAATTTGAAAGTGCAGATCCCTACCACATAATCTTTCTTGTGTCAATAAAAAGAAGATGCATTGGGAGGCCAGATCTATCAATATCAAATGTATCTTCTCAGGATACTGTATAATCTAGAGCTCCGGTTAAAGCCCCAAACTTTATAGCGCTTCCCATTCTGTGAACATCTAATTCAACAGAACTTCCAGTTACAGCGATTACAATTGACCTCCTATTGCATATGCAACTGTTTCTTCAATGATTCAAGTGAGACCAAAAATGATGCTTTCATTATTACTACTGACAGAAACATGTTTTAAGTATTCTTTGAAAAACTCAAATCTTCGAACCTGAACATGAAATACTTTAAATTGAAGTTGATTACTACTCATCAGGATAAGTCACCTCAAATGGATTCATGTGCGGCTCAATTTCATGAGGGAGACTGTCCCATTATCAGCCATGGCAATACTATGATTATAAGCCGGTCAGTGGCTATGAAAGGATTGCCTAAGTCTGTGATTTAAGATTCTGTGGAATGCCTGAATAGAATCGATTCTATTTAAGAGCTTGGAACAAATAGTTCATGCATGTTGCACTTAGTCCCCAGTAAGGAAGCTATTAAATATCCCAACAGAGGATGCCCAAACATAATTAACCAAGTGCCCCATCAACAAAAAAAAAGAAAAAACTGAGACCTCAGGTCTAACAGATATTTCAAAAGTATTAACAGAGACAAACATCCAGAAGCCTCACAGATTGCTGTCGAGAAAGTCCAAACCAAGCCCAGAGAAATGACTAATATTTCTGAGGCAAACATTGCAAATAGCAAATGTTCCTGTGGGTTTGGTTGAAAATGCTCTGCCTAACTAAAATGGTCCATATGTAAAATTAGTTTCTTTGAACGTTGATGTGGAACCCTTTTAACATCAACTATTGAATCCTGGACACTCCTCAGAGCCCGTCAAAATGGGCTTCTCTGCATTCATCCATTACCTCTATTTCTCAAGCACAAGCAGCATGCATTAACTCAGTGACAATTCAGCTACGATCAACTCGAGAGTAGGCCAGCATTGGAGACTTCAGTTAAATTTAACCCAAGATAGTTAATCATTTTACAAGTTACACCTCTACACAACCAAAGAATCAGCAGAAAGTTTTGGAAACTTTGCATCTTATGCTAATATTAAGGATTTATAAAAAGACATTGATTTCATATTTCTAGAGGAAGCACCTGGTAAATCTTTATATTAATCTTCAATGTTGACCTTTATTACCCCTTCTACGAAAGAGATGGTACTAGTCAACAAAGTTGAAATTATTAACACTGTACTAAGTGTTTCTAAAGATAGATGTTGTGAAATTTGGAAAAGCGGTTATCCCGACCAGCCCATACACTTAGTAATAATTTTTCTATTTCATGTCAATTATGTAATTTATACAAAATACTTTGAAGATTCTAGTCATTAATAAAAAATAAAAAACTTATTTAATTTGCTTGTTCTTTTGTTAAATTGGAGGTATATCCTTCGGCACTTGCTTCTACGTTTAGGAGGAACCTCAGGTTTCCAGAGCAAAGTGCTATGAAGGTTGGCTGAGGACTTTTGGAAATTGAATTAGGGATGTATTTAGGATATTTGTTAATAAGCTGCAAGAGCAGAACATGCTTTCAGTGGATTGATGTGGAATTAACTATGAAACAAAAGTCAAAATATGTAAATTAGGCATGCCTATAAAGCTAATTCTAATCTAGGTCATCAATTGACTAAGACCGGGAGTGTTTTAAACATCTTTTGAAAAAGTAAAATCATAAGGAGGAAAACTGGACTAAGCTTTGGGAGACTACTAGGAATAAGGATTTGTTTAGTTATGAAAGCCAACTTTGCAAGAATGCTGGGTCTACAAGAGAGACACACTAATACAGGAGAAATACTGGTTTGAATGTTTGGCCATGTGTTCCATTAGTGGTGGATACAGTTTAAAAAATATCTGGGAATCATATTGGGGTGACTGTCAGTCGTATGCATGTGAACTTAGCCTTAGTGATTAGGAGGCCCCCAGGGAGAAGCCAGGCCCAGAAAAGCGTTGTGCATTGGCTGATCTGTAGAAGCATGTCCCGCTGCCCTTAATACCCTGCATGGCATTGGCAGGCCAGTGAGGGGGGTGTTTAGGGGGGGGGAGAAGCAGGAAGGATCACAATGCAACAGGGAAAAGGAGTGCAAAGCAGCGGGGGTGAATTGCCTCGAGACGGTGACGGCTTTCTGCAATGACACTATTCTGCCAGCACGATTGAGGACTAGATGCAAATTAGATCTTATAGTCGAAGACAAAGTTAAACCAGTATTCAGTCACAAAGACATAAAAATTGAGCTAACCATTCTTGACTCCTCTTGCTTTGACGACCATACATTAACTGGGTAAGGGCCAAAAAAGCAGCAATGGTTGAAAATTGTAAAGAGGAAGTGCCGACAAGGACCAGAAAAAGTGTGAGGTGGGGGAAATGTATACAAGTCTGGGGGTACAGTGAATTGCAGCACCATCAATTTGGAACAAAAAACAGTCATCATCAAGAATCCCATGTTAAAGAATGTCAAAATGTCAGTTATTGTGACTTGCAATGGATAACGTGTGTTGTGGTGAAATACTCACAAAGCCATGAAATCATCAACTACCAGAGTCTTTCTTTCATGGCTGTTGTCACGTGACCAGGGGGCTGAATTAGGATTCTGGGAGCCCAGTGTGCATTCAAGTGTCCCAGGATGTTGAGAGCATCTCTGTGGTAAATGCATTAGTCAGCTGAGCTATCTTACCAAGATTGGAACGAAAATGTTACACATGGATCTCTGCAGAAGACACCTTAACATGCAGACCTATGAGGCAAGGACTGGCGTATATATGCGTTTTCATTAAATGCCGTACCCTACATGTTTTGCTACGTCGTATGGGCTACCATTTACCAGCATTCCATGCAGTGCCTTATCCAAGCACTGGATTAGTCAAATGAAATAGAATTTGTTAAGTACATTTGAACTGACCTCCCTCATAGCTGTTGGAAAAAGGAGCTATTACACTCTATAATTACATTTATTTTGTTAGCCTGTAAAGAATGAAAGGCTTACATGTTAACCTTAGGGAATGAGATTTGTGAGAAGTTTGCAAACTTCAAACATATTTTAATTGTAACGACATACAAAAAAGTTGGAGACTAGAAAAGTATATGGTGGTGCAGCTGACAGGGTAACGTCACAGTTAACTTGAGTCCCCCTCTGAAGGGCTCTTGTGTTTCTAATAAACTGTCTTGTCCACACCTCACCTTACCTTACTGCCATGAATGCATGCAAAATGGTAACTCCTTGCATGAGTATGATCGGCTATGGTGTGCTGCTGCCTTAAAGAAGTGAAAAAACAGCTGAAAAAGCACACTCCAAATACAGTAGTCACATGAGAATACTTTGTTGGCTGTGACTCCAAACCAAAGACCAGCATGAACAAAAATATCAGTACAGTTGGCCAATGAGTGTTTACAGGTTTGTTTCTGTATACGAGTGCACTAAAGAGACACTCATGGGTGTTTCTCTGGGAGGACATATAGTGGTTTCCAAAGGGGCAAGTACTTTGAGGGCCGCCCCACTACCGACACCTTTAAAACAACCCCAACCCATCCTATGATGTTTGTTTCTACTGCGCATAGCAAATAAAACTGATAAGGACCCATGCTGCAGTTTCAGCATGGAAAAAAAGCATCACTCCAAAGACTTAACAAAACGAGAAAGCATAGCAGGCAGAGAAGAGGAACATTATGTAAGCACCACTCATGTTGCCAGCAATTCACAGACTTATGCAAGCTAGTGGCAGTCATATTGTAAATATTTATTTTACTTTTAAATCATAGACTCTGTGTTAGTATACCATCGCTAGTCTCACAATCCCCATTCATACAGTCCCACCCCACAATTCCGGGCAAGGAACCGTCAGTTTTATGAAAACTCTAATTAAAATCAAATCCAAACTAAGGTGGTCTCCAGCTTTATACCAGGGAAGTCACCACAATGTTATATACTGAAACAATTGGCCAGCAAAAGAAAGGTTTACCTGCCAGCAGGAATCTCACTAGGTTTCACATACAAGTATTCATTTCCATAACCAATTCTATATATATATTAAGGGCTAAAGAATACTAGGAATTCTAAATACACTTCTATTGGCAATAAATGTCTCTCAATATCTTCAACTGCATGAATGCAACTTCACTGAATAGGCAATGTTACAATAGTAAATGCGTCAAAATACTGTTTTTACCTTTCCCACTGACACTCCCCATTAACAATGTCAGATCACTGTTACTACCATAAATGTGGTGCAGGGGCTTCGGAACCTGTGTGCACATTTCTCTCAACTTTCTCTCAACTTTCTCAACTGCACTTTCAATTCACTTCTATTAATTGGCCTTCCAATATGCAGGTTTTGAACTGGAGCTCTAATATTCTCCATTAAAAAGGTATAATGGGAAAAGCACCCTTGCCCTTTCACTTCACACACAGGTTCACCTGTGCATTTCAGGATCACCTGTGCATGGGTTTTACACATTGCACGATTTCCTGTGAATAGAACGATTTCTTGGAGCGCCTTTCTGTTGCGCGAGTATCTACTTATTGACTAGGTTCCGACCGGTGGCAATTGTAAATTAATCTTATCAGGCAATACGGTTTCATAACTACTTCATGGCTCGAACTATTGACTGTGCCAGTGGAACACACAGATTCTCTCGTAGAAGGTGCTTAATTTTGCAGAACAAAACTGCATTTAAATTTCACAAAACTATGTCATTTTTGCACTGACACACATTACAAAATGCACCTAGTTTTGTTGACCATGGAATCTCAGTTATACTTGAAATATCGAACACAGTGCTTAATCTTAAAATGCCTCTGTTTCCCTGTTAAATCTAGCATCCCCTTTTTGGTCCCAGACCCCCATATACCTGGAATTTACCAGGGATAGCTTTATAAGGGGAATCTGTAATTAAAAGGTGGCTCAGTACTTCCATTTGAAATGTTGCTACTTATTTTTGGCTGATATGGCCTGCTCATCTCCTTCGATGGAAAACTAGCACTCTAGTTGGTATCTGTTCTCCCCCAGTAATCTCTAGAATAATGTGGATGATCTCCTGTCTGTGTGCAAGGTATGTAATTATCAAAACTCCTCACCATATCTTGCGGTTAAATCAGTGAGGGCCATTAACCCCTTGTCGTGTGAATGGCAACGTGGGGCTATCCACCTTAGTCCTGTGACTTTAATAACAAGGGAGTTACACTTTACTCTGAAAGTTAAACTAGCAATTTTGTTTTTGTACTACTTTTGATGTAATAGTGCAAGTTTAATAAAAAAAAGACGTTATCTACTCACTAGGGTGGACGATTCAAGACGCTACATAACAGATGTATATTTTGGGAGAATTGTTTATAATTTTTATTATGAACTAGGCACATTTAGCATTTGCTAAAACATTTATCTACAATTCAGAATTTTGCTCAGGTTCCTTGGCACTATAACGTTAATTTTTGTTTTAGGTGAATATATTTTTGGGACGAAATATAACACATTGAACATTTTGTTCAGACTGGCAAGAAATGCATGTTGAATGCCACTTTCGGCTGCCAGTTCTCACTAATGTTTCATTGCAAACAAGCTCTTGTCCACGATACTGGTATAGGAAGGTCAAAATATGATTGTCTCTTGGGGTAAACACTATCTTGTGATCAGAGCCTGGAAAACTGATTTAAACAGGCTTCAGACAGGTGAATCTTAATGTGTAGACAGCCTCCTGATTAGTCTTTAAACACAAATGCACTGCTCCAAGCTAACTCCAAGATTACAAGTAATAAAACACAGTAAAGCTGAACAGAATGCTGAGTTATTCAAATTAATGCAGCTTCAAATGGTCTTCACTTTCCTAATTTATGAATGCACCATTTTTCTCTGGACATTATTAATCTGACTATCATTAGAAAGAAAGAAGCACATTTTGCAAGTTCATTTTAGCTTCAGAGATGGGGCCCAGGCCAAGTTCATTTGCTAGAAATCTCACTCCAGATGCTTGGACCATAGCACTGTCACATGTGGCAAATTTCTGATTTCCACAGGGTAGTTCCCTGAAGGGGCTTAGAAATTGTTGCAGTTTGTGTAGTTCTTTCACTTAGTTGAAAAATGCCTCTTGGGTATGTAGGCGATTATTCGTGTCTCGCAGGTGCCCACTTTTATCATATCATCGATTAAGTGGTGGAAATCTGGCATTAATAAAAAGCTCATAAGCAATGCCTCTTGCTCTATAACAAAGCAACCTTCACGTTTCCAGTTTCTCTAGGGAAATAGCACTCTGCTCCACAATTCCCCACAATATCAATTCCCATCCGGTGACATTTCCTGCCATGCAAAGAAGCTGGCCTTGAATAGAAATCTACCAATAACTTGAAAATTACAGGAAAACACCTGCCCTAACCCAATACGAGGTAGGACTGCGTGGGGCAGGGCAAAATCCCATGAAAGGGCAGCCCAAATCTCTAGGTTGTAGTCACCTGGATCTGGAAGTGAGCGAAACACAGTGCTGTGGAATTTGGAAATACACGGATAGATGCAGTAAACCTGAATTCAGGCTTGTAGTTCTCCCCTAAATTCAGGACAAGTTTATGATCTGATATGGCATTTATAATGTGCCTGTATACAAGTATTTCTAGGCGTGACAAGACAAGGAGGGGGGAAACAACGATCTTACTAGGCCTTCCGTCATTCAGATCGCGGAAGTGCAGGGAATAGGGAAGGGGAGAAGTGCCGGGGGGAGGGGAAGGAGGAAGTGCAGTTAACTCACAAGTGCAGCCAGTGGGTGGCTCATAAGGGCAGAGAGAAGGGACTGTTGGGTGGCAGATACAGACCCTTAAGTGCTGGGGAGTCCGGAGGCAGTGCAAGGACAACTGGATATGCAGGAGCCTAGGCCCGAGTTCATAGGGTGAATAAGTGACCAGTGCACGGAGTAGTCAGATGCATCAGCAGGGGAGAGGAAGAGAGAAAGTGGAAGCGAAAAGGAAGGTCTCAAGTTGCTTCTGGAACTGGAGGTGGATCTGCTCAAGTTTGAGAGAGGCAGGGAGGCTGTTCCAGAGGAAGGCCCCAACCAAGGAGATAGTTTTCCCCCCCAACTCTCAGCTTGGAGAAGCGTCTGACCCTCAGAGTTGGAGGTTTCACAATGATAGTTCTGATTCAAATCTACTGTGTTGCAACTTGCACAATTCAGAGACTACATGTGAAAAGATTGGTTGCCCTAGTAAAGATGACACCTTGAAAGTCCTGGCAGATCAATAGGCTATGCCACAGTGTACAATATTATAGAACAGGAATATTTGAATACCCAAATGACAGGAATATCAAAATGCCTTTTTTTGAAAATCTGGGACAATTCATTGAGAAACTATAAACTTGACAAAGATCCTATAAAAGGGCGAAAGGTCTACATTGTAGAGAAAATGGTGAATGCCCCAAAAACTATATTTAAGGATTTACCATATTGTTTTATGATTTACAAAACTAAATCCAACTAACTAAAATATTACTTTTCATCGTTTGATATCATGCAGCCA
This sequence comes from Ambystoma mexicanum, assembly GCF_040938575.1. Lineage (NCBI taxonomy): Eukaryota > Metazoa > Chordata > Amphibia > Caudata > Ambystomatidae > Ambystoma > Ambystoma mexicanum. The sequence continues at coordinate 1,467,203,112 of NC_090935.1, forward strand.
AAATATTCAGATTGCCAATGCTAGCAGAGGTAAACAAAATAATAGTAAGGAATACCACTGGATTTCTTTTACTATTGAATAATAATCGTTCACAGGGTGCAGGTCTTGCTCAGTGGCTCCCTAAAATGGGATTCCTGCAGGATTTATATTTTTGCCACAGACTTTCCAGTAGATTGAGGATAGGAGTTACTTCCCTCACAACACCCTCCTCTTAAACCCTAATTTTGTATGGCATATCTAGGTAGGGGGACTATCTTGCCAAGTACATGGAGCTGGAAATGATAGTTTGTTGATCTGGATATGTTCTCTTTCTTAGAACATAATGCTTTGCACAGAAGTAGATTTTTAAAACGGTATAGGGCTAATTTCGATATTTAAACTATAAGAATGATATTAGTTTTAATGTAGAAAAACATTATTTTGAGATCTATTTAATGCTGAATACCTTTCAAGGCATAGCTTAAAAAGAACCCTTCAACAAAGCACTAGCCACCCCCTTTGAATGCAGCTCAACATTGCCCACTTACATTCCATCCAAGAAACATGATGTGCCTTAATCATCCCCGCTGATGGAAGTTCTGCTGTCCTACCTTTTTGCCATCTACAATATTGCTCTACTCACTCCTCTGTATTCTGCTAAATCTACTTACTACACCATCTTAATCACATTTCACTGCTCCTGGCCCTGTAAACTTTTCTCCATCCTTCAACAAATGGTAATTCCCTTCAATCCCTACTTCAGCTAATCCTCCATTTCTGCTGATGACTTTGCCCTGCACTTCGCTTCCAAAATCACAAACAATAGAGACATACTAACTGCTCCCCTTTCTCTCACCCCTCTTTATCCTTTGTTCCCCTTTCCCCTCTGTTACTCTGAAAGGAACAGGCACCTTTTCCTACCCACAAATTATTCCTTTGCTTCTACTAACCCCTTTACATCACAGGCAATTAAGGTCATAGCACCATAAACCTTTTCTCTTTTGCCCCATTTCTGTAACATCTCCCTAACCCTCAAAGACCTTTCCTGCTTCCTTCAAGGTAGCAACCATCCTACCTATTCTTTAAAAAAAAAAAAGAAAGAAAAGGCTGACCATAAACTACTATCAACCTGCCTTTCCGCTTGTGCAATTACACTAAAATGTTCAACATGTAGTGGACACAGCATTTACATCACCAATGCTCTTACCACTGTTTACCACACCAAATGCTCCTCCACCCTTCACTTCCATCTATCAGTCAGATTTTATACTGTTGACCATCATTCACTCACACCCTCAACCTCTTTTCTAGGACTCTGCCCTCAAAGGTATCGCTGTTTATCTCACTAACCAATCTCCCCCCATCTCCAGAAATGGCAACAATTCTTTCCCCAACAGTGAACTCCAAGGGCTTAGTTTCATGGTTTACTTTGTCTTATTGAAAGCAAATCCTGCAAGTCCCTCACTGAAACCCTGTCTAAAGTCTCCTCCCAGGTGGCCTGGAGAAAGCAGATGTTTCCTGATCCCAACCCTGGGAGTGGTGTACTTCGGGATGATCACCTGGGAGGCGGCAGGGCCCAGGGTGGTGAGGAGAATCCTTGGGATGAGACACAGTATTTTTCCTCCGACAGGAAGATTCTTTCCAATGTACCCAAAGAGGTTATGGCCTATTGCCATTTCAATATCTCTCAACCTCATTAAATCTAAGGTTATAAAATCAAAGCTCCCCATACCATGTCTTCTCTAAACCATCTTCCCCTGTAAAAGCTGAATCTTAGTCCGTTAAAAACCTTGAACAAATTAAATCTACCATTACAAGTAATTCAGAAGTAGATAAACCGAACTTTGCTGAAAAGAACTACATATCCCAGAATCCTTGAGGTAACTGGAGTTGGTAGACTGGCAGTAGTAGTAGAAAAGGAAAAGCACGAGTCTGGCAAGTCACGAGGAAGCGGGAGCACAGATGGGACGCCAAATCTGCAAGGTCTGAGAGGGTCCTGTTCTCCCAAAATATTAATTGCATAGGCTGCCCAGCGGAAGACCTGCTGGAAACAAAGTTTTCCCCCATGTGAACAGTTGCTGTGGTTGCAGAACCATGACCGCGCTGAAGTCCAAGGCCAGAATCAGAAGGCAAGTCGAGGGTCTGGGGCAAAAAAGAAGTGGCCGGACCACAGGATGTGGGTCCCAAGTGAGCCAGAAGTAGTAGCTGTGATCGAAGAAGTTGGGGAGGGGGCGCTCGAGAGCCATGTCAAGATGGCCACTCTAATGTGAGCTCCTGTGAAGCCTGCCAGAAATCTAGATAATATCCTGTCCCATCGAGGTTGGATCACCCCACAAAATGCCCGATATAGTGCTGGAGCTGGCGGGGGTTCAATGCACTGTTCTTTCTGCACCGAAAAGGAGCAGGAGAGTGGATACCGCCAAGAGTCTGCCGCAAGGCCTGGGGAGGAGGTGACAGCGTTGCTCCGCTGGTTTGCCGCAGTGGGAGGCTGAGCCAGATTGATGTCAGAGTCGGGGGCTGTGAAGGGCGAGTCCCCTTAACTGCAGCTACACGTGCTCATCGCGACATCAGTGTCCACGGCGCACTGCATACAGAGTTGGCTCCTGATCTGAGCAGGCAGTGGTCATGCCTGACGCTGTGGCACTGCTGGTGCGGTGATCGAGGATAAGTCTTGGGAAGGCTTAAGCGGACGACCACCAGTATTAATACAGGCCCGTGCAAGTTGGAGCAGAGTCTGGCTGGGGCCCGACTACCCACCTCGCGTGACTGCTATGAATCCAGCCTGTGGCTGTGCGCTGCATCTCAGACGGGTCCCCTGTTCCGAACATCGAGCCGTAGTGCAGCTGTCTGAAGGCTGGTGCATCGCAGGGGCTCAGGAGAGAAGCCTACATTCAGAGTATTCAGACGCACATATCCAACTCTTGGATCCAGGGGTCGCCCCCATCAGGAGCACTAAGCCGCATGTAACCAACTTATCTCCGGGCACCGTTGCGCAAATCGGTCTGTGGTGTGAGGCCCTGTTGGCTGGCAGGGAGTCACTCCCATTGTCCGGGATGGCTCCTGGCCTCAGCATCAAAAGGACTTCTGTGGCTGCAGCTCTGCTTGTGGGAGTGGGCTGGCGGATGCAGAGCGGAAGGTAGCTGGGAGCAAGGCCGGTAAGGTTGAAGAGGAACAACTGCAAGGCAACCATGGCACTGTGAGCACTAGATTCTGGCCAGTGGCGGTCTGGAATCCTGTGGCAGCGGGGAGCGCTGGTTGCTACAGCAGATCATTCCTGCTGTAATATCTTGAAAGTCATTACTTTCCCGGAACGGGAGGTGGGTCTGGGATCCCTATCGAGAAGGACTGAGTAGGGTGCTGTGGTGTCAGCGGATCCCATTCACTTGCTGTTGAGACCATAGGCTGGGAAGTCAGCAAAGTGTATGCAGTGCTGTCAAAGTAGAAGACGTTGGTACTAACACTGTGGCTCATTGGTGACATCAGTCTCCCTCAGGTTGTCCCTGCCCAGGTTTGTCGGTGTCGAGGTGTGGTTGCTGAGGGCAGTTCTGAACTGGACAATCCTGCAAGCGCTTGTGGGTACACACCAGTCGGTGTCAAGATGGGGAAGCACGAGAAGACTCAGTCCAAACTACCGCATATAACACCCTCGCAGGCAACACAGCCCGGGGAGCTCAGGAAATGGAGGAGGCAGTTGAAGCAAAAGCAGAACCCTCGCCGGACACCCTGAGGGACATGAATTTCATGCTGACCCAGTCGCTGACGGGCATCAGTTCATTGGATAAAAGAATTGACACTCTTACCTGCAAGGTCGATCATATGCAGGCACGGCTCAACAGGCATGGGGACAGGTTGGATGAAGCGCCTTGACACAGTGGAGGATGAGTCCACCACAACATCAAAAGGAAATGGCCCGGCTGAAGAAGGCGGTCAGAGAGATACAGGAAAAAGAGGACGATTTAGAGTCCATGTCACGCTGAAATAACCTCAGGATAATTGGGGTCCCGGAGACTGGACAGCGGACCCATGGAACAGCTGTTGGAGGAACTGCTGCAGGATGTACTCAGCGAGTCGGCTTCTCCTCAGCGTTTGTGGTAGAAAGGGCTCATCACATCCCAGGGGGCGTCCACCGGTGCTGGGTGCACCGCCGAGGCCCATCATCCCTAGGCTTCTCAATTTCCACGACAGAGACTATGCTCTGTGACGATCAAGGGAACTGGGCTCCCTCAGCTACCACGGCGATCAGATTTGGCTTTTCCCTGATTTCTCAAACAAGGTACAGACGTCAAGAAAGAACTTTATATAGGTGAAGAAAAGGCTCAAAGTGTAGGGATTCAAGTACGTCATGCTGTTCCCAAGGCGCACATGAGTCGAGCCTAATGGCAAAGCACTTATCTTGCAATCTCCAGAGGAGGCGAGTGACTTCATGAATACTGCGGACAACGGAGTGGCCTGGGCAGGCCCTTGCCCAGAGATGCAGACAAACTCCAGACATGCAGTGACACTCCAGTGTGTGGTGTTTTTTCGAGTCTGTGAGGGGGTCATTAGCTGTAAAGGCTTTCTGTAGTGACTATGGCAGGTGCGGGTGGCTAAGCCTTGAGAGGCTCCCATCCTCTGGGCTTTTGGTTGTTCCATTAGGGGCAAGGGGTTGGGGGGGCAATACTGGCATATTGTGGTTGTGGGGAGTGGGGAAGTTCCAGTTTACGGCATAGTTGGAGTTGGTTTGGTTTTCACGGTGCACAGGTTCCCGTCCTCTGCTTACTCAAGTTGTAACAATCATGCGGGAGGCATGGTTGGGAATGGTGGGGCGGGCTTCTCCCAGCCTGGTCAGGACAACCTCATTTGGGCAGGCAAGAAGTGGAACGAGATGGAGGGCTTGCAGAGACGCACTAACCATTGATGTGGGGGATGCAGGTCAGCTGGGGTGCAAGGCTGCCATGATTGCTAAGGGTTAGGCTACATTCCCTGGGATGGTCGTGTCCCCACGAAGCACTGATTCCAGGGCGGTCTCACCAACGGATAACAGGGAGGGTCACCTGTATGACCTGGAGTGTCAGAGGCCTGAATTGTCCTTCGAAAACTCTAAAGGTCCTATTGTATATGCAGAGACACCAGGTGGAATAGAATTTCTGCAAGAGACGCACCTTGCGCCCTCTGGTCAGACTGCTTTTGCCAAGTCATGGGGCTGCCACAGGTACTTTTCCCCATACTCTTATATATTCACGCAGTGTCTGCATAGCCATTAGGGGCACGCTGGGGTTTCACTGCCTACAGGTGGTGAGGGATACGCAAGGAAGGGCTCTGGTTCTTACAGGACTGGTAGAGGAAATGGGATTCACCTTTGTGAACTACTACGGCCCTAACACAGATTATCTTGAGACTCTAGAATATATTGTAGAGCAACTTAGGAGACATCCAGAGAGTATAGTATGTTGGACTGGAGACTAATACGGTCATGAATAACTTGCTGGCCAGGTCCAGGGGACCAAGCAAAGTGACAACCAAGGTCACTTGCAAATTGCGGCAGGTCTGTGCAAATGAAGGGCTAGTGGATATATGGAGCGATCGTGACAGGCCAGAAAGGGGGTACACATTTAGGTCTTTGGTGCATGGAAGAAAGTTGCTGGGCAGACTGTTAACGGAACAAGAGCTCCATGAGGCTACCAACGCACTTCCTGGGGGGGTAAAGCCGCTGGCCTGGATGGACTCTCAGACATTTTTATAAGACAAATGCAAATATTCCTGTCCCTCAAATGCTTCGTATGTATCAACAGGTGCTGTAGGACGGCACGCTGCCTGAGTCAATGCGTGAAGTGATTGTTGCCCTACTACTAAAGCCCGGGAAGAGCACAGATCTGCTTGTCCTACTGACCGATCTCCCAACAGGCTTGCCGTGAAAATGCATAAATGCGCTCTGGCTGATCAAGCTAGGTTTATTCCCAGGAGGTCCACATCATATGGGCTCTGTAGAATATTTCCCTCCGTTTTGGAGCAGCAGCCCGCAATGGTGGCAGCCAAATTGAGTGGCCCTTTCTCTTCTCTGCCCTGAGACGCATGGAGATGGGAGAGGACTTTACATGGTTGGTCTCCCGGTTATATGAAATCCCTGTGGCACGACTGCAGGTGAGTGGCAGGCTCTCAGCCCCCAATGAGATGGGAATAGGGGACACGGCAGGGGTTCCCGTTGTCCCCCGTGCTATTTGCGCTCACTGTGGAACTCCTGGTGGAACTGGTGGACATAGAGTAGTGCAACTGTTCACACAAACTGCTGATTTTGCTTTACACAGATGACCCGATTCTGTTAATTAAGGACCCCACAACAAACTTAGCACTGGTTATGAGGAACATTTTAGATGTTGGTCGCTTCTCTGGGCTCAATATCAACCCATCCAAATCAGCACGGTTTCCTTTGACCGATGGGACTGGGAGGTTTCAGGAGGAGTTTAACTTCCAGTGGCATTCTGACCACAGTCAAAATCTCAGGGTGGTGGTAGCAAGATGACCTCAAGTGCTTTACCAAGAGATCTATGGGGTCAAGTTAGCACACACCAATGTACTCCTTGGGAGGTGGATGAACCTGCCTTTGTCCCTCTATGGTCTGATATCGTTAATTAAAATGGTAATTTTGCCCAGGTTTCTGTACACATTCTTTAATGTGCCCATAGTGATCCCTGCCAAATGTTTTAAATCAAAAAGCAGGCCCATGTGCGTTGGGGGAAGTTGGTGGCTCCTTTGGAGGGAGGGGGTCTCGCTCTTACCGATCTTGACGTCTACTGTACGGCAGAGCAAGCATCCTTTCTGCCGCACTGGCCCCATTTGATTCCAGACAGGGCGCACGTTCAAATTGAGAGGGCGATGGTCTCTCCATCGCTCTTGATGGCAGTTATTCGTACTTTGCTGCAACAAATAACTAGTGAACGCAATATGGTCGAGCTTACCTGTAGCGCCTGGAAGCAGATAGAGGGTAAAATGCCTTGTGAGCTGCTGTACTCCGCACTCCTCCCAATCAAGTATGTTCCAGGGATCCCACTTACAGGCGAGCAGGTTTTCATACAATGCATGGATAGGTTGGGCTTTGTATGTTGGCAAGATCTTTTACCGAATGGCAGTTCGACACTGGAGGAATTTAAGGCTATGGGAGGAGCTGTCAGCACTAGACATTTTATATATTTTAGACTATCGGACTGAGAGATAGGTTCGTAGACTTCCCCCGGGACCCCCATATTGCACGGGGTGATCAGTTCAGGGACTAGGTCCAAATTGATATCCAAGCTATGTCCCACCATAACGGACGTGGCTACGGCGTGTGCTGGTGATTCCTGGGTTAAGTGGGAAGACGTCCTCGTGCCCCCCGCTCTCGGATATCTGGAGATATTGTTGGATGAAGACGCGGAAGGTGGCTATCAATAGCAGCTTCAAGCTGACCGTTAACATTTCTGCACCAGTTTTACCTGACCCCAATGGATATACATAGTATTTTCCCCGAAACACCAGATTTGTGCCGGAGGTGCGGTGTCTCCTGAAGGGAAAGCATGGTATCACAGGTATGACACAGACACAATAGGTACAATTGGTAAAACATTTATTGAAGTTTCTGGGGTTGGAAAACTCCTACTCTGGCCATTAACTAAGATGGGAGTAGTATCGACCAACGAACGATAAACAAAAAAACAGTCCTAGTAGAGTGTCAAATCAAAATAGCCTATGCTAACAAAAACCATGTCTGCCCTATCTCTTGTACAAAAAGTCTATAAAGGGGAAATGTATGCAAAGGAAAAATCAGTGTTTAAATTAATAAAAGGTAACTAATTCCGCTCTCCTACCCACGTTAGACCCCCATGGAGTAAGGCAGTCTTTCTAGGCAGGATGACACACTCTGGCTCGGGGTTCTTAGTACAATAAATAGTTCCAAAACTTGGATTGAGGCCCGCCTGACCTTACAAATTAAAGTCTCTCGTTCAGACCTCCAAATAATGCTTCAACACAAAGTTCACGTAGGTCCCCCTCTGTCGGGATCAGACCGCTTCAAAACACAAAGTTTGTCAAAATATGCTCAGGGGCTCCCTTCCCCAAGCTTACTAAACTTCGAGTCTCCCTCAGCCGGGCTCAGACTACTTTCGGGTGTCAAAGACTTTCAAGTGTGCATGGATTTTACAGACCTCTGCAGGACCACTTCAATTTATAGTTCAAGATTCAACTTCCACTCTCCCCTTCTCTAGGAGGTAATTCTGCTTACTTTGCTTTTGCACTTCATTTGCTTTATCGTTACAAACAATGCACCTTTCACAGAGACTTGAGTGGGCTACTTCCTTTCGCTGGACCACTCCATTACTTGATATCGCTGATTCCACAGCTGTCTTTTTACTTCAAAGTTAATTCAGAGGTCTGCCTTTCTTTGCGTCTCATCCACACGTGTGTAGGCTTCACTTGCGATATACTGTTGACACTTCAAACTTGAACACACTGGTCTCTCAGGTCGCTTGCCAACTCACCGGCTGTGTGCGTTTCTTTCTTGGTTTTATGAAGTTTAATTCACGAGTCAAGGTTAGTATCACAGGCTTGGCCTTGCCTCCCTAACTCTGCCGTTTACCCGTGAGGGTCGCTGGCGTCCTTGAAACACAATGCAGTCTTCACTTGCGGCATCTGGCCTTCTCTGCGTGTCTTTCGCGGCCTGTCGGAGGCAACGACTTGCAGTAGGGCACTCTTGGGATTTTCAGCACGCTGCTCTCGTTCCTTGGTCCGTCGCTCTGCTCCAGTAGTTTCCCTTTCGCCCCGGAAGTTCTGCTTGTACTCGTGTTTCGCCTTGCTCAGTGTCTCTCTTTAGGTGTTGCCTTTTATCCGTGTGAGGAGAGCTAATGGTATGAGGTGTATGTACTTGAAGTCGATTAACAGGGCACATCCAGTACGATGTGTGAGAGTTAGTCTTGTTACTCTCAGTCACCCTCTTCCTCTGCCCAGTGTTTGTGCAAAAAGGGGGAGGGGTGGGACCTCAGAATCCTACAAAATAGGATGGGGTACATGAACAAAAAAAGGGGGGGAATACCACGTCTCACCATCGGCTGCCTCACCCCCATGACCCCTCACCCAGGTGATCCTCCTGCACTGGTCCACCCCCAGGGTCTGGATCCAAAGGCGATGGCTGTGCCCTGGCCACCTGAGAGATCCCCAGGAACTAGCGGGTGAGACACCCTCTTGTTTCTCACACTCCCCAGCTACTTTCTCACACCTAGGTTGGCCCTGCATCCTTTTGTTTGGGACAAGTGCTTGAGATGGTTGAGGAAATTGCTGGTGAAGGGGTAGCCCCCTCTCCCATTGTAGCTTTGTTGGGATACATGTACGAGCTGCCTAAAAATTTCAGAAAGCTTATGGGCTTATTACTTTTGGCCAAGAGGGCAGTGGTTATGGAGTGGGGAAGGGTTTGCCCTCCTGCATATGAACAATGGAGGAGGACTGACATCTTCTATTGTTACGAAATGGAGTCGGACTATGGAGACATTGTACACCGGCCTCTGAGCCGAAAGACATTTGGGGTCCGTATGTTAAATATTTATTATCAATCAGCAGTGACATATCTGTGGGATCTGATCATCGGTCTGCCACAAAAGCCTGGATATAATTTTCATTCTTTCGCCTTGGCTGTATATGACCTTGCTTATATAGTTGGGGGGCAGGGAATGGGTGGCTGTATGTAGTGAAATAGGTGTTGATTTTGTTTTCAGGTTTCAAAAATAATAAGACAAGTTTAAAAAAAAAAAAAGTCAGAAGCAGAGCAAGCTGCAAAAGCACTGTCCCTGAAGCCAGTGAATGAAGCACAGTGTTCAGATACACTTAACAAGCCTTGCCGGCAACTGTAGCCAGCTCCTAATGGACTTGCGTAGTGTTTAAAGCGAGCAAAAGCTGTTTGATATACTTGAAGTTCAGTTAACAATGGAATTTTAACACTTGGGCTCGCAGTGAAAGCCTCAACACTTGCATGAGAAACCAAGTGTTAATTGTTGAACCTGGCAAAATCTGTTGAAGACTGAGTGGTCGCGTGTCCTTAATCAAGAGGGAGGAATGCTTGTCAGACCATTACCGAATACCAAAGCTTGACGTTTTACAAGTAAGAGTGAAATCTACATCAAAGGAAGCTCGCGTGTGCCCAATTGGGTTTGCCAAAGGAAGTTAGAGTTGCATCCTTCAACATTACATGGGAATACAATTCGATGTACAACTTTAAACTTGATAATCTACCTTAAAGAGTGGTTGTGTGTACCCCAATTGTGTTACGCTCAAAAGGCTGAATCCTATACTCTTTGCAGGGTTAACATGCTTTCTAAATTGAAGTAAAGAGTTTAAAATACTGAAGAGAAGAACAAGCATTACCCAAGTCAAGAGACAACCCCTTTACATAGTGAAACCATTATTGTTATAGGTTAAAAAGATGTCGACCTATACTGTTAACTGTCAAGTGATACAAGTGTCGCATTTTTACCTGATTCTGAAAGAGTGGCACTACGGCCTTCTAGGTATTTAGTTGGACAGAAAAGGTGCGAGTAAAGTGTGTGAAGGGGAGCTAAATGTTTATGACGTATTCTTGGAAGCAGATTACAACCTGTGATGCAAATGACTGCTGAAGCTGAAAAGAAGCAAGTTTTGTGGGCAGAAGCAGATTGTTCTTGTGGCAGGCAGACAGAAGAGGCAAAAAGGCTACACAAGTTAATAAAAGGAAGAGTGTCTTGCCTACCTGAAGAGGTTGTAGTGTCTTGTCAATACCTGCCCATTAACTTAAAAGTAGGAAGCAGTGGTGGTAGTAGTACCTGAACTGCAGTGGTTTACTACGTTGTAAGCGGATGTCACATTGAAGTGGTTTGAAGTAGCAGCGTGCTGTGGGACAAAGGGGACTGCTCTCATAGTAACAGCAGTAGAAGGGTGGTTTGTTAAAAGGGAAGCAGCAACCCAAAGAAAAGCATCCTAACAAATATACTGAAGAAGTTCTAACCAAATGTAAAGTTGTAGCAGAAGAAGTCCTAAAGACTGGTGTATTATTGTCATTGAGAAAATACTGCACTTTCTTTTGGAACTGTGACAAACTATCTTGCAGAAGAGACAAATTACCATTGGTGCTATTTTCTTTGCCGGAAGTTGAAAGGGGATCTTTTCACCCAGGAACAAAGAGTTGTTACCAGTGTATTTTTGGTTTGATGAACTTTTGCTTTGATTTGGAACTGACAAACTGGTTTAAGACTTATTTTCCTTTAAACACTTTGAAGGTGACTTCCAGACCTGGGGAAGGGATCTTACCCAGGACAGGTGAAGACCATTTGGATATTGTTCATTATTTTATGTTGCTGTATAATTGTCTTTGTAGGTTTTGTTGTTTAGCATGGGGCCAGTTTACCCATGCTAGAGTGTTATCTTAGCTTTTTGACTAGGCAGGGAATTCCTTGATAGCGTAGGGCAAGCAAGGCTGAATTTGAAAATATTTACTTTAATAAAATGCCAGTTGCCTGCCTCGCATTACTGACTCTCGCACCCTCCAACACTGTACTATTTAACAGCATCTCAGTCAGTCACTGGATGTCAATGGATGGCACCATGCTCAACTTTTCTTGAACTACTATTACATTTCTTCCTGATCCCAACATTCGAGCACTACTACACTTTCCGACTTCACTTGCACAGGACCTTGTCCATCCATCTCCAATGACTCGGAACCTTGGGGGTCCTTCAACCTTAAACTCCAGCTCTTTATCACCACCATGGCTATGGCAGCCACGCTCAACCTAAATGTGTGAAAACCCCTTGACTGCACCTACCGCCCTATCTAATCCATTCTCAGAGGTCATAGGTGCTGATGAGGAATTACAGTTTGTTGCCTCATGGGTCTTACCCTATATTCCCTTTTCTCACATAAAGTACTCCACTTTGCCACCTGCACACTCTTCAACCACCACTGCCCATAGACTTACCACCGGCTCTCTCACTATTCAACACCAATCGTTCGCTGAGTCGTATCGATACTTGGGCATCCCCATGGATCTTTAAAAATTGTTCTTTAACAGGACACTGATCTCAAATTACAATTAACCTCTATATGCCCCCACACTCGCTGCACTTTGCCCTTCTCGATCTTTGCTCTACACTGGATTTCACTCATCCCCCAAATATAATCAACTGTACCAACAGAGGTTCAAGACTGCCCTAAACAAAATGCACCCCCTATCACCTGAAGGTTATCCTGGAAATCACTGAGAAATAACACCTCCCACATGATTACCCCATCATACCCTTACTGAAAATGACCACTCACTAGCATTTATCTGCACATTTTATTACTTATGTCCACTAATAACTACTGCACAGAACTCTTTTTTATTGTGTTTTTGGTTAATAGCAAACCTTACACAAGCAAATACAATTTAATAAATATACAAATACATTTTACAATCCTAAAATACTACAGCACCATTTTGAATCTCTAAGGACAGTCAACCATTCCATATATAAATCAATCCAATTTTGAAAGAAAACTTCCCTTAGAAATGTGACTACAGCTACAGTTACTGATACCAGACTTCCTTCTATTGTTGTTAACCATACATTACAAGGGATAACTGCAGCTGTAAAATGCACACATGTCCCCAAGTAAAAGAACCTGTTCGGTAAAAAAGCAGAGTATTCCACTATCAGGTGATGGTGTATCTCAACATTCAAGATTTTGCACCACCTACATGTACGCTCACCCCTACAGGGTTCGAAATTGAGGGGGAGCTGGGAGCCATTTCGCTCCTGCTTGGAGCCTTGAAGAGCCTGGTTAGCTTGACATCAACAGCTACCAGGAGCCCCAGGCCAACGGATGCCAAACGACACACCTGTGTGAATTTAACTCTGTGTACTTGGGGCAATCTATAAATAAACATTAGGACACATTTAAAGCAGAAATGGTCATCAATAAATGGACAAAATGATATGTTTCCATCTTATGTGTAAAATAGATATGCAGAACGCTATGTACTAGCTCCTTGGTCCACAGTGGTAGCTCCTGGTCACTGGTTGATGCTGCAAACCACGCAGCTGCTTCTAGCTTCTGATTATCCAATCTTAAACTCAAGCCCTGCCCTAGGTACACCCAATTTAGGCCCCATGATCCAGAGTGGGTGAAGGCAATTTAGGCAGTATCTAAGGGACCATATGCAGATTATCATTGACGGAAACTTCACCAAATATGGCCTAAGAGTTCTTCTATTCGCATTTGATACCATCTACTTTGTAGAAAACCAATCTTTGAAGGTCATTCTCAACCATTACCCCATTCCAGTTTTTCATTCTAGATAAATCAGTTGATACATTTGCATCTTGGAGATCTAATTCAAGCTCATTTTTAAAATGCACCAGTGATTGAACAGATTTTCCAAGCATTGGACTTTCCAATTTATCGTGCAGGGAATCATCCAGACCATTTCCTATTTTCAGATACAATCCTACTCACTGACATTTGTATTACAACCACCAAGACTGCAGGCATAGTTCTAATAATACTTATGGGGATGGGGGGGAATCCCAAAACAGCTCTCCAGATTTTACCTTCCTGCATGACAAAACCACCTCCTACCTTTAAACTGCAGCAATTTCAGTGTTACCGTAGCCCTATAGAATTCTATCAATGGCCAAAATCTACTTCATGAGTTTAAAGAGTGCTAACATTTTACTTTCAACTCTTTCCATGCTCATTTATTTTTGTTTCAGGCCAGCAATTATAAAGCCCAAATACACAAATTGGGTTACCTCCTCTATCCTCTGAGCATTTATTGTCCAAAATAAACTCCTGCATTTCCTCTTTTTCCTGAGCGACAATATCCCCAATTTCTCCAGGTTGACTAATAGGCCATTGTCAGTAATGTAGACAAACACCCTGTCCAATCTGCACTGCAGGCCATAGGACGTTTGGTCTAGTAAAAGGTCATCTGCGTAGGCTATACAGAGGTTGGCCAGCTTAACAGGGGAAACACAAGTAGGCATCCCCAATGTCCAGAGGTCAGGCATGTACAGAGCAAACAAGGTCAGGGCCAAAACACAGCCCTGACGCAGCCCCTTGCTTTGCTTTACTACTCGGGAGGTCACCTTCAACATTAAGCCGAACTCTAATGTTTGTGCCTGTATGAAATAATAGTAGTATGTTGCGAAGGCCTGCTTCAATTTTCCAGTCTGCCAATTTTCTCCACAAGTGAGCCTGGTCCACCCTGTTAAAAACTGCCTACGGGTCCAGGCTAGCTGTGTGGAGGGAACCTACCAAACTGTTCTTGAGTTGCCATACGCAGGGCTAGGAGTAAGCCACATTCCACGGTCCGTACTACCTTCCAGAAGCCAGTCTGGTACCTACTCAGTCTGCGTGTTGAGTCTGCCCATTTAACTAAGTCTTTCTATACAAGATTAGCATGAATGTTGTATGACTTATCAATCAAGGTAATAGGCCTGTAACTTAACGGTGTACCTTTCACTTTTCTTGTATATAGGAACTATGATTGCTTCTGACTTTGAATGCAGCATAACCATCTTAGCCGCTACTTGATTAAAGACAAGATCTAAAATGTCAGCCCAAAGTTCTGAGTCACCTTTAAAGATTTAATACAGAATTCTGTCTGGTTCTGATGCCTGTGAGCTATTAAGCTTAGGAATGGCACATTCAATCTCTTCTTTATCGAAATTGGTCTTCCAACTTTCCCCACTCCCATAAAGGATGGATAGTTTCTTTTGTCAACACTACCTATGCTGGTAAAATAGTTTACCCAGCTTACCTAAGCCACACATTTTGATTGGCTTTATGTTCTTTGTTAGTATTATATAGGATTGCACTAGTATCCTCTTTTATTATGTTACTTATTACTATTTGATTATTTTTGATGTAGGAAAGAATTGTATGTCCCTTTAACCAATTATTAAAGGTCTGTTGATACTTTACTAAAATTCCTTTCAAGTAAGTACTAGTGGTTCCGACTCAAACTCCATTATATGTTCATATCCCCTATTGCCCATCATCATACAACACAATGTTTGTGTACTTTCCTATTGTCTTCTCCCATTAGCAATTTCTTTACATAGCCCTATGTCATTGTCCTGTTACTCATAGCAGTCTGTATAGCCAACCCCCCCCCCTTTTGCATGGTCCCACTGCAACCTCATAAACTTAGTTATGTTACACTCCTATTACAATACATCATTGTAGAGCACTTGAAGAAAGTTTTGCCATGCTCTCAGATGAGTGCTGTAATTGAGAAGGTAACATTTGTTTGACACATTTCATCACTGCTAGAATGTTTTTTTGTTCAGTGGGTCATGAGAGTGGTTCATGAAGCCCAACCTGAACAAGGTAGTCAGGATTTCCACCAAGTTGGCCCATACTCTCAGTGGTAAACATGAGAGTAATAATCTGGCTTAACTCATAGGATGGTAAAAAAAACGGGAAGAATGTACATCTAATTACAGATGAGCACAGTGTCTATATAGCAATTATACTGAAAAATAAACTCTATAATAATGCAATGTACTATAATTTACGAACGGCCACACACAGCAAGTAATTTACAAGTAATATAAAAAATGTAACCGTCTACGAAAGAATGAATTTACATTTAAAACAAGTATGAAAAGAAGGTACAGGCTAGTATAGTTGTAAATACAAGTGTTTAGACCGTGAACTGCTGCAATTTTTCCTACAGAAATGCTTATAGAATATCAGGTATGTTTAGTACTACAAATCCACTGAATACTTCAAAATTCCAGGACAACAATCAGAAGAACAAGTTACTTACCCCTGGTAACGTTCTTTCGACTGTATGTTCCTCCCACGTATTCCTCATCTTTACGATATCCAGCTTCAGCTGCTTCTGAAAAAGACTTCGGTAGAGGGCGCTGTGCGTCCATGCAGCTGACTTGATGTCCCTCGAGGGCCTCTATCTCGAGGGTGATGTAATTGAAGGTATATATAGCACATGCAGCGCCCGTTGGCTTCAGTTCTGTTTTTTTCTTTCAGTAGAACTACCCGCATAACCACGGGTTTGACCGTACTAAGCTTTGAAGGAACGAAAGCTGTAATAGCATGGGAAATTGTACTGTGGGGTAGGCTGGGAGGGTGATGAGGAATATGTGGGAGAACTATCCAGTTGAAAGAACGTTACCAGGGGTAAGTAACTTGTTCTTCGAATGGATCGTTTCCTCCCGCGTATTCCTCATCTTTGATAGACTCCCAAAGCAGGGTTTGTTTTGGTGGAAGGAGTAAGAATTTCTCAATGGTTTCCATGAACTGAATGGAGGACAGCTTTTCGAAAGCTTCCATCCTGACTGAGGGAAGAATCAAAGCAGTATCGATTTGTGAAAGTGTATATAGTAGACCACGTAGCTGCCTCACAATAGGGGCACCTCTTTGCAGGGCCGAAGAGGTAGCCATGTCCCTGGTGGAATGGGCCCTCAAGCCTTCTGGAGGATCTTTGCCCGCCAGCCTGTAGCATTCTGTAATTGCTAGCATGATCCATCTGGATAAGGTCTTCTTTGTCACAGCCTGACCCAGTTTGTGACCTGTATAACCTATAAAAAGCTGATCATCTATACAAAGTTTGGATAATCTAGAGATGTAGAAGCTTAAAGCTCTACGAGGATCCAATCCGTGTAATCTCTCCTTTTTGCCAGGATGAGGTGAAGGATAGAAAGTAGGCAATGCAAGCGTTTGTCCTACATGGAAATCTGAAATGATTTCAGGTAAAAATGAAGGCTTAACCCTCAGAACAACTTTCTCCTTGTGGAAAATTGTAAAGGGTGGTTTAGATGATAGTGCCTGCAATTCAATCACTCTACGGGCTGAAGTTAGGGCTACCAACAAAATGGGTTTAAACGTTAGCAACCTTAATGGACATGAATGTAGAGGTTCAAATGGTGCAAACATTAGAAATATTAACACCAGATTAAGGTCCCAAACTAGAACCTGGAAACTAGATGGTGGGAACACATTGGTGAGTCCCTTCAGAAATTGTGTTACCAGTGGGATCTTAAATATGAAGATTCCTCAGATGAGCGCTTAAAGATAGATAGCGCCGCCAAATATCCTTTAATAGTTCCAACCTGGAGCCCCAGATTGGCTAGATATAGTAGAAAAGATAACACGTCTAGTGTTTTGCATAGTAAAAGGTCTACATTCTTGTCCTGGCAACAGCTGCAAAATGTGTTCCAACGGTACAAGGGCTTTGTTGCTGGCCTACTAGCCGAAAGCAAAATCTCCATTACGTCATCCGGGAGGTCCCAATCCTTGTATCTCAGCCTCTCAGAAACCATGCGTGAAGGCTGAGAGACTTGACCTCTGGATGGAGTACCTGACCCTCCTCTCTCAAGAGAAGGTCCTCACTTTGTGGAAGACGTATTGGAGGAGGGTAGATGGACATGTCCAGAAAGCCTGGGTACCACGTCCTCCTGGCCCAATCCGGGGCAATTAGGATCATTAGTTTCCCGAACTTTCTCAACCTCCTGATTACGTGAGGAATGGCGTGGACTGGAGGAAACGCGTACAGGAGTGGAAACTCCCAGTCCACTACGAACACATCTCCTACAGCTCCTCTTGAGGTTAATTCCATGGAGCAGTAGAGTAGGCACTTTTGGTTGACACTGGTCGCGGAAAGATCCACTTGAGGATTCCCCAAAAGATGAACTCTTGAAGGACTTCCTCAGCTAGTTCCCACTTGTGGGAGACTGCTCTGCCTGCTCAGACTGTCCGCCGCCGTGTTCTCCTCTCCGGCTAGGTGAACGGCTGATAGGGAGATTCCTTCTTGAATTGCCCAGTACCAGAGCTGCATTGCTTCTCTGCACAGTGGCAGTGACCCTACATCTCTCTTGTTGAAGTAGTACATGGCCACTGTGTTGTCCGTCATTATCAGGACATTCTTTCTCTGTACAAAAGGTAGGAAGGCCTTCAACGCAAGTCTGATCGCACTCCGCTCCAAAAGATTGATGTGTAGTTTGGACTCCAATGGAGACCAACGACTGTGGATTGTCAGACTGTTGGCGTGGGCTCCCCACCCCGTGAGTGAGTCGTCCGTCACAACTGTTATCTCCGGACATAGTTGCCAAAAAGGTTCTCCCTTCACAATGTTGTCCTTGCAGGCCCACCAGAGGAGATCCTGTGCGACCCTGCTTGAAACCTAAAGTAGGTCTGACATGTTGCCAGAGAATTGAAACCATTGTGTTCTGAGAGCCCGTTGAAGGGATTTCATTCTCAGGCGAGCCTCTGGCACCAGAAAAATGCAGGATGCCATGAGACCAAGCTAACTCAAGAAGTCGAAGGCCGGGAGACGCTGAGCACTCTGAAACTTGGAGACCATTTGCAGAAGGTCCTGAGCCCTCACCTCCGGTGGCGAGCTCTTTCCCAAGGATGTATCCAGTATGGCCCGATGAACTGGAGCTTTTGTGAAGGTGTCATATGGGATTTCTTATAATTGAGGGAGAAGCCCAGTCTGTGAAGAGAGTGGCAGGTGACGTTGAGATGATCCAGGACTTGTTCAGGAGAACACGCCCTGGTCGGCCAATCATCCAGGTAGCGGTAGACGCGAATGACCCCCTCTTCTGAGACTTGCTGCCACCACCGTCATCAGTTTGATGAAAACCTTCGGGCGGAGGTCAGCCTGAATGGCATAATTCGAAACCGATAATGGAGAGCGGACAATGGCGAATCTCAGATATTTTCTGTGTTTGCGATGGATTAGCACATGAAAATAAGCATCCTGAAGGTCCAATGACACCATTCCATCCTGGAGTTGGATGGCCCGAAGGAGCTGAGGAAGCGTGACCATCTTGAACTTGTCCTTCTGAGGAACTTGTTCAAGTATCTCAAGTCCAAGATGGGTCTCAGTCCTCCGTCCTTGGGGATTAGGAAATATGGAGAGTACAATCCTTTGTTCCTCTCCGCTGCAAGCACTGGTTCTATAGCACCTTTATCTAGCAGGGTCAACATTTCCTGCACAAGGAGCGGATCTGGTACCCTCAAAGAATGGCTCCATGGTGGATGGTTTGAAGGTCCCTAAATGAAGGGAAGGCAGTAACCTAGGGCTATGGTTTCCAACACCCAAGCATCCGAAGTAATGACTCGTAATTCTTTCAGATTCAGCCTGCCTCCCACTGGTGTTTCGTGACTCAAGACCTCAGAGGTTTTGAGGCGGCTGAAGCAGTGGCTGTTGGTAAGGATGCCCCTCCCCTGCTTGAGCAGGCTTTGCACCTCACCCACCACAAGGAAATCTTCTTTGGCCTTTTTGACCAGCCATTCCTCTCGCTCTTCCAACTGAGGAGTAGTAGCAAGAAGATCTACGCCTCCAAGGCTGCCCACTGGGGCGAAAGGGCTGAGGCTGCCTAATAGCGGCACCTAAAGATTTGGCTTCCGCCTTCGGGGTCTGCAACTTCAAGGCTTTCGTCAGCCTTGCTGCCAAAATGGTGAGCCCTGTCAAAAGGCATATTATAAGGGGTCTGGATTGCACATCCGGCACAAATCCAGACTTCCTCAACCACGCAAATCTGCGTATTACGCTGCTTGTTGCCATGGCCCTGCTGATGCTGTCAGCAGAATCCAGACCCGACTAAAGAGACTTGCACATGGCTTCTTTGCCATCTCAAACAATAGACGAGAATCTTTCTCCCCTCCACCCCCTTCAGGTATGTGCTCAGCCACCATGGAAATACAGTCCCATAGAGTGAACGAAAACTTTGCTAAGGCACATGTGGAGTTGGGCTATTTAAGAGCCATGCTCCCTTGCAAAAATACTTTCCTTACCCATGCATCTACTCTCTTCTCATCCCAATCTGGAGGGATGGTTGGGTAAGCTGCCTGTTTTAAAGTTGCTGTAGCTGCCTGCACCACCAGAATTTCTGCGTGGGGTGTTTTGACAAGTAATTGGGGTCACTACTAGATGTGCTGTATTTTCTAGTTAGGTTTTTGTTTACTGCCGGACTTGACTGGCATTTCCCCAATTGGCTGTCACCCTTTTTGAAGAGCAATGTGAAATGGTAAAATGGAATCCATTTGCGGACCCTTAACAAGGATGTCTGTTAGATCATCCTGCTCAAAGGGGAGGAGAGGTCTACTCCATCCCAAGTAATCTACATCCTTAGACATTAACCGTCTATATGATGCATCTGCATGCTCACCCGCTTCAGGTTTACCAAACTCTAGTAAATGTCCACTCCACTGGCCATTTGCAAGTCGTCAGATCTTTTAGCCTGGACTCTTCTGAAATAAAACTTTCAGGCACATTTGGTGTACCATATTTCAGGCCAAATGGCACATCGTTATCAGATGGTTCATTTTCCTCATAAATTGAGGTTAGTTATTCCTTGGTAAAGGAGTGTAAGTCTTATCTGTTATGGGCATCGAAGGCTTCAGATATTTTGAACTCGATGCTCGAGGAGTAATCGATATTTTTACTGAAGATTTCTTCAGCTTCGAGAGCATCGAAGGCTTCAATGGTGCCATTGGTGTCGATGGTGCGGCTGCCGCAGCTGGCATCGAGGGCGACGCCGAAGACGTCGATGGTGTTGATGACATCACTCTAGATGTATGCTTCGACTTACGGCTCAAAGGATCCTTCAATGATTTCTCATCACGTAAAGGCCTCGACGGCTCTCAATGAGAATCTAGTCTTCGTCCCAGGCATACAGGATTTGGCTCGAGCCCTTTCCTCACCGGCTTTAGAAGGCGCGGTAGGAGCATGGCATGTCGAGGGTTTTGTTTTTCAAATATTTTTAGCATTTGTAGTCAAAACGCTTTCCATTCGGCAGGAGTGGAGGCCTTTGTGGGACAGGATAAAGTTCGCTCAGGAGAGGAGTCTGACTAAGTCGAAGAGGGCGACCTGTGGTGCCTCTTTGACTTCCGATGACAATGAGTGGTGGGAACCACTCCTCAACTTGGACCTTTTCACCTTCTTCCATCCAGCAGAGTCGCCTCTCGCATCATCTGAAGGTTTTTTTAACGGGGTAGTTGATGGTGATTTCTTGGGGTTTCTACCTACCGCCAATTACCCTTTTCACTCCTGCAGAGCCTTTCCGGTCATCGACTGGCCTTTGGAGCAGGCCGAGGTCTTGTGCTCCATGCCGAGACACCACAAGCATACCCGATGTGGGTCGGTTATCGATATCTTGGAGCCACAGTCCTGACTCTTCTTGAACCTGGTCTTCGGGGTAGTAGGTGTCGAGGATGAAGACATGTTTGCGAATGAACAATAGAAGCACACTGTAGTTCTTGAAGTGTAAGCTTGCTCGGAAAAACGGACATGAAGCCAACTGGCGCTGCGCATGCTATATATACCTTTGATGACATCACCCTCGAGACGGAAGCCCTCGAGGGACATTGAGTCGACTGCATAGACGCACAGTGCCCTCTGCCTAAATTGTTTGCTGAAGCTGGATATCGTGTATCAAAGATGAGGACTACATGGGAGGGCACAATCCATTCGGAAAAAAAAGATAGCGAAAACTTATATTTTTTTTTACTGCTTTTATGGCTATGCCGAAAAAGCTAAATTGAATTCTTAAAGGTCCGTAAATGGCTGAAGTATGTATACTTGTACAGGTTTAGAAACGTTTGAAGAGACAAACAGCCAAAGGTTAACAGTCCTCTCAGAGTTAGTCTAAAATGTAGCTAAGTATTACTTAGATGCCACGTGTGTGGAGAAGGTGGCAGCCATTCAGCTCAGGGACTCCACTAGAAGAGATTGAGGAGAGAGAGGAGCGGGTTCAACACACAGCGGTTCAAAAACAGATAGCTGCAGTTGTATGGGTAGCTTCACATTCGCTCGCTTGCTTTTTTCTTAGACTCCCAAGTGCATCCAGGTTTGAAATGAGAGAGGGCGAAACATGTTTGGGGATGCTTGTGGTCTCGTGCAGAAGGGATGTGACCTAGCAGTTCGGGCTGGACTGCCCCTTTTGGGGTGGGGCCAAGCCTGATTTGCATATGGTCTTTCCCCCTCTGTAATGGCTTGGCAGGCGAAGAACGATGGTCTGGAGGGTTGCCCCGAGCAATGCCAGTGGTTAAGATTCAGTCTAAACCTTCCAGCCATCACCTCTTTGTTTTTGCTTTGAAATGAGAGAGGGCAGTCAGAGATTGAAGTGTGAAGAGTGTCAGAGAGGAAAAGGAAATAGAGTTTGGAGTCATCAGCATAGAAGTGTGATGACATCCCAAAAGAGGAGCTAGACAACAGAGGGGGCGTGTACAGTGAGAAAAGAAGAGCACCCAGGACTGAGCCTTGTGGGACACCATGAGCAAGAGGGATTCAGAGCTGCCCCACGCAACAGAGAAGGAACGGTCAGACGGATAGGACCGGAACCAAGACAGAGCCGTACTAGAAAATCTAAGAGTGGAAAGTATAGTGCAGTGGTCCAGAGTATTGAAGGCCACTGAGAGGTCAAGAAGACTAAGGATATAAGTGAATTGTGTGAGCCTAGCAGGTCGGAGTTAGAGCCAGAGATGAGAACCATTTCAGTAGAGTGAAATGGACAAAAGCCTGATTGAGTTGGAGGAAGAAGGGAATGGAGATAAAAATACGGCGAAACTAGGGTCTAAACCACACATTCCAGGATTTCTGAGAGGTAAGGAAGCAAAGAAATGGAACGGCAAGTAGACGGTGCAGAGGTATCTAAAGAGGGTTTTTTCAGAAGTAGGAGTATGACCACAATCTTGAAATCAGCAGGAAAAATGGGACGGAAAAGAGAAAGATTAATGTTTGCAACAGGCTGTTGATACTAAAGGAAATAATGCCTCTACCCCGACATCTATGATGAGTTTCCCAATATTCAAAGAAAATAAGAAGCTAGTACTCCTCAGAATGTCGTACAAAAATTCTGTCCTCTGCCCAAACCTATGCTATCCTAACATCTGCCCTACCACCATTACAAAAATATAACAAAAAAATGAACCCAGGAAATAATTACTTCCTACCCCTTATGTTTGCTATTGGGGTTTTGTTTTCTGACCCCCAAACAAAGAGTTCTTGGTGGTTTCTCTGGACCCCAATCCTGCTTTGGAATTTAAATGCATTAGTCTTGCTTTTCTTCTTGGTGTGGTAAAGTACTGCCTACTTTGAGCACCATCGCCCACACAAGGTGCTAATACTTTACCACACGCCTTGAAAAAGACCCAGGAGGGACGAGACACGTGTTGGCTATTGTCGTTTATTAAATCCACCACATGACATACCTTCTCCGACTAGCTTCAATTCTTGTGAAAGGATAACATTATTAACAACTGACCCAGCGCCTATGTGACCAGAGTTCCAATCATTTTTTGTACAATCCAATTTCGAGATGGAAGGGGTGCTGTCTCCCTAGAACCCCCCTCATTGGCAGCCGGGTCCATCACACAATCTAAATGATCCACGCAGTGATTTACATATTCTAGTGCCCTGATGTACCAGGATAGAGAGAGGTATGACAAACATTACTTTCCAGCAATTGTCTTTCTGTGGCTTGTATCTGCTTAGAAAGTCGAGTTGCCCAGTCCTTAGGGTAAAATCTCTAACCTGAGACAGAAATAAACCAGCAACCTTTCCAACCAGCCACAGACTAAAACGGGATCATAGATGGCAGCTTACCCATTTTAAGACTTCCTCCATGAACTCAGGACTACAAAGCATCCCGCTATGAAGCATGCACAAAGTGGGCATATGAACTGGGAAGTCATACTGAAACTTGTCAGTCCGAGCACTATATAATGCCCAGCTTCCATGACAAGAGTGGAAGGGAGTTTTTGTGGTCCAGAGAACGTGGGTTGTGGTGGTAAAGATGGAGAAGATTGCTGGAGCAGAAAGGAAGGTTACTGGGCTGCCGTTAAGACCTGGCGTGGCACAACAGATGAGATCCAGAGATGGGAGGGAGACTCCCGAGCTGGCTGTAAGACCTGGAGCAGAAGAACTGATTGCAAGACCCAAAAAGGAGGGGGAGAATCCTGGGCAGATTGTAAGACCTGGGATGGTGTGGTGAATTTTAACTCCTGGAGAAAAAAGGCTGTTTTAAAACCCAGATAGGAGATACTGATTGTAAAACCTGGAGACCAGAGAAGACCAAGCTGGAGACCAGAAATCTACAAATTAAAAGAGATTGAAGCAGGTGAACAGACCTGTCCACAGGTCTAGTCAAATAAAGGGCAGAGGAATCAAAGGCGAAGGTCTTTAATGAGGGAAAGAGGGGAAGGTGAAGCCGAAGCCTCTGGCCAAGTAAAATGCAGACCAGGAAAGGGCAGAGGTCCTGAACAGAGAGACAGGTCAAGTGCCTAAAAGCGGCAGAGAATGAAAGAGTAGACAACCTGGTCTGGCCTCGGAGACAGAAAAGATGAGAAGGAGGCGCTGAAGAAGGTAAACTGTCCCTTGGGGATTAATCCAGGACAGAAGAACATAGTGTCCAAGTGAAGTGTTGGGGAAAACTATATCAAAACACATCCCGAAACCTTGAATAAAAAGCATACATGTGAAAATCCTCATTGTGTCATTTATTACAACTTGTGAAAGGTAGAGGTAGATTTAATTGCAGACCATTACTGCAAATACGATTCCATGGCAGTTGTTCAATGAAATTTGCTGAAATACATATGGGGACGGGGGAGTTGGGTTGGGGTAATCATTTAAGTACGTGGTTGTGGAAGGGGCAGGGACTACAGGGGTCTCCCCCGCATTTATTTTCAGTGAAATTGTTAACAAAAATATGATTTTAAGATGGAATCGCATTCGCGGTAATGATTGCAATGGAATCACATAGGTCCTTGTGAAAGTAGGATTTTCAAAATTCTCCTTTAACGATGAAATGCTGATATAACCGCAGTTGGCCACTGGACGGCCACAGCATGAAAAGGCCTTGTTTTTGGAATATGGAGGGGTATAAAGTTCTGATCAATGCAAATTGATTTCCGGGGGAGAGGGCCTTTTTAATACTGGCAGAAATGGCTTTAGCAAGCGAATGAGGTGGGATAAGCATATGTTTGTTCCAGAGTGACAAAACAAAGAATGGGTTTAGGCTTGTCGCAGCTTATTTATTGAGCATTTGTATGGTGCCTATACATCAAAACATGTTTCCAGGTTCCACAAGACAAAGGGAAGGGGTGGGACAGACAGAGGAGAAAATTAACAGTAACGGTCATACTAGGCCTTGTAACATTCGGATCATGCACATGCAATAACACGAAGTGCAGAGAGAGGGGCAGAGGGAAAAGTGCAGGGAGAAGGGGGGGCAGAGGGGTGTGCAAGTGCTAAGGGAGGCCCAGGAAGCAAATGCTAAGGGGATGGGGGGCAGTTAGCGCGAGGGAGGGGGTGGCTTAGACTCAGTAGGCTATTTGGGGAAGGGAGTGGACCAGGCTCAGCAGGCTAGTCGGAGAAGTGTGTCCGAGGGCAAGTGCTGGTAAAGGGGTGAGGGGGGAAACTGGTTGAATGAGGGCCTGGCCCCAGTAAGGCTCATGAGGGGATCCAGGCAACCAGACAGAGGCAGGTGGAACTAGCAGCAGAGGTGGAGGGGGAACGAGGAGGAGAAAGGGAAGGTCTTGAGATGCTTATTGGTCGTGATTAGATAATTTAGGAGGTGACCAATATGCCATATTTTTGTGCATGTAAATATGCTGTTTCCTTAGAGAGTTCATGCACCATCTCAGTTTTTCAATTAATTGTACATGATCTGAATTAGTGGTCATGCTAAAATGCTGCTAAGGATTAGTGGTAATAATGTGAAACCTCTCATCTACTTCTACTCTTTTCAGCTGCAAGACCAGATTACTGCTTTTTCAGTTTCAGCACTAGGGATCATACCTACCCACTTGTGACTTTAAAGCTCAATGCATCTCTTTTTCACTCTTCACACACCCACCAAAGTGAAGCAAAAATGAAACTGCGTAATACCCTCCCAACTGCGGGGGATTGCATGAATGTGCTAGGAAGTGAGGGCTGGAAACTGGATCTTTTTACGCTGTCTAAGCCATATACACATTTATTTTGCCCATGTGGGCTCTACCTCTTTTATTCTCAAGTATAAAGCCACACACTTCGATAGATCACATTTTAGTAACAGCTTAACATACTGGCTTGTATTAATTTCAAGTATAGGTCTAGTATATTTGACAGTTGTCAAATATGAAATAGCATGCTATGTGTGCAATAGTTAATACATGTAGTCCCGAGTGTGACAAGCAGATTTTTCTACAAGTATATTTGTCTTACATCTTGTCCTTTGGAAAAGTAGTTTTTTTCAAATAAATTCCACACCCCTGAGGAACATCTAAATACTGGGATTCCCGAAACAGAACACCTTCACATTCAAAGTTTGTAGTGGTCACAGTTGCAATTCCAGACGTTTCTACCAACCAGCAATTACTGCAGGTAACCAATTTTGTTTGTGTTTTCTGTGGGAGGGTGGTACAGGTCTGCCTTTGCACCATTCACTGGTAATATCTGCAGATGCTTGGGCTCTTCAAGCACTTGGAGGTTTTCGACTGGATGTGTGCCGGCCACCTTATCGGGCACCCTTTTTCCACATGCCCAATTGCCACAACTGGAACAGGATCTGCTGGGTAAAGACATGACAGAAAAGGCTATGAAAGTGGCCATAATAGTTGCCTGAAGGGTTTCTGGTCAAGTGAAAGGAGACGTTATGCCCGGCTATGAACCCAAGAGTATTCAATCAGTGGATTGTTTAACAGCATTTCAAGATGGAAGTAATTTACCCTCTCCGAGACATGCAACTGGAGCATGATTTGTAAGCTCCACTTGATTTTCAGAGACACATATGGCATGAGTACTGTCTAGAATCAGAGAGATTCTCCTTCAATTGGTTTGTGGTGATAAGAGTAGGGAGCCTGGTGTGGAGAGTATACTACTTGTGGCAAACGGCCAAAGGAGAAACATCAGCTGCATATCCACTACTTAAAGTTCCTAATAGAATCTTTCACAATCTGTTCCGTCGTGGGGGTCAGAACGGGTTGCTGAATTGTGTTGCAGAGTGACATTTTTGCCATTTGGTACAACAATCATCTTAGAAGTATTCTATCCAAATACAAGGATGGCCAAGAATTGCTGGCACTAATTGTTGAAATCTTAGTGCCTTAAAGGTTTTGCCAGTTGTTGGCAGAAGAATTTGAAGTACCTGTGCGATGGCTGATATTGGAAGCTTAATTCTTTGGTGCTCAGCGAGCCAATTAAGGCATGGGATCTATTCAGTCTCGTTTGCCTCGTGCCACACTTATCAGCTACTCTGATTTCTTTCAGCTGTAGGCCAGATCCTGAAGCAGCAGGTATAGACTTTTCTGTAGTTGTCCTGTCCAGAGACCACTTACATTTGCCATATTAGCCAAGACCTGGGCTCAAAATCGGAAGGAGGGGGCAAGACACTTTTGGATGGTGCAAGTTCAGCATCTAGTTCTTCTGGAACTTTCCACTGACTTTGCAACCCTCCTTCCCCAGGATTCTGATGTACCAAGGAGTCCTCTAGGGGAAGACAAACTGGTGCGGCAGAAAGGATCAAGGACTATGGAGGCATGGACAATATAGGCGCTCTCTGGCAAGCGCCTGGCCTTTTAAGAACAGCTGAAAGGCTCATCTGAGATTTCTGGGCCCTGTAACCACTGAGGGATCAACTCAAACGAAGCTTAGGTGCTCAAATATATTGTATTTTCATATTATGAGGTTAGCAGTATACTAAAATAAAGAATGGTAGGGTTTAAAACCAAACAAAAACCATTGGAATTCTATCGCCCTGCAGGGTTCAAAAATCACTCCCACAGCGAGATTTTATGGTGTCTACTGGTTCCCGATTCGTCAAATTATATTGGCGCTCCTGTACTCCCCTACAAGGTACCACCACCCCAGTACCTTGCTCCTATGCCTTTAATTCCCCTACACTACCTTTACTTTGTCTGTGTAGTTTCTTCCACTACTCATTTCTTTCTGTTCATGTTTCTCCACACCCATCTATCCACCCTACTACATAGCACCACTCAGTCCTTTTTCTCCTCTCTCCCCATAGTTCCTCACTTGCATCTCGCCATATCCAACAACTCCCATACGCTCCTCTGTTTTAGGCCCTCTTTTATACTCCTCTCTGGATTATTAGGCTTGTAAACAGTAAGCACACGACAGCTGTGGGACCAATGGCAGCTGGGGGATGTTAAAACTACACTTTTCTATGGCGTTTCGTTTGGGTTGCTGAGCAGTCTGTGGTTCACTGCAATGAGGGACATTTTGGAATCAGTCAGACCTTCATCATGGCCCTGCCCCACCACCCCTCCCCCAACATACAGGATGGCAGGGCCAGAGTGTGCGGCTGCTAGATTTCCCCATCTGTATGTTTTTGTGCACCGTCAGCCCGACATCAAACTCGAGCGTGTGCAGGGCTTCCTGCAAACCAAGGTCACACCACTCATGGACACTGGCCATCTGTCATGGTTTATTCGGGGCATGCAGTGCCCTATGAAGATGGGCTCTTGATGTGCAGCTGCAAATGTGTTTTCTGTCTACTAGAACTCTTCGACCAAGAAGAGGTGTCCTGTACTGTCGAACGCACCAGGATAGGGATGGGACAAAAGCCATGGGGGATAATTTCTACACTGCCTTCAAGGGCAGGATCAGAAAGCAGGAAATGGTCCCCAGCTCACAGGGCCTCCAGATTCCCACCCATGTGTGGCTTAAAAGGGGCTGCCAGGTAGGCCTGGGCAACCTGGTGTGGCTATTGTGTCTGCTGTTGCCTGTTCTGAATTTCTTAGGGTATATTGTTTGCAGGTGCCAGGTCATTCAGGACTACTGGAATTGGTTTGGTCGGGCAGCTCAATTGGTCATTACTGGATGGATGGAGCTCCTATGAGAGAGCAGCCATAGGTCCTGTATGAATGTCAATAGCCATTAGTGGGCTAGAGTGGAAGGCAGATTCAAATCCCGAGGTGTTGTGTGGGCCATAAATACCATCCCGAGTGCCGGTATGATTCTGATTAAGTAGTGCAGAGACATTCAATTGTGTGCTTCTGTCATAACTCGCACCCCCTCTTGGTCCCTGTGGTGCCGATGGAAAATAATGCACATAAGTATGGATACCCATCCCAAAATGTCTGACCTGTTCCATTGTGACTAACCAACCTCAGCGGTCTAGTTGTTTCCAACATGGATGCCAACCAAAGCAGGACTAATCAGTCTTACCGGTCTCTGGTATAGAGAAGTCTGCAGCTCACCGCCCGGCATGTTGCTTCTCTCTTGATTCCACGCTTCCTAGTAAGGTCTCAGACTTGTACTATTCCCTTGTTTCATTCCTCTTCTATATCCCTTCCCACCTTCTATTGCCTTTCTCTCTGCTTTTCTATCCCTTTTTTCCTTGCCCACAATTCTTTGTGGGACTCCTGGATCTTCGCAGCATTTCTACGTTGCTCATTACTTGAGCTCCCTTCCTTCTCCCGGATTACGCAAGTCGTTCATTTGATTACAGTCCCTTTGAAGCGGACCTCGTTCTCATTTGCCAGAAGGCTGCAAAGCTCAGAACGACATCAGCCCATCGCGCTGCTCGCTCAGTCTACATTCTTCCCCTCCAGAGCCAAAGGTGCCCAGAGCAAACAAGCGTGGCATAAAGCAACCTC
Source organism: Ambystoma mexicanum (assembly GCF_040938575.1). Lineage (NCBI taxonomy): Eukaryota > Metazoa > Chordata > Amphibia > Caudata > Ambystomatidae > Ambystoma > Ambystoma mexicanum. The sequence continues at coordinate 1,467,232,681 of NC_090935.1, forward strand.
TGCGCATTGCGCTACCTACTCTCTGCATTTACCGTTCTCCCCTTCTATAGTAAACGGAACCCGTGACATACAAGCGTGCATCCACAAGACCCATTGCTTTTGCAGAAAGATCGAATAGCCCCCAGCCGCCTAATGAACACTCACTTGCAGTGTCATTTCGATCTCAGAAGTCGGCAGCTTTTGAGCACTACCTGCACCTGGTGAGCTTTCAGACATACAGGCTCTACCCATTATCAATTGTCTCGGCTATTGGCTCACTGCTTGAACCATTGTCGGTTTATGTAGACGTATTTCTCAGGCCTTTTGTTAACAAGATGAAATCGTTTGTACAGGACTCCACTCCGATGATAAAAATTCTGAATGAGCTTAAAATGGAACCACAAGATTTGTTGGTTACATTAGATGTGATGTCCCTCTACACCAATATACCACAGAAAAAATGTGTGGAGGTGATGGAAAACTTGTTGGAAATACGCGAGGATAAACATCCACCGTCAGCATTCCTTGCTGAGTGCATTCACCTTGCACTAACTAAGAATTTTTTCATATGCAATGGGGTCTTCTTTCAACAACTACATGGCACGAGTATGGGGACGATTTTTTGCCCCTGACTTGGCCAATCTGTACATGAATAATTTTGAAATTACTAACATCTATGCCAATGACAACCCATTGTCATGCGACGCATTCCTACCTGGCGTCTGTGGCCCCGATTCAGATTACGCATTTCCTAATTTCTGTCACGTCTTTCGCGTCACGTCCACTTAGCGGTCTAGTCTTTTTCCGCTCAAGCGAACGTGGCGTTATTTAAGCCACACCCTATCTTCCTTCTGTGCGTTGCAACCCCTTCACGGTCAGCTGTGCTTTCTTTTGCTGCCGCGGTTTGCTATACACTGTATTTCTGCTCCGCTGAGCTTTTCCTCTCTCTGCACCTCCTCGTCCTATCGGGTCTCCATTCCCGGGACCCCCCTTCTCTCTCTATTTTCTTCTTTTTCTTTTTGTTATTCCCGTCCTGTTTGCCTGCAGTTTTTCCGTTTTCCTGGAGTAGGAGCTTTTGCAATTCCCTACCCTTCCTGTTTCTTGGATTTTCTTTCCTCCCTTTCCATTGCTGAGATTTGCTGATATCCGCTGAGTTCAGCTAGTACAACCTCCATCGGGTTACCCACCTGCCGTTGTGATCCACCGGGGTTTTTGCCTAGACTTGGCTTTTTTCCCCCTTTCCGGTCCCTCCCGGGAGGGGGTCACAGTCAGGGCGTTTCTATCGCTCTCACTGTGGCTTCTTCTCGTGGGAGACAGCCGCAACAAAGAAAAAAAGAAAAGGACTACAGAGCACATAGAACTCTCAGCTCTATTGAAGAAGACTCTGATTCAACAGGTGAGGAGGTGGAGGAGGGAAGCGGGGATATTGACGTCCTATCAGTGGAGACTGCTGACACCCATATCAGGAAAACATTAAGGCCTGGTATCGCTACATAGATAACATTTTCATGATCTGGCGCGGCACCAAACAAGACCTTGTTTTGTTCACTATTTGGCTGAATGCAAGAAAAGCTTCGATACAATTCACATGTGAATCTAATTGCAGTAAAATCCCATTCCTAGATCTATTAATTTACCGCAAGTCAAATAATAAGGTGGGCACGAGTCTTTACAAAAAATCTACTCAAAAGAACCTTATTAGAATTCCACAGCCACCATCCGCAATCATTGAGGGAAAACTTACCCTTTGGCCAGTTTCTCCGCATTAGGCGCAACTGTTCGGATAAAGCTGCCTTTAAAAATCATAGCCAGATGCTGAAAACCAATTTAAAAGAGAGAGGATACCCCTCGTATATTATCAGAAGAGCCTATAAAAAGGCCGCCAATATACCAAGTAAAGACAGTCTACTTAAACAGAACAAAACGATGTTAGACAAAATCACCTGTGTGTCCTCGTTTACACCTATTAGCAATGGCTTAAGAAAAACTATTCTGGCGAATTAGAACATGATTAATACAGAAGATTTCAGTATCCCTCCTCCCCGCTTTGCATTTAAGCGCCTGACTAACATCAGAGACAAACTGGTCCATACTTACCCGGTGTCTAAAACAAATCAAAGTGCTCAATCTACACTGTGGCAATTACCACCAGTAGTAGGACATTTTAAATGCAGGAAATGTAATATGTGCCAATTTACCAAGAATTTAAAAACTATTGACCTTAAAGGTAAAACGTGGAAATTCGAGACATTCAGTAATTGTGCCACCAAATGGGGTGTGTATTGTATCATATGCCCGTGTGGGCTTGTGTACATTGGTAAAACAAAACGCCCAGTACGCACTAGAATCGGAGAACACTGTGGTTGTATCAAAAACAACACGGCTGATAAGCCATTAGTTGAAAATTATAAAAAGGCAAAACACACACATAATAACATCTTCTGGTGTGTGTTACAAAAGATGGACAACCATCCTCGTGGTGGGGATCGTGACAAAAAGCTGCGTAAACTTGAACAAAAATGGATATATAATCTGGACTCTGTTAGACATGGTTTGAATTTATATATTGAATGGGGCTTATTTCTGCACAAATAGCACACTAATATTTTTTTATTGTGCCAAAAACGCTATTCACTCCGAGATGCCCATAATAATGGCATTGTCAGTTTTTGAATAATATCCGTGGACATAATGTACTTGAATATATTAGCAATTGATTTGTTTATTGCACATTGCACTGTTTTCCCTTCATTGTGCCCTTTCCAAAATGGCCGGCCTTGTAACAGATGGGTTTTGGCTCCACTGACGAGTATTTTCCGTCAGAGGCTGGGTCACATGACTGGATACACTACATAAACGTTGAAACCACGATGAAACCAAAGATTACTCAATGCCGATCGGTTAAGTCTGGGTTAATTTAGAGTGACGCCGCTGTACTGAAAATAGAGATCATACACCGCCGCTACACTCACAAGGTAACTTTGGAACACTTACAGGGTTCAGTGTCCGTTTCAAATAAAACGACCTTTGTTAGTAATTGTGGCCGTACACATGTTTTTCCTCCCTGTCCTGAATACCAGGTTCGGGCGGCTTCACGTAAACGCTGAAGCAACGGTGAAACCAACCACTGCTCCATGCCTGTTGCCGGGCAATGATCGACACAGTCTGGGTCAATTGAGAGTGACGCCGCTGCACTGAAAATAGAGACCACACACTGCCGCTACACGCACGAGGTAACTTTGGAACGCTTATAGAAAGGGTTCAGTGTCTGTCGTTCTGAAATGGCCTTTGTTAGTAACTGTGGCCGTACATGTTTGTTTTTTCTCCCTGTCCTGTAGATCAGGTTCGGGCACCTTTCTACATCGGCCTTCAGACTATTTAAAATCTGGTTTTTCCCCTGACCAGCCAATTCGACATTACCTGGTAGGTCACAGTATTCTAAAGTTCCCCTTCTTGGGTAGGGTTTGGATATAAATCCCAGACTTTGTTCTGCAAAATATTTAAAGACCGTTCTGTGTCTTTTTCTTTAGTCAAATTAATGACTGACTAAAAAACAACGGCCCTCTGAAGAATTGCCCTGTGAAACTTGCGAATTAATATATCGCTCGAAAAGAGTCGAAATAGGCATGTCTCTTTGCAAAAAATAGGCAACCTATTCATTATGTGGTATTTAAAAAACACGATTAAAGAAAAAATGCCCATTAAAATAGAGTCACTCTGATGATGAATGGAGAGAAAGTTATTTATCCATGCTGTACTAATTGGCTAGGACAACTATATTGACTTGATTGTATGATACCCACCTTATTAGTTAGAGAGGTCGAACATAGGTTCTCTACCATTGCTGCATGCATTGAAATGATAGTGAAAATAATGATAGGCTCGCCTGTTCTCATAGATTTGGCATACATTAATATAGATATCTCTGTTTTTTATAGATACCTTGAGACACTGCACAACTGACCTTGTGACATTCTGTACCTTGTAATACAAGGCACTTATTGTGTCCTGAAGAAAGCCTTACATATACAACTAACCAATATAAGAACAAGGATAAGTCGCTGTGGGATTAAAACATTAAGGCTGGAAACTGATTTGTTTACGTCGACACAAGAAAAAAATGGGGACTGTTTAGCATAACATTAATAGGCTAATTGTCACCCATGTGCTACTAACATCACTTTTTGTTTCAAAATATGTGAATGAACACAAAGATCTAAATTGTTGATCAATTGTCTCTTATTTTCTATGTTTGATGAGATTTGCAAATGTGACCAAATGGTCTGTTTTACTACAGAATATAATAAATATATGAGATATTTTTGTTAAAATTGAGCCTTCCATCTCTTTATATTTGGTAAAAGATTGATGGTTTGTGAACACATGGACATGGTTTGAGAGCCAGTTGTGTTACCTCCGGTGAGGATATCGAAAGGTAGCTTGTTGTTATCCCCCTTCTGTTTCTCTTTCTACCCATTATCAGCAAGCAACACACTCTTGGTTGTTTATCTCATAGAAGTAAGGATAAGAGCTTCTGGTTGTCGCACAGTACTCTCCTTCGGTTCCTTAGCTTCCATTATTTCCTTGGAACCTGGATCACACTCCACTCTCAATGGCTAAAGAACTTCCCAGCTGCATTTCTTTGGAATGCCTACTCAGAACAGAGCACTAGCCCAGAGCTCAGGTTTTCTTCCGCAGGAGGGTTTCCCTGGCCTCACTCCGATCGCTGACTATTGCCATTTCAGGGTCCGAGTGCAGACAGTGAGGCCTTTCCGCAATCATCTACATATCATAGCTTCGATCTCAGGTGAGTCTATTGTGGGATTACACTGCATGTACTCTATACATAAGCATAGTCCCGATTTAACAGCTTCCTCTGGTAGAGCCCAAGACCAATCAACTGGTCAGTGTTGCAATATTAGGTTAGCGATACCCACAGGGTCAAGGGGGGCCAGAGGGGTTGGAAAGGAAAGGGGTCAAAGGACTAGAGAGGTGAGTGGTGGCATTGATCTTTTCATGTGGTATTTCTGTAGGCAGATTGGTGCAGTGTACGAGAGGTGAAGGTATGAGCAATTTAAAGTGATAAAGCAAGACCATACTCAGTGGCACTAGAAGAGATTATGAAAGCAATAAATCAACTTTTTGGCTCAAGTTGAATGGGCATGTAAAATGTTACAGTGTCTCTGAAGATGAAGTCCTTACCTCTCGAGTTTCATTAAATGAGGCCACAGGGAGACTGACTCGAGAAAGTAATCTTGCAAATTCCTTGGCTGAGGTGTTGTGTGGTCTGTATGCGACAGAAGATTGCATCTGGTCAATTTCTCAGAAAATGGAAGGTCTGTTGGCAGAGGCTGGTCCGAGATTCTTATGTTTGGTACAGTGTTTACAAGTTGCATGCTTGTGTGTCAAGAGAAGAATCTAGTCACTATCTGATCAAGTCTTGTTCATCGATTGAAGGTGGCATGGGCAATTGTTTGAAGGTTCCAATAGCTTTAGGTTTGGTTCTGCATTCACTGAAAATCATCTGAGGTGTTAATTTTAGCTGTTAAAAGATCATTGCTCTGTACATTCATTTCACGTCGAAGAAAAGCTGAGTCTTGGAGATGAAGTGAGGTAATGGACAGTCCAGTTGATCGGTGCTGGTGCTGATGTCATGTGTTTCAAATTTTAAACAACCGTCCCCCTCCCCCTAGGGTTTTCAGGGAAATTTAGTTAGGATAGATTTTTCAAGCTCAGTTTTGCCAGTGGAGAAATTGGCAGACAATACTCCACTCTGTTTTAATAAATTCATGGCTCATCTGTAGTTATCAGGAATAGGAAATCTATATCTTGGTCCTAGAGCCAAATCAAATTGTAAAGCAATTGATATATGCATTACTCAAGTTACATTTACACAGAGTGTGCCCATACAAGTTGAACATTTCGTATATGAACAAAAAGGCCAGCTATATTAGAGACCAACTCAACAAACTCATCAACAAATCACAGAAATTATGGGCATAATGGAAGGTACCACAGGGATCAGGTCTGGAAATATTACGTAATTAAAGATACTTGTATACAACACAAGCTACCTGCATGCCAAATAGTGCACATGCGTACAATATCAAGGTTTGAAATCAAGCTGATAACTACCAGGTAGGCAGGTAGATGGAGTAGTCGAGAAATTCAATGCAGACAACTGCAAAGTAACACATTTAACAGGGACATTAGGGAAAACGTACAGAGTGTTGCATGAGCTGAGATACACTGAAAGAATATGCGAGTTGCAACTGAAGGATTCAAAACATTTACACAAGGTGAGAGGGCAGCGTGGTGAATCAGTTTTCCTCTGGTTCTGCACCTCTCACCTGCGGGGGTCCCCAGCGATTTCATCATTGCTGTTCTATATCCATCTGCTCCCTTTGGCCAAGCTTATTCATGCCTGTGGTTGCAGGTTTTTCCTCCTATGCGGACGACATGCACATTATTTTACGTTTTGACCAGGATCAGGAGACGGCAGCTGCCTGCCTAAAAATTATCCGACATTGGGGTTTGGGTGCAGAGACATTGGCTTAAGCTTAACGCAGATAAGACGGAGGTGATGGTGTTGGGAGCGGACACTCTAGCATGTTCTTCCTGTTCAATGAATTTCTGGCCTCCTGCCTTGAGCTCACTTCCCACCCCAGTGACTGTTGTAAAATAATCTGGGCATAAGAATTGCTGCTTCACTCTCTGCTGCTCCTCAGATCAAGGCAAAATGCAGCGCTGCCCATTTTAAACTGAAACTTCTTAGGAAGGTTATTCCCTTTGTGCCTACTGAGCTCCATGGTGTAGTGGTTTCCACCTCCGTCATGGTATGGTGAATTTGGACTACTGTAATGCCACCCTATTTGCTCAACCTAAAACGCTTTTCAGTCGCTTGCAGGTTGTGCAAAATGCGGCTGTCCGTCTGTCTATGGGACTGCCAAAATGTGCCCAGACTTCCATGGTGCTTCAGAAGTTGCACTGGCTTCCGACTGCTAGTCGGATTAAATTTAAAATACTTCATGTGGTCCATCGGGCCTTCTATGGTTTCGATACTGCCCATCTTGAAAACCTTCAGCCAGCCAATCAATTCTGGTTTCAGGCTCCTCGTTTTTGTGAATCTACTGTTGGGGCAGAGCCTTCTCTGTGGCTGCTCCTGCGCTGTGCATCTCGCCCCCCCACACGTCTTTGGAATATTGAGGATCAACTACATTTTCAAAAAGCTCTGAAAACCTTTCCGTTTAACCAGCAATTTGCTGGTCCTGTGGTTGGGTTGTTGTTTATTTTTAACCAGTTGTCGGCCCCTTACTCCTTTGTGGCCCTTTGTTTAGTGCCAGGATATCCTTTGGCCACTGTAACGCTTTATGAGTAGTCACAACATAACAAGAGTGACCATGGGTTTAGAAAATATAATAAAAAGTAGAAAAAATACATTTGTGTTACAATTGTTAAGATTATTTGAAGTGGTCTTTCCATTTCTGATGGGCTCACTCTTCATTGGACAGGGTGACTAACATACCACTCACAGATTTGAACCAACAATTCTAAATGTCGAAATGAGCGAGAGCAGATAACTGGCACAGTCTTCAATAAGCGTTGCCAAGAGTTTGATGTACTACATGGACACAGTTGGAGCAGGCCATTCTGTGCCACGGATGTGGCCTGCCCGCTCACTGTGGTTCACAAATATAGACAGCCCAAAAGTACAAGGAACGGTGAGAAGTGGGGAATTAACCCCTAAAGTGCCAGGTTTTTATGCAAGTCTATGCAAAAAGTACGAGTATATTCGTCCATGGCACTTCTAAAGCCCATTTGATCAAAGAATTAAAGAACCGTTTCAGAATCTTGACAAAAAGAATCAAAGCCTTGAAGACCATCAATCCGAGTCAAGATCCTGACAACCAATGAAAGCGCGCTGAAATAGAAGCTTAATCAGTCTTCGATTTTGACATATTTCTTTGTCACATCTATTAGAGATGCAAAAACCTGAAAACTAACTTAAATGCAGAAACCTATCCTATTCCACATCGCTTTCAGAGGATTGAAAAGCACGGAAACAAATTTAGAGGCAAGTTGTACTTCAACTGGAAAAAGTGAATGCATGACATATGCACTCTATGTGGTGGATGCCAGTTCAAAATATGAGAAAAGTCCAGCCACGCAATTATCGTGCAAGGTACACAAAAGCGGGCATCAGGAGACCGGCACTGAAAAAACCCAGCAGATCGTACTTCCGACACGGGGGCATGGAAGTTGTCCATTAGAAGTATTTAAAATCTTATTTTGCAAGCATTCTATAGCTGCAGGCACCCAGCTTCCCTCATCTCCCAGGGTTATCCAGTGGATGGCTGAACTCACACTACCTCTAAATCGAGTCATACTGGTGCAATGTGTTGCATGTTGCCAGCTCAGAAGGCAATGTTAACAGAAAATAGTGGGCAAGGGACGCAGGAGAGATACCTGACCAACATTCGCTGTAGAGAGATTGTAACAATGTAAACACCAGGGTATTCGGGAAGCACCTCACCCTTCCTTCCCGAAAGCTTTTAAGCAACTCTGGCACCACAAAGCAAGGACCCGTAAGAGTCACAAATGTCCTCAACTTGAGCGGGCAGATGAGAGGAAACTTCCGATAGGATTTGTGTATGTCATTTAAAGCCAAGGGGTTGTGATTGACAAGGACACAATAATTCAGGTCCACATTGAAAGGTTTATATGAAAATAGTGATGGCAAAATATCCAGTTGTTTTACACCTGGAAAAAGCTAACCAACGCAAGTGCACTTTTCAAATCATCAATTAGCAAACTGAATCCATTTTTGGAAATGTAATTAGTGCACCTCTGAAAACCATGCATGTCGGATAGTTTCAGAGCAAGCATTGAAACGGACACAGAACAAGCCAAATGATCACTCTTTGTAGTTAAATTCCCCCATTTACTCATTCTGAATAAACAGCGTTTACCTTAACATGAATGAAAGCAAATATTGAAAGAACAAGTTGTGTACCTTTCAAGCCGTGCTTAAGGCAGTGCTCCATCACCACAAAGAACTGCTGGAGAGGGGCGTAGTCGGAGTCCAGCGTCCGGCCCAGGTTCAGCGCCGATTCGATCAAGCCCTTGATGCTCAGCTTGGCCATGTTCATTAGGTTCATGCGCTCGTTTGCCATCAGGTAATTGGGATCTGCATATAAAGAAAAACAGAAGGCAGCCGGTTCAGATGTGGGGACACTGAGGGTTCAAGAATTGTCAATTGCAAGTGGCTTTGTTCAATGGATTGGATGATACGGACACGGCTAGAACAAGAGGGTGGCGCTAAGCAAGCAGTGTTGGTGCCGACGTGAACAGGTCCATAGATGGAGGAACATTTGGGCCTTTTCAATTGCATTTGGTATATCTAGTAACTCAGAATAAGCTCAATATAGGACATGTTGGACCAAATCCCGGTACAACGCACGTATTTCTGATTTATTTTGTAGTGTAATTTGATGGGGGCCTCAGTTTTCATCCCGAATAGATGTCTCTGAATATCATGCACTTTGAAGGGGAACCAAACTGGCTTTAGTAAAAAGAAGAGAAAAAAAAAAGCAAAAGCCATAAATGAGATACAGAAGTGATCGTGAGGGAGCAAGGTTTGCCACTGCTATGCTCCCAGCGAAGGGCATTCCAGAAACCAGACCTCCAACAGATGTGCCTCTCTTGTGTTAGCAAAATGACCCATGGATTATAAAATGTTAGACAACTGCGCTTCATTAATGGCAAGTGAGTTAAGGATATGGCGAGTTTCGGCTTTAGTTTTCCTTCCATGAGACAACGCCACTCCTTGCAGCGCTACGTGACTTTTAAGACGCTGGTTTAATAAGTAAACTATTTTTTTACACTTGAGTCTTTACCTCTAAAGATTAGAAATGTGCCCAATTAAAATCTACACCTACTTCTTTGTGCACTTTCAACGACATAATATATTTTTGGCAAAGTGATTAACTGCTTGATAGAATGCAGGGAAGCACAGCTTAAAGATTAGGCAGCGCTGGAATTTAGATTGCTCAAACCAAAAGCGGCAGGCCAGGCGCATTAAGGGTGTTTTGCTTGGCCTGCAAATTTCCAGCAATACCGCCCAGGAGCACAAGTGCCTATTGGACATCTGAACAGGGATTACTGGCTAGCGTTATACATACACGCAGGTAGAGGGAGAAACAAGAACGCTTATTTAAAATTACAGCAGGCTATTTATGAGAATCCTGCATGGTGGGAGGCGATTTGAATGCAGGTGCTCCGTATTCCATGTCTAAACTGCAATTAACTAGGAACAGATCGGCTGGAAAGAAAACCACAACCACCAGGTGGACCTTAAAGGCAATTAAATACAATGTTTGGCGAGGACTCAGCATGAGGTCACGACAAGAATAATGAATGGTGAGTATGTTACAACGAACAAGGTACTTGCCTTGCTCATACGTTCTCCAATGAGGGGACGTCGCTCCTTTCAAATACAACAAAAAAGGTACATGGGCAAAGAAAAACAAAACATTTTATTTAACGGACAGCTCTCTAAAAAGCAACTGCAAGCAGACGTTAAGTTTGTTCATAGCATTAAAGGGAAATGTGAGAAAGAACCAGGAAGACGCTGCATTCCATTTAAAGAACCATTTAATTCACTTGCATATTCACGAGAAAGCTTAAACAAAGCTCCAAGAAAGCCAGAGTCAGAGCTAAGGCAAGCGGTTACCTACCCTTAGCTGAGAGTTTCAAATTCAAATCTCACCTTTCGTTTCTGCTAGTCAAATTCCTCACCCTAAGATGTTTCAGCAAACATGCCAGGGAGGTGAAAAGGCAGTGAAGTGGGATTTGGTGTCCCTTGCAGAGTTTTGACGTCACAAAAATACTCCGAGACGGGATGAGCATCAACGTGAGCACCAAAGGGGCTACTTATATGCATGTCTCTGGCTCCACCTATATGCAGAGAGTGCCACTGAGACGGGTCCACGTGACCGGGAGACTAAGGAGTTTCTTAATTGGACTCTTTGAAGATGATTAGTATGCTGGGGGCACGGGAGTCCCGCTAGCAGACACCGGGGCCTCTGTACTGCAAGGACGCCCTCACAACCCTCCACATAATTATATGCCATCCAGATCACGCGGCCTTCCCCCTAATCAGTGGTCGGTAGATTACTGTCAGTATATCTCAAAGGCCTACCCACAGAGTTGCTGCCATTCAGTATATATTCCCTTCCAACTAGCCCATAAAGGTTTCATGGACACAACAAATCTACCAAATACATGAAAGGGTAAAAGCAAAACACCTTGATTTAGCCAGAAACGTGAACCCCTCGTAAAGTAAAAAAACTATAGATTGGTAAACCTTTGAAAGATTATTCTGGGAAGTATGGAAGGGCTGTACGTTCAATGCCCTTTTTTCAGAAAAACAGCAGTCATTTCTTTTAAAAGATAATTGTTTATTTGCGCAAAGGCTGAAGCTTTGTACATGAAGGTAGTCAGTAGTGGAGGCAGCTTTTGGTGTGGGGGCAGATAATAGGGCATCAGTGGCAGGCTGGGGCTGCACTGGGCACCAGAGGGGTTCTGGGGAGGTGGCTGCCCCCAAACCCTCCTCTGGCTCTGCCACGGAAGGTAATTTGTTGATAAATGGTTTATTATAAAAGGAAAAGTCAACATTTACAACAGGTAAACCATGGCACAATATTGTGATAAGGGCAATAGTTACAGCAACAGACCTTAACGGTCACTATTGCACTTTTTCAGGGTTTATCAAAACGTTCAATAATTGGCTGAAGATGGGCGCTTTGCTTTTGCCCTCAGCTCCTACCCAAAGGAATGCACGGCTAAGTGTACGAGCATCCCTTCTTGGCCCCAGTCTCACACAAGGCGACAGAGCATCAATCTGGCATCCATTGGGGAATGTCAGAAGGTTAGTGTGACGAAATGACTACAGCTCTGCAGGAGTACAGACACGAGCAATAGCTAAACCACCAACTGCACCTCACACTACTACAAACCAACAGTGAACCCGATCATAAAGGTGAAACTAGCACAGTCTTTTGCCTTTTGTGGTGATGGCAGGCTATACTATTCAGAGGGGTGTGAATGTGGAAACAGTAGCAACGCAGACAGCAATAGTACAAAGACACCAAAATAAAATAACGTCCAATAAAGGTTCTATAAAATTATATATATATATATACATACATACATACATACACACACACTTTAAACACTCACAAAGCAAATGACTAAACTAAAAAACACTAACAACAACTCACCCGTACGGAGAGAACACAGAAAACACAGAACATGTATATGATTGCACTCGGGGTACTGGAGATGGGTAAATGGGTAAGAAATTGCAGCAATGTCAAATGAAAATAATATGGATGACCAGGATGTCTAGGCCACTCAACAGCACCTTATTCTAGTTCTTGGGTGCTTTAACAGCGCGAAAGCCAGGCTTCTGGGTGATATCCAGGTCGAACAGTAATAGAATACAAGCCGCGTTAATACAGGCGGCATAGAGTCAGGTTCAAAGGGGCACTCTGAGCGGTTCAATGCAGCATTCAAGCTGTGCAGTTTGCCGAGTCCACCAGGGTCGGTTAGATGGTCAAGCTGATTTGACCCGATGGGTACCGCTTGGTCGAGCCTATGCGTGAAACTATTCTTCCAGTGGTTTGAGACGAGGCCCAGGTTGGGTTGATGTGAAGGTACTGGTGGCACAATGCATTGCCCGAAAATGTGGTTTCTAGAAGGCTTCCGCAGCAGTGAGTTTTTAGAGCCAAGGCAATAATGAGCGCAGCTGCCATGGTGCATCACTGGACTGGCTCGAAGCATAAAACAGCGGTTTGGAAGGTCAATGAGAGTGCCAAATGCAGCACTGAGTGTCGTGTGTGGTGTAGAGGTTTCTAACATGATCTAATTAGTTAGAGCGGGGGTCTGCAACCTTTGGGTCTCCAGACATTTTCCACTACACCATTAGCCCTACTCGGGGAAGTCAAGGGTGATTGGAGTTCAAGTCCAGAACATCGGGAGAGCTACAGGTTGCAGACCACTGAGTTAGAGGATGGTTCAAAGCAGCCAAAACAGGAGTCCAAGCTGCTTTGAGATTTAAAGGATGCTGTGAATCTTATTCCTGGTGCTCTAGGACAAGGTGAGTCATTGTATCACTTCACTCCCAGTCCAGGGAGCTTGGCTGGCACCTGCAGGGATTCCCTCACCTCTAGTGAGGAGCTTGATTCCAATGCAGCTGGCAGAGTGGCAGTCCTTGGTCCAAACTGCAGTCACATCCAATGTTCCCTAGGGATGGTTGGGGGACAGAGCCCTCCTCTGCCTTGGATGCACCGGTCTTCATCCCCGGAACCCAGTCCATTCCAAAGTGTGATGACTTCTTGGTGTACAGTAAAGAATCAAGGAAGGAGTGGGAGATCCCTGCTTTACACAAGGTAAAAGGCCATAACGAGTCCAATCGCTGTCACTTGGACAAGGATCTTTCCCTTCTTGCATCATACCCAGAGTGGTTGCTCTGCAGAAAGCGGAGGCACAAGAAGAAAGGAGTCCCACAGAAAAGTAGGATGATTAAACTCTTTTCAGTTCTCTGCCATCCTCTCTGGCTACTTTAACCCCCAACCCCTTCTTATGCTTGCAGTTTCAAAGGCCCTTTGGTCTGCAACACCCTGGTGTGCCGCTGGCCTTCTGAATTATGGTTCACAGGAGATCTCCCGGGCTTGAGGGGAGGCGTTACCCCTTCCTTCTAGAGCATCGAAGAAGAGCAGGATCCTGCCTTTTTGTCTCACTTGCTGAAAAGTAGACAGGCTAGCCCTGGATGCACATAGTCTTCACAAAGCTGATCAGGACTAAAAGGCTTGACACTTGCTCGATATGCAACAGTGTGTGGCTTTAATAATGGTGGTCTATTATTAGCCATTTTACGAAAACCAGATATGACTTCTTAAGAGTTTACAGGCCAGCAGAGTAATAGTGCCTACATGTTATTGTGGATCAGAGGTGCCAAAGTTAAATCCAGCCTCTGTCTGCAGGTCATGGTTTCCCATCCACTGTCAAAAGGGCATGTGTGATCTTTGAGCCTGCTATGTGGCACTGAAGGGCAGGTGCTGCGGATGTCAGCAGACTGATGCAGCAGGGAACACGTGTCTACTATGCTTTTGGCAGGGAGCTTTAGGAATTTCCAATGATTAGACTTTCCAGAAAAAGAAATACTACATCATTGTATTATTTCATTAAAAAAATCCAAACAACTCAGGCTCTCTCACCTCACAAGATGGCAATCATTCACAGTTATAAAGAGAGCAGACGAATTAAAGCTTATGGTAGCCTATGCTATTACATGGAGTAAGGGATGGGTGCATGGGAGAAGATGACAACTTGAAGAGCGGACTCACTGCTCATAGATGGGAAGTTCCAAGTGTGTGCAACCACAAGAGGGCTAAAAAAGCTTTAGCAAATACGGAACGTGAACGAAGGAGGGCAACAGGTTTGAACTTGCAGAATTTGCCGACTGATAGCTGTAGCGGACACAGGGGTAGAAAGATGATGACCAGGAGTCACTGGAGGGAGCAGGGGTAATCGTACAAGTGGGCCAAGGTACTGGCTGTTACAAGGGCCTGCTAGCTTTGTGGGTACATAACAGTTTCTGTGCAGTGCTCAATCCAAGACTTGAGTTGTTGGCAGTAGACCTGGGGCTACGATGCCTGGTGGCCAATGCAGAGGGATATTGAAATTGATCGTGTTTTACAGAGAGTTGATTCAGGCTTTATTTTCAATTATGTAAAATACTGGCAATGATATCTTTAAAGAATGTATGCAAAGTGGAAAGTCAGATTTGGCATGCAGGCCCCTTCTACTTGAAGGTCATTTTTAAATATTTACAAAATTGCTAGGTAACAGCTTGTATTTTCATGTGGATTTCTAAGAACCTTTGGAAGGAACGACTATCACCCAATACAAATGCTATAGAGCAGTTCATGTGGCTGAATGTTACTTGTAGAACATTTAAAATCACCTTAATTAACGATAACACTCATTAAAATTAAGTAAAACTAGTCACGGAAAATAAGTCTTCAAATTAATAAAATCAAACTTTAGTGTATGGGGCAGGGGTTGCTACAGGATTACAGGATTAAATGGGGCATGAAGAAGAGCTAGTTGGCTGTGGTAGTAAAATGGTATGCAAGGTAATTAGGGCACAGTCATCCACTTCGATCATCGGTTTTATATATGACCATGACGTATAATCAATTGGCATCCTATATTGTGAGGTTTTCTTTAGTAGTGGACATTTTTTTTTTATTATGATGAATTCCTTTTTGTAACCTGTGTTGAGTTTGAACCAGTCTGCTGAATGGGATCAGATTCTTGCCTAGCATTAATCAGTGCATTTATCCAACCATCTTTTCGTTAAAAAAAAAAACAGAACAAGTTACTTACCCACGGTAACGTTCTTTCGAATAGGATGTTCCTCCCACGTATTCCTCATTTTATGATATTTCCATATCCAGCTTTAGCTGCTTCGTAAATGTTTTCCAGCAGAGGGTGCTGCGCGTCAATGCCCATCAACGCGATATCCGTCAGAGGCCTCCATCTCGATGTTGACGTCATCGAGGTTATAAAGCATGTGCAGCGACAGATGACTTCAGTTCTGTTTTTAAAGCTTGTATATGATATCCTACACCCGACAGTCTTCCTGAAAGAGCAAAGACTGCAATCACATGGAGAATTCTACTGCAGGGTAGGCTGGCAGGGGCGTTGAGGAATACGTGGGAGGAACATCCAGTCGAATGAACGTTACATTGTCAAGTAACTTGTTCTTCAAATGGATTTATTTATTTATTCATATTTGTTAAGCGCACAACAGCCCGTGGGCATCGTGATTGTGTCCTCCCACGTATTACTCATTTTACGATATCTCCTGAAGCACTGAATGTATTCCTGGAGGGAATCAGAATTTTCAGTCTCATAATAATTTAGGAGTTCCTTCATAGGTTTGTGTGCACAGAATGTAGCACTGCCTTTCCAAATAAACCTTCCAGGCTTGTGGAAGAGTCCAGATTATAGCGTTTGGTAAAAGTGTGTACGGACGACCATGTGGCTGCCGCACAAATACTTTAATTGGGACACCCCTCTGTAATGCAGAGGAGGTAGCCATGCCCATGCTCGAATGAGCTCTAGGCCCTCCCCCCGGGGAATCCTTTCCTGCTAATCTGTAGCATGCATATATTCCTAAAATGATCCATCTTGACAAAGTTTGTTTTGAAATTACCATACCCAACTTGTAACCTACTACACAAGTTGGACGGCGTATCTTATTTTAGACATCCTGGAGATGCACGCCTTGGATTAAGCCTGTGTAACCTCTCCTCTTCCTTTCCAGGATGAGGAGGAGGATAAAATGAAGTTAAAATTATTTTCTCTGAGTTAAATGGAACTCAGACACAAATCATAGGTAAGAAGAACGGCTTAACCTTAAGGACCACCTCCCTATAGAATATTGTACAAGGAGGCTTGCAGGACAAGGCCTGAAGTTCACTCACTCTTCAGGCTGATGTAATGGCCACTAAAAGGATGGTCTTCAAAGTTAATAACCTTAAAGGGCAGGTATGGATAGGCTCAAAAGGAGGACACATTAGAAATCTCAACACCAAGTTGAGGTCCCAAGTTGGAACTGGGGCAAATGAATTTGTCAGTCCTTTTAAGAATTGTATCACAAGAGGGATCTTTAAGAAAGATACCACTTCAGAGGAGCGCTTAAAAATCGAGACCGCTGCCAGATACCCCTTAATTGTACCAACCAGGAGCCCCAAATTAGCTAAGTGTAATAAAAATGATAACACCATGGGTGTATTGCATGTAAATGGATCCTCATTCTTATCCCTGGACAAGCTGCAAAATGTGTTCCAACGGCAGCGTTACAAAGACATGTTGCTGGCGTTCTAGCTGAAAGCAAAATCTCCATTACGTCTTCTGGGAGGTCCCAGTTCTTGTATCTCAACCTCTCAGAAACCATGTGTGAAGGTTGAGAGTCTTGACCTCTGGTGGGAGAGAGTGAGAGAGACCTCTCTTTTTGGAAGACATATTGGAGGGCAGATGTACATGTCCTCCTGGCAAAATCCATAACAATTAGGATCATGTATTTCCTGAACCTCCTGATGACTTGAGGAATGACAGGGATTGGAGGAAACGCGTACAAGAGTGGAAACTCCCATTCCACTACGAACGCATCGCTGAGATCTCCTCTTAGGGGAAATCCCCTTGAGCAGTACTGCTCGCACCTCCGGTTGACACTGGTCGTGAACAGATCCACTTGAGGGGTTCCCCAAAGGGCAAAGATCTCTTGAAGGACTTCCTGAGGTAGTTCCCACTCGTGGGAGACTGTGCTCTGCCTGCTCAGAGCATCCACCGCCGTATTCTCCACTCCGGGTAGGTGAACAGCTGATAGGGAGATTCCTTCTTGAATTGCCCAGTACCAGAGCAGCATTGCCTCCCTGCACAGTCCTAGTGACCTTATACCTCCTATCCTATCTTGTTGAGGTAGAACATGAGCACTGTGTTGTCAGTTATGATCAGGATATTCTTTCCCCATACAGAGAGCAGAAAGGCATTCAGTGCTAGTCTGGTTGCCTTCAGCTCCAAAAGGTTGATATATGTAGCTTGGACTCCGATGGAGACCAACGACCGCTGATTGTCAGATCGTTGGTATGTGCTGCCCACCCTGTGAGTGAGGTGTCCGTTACTACCTTTATCTCCGGCCATGGCTGCCAAAAAGGTTCTCCCTTCAAAATGTTGTCCTTGCAGGCCCACCACAGGAGATCCCGAGTGACTGAAATTGAGGGAGAAGCCCAGTCTGAAGGTAGTGAGCGGAGATTTTCCAGAGCCTGTTCAGGGTAACTTGCCCTGATCAGCCAATTGTCCATGTAGGGGTAGACGTGAATCCCCCTCTCCTGAGACTCGCTGCCACCACCACCATTAACTTGGTGAAAACCCTTGGGGCGAAGGTCCGCCCAAATGGCAGAAGTCGAAACTGATCATGAGAACCACCAACAGCGAACCTCAGGTACTGTCTTTGCATGTGATGGATTGGCACACGAAGGTAAGCATCCTGAAGGTCCAATGACATGATCCAGTCCTGAAGCTGGAGGGCCTGAAGGATCTGAGAATGGGTAACCATTTTGAACTTGTCCTTCCTGAGGAATTTGTTTAAGTCTCTTAAGTCCAAAATGGGTCTTGATCCTATGGAATTAGGAAGTACATAGAGTACCAACCCTTGTTCCTCTCTGCTGCAGGTACTGGTTCTAGAACACCCTTTTCTAGCAGGGTCAAGATTTCCTGCATAAGGAGCGGATCTGGAACTTTGAAAGAGCTGTTCCCTGGTGGATGACTGAGGCTTGCATCTGAAGTAATGCATCGCCGAGACTACCTCCAACTGGGGTCTTGTGAACTAAGACCTCAAGAGAGGTTTTGATGCAGCTGGAGCAGTGGCTGATGGTAAAGCAGCCACTGCCTGGGCGGTTCTAGTACCTCTTCCCACCACAGGGAAATCTTTTCTGACCTCTTTGGTGGACAGTCCTCATCCCCTTCCAAATGAGGAGTAAAAGCGAAAGGACCTACCCCTCCAAGGTGTGCGGGTGGGGCAGTTTTTTGGCTGTCTAATAGTAACACAAAGGGATTTTGTTGCTGCTTTGGAGGTGTGTAGTTTCTCCAGGCTCTCGTCAGCATTGCTACCAAATAAATGTGTGCCATCAAAGGGCATGTTAAGTAGTCTTGAATGCACATCTGAAGCAAAACTAGATTTTATATACCAGGCAAATCAGCGCATTACTGTACTAGCCGCCATGGACCTGCTGATACTGTCAGCAGTGTCGAGACCTGTCTGGAGGGATTCGCACATTGCGTCCTTCCCATCCTTGACTAGATTTTAAAATCTCTTTCCTCCCCTTCAGGATATGATCAGCTGCCATTGCTACACATTCCCAAATAGTATGAGTGAATCTGGCCAAGGTGCACCTAGGATTCGCTGACTTTAGGGCCATTCTTCCCACAGAGAAAACTTTCTTGGCCCAAGCATTGCAACGCTGGTCATCTCTGTCTGGGGGAATAGTCGGGTATGCGGTTTGTTTTGGAGGTGGATGTGGCAGCTTGTACCACTAAACTTGCAGGAGTGGGATGCTTCGTCAGGTAACGGGGGTCACTACTGGACGGCCTGTATTTGGATGTTAGTTTCTTATTCAGTGCCAGAATTAATTCAGGCGTTTCCCAATTTGTATTTACTCTCCTTTGCAATGCCACATGAAAAGGAATAATACAATCCTCCTCTGGTCCTTTATCTAGGGTGTCAGTAAGGTCATCCTGTTCACATATTGTTGTGGGTCTTTTCCACCCCATATATTCCACCACCCTGGACATTAATGGTCTGCAAGACCGTTCTGCACGGTCAGTCTGGTCAGGTCTCCCAAACTCTAATTTTGGGGATTTATCTAGTCTGCTTGCATTTTGCAAGGACTTCTGTACATTATTTAACCTCGATTCCTCTGAGATCAAGGGTTTAGGGACCCCAGGTGTTCCATACTGAAGACCAAAAGGTTGTGAATCATCAGAAGAATGTTCTGCTTCCTCATAAATCGAAAGAAAGTGACTCAAAGAAATCCCTTCTTGGTAGTGGTGCATAACCTTTCTGTAATCCTCGATGGCGTTGATGGTGGTGCCGAAATCTTCGACACAGTTGACATCGAGGGCTTTGCCGCTTTTGCAGTTGAGGACCTGTCTTTCGGCACAGATGGTGTTGATGACTTCGAGGACGATTTGTCTCGACTTGAGGGATCCTTATACCGCTCTCGAGGAGATTTTCCCTTGCCTTCTGGGCCCGAGGGCGCCCGGGTTTTGCCCTCATCTTTTTTTTGTTGAGTTTTTCGACCTGGGCATGGCTTTTATAACTCTTCGAGGGGGTCAAGGCTGCATTCTCCAATACTTGCATCATTTTAACTCTGAACTTGTCCCACTCAGCTGGCGAGGCTGATTTTGTTGGGCATTTTATCCGTCCTGGGGAAGAACTCGACGAAGGTGACCTATGGTGCCTTTTCGTCGAACGTCGCAAAGATGACGAGTGGTGGGAACCACTGCGTGATCTCGATCTTTTACAACAAGGAGAAATATTTCTCAACTCGTCTGAAGACTGTCTTTTCAAAGGAGTCAAAAGGGGATTTTGACCTACCTACTGCTAATTTTTCTCTTCACTCTTTCAGGGCTTTCGCCGTCATCGATAGGCAGGCCTTACAGTCGAAAGTAATGCAAGAGGAACCTAGGCACCAAAGACACACCTGATGGGAGTCTGTAAGGGACATCTTTGCCCCACAATCCTGGCACTTCTTAAACCCTGATTTCCGAGTCAAAGACGCTGATGATGCCTTTTAAGACTTTACTCGAAGATTCTCGATAGTGAACCGAAGTGCACCGTATCTGCAGTGATAGCTCTCGCTGAAAAACAGAACGGAAGCCAACGGTTGCTGTGCGCGCTTTATACTATCGATGACGTCAACATCAAGATGGAAGCCTCCGAGGGACAACGAGTCAACGGTCATGAACGTGCAGTGCCCTCTGCTGGAAAAACATTCCGAAGCAGCTGAAGCTGGATATGGAAATATAACATGAGGAATACGTGGGAGGACACAATCCAGTTGAAATGGATTTTAGATATTGGCATGGTTTAGCGCGAGCAAACCTTTTGTTTCATTTACAGAAGTTAATTAAGAACATTTACATTTTTCTTTGACATCTTACTAGTTAAAGCTGCCTCACTTACTCAATCCAATCCACCTGGAATAAAACACCCTCTGTAATAACACCTTCCGTTTCTTCTCCCTACCACCATCTTGTGCTCTCCTTTTCGCCTTTTCCCCAATTCACGCCCCTCCGTTCTTGGTAACAAAACTCAACGCAAGCGAGTTTTCAGCTTTAGAAACTAGACTAAAGCTTTCTGGTACAAATTTTCCCCAATGAAATGCTCTCGTGTTCGAGTCATTCATCAGCTTTGGATACTTAACTCGTACAAGAGGCAAATAATAATCATCAACATGCAATATTTATTGATGTTGCCTTATGTCTTGTATATCTAAAGTACACTTCAAGAATATAATGCAAAAGGATGATTTCCCCCAAAGTGAAAAGTTTACGGTAAACTTGACTCTACTCGGGCGGCACACGTTAGCCCAGAAATCTGCTATGAATGTCAAGTACAAGCAAAATATTCTTCACAAACGGCTAAAAATATTATTAACTTTATTTAGTATGCAGCATTCAGTAGATCCCAAACACAGCAAAGACCATAAGGGCATTTTCAATTTGGCATGTTTTTTGTAGACCTTAACAAGTGAAAATGTCAAATCACTGTCATTTCATGTAAACTGCAACTGTGAGGACAGTATCAAAAATGAGTGAATTAATAAGCAACAGAGCCAGGCGCAACCAACTCTGAAATCCACCTTTACCAGTACCAAGTATTTTCTTTTTAGCTTTTTTTAATTCTCTATTATTCTGCATGGGTACATATCATAACATCAACATACCTCAACAGCCCATCATCCCATCTCCACCCCACCCACACCTCCAAGTAACAATCACGGGTCAGGCAGAAATTACACGCATGTTATTTCAAAGGTTTAATTCCCTCCCAACGAGTTTCTGACAACTTAGCCAAACCTACAATTTAAAAGCAGCTGCTTTCATAGCATCCCACGTCTCCATTTGATAACAAGTAGATCAGAGGAAAGACAGGACAGAGGGCAACAAGGGCAGTGGCAGACGAATGCCCCATACAGCAATGCTCACCCTCCTAGCATGCATGCATTGCGTGAGCCAGCAGTAGGCTGGACTTCTCTGTGAAAAGCTCTGTCCCGGTTAACTTTAAATTGACTGTCAACCAGTGTACGAAAAGAAGTAATGGAACTATGCTCCTTGCTGGCCAGCCCCCACACCCTACAAACCCCCAACACCACGCCCCCTCCCACGCACAATACAAACCCCCCAAACACACGTGCCTGCCGTTTAAGGGAACGTTCAGTGCAGTACAATGAAAGTGCAAGTATCAACTACTTCCTATACTTTTATTTTAAAACGAAACCATCCCATAACGATTACTTTTTAAACTATATGTATAGGAACGGTAAAATGTAATTTAAAAAAAAAGTAGGGGAGCACCAATCCCGCCCACTTCGACCACTGTTGTCAACTGTTTTGTGCCAATCCCAATGTTTTCTACATGAAAAACAACAAGGTGAAGCCAACTCACCCACAAGATAGGGTAATCTCTTGGAACAGGGGTTTCTTTCTATGCATCCTAACATAACTACTTATACGATGCTCATTACAGATGGAATGGTTTTTAGGAACTAGTAATCAACGTTTTCTTAACCATTTTGTCATCCTCCGGAAGCTTTGTACCTTAAAGCACAGGGTTTGAAATTGAGAGCATGGGAGCAATTTAGCTCAACAAGAGCCTGGTTTGTTTTTTCATAAACAGCTACCAGGAGCTACTTCTGCCTTCCCAGGCCAACGGATGCCGAACAAACACAGCTGTGTGAATTGAACTCTGTATGTTTGGGACAATGTATAAATAAACCTTAGGACACACTTACAACATTTAAAGCATAAGGGGTCATAAATAATAAATATTTCCATCTTATGTGAAAGTTAGATTTGTGGAACGCTATGTACTAGCTCCCAGTTCCCCAGTGGTAGCAATTGGTCACTGGTTAATGCTGGATACCCAGGAGCTGCTTTTAGCTCCCGGTTATCCCATCTTAATTTCGAGCCCTGAAGCATATAATACAATGTTGCTTCATTAAAAACCGGCATTTGTTTCTGCATCCCCTCTACGCTGCCCCACTGATGCTGTAGTTATTAGATTACATCCCAATATTCTTTTCTTTACAAATCAGTTCTACTTTTAAAAAACTGTTCTAAAATGTATTATGGCAAGCATATACTCCGTATAGCCTGTGTGCGGCTCGTCCTCGACAGAAATCGAACCTTGGGCTTGCACGTTACAGACCCATTTCAGACCCAATACTGGTCATTAACGTGCTTAGACTGCATTCACGCAGCCTCCCACAATTCCTTAAAAACTGACCAACTTTGGTTAATGTGTTCCCCGATATCCTCGACATTTCTTTTTCGTTATGGACATTTTGCATATGGGGTTGTAATTTAAGTTTGGTTGTAACTATAATGTTTAAGTGAAACATTAGTGTATGTCCAGTAGGCTGCAAAATCCACACACTGGTGAACTATCATTTACATGTGTAGAATTGTGTGCACTGCTTAAAGCTGCAAAGCAGCATTTCAGGCAAAGCATGTCAAAAGGAACAGTTGTACATGAATATTAAATAAACTATGCATGTAGTAAATGCATTTTCTGTGTAAATAAAAGTACTCTTAGAGATGAAAGATTCTGTTAAATAATCTAACACGCATGCTAATGTATACTTCATGGAGAGACTGGTTTCAAAAGAGAAAAAACGATTCTTAATAAAACTGTTACAAATAACACTACTTTCTTTATTGTCATCTATGTAAGAAAGGTTTATAATGTCCATACCCTCCGGCTGGGTGTTCTGGAGTGCCTAGGTTACACTACAAAAGCAAATTCATTAACGCAGCATATTACGGAAATGAGGCTGGGGTAGAAACAAGAATACAACCGATGACGGGCGCAGGCAAGGTAATACAATTCAAAAAGATTTTTAATAGACGGCCTATGAACAAGTGGAAGCTAAATGTGACTGATCGCCTAGGTAATTTCATTAGAAAACGTGTGTAGCTATGTATAAGCAATCGTTCTAGCATTTAATTGTGCGACTATACATTAGCAGTACAAAATCTTCATATATTTTTAGAAAAAAATCGGGTATCGTGCAGCAAAGAAATAAAGTGCTCTAAAAAAAAATATAACATGGACTTAGCCTTTGAAAGATGGATGAATTTCAATAATAATATTCAAGCTGAGATATAAGCATCATCATGGATCACCGTAAGAAGCTGCCAGGATGCCCCACTTTCAGCAAAGGAGATGCACACTGACAAAGGACATGCGCACAAGTGAAGCTTCCTCTTACACATCAGCCAGGCCACATGAGTCAGACCTCAAGTCCAGGCACATACACTCAAGCCACTCTGCCCAAGCCTCACAACGGGCGGCGATCCTGGACCCACAGTGTCCTGGAGAAACACTAACGCACATAAGTAACGCATCATCTCAAACACCACTCAGAGGCCCCAACTCCATGCCTCTGCTCACTCCAGCAAGGCAAAACAGGCCAGGGCCCTGCGCCTACCAGGCACGGCATGGAGGTTTTCCCTTCTATAGCGAGGTATGTTCTGCTGCAAATCTAGCACTCGTTTATGCAACCTTTAAAGAGCTCAAGGCAAGACAGCACTCAGATGGTGCACGTGAATACTTATGGGCGCCTTCACAAACTAGGGATTTTGCAGGTATAGTCATTTGATGCAAAACATTCTGATTGCAATGCACTGCAAGAGCTGTATTCATGGACACTGTCCACCATGAACCTGGGGGTCCGTCGCCACTTTCCTAATCTGAAGGGGTGGGGGGTTGATTGGTTACTGACAAAGTGTTGACAGGCGGCAGGGCCGTGCCCTTTCTGGAGGGAAAGGGACAATAAAAGGGCACGGTAGGATTGCCCCATAATGGGGTGTACTATCTGGAGGGCCTGCCTGGACACAGCATTTTATATGATTTTCTGAGAATTGTGCAGTTTAGTTTAACCTTTGTATACAGTCTACAAAGCATTGTATTTCATTCTTTTTGAGTTGAAATAATTAAGGTAACATGGACATAATTCCAACTGCGAACAAACGTTAAACTACAGGGAAAAGTAACAGACACAGACATTCCTCATGCACCACGTCAAGTGAAACTGCACCTTTTATGCTGGCACAGATGCCTCGACCTAGAACACCACACAAAATTTATTTGAAAACCTACCAAAGAAACTACCAAAGGACATGATAAACATGTATTAAACAGGGCTGGAACATTTTAACAGGGCAATTATAGTCTGCTTCTTCGTTCATAAAAAATATCCCTATGAGCCATGAATGAGCCCTGAATCCAAAACCAAGTACGGACTTTGTATATATTAGATAGCCATAGCTCAACTTGGAGCCTTCGTCATCATATAGGAAACTGCAGTTTTAAGAAAGCTCTGGGTTCGCGGATGCCAAACCCATCTGAAGGCCTAGATTCAACCACGCTCTCGACGATCACTGTACGCTGCTTTTGCAAAGACAGCCTAGGGGTCCCCTCTCCTCATCAGGTTGGAAGTCCAGAAATCTCCCCCAAAAAGGGAGTGGGTGACTGATGTAACAATTTAGAGGAGCACACTGCCCTGAAAGGGGCATACGACAGAGTGATACGTCACTCCATCGCGTGCACGCGCCCTTAAAGGGGCAGCGCCACACACCCTATACACCCTCCCTCACACAGGCCGAGTGCAATGGACCCCCTCGGTATACAAACATTTTCAGCCTATACATATTGGTTGGGGTCTCATTAATCATTAATGGCTGACCAGAAAGGAGGACCAGGACATTGACTTGGGTGGGCTTAGACACACTGTGTTAAGGTGTACCAGAAAGTTATATGGCACAGGAGGATGCCAGTGGAACCGCTTCTCATTCATCACCAGAGCAGCATGGGTAAGAGCGCTCAGTGTAGGGCACGCCCTCTTGCCGAACGGAAACTCACTTCCTGATTTTGCACACAGCGAACAGTGGACTCTCATCTTTTACACATAACCTGTTGCCGCGGTGAGATGTTAGATTTGACCATTTTCGGTTTTAATTGGGAAAATGATGTTCACAATAAATCCGGCAGTGGTGCGATTAAACGTTGTTACACAACAGAATGTAAGCTGACACACAATCCTCCGCTGATAGCTTAAGGCCAGCACCATCCTCTTCATCTCATTATCATGCGCCTCAAATTGCAATAAGAGCATTTAATTAATGCAATTCTCCGCAGATCGTGCTGACAGCCCCTCGGATGCGCGAGACTGCTAAATAAGTTACTTATCTTACCTGGTAATGTTCTTTCCATGGGATGTTCTTCCGACGTATTCAGCACAGCTGCGATCATTACTGTCAAAGATGTGGAATACGTCGGAGGACACAATCCCTTCGAAATGGATGTGTTGGCACTATTACAGCTATTCACCCTGCCGACCAAACGCACCCCAAGCAGCGAAATCACAAAAGTGCAATTACTTATAAATATTGGGGTAGTAGTGTGTGCAATTCCCCGGTGTATTTGTAGTGAGTGAGGCATTTCATTATGTTTGTGTTTTAAGTTAGCCAAAACGACGGCATTACAAAGAAAATAATATGTCTCATTTTCTAAAAGTATTAGAGGAATCTATTACAGCACTAAATTAATTGAACTGAATTTATGATTTTAATTTGCCTTGATCCGTTTTAAATTTAGTGTGATTCTTGTTTCAAAATGTTGTATGTATTTGTAAGTTTTAATGACAAAGAATTCAGAATTTTATACTTCTAATTTTGTAAATCTGTAAATTGTAAAGTTTCTATCAAGAATCAAATACAATTAAAAAAAAATAATATTAAGAAAAAGCTCTCTGGAACGTCAAGAAGCAGCTACGGGATACTTGATAGTTCACCTGTTTTCAAAGGTTGATCTTGGGTCTCGATTCAAGAAAGAACGTGCGGGACAATGTGTCACTCATCTGTGGTTCACCATCTTGCCCTCTAAAATAGATGCATTATGGGAAATCTAACCAAGGGTACCGAGTGAGACACAGTCAACTCTTATGTGTTAAGAGGAGTGCCTGTGGCCAGTAGAAGCTAGAATAGTTTGATGGCTCAGAACTTCAAGTCAAGTTCCTTTCTCTAAAGAAGCCTTCATCAATATGTAATCTGAAGCCGGCATCTGCCACAAAGCGTTGTATTAGTTATAGCAAGCCTGGACCAGAACATACATTTTTATCACAACCTCCCCACGATGCAGTGCATTGGTCTAAACCTCCTGGAACTAGAATATGGACTTGAAAACAGCACATCTACTGCATTCACGAACAAGCATGGCTATTGTGCGAGCTTGCTACAAAAATGGCTGCTGCAGTCTGAGCTCCGGGTGAGACAGCCTAGGAGGAGGCCCTGCTGCAGCTGTAACTGTCTGTTCTGCCTAAAAATCGAGGAATAAGACAACGTAGCGACCACCAGTGTGCACTTTCGTGGTGATCCGCTGCCTCATTGTGTTGAGGCAGCATTTGCATCCCAGCAAAGGCAGCATGCTTCTTCACCACGAGGACACTGGGTGGGCGTGGAAGCAACGAGCTGGATGGATCCTGGGGTGTTGGCTGCATGAAATTATGTCCACGTTGAGATCAGACTGGCTGTGGCAATGATTTCCTAGTACTGTTGAGAGCGGCGGGTGTAATGGGCCACTGAAAACTATCAGCAGAAGCCGTGCCTGACCCGAGCCCGCCCGGGGACCAGCTCGGGGACCTGCTTACAATCAACAGGGGAAACAAATACCAACCCACCCTGTGCAGCACGCTAATGCAGATGGCTGGAAGTAACTGCTTGGGTCCTCGTGCACAGCAGGTTTGGAGTACCAGCGTGTGAAATGGCCACTCCACTATTGACTTTGAAGTGCTTGACAGGAGTGCTCTGTTGATTATGATAATGATGGCTCCCGTTGAAACCTAAGAAGATTGCCGCTCTTACACCAAGCTCCTAAAAGGGAGGGAACGCCTTGCTGATTTGGGTTGGGTTGGCTTGTGCCCTGCATAGTAACAGCCCTAGGTGCACGAGTGTCATTCAAAGATCTAGGACATGGGGTTCCGCAACTGAGCAGAACACCAAAATAAAGGGTGGCTGACCCTGGGACTGCTACAAAGGGCTGAAGAACAGGAAGGTAACCCCCACAAGTGGCAGAGCATTACCCTGTGATCCCATGGCCACCCATGCTGATGTGTGGCGGTAAGTGTCCTATGCTAGTGTGTGGATCGTGTTTTGCGCAGGACAGAGGATAAAAGTGAAATAAGAGGCCTAGAAGACCCAGTAGGAATACAAACTGGCATTAGGGAAAAGCAAAAAGAAAGAACAGCATCTGGAGGGAGACTTTTTTTGCACCGAGAACATTGACGAACAAGCGGGCTACTTCAGAACATTCTACTTCAGAACATTCATCCAGGTCCTCTTCGGCATACCAAAATAGTCCAAATGTCAGTGCTAGGCCTACATCAATAAAACTATCACGGTTTGAGGGTACATTTGACCACCGAAGTGAGAAGGTAGCACAACTGTAGACTAGAACTTCAACCCTGGAGCAAAAGTCCTCAGAGATAGAAAGTCAATGCACTCAGACGGTCCCAGCATTAAAGCAACTAGGCAAGGAAATGGAAGCGGTGCAGTGAAATACCATTGCGTTGGATCGGAGGCTGGAAAACCGGGAGAATGTAGTCCCGACTAAGCAAATTAGACCCCTGGGCCTCTCACTGGACACTTAAGGCTCAGAACAACCAATCAGGGGGTTCTTATATAGCACTGCTTCACCATAGGCATCAATGCACAAACAAGAAGACTAGGATAGACCAGAAGAGTTTAGGCAAACAGAGGATCTGATAAGCTTTGCAGCCACCTGGCTTCTGGAGGCATTGGGGCTAGACACAGAGGAAGACCCCATACACATTGAAAAGTGTTACCAAATTAAACAGTGGGACAAGAATACAAGGGACTACCCTTACCGTCCAACTTTCTAACACGAGAGATGGTGAAAAGATTTTGAAGGCAGACAGAGAAGCTGGAATATCAGCAAAACTGTATCTTACTCTTCCCGACCTGGCTCCTGGCACTGAAAAGAGGAGGGTGGTCCTTAACACTGGGGGTGGGGTTGGAGTGGGTGTGTGTTTGTGTGGGGGTGGGGGGGAAGGGCAGCAGGGAGGTGGGGGGGAAGGGCAGCAGGGAGGGGGGGCATCATTTAATTTGCATAACCAATTGGTTTACATCAAAACAGTGGAAAATGTGTGGTAGCAAAAACTAGACATCTGAAATGAACACAAGGCAGTTTTGGCATGAACATTCAAGAGAACATCACTGAGATTTGTTTGGAAATTCTAGAAGACTTGGATGTCATGTTAGGGAGATTTGTGAAGTCTGGATGAAAATATCAGTAAAGCTCACACGGAAATGGTTATATTTTGGATGGTTGTAGGTCAAATGATCGAATCTAAAGGGTCGACAGGTCAAATGGTCGACATCAAAAGGTCGACAGGTCAAATGATCGATATTTGTTTTTTCACATTTATTTTTTTGGGGGTTTCCCCCCCCCCCCCCCCAACCGCCTTTTTTTTTTTTTTTAAAGCTAAAAACCACTTTTTTCCCCTAAACGAAAACCTAAAAAAATATATATAACATTTGACCTGTCGACCAAATTGTGTCGACCTTTTGACTAGACAGCATTTTGGATGCCATAAGTTTCAAGCGGTTTTCCACATGGGGACAGTTTATTTTGGAGCATGTACTGTAGAGTGCTGGGTGGGGTCCTCCATTCTCCCAGGCATATGTGCCCTGGAATATGTAGTCCTGTTAAGAGGCGGACACTCGAGGAACATCTGGAGTGGATTCTTCACAGGTTAAGGTGGAGCCGAAGAAGTTTCCCCGGGTCCTGTGTTTTTTGGGGGTTAAATGAACTCACAACAAAGATCTTTGAAATAATCTTTGATTCGTCCTGAATGCATCAGAGCCTGAAATCTGGCAAAGAAAGTGTTTGACACCTGACTGCTCCTATCTTGTGGCTAAGTCAATGGTATGAGGTAACGGAAGCTGAACCAGAAAAAGTTGGACTAGCCATTCATGAGATCACATAGCACAGTAGGGAAGAGGCAGGAGCCCGAGGCCAGGTAGGTGGAAGCACTGTCCATTCCACTCTTGGCTCAAAAGGAACCCGGCTTAATAAAGCGCTAGAGATAGACCTCAGCGTGAGTCTGAAGGCCCAGCCACTGAGGTTGCAGATTTGCTGCCTGTGACTCCTCTTAGTTTCACAATCTTGTGTGGAAGTGATGACACCAGACCAGATGTAAGCTGCAGCAATTACAATTGCATCACAACGGCTTCATGCTCATAACAAGGCCCATACAATGTGGATGCCTTTGAATGGAATCCTGGATGCTGAAATTCTGCCAAAATAGCCCTTACCAGGAGATCTTCCGCAATACCAGACACTAGATTAACCCTCTCCGAGGGACCGTCAAGAAAAGCAATAGTAGGTTTAGCCCTGCGGAAGGTAAATCTCGGTGTTGCAGGTTTACCAGGTTACTCACCGTAGTGACCACCTTACTCCTAATCCATAGTCCCCTTTCCTCCATACTTATGGGACATCTCGCCGTCCTGTGGGACGGGACCGGAGCACTTTGTAAAAATCATCCACATTTTTCCAAAAATATGTCCTTCCTCTCTTTCTTGCGCAGAGCCCGGCATGCGGCCGTAACCCCGCCCACCTTGGCTCCGCCCCGCTCATCGCCCATCAGTCCTTTTCTATCGCCAGGTCAAAGACCCATTAGCAATAACAGAGGAACCTTATTAGAGGGGACGGCGGGCGGGCGTATGGAGGAAAGGGGACTATGGACTAGGAGTAAGGTGGTCACTACGGTGAGTAACCTGGTAATACTCCTACGTCCCGTCCCTTTCCTCCATACTTATAGGAGATTCCCAAGCACTCCTTACAGGAACTATGGGTGGATGGAAATACCCCTTACTGAAAAAGGTTCTTCAGTACAGCTTGACCCAACTGAGCGTCAGCTCTTGAGCTTAAGTCGAGACAATAATGCTTACAGAAAGCAGATGGGGAGGCCCAAGTAGCTGCCGTAGCAATGGACTCCCAGGGGACATATTTCTGAAAAGCAACCTCGGCTGCTTTAGCCCGCACCAGGTGTGCATGAATACCCTTAGGAGGTTTCAGCCCCTGGACGGTGAAAGACTGTGATACAGGTGGCTATCCACCTAGAAATAGTTGCCTTAGACAACTGCCTGCCGTGAGGGTTACCGAAGGTCACAAAAAGTTGAGAACTCCCAAGCTCAGAAGTCCTGTCCAGGTAGAACTTAAGAGCTCTTCGGACATCAAGACAGTGTAGAACCCTCTCAGCCTCAGAGGCAGGGTTCGGAAAAAAGACTGATAGGGAGATCGACTGATTCAGATGGAATCCGGTCACTACCTTCGGTGGAAAGGCCGGGTTTGTCCGAAGGACTACCTTGTCCTTGTGAAAGACCAAGAAAGGATGCTCCACCGACAATGCCTGGAGCTCACTCACTCTTCTTGCTGACGTAACAGCGACCAAAAAGGACACTTTCCAAGACAAGTACTTGAGGTCCACCGTAGTCATTGGTTCAAAGGGTTTATGGCACAGCGCCGTCAGGACTACATTTAGGTCCCACGGTGGGTGCGGACTACGAACCGGAGGGTAGAGGCGTGTCAACCCTGCAAAAGGCCTCTTAACCACTGGGTTACTCAGAGAATAAGAGCACTGGTCTGTAGAAAGATAAGTGCAAACCGCTGAAAGGTAAGTTCTGCATGACAGAACAGGAATCCCTGACTCTGCTAGGGAGGACACGAAGGACAGCACCGTGTCAATCGTGGCCATCCTTGGATCCAACTTCTTCTCCAAACACCAATGACAGAACCTGAGCCATGTACTGAGATCTGGTTGAGGTTTTCCTGGCTTTCTGGATAATGCCCATGTTATCTGTAGACAAATTCAGATGCTCGAAAGACGAACTCAGGCACCATGCTGCCAAGCTGAGCGATTGTGGGGAGGGGTGCCACATGTGCTGTTCCCCTTGGTGAAGAAGATCGGGAGTTACTGGTAACCTGATCGGTGGATACACCGACAGGTGTTGAAGTTCCGAGAACCAAAACCTGGCCGGCCACCACGGAGCTATGAGTAGAAGGGAACAGTTCACTGAGTTCTTGGTTCTACGTTATTTCGCCGACCTATTTTTCAACGAGGGACTTTTCATCGTCATAATTTTCATCGCCAAAAACCCTGTTTGGTTTTGTTTTTTTTATTCAGGGGGGGTTCCCTCCCTCAGACTCCCCACCCCCTTACTATTATAATCATACCACAACCCTTACAAAACACCCCCCAAGATAAAACATTTAAAAAACTGGGTTTTTGGCAATGAAAATACTGACAATGAAAAGTCCCACGTTGAAAAATAGGTCGGCGAAATGCGTGTATACCCGAGTTCTTCAACTTCCAAATTGCACGGTGAACTAGAGGCAGAGGCGGGAAGGCGTAAGCTCTCATGTTGTGCCATGGAATCTCAAGAACATCCCCCAAAGAGGAGGCTCCCAGCCCCCCTCTGGAGGTATACTGAGGAAGCTTCTTGTTCACTGCCGTAGCGAAGAGGTCCACCTCCGGTGTGCCCCAACGCAAGAAAATCCATGAGAGGGCCTGCGCCTTCAATTCCCACTCGTAGCTGACCACTGTCCGCCGGCTGAGGGCATCTGCTGTGACATTCAGCTGGCCCGGGATGTGCACTGCAAGCAGCCAGACACCATGAAGCACGGCCCACTCCCAAATCTGGATAGACAGGTCCACGAGGGGAGGAGACTTCATTCCCCCTTGCTTGTTGATGTAATACATTGACACCACATTGTCCGTTCTTATGCGGACCACCTTGTTGACAATGAGCGGTCTGAACGCCCTGAGCGCTAGGAAGATCGCCAGAAGCTCCAGATGATGTGTGGAGGAGCCTGTCCTGGGGCGACCAGAGGTCCGGGACCTGAAGAAGATCTAACGTCGTACCCAACCCCAGAAGGGAGGAGTCCGTTGTGATCGTCACCGTGGGGACCGGGTCCTGAAACCCCATGCCCCCAGACAGGTTGCTGAGAGATGACCACCAATCCAGGTCCACTCTCATGGAATCCGGAATCATTATCTGCTTGGAATCCGAATCCACTGCCTGACGCCATGAACTCCGAAGAGCCATCTGGGTCCGTCTCATTTTGAGACGAGCAAGAGGAAGAGCCAGTACACACGAGGCCATGAGGCTCAGAAGCCTCTGGAACCACCAGGCCGACATGCTCTCGGACTGCGCAAACATCTGACACGTGGCTAACAGATCCGCCATTCTGTCCGCGGTCAGATACACTCTGCAGTCGATCGTGTTCCAACGAAAACCCAGGAAAATCAGGTCCTGTGAGACCGTCATGGAGGATTTCCGCCAGTTCACCGACAGCCCAAGATGGAACAGGAGCTGATGGAGAGACTGGAGATTGCCCGCTGCCGCCAGCGGACAAGGGCTGCGTAAGAGCCAATCGTCCAATTCTGGATACACATGGATACCCTGGAGACGAAGATAGGCCGCAATCACCGACATCATCTTGGTAAAGACACACGGCGCCGAGCCGAGGCCAAAAGGAAGCACCCGAAACTGGAAGCGCTCCTCTCCCAAAGAGAAGCGGAGGTACCTCCTGTGTGGATTGCAAATCAGGATATGCATGTACGCGTCCTGAAGATCCACAACGCTGAGCCAATCGCCCATCTGTAAGGAGGAGCTTATCTGGCTGGGCGTGATCATCTTGAATTTCTCTTGGGGTAGGAAAAGATTGAACTGGGAAAGGTCTAGGATGGTGCGCAGGCCAGCCTGGTTGGGTTTGGGCACCGTAAACAGTCGGGAGTAGAAGCCTTCCCCTCGCTCCCCAAGGGGAACGGGTTCCACAGCTCTGAGGTCCAGTAGTTTCTGAACTTCGGCCTTGAGGGACGGGGAGCCAGACAGCTGAAAAGGAGGGTTGAGGGGTGGGGTAGGGGGTAAAGGTAAGCGGAAGCCCGCTCGGGCGACTGTCAAGACCCATCTTTCTTCTGTGATGGTCTGCCACGCCTCCCAAAAAGACGCAATGCGTCCTCCCACCGGGGTCTCGTGCGAGCGCGGAAAACCCTCATTTGGCAGGCTTATCGGTGGCGGTGCCACCTGAACCCGATGAGGAGGCTGAGGAGCGGGAGAAAAACCGCATGCGCTGTTGTCTACGGTGGTTATTTCCCGCAGGAGTATCCACTCTGCGAGATTTGCGGTCTAGGAAGCCCCTAAAACCAGAGGAGGGTCGACTTTGAGACAACGGTCTCTGGGATTTGAAAGGAGCTTTGACCAGAACAGACAATGATTTAGCCGTCTGAGTGCTATCCTTGGTCTTGGTGAGCTCTACATCTATAGTAGAATAAAAAAGCTCCTTACCATCGAATGGAAGGTCCAACACCTTGTCTTGCATGCAGCCACGCCTGCCGTGAGGTATCAACCCCCAGCATCAGGCCCCGAGCCGAGGTGTCTACGTGATGAGCCGCGGCCTCCAGGAGATCCTGGGCCAAGACCCTGGCATCGGAAAGGCCTCCTTTGAAATCTTCCAACTTCTCGACCGGGATGTGCTCCTCAAACTCAGACAGACCTTTACACATCCGCATGTTAGCTCCCGCCAATATCAACTCAGCATTTGCTGCCTGAGCTGCAAGGCCGAGTTGGCAAAGATTTTCCTCCCTAGGGAGTCAGGGAGCTTGTCCTCCTTACCCAAAACCTGAGTAGCCGTCGTGGAAGAGGATGCTGTAGGTCTGGATTGCAACGTAGTCGCAGCCACCACTGTGGAGGAGGGAGTCTGACAAGACGACAGGGCCACCTCTTCCGAGGAATGTAGCCTGTACCTTGCGTCAATCTTATTGACAAAAAGTCCCCAGTGTGGCTTTTCCCAGACTCTTCAGACCTCGGCCAGAATGTCCTTCTGCAGGAACAGGCCAGTACGCTCCAAGGGAGATAGGGTGAATGCACCAGAAAGCACGCCCTCCTGCGGAGCGGGTGCCTCGGGCACCGGAACATCTAAGAAACTAATTTCCAGTACCCAGTCATGAAAGGCTCTGATAGAGCGGGGAAGGTCCTTGTTGTCCTGATCGCCTTGAGGATCATCTGAAAGGTCGGCATCCTGCTGAGCCGTGTCAGGCACTGCCTTGTCCACTGGGGACAATGGAGGCAAAGGCGGAAGAGCCGGGGGAGGCACCACGGGCAAGGGAGACGCCGGCAGAACCACCGGAGGAACGGGTGGAGCCGGAGGTGGACATATCTCCTTGAAAAGCCCTTTGAAATATTACCTCATGGGGTCGGTGCGCATCAGCGCTTGAAATTTACCGAAAAAGGCGTCCTCCGGAGACCGTTTCGGAACCTGAGGTGGCCTCTCATGAGGTGGACAAATCCAGGGACGTAACGGGGAAGGGTGTCACACAGGCCCCTCCACCGACGTATCCACATAAATCAAAGGTGCCGCCCCCGCGGGCAACAAAACATTGTGCGGAAGAGGCATCCGGGAATTGCAATCATAAACCGGCCGGTAAGGATGCGCACCAGGCACTTTATGTTCAGCCAAGGGACCAAGCCCCTACACCAGAGGCCGATGGCATAGTTGTAGGGGTAGCACCTAAAATGGCCGCCACGGTCGTGGCGGGAACGGGTGCCATTTTGTTCTCATTTGAGGGGAACTGCGGCACGTGAGGAAGTGAGGCAGGGGTCCCCGTCGATGGATCAGGGGTCTTAATCTTAGCCTTAACATAAGGAACCTCGGAAGAGCCTGTACTATGAAGCCTGGAATGTTTTTGTGACATACCAACTGCCAACTGAGCCTTCGAAGGAAGGACCTCGGCACTGCCGGTAAAAGAAGAACTTTGCTTCTTTCCCCCCTCAACAGATCTGGTGTCACCACAAGAGCAGGAACGATGAGCAACGGCTTTCACCGACAAGGCCTTGTCCGGCCTCTCAGAACTGTTGGTAGCTTCAGCCTCTGAACGAGGGACCTCGGACCCAGGCCCGGTAACAAACTTATCTGCGTGGGCCTCGAACATCCGTTTGCTAACAAGCCCAGCCCAGGCCTCGGGGAGCACCCCGGTCTTGTTTTTGAGGGAAGCCGACAGAGGCCTCAGAGCGAGCTCCGGTACCCCACGATTCAGTAGAACTGGGTCTACGAACAGCCCCCACAGGAGGGGCCTCGGAGCGTACTCTGGTATTCACAGGCCCCTTACGCAGACCCTCGGAGAAAACTCCGGTAGAATTAATAGGCCCAACGGGCACCTCAGGGCGAACCCCGGTGACAGAGAGATCAACGCCCCTCCCGGACCGAGAGGAACCCGGGAAGGTATCCCCTGGCCGGGGTGCTCTGAAAAGTAAACAACTTACCGGGCGAAGGAGGAGTTTGTCGGAACACCTCCTCACACCGCTCCAACTGACGTTGAAGTGCCCGGACCGAAAGGGAGTCACAGTAAAAACAGGAGTCCCAACGGTGTTCCGGACCCAAACACTCTAAACAAAGAGGATGGGGATCCGCCCTCGCGAAGCGATGGTGACATGATGACTTGAAAGACAGACAGACTAGTAAACGAACGCTAGCGAGAGCCAGAGAGGAAAAAAAGGGAAGAAAATCTTCCGAGGATGCAAGTACGTCCGGCCCCGATCGTTATTGCTAACGGGTCTTTGACCCGGCGATAGAAAAGGACTGATGGGCGATGCACGGGGCGGAGCCAAGGTGGGCGGGGTTACGGCCGCGTGCCGGGCCCCGCGCAAGAAAGAGGAAGGACACATTTTTGGAAACATTTTGATGCTTTTTACAAAGTGCTCCGGTTTCGCCCCACGGGACGGAGAGATGTCCCATAAGTATGGAGGAAATGGGATGGGACGTAGGAGTAACATCGATTAACCCTTTTTGATGGAACCTCTGAGAATTCTATGGAAGCTGTAGCCCCCAAGGGCAGAAGGAGTGCCTCGGACCGGTCGGTATCTGAATTAGCCCCGGAACACAGACTGCAGAGTATGTTCGCTTCAATATCCAGATTAGCCCCACGGACCTCGGAACAAGTCCCCGAGGTGCTAGAACTGGATCGCCTATTCCAGTGTATAGGGATCCCAGGCAAGAGATTTCCGGACCGGCTGTCTCAAAAATAAAGTCACTTATGGGCCACTGTTGCTTCTCGTTGATGAAATCTCGAAGAGGACTGTGGTGACTGGTGTAGAAAAACCTCTTCCCAGCCCTGGAGCCGACGACCAAGAGCAAGTCGAAAGGGCGTCACAATAAAGACAAGCGTTTCCCCCCCCCACCCCCCTAGCATCCATCCCGGTGTATGGGCACCAAACACGAGAGTGCATGCGGGTCAGATGCTGCATAGCGACGCCCACAGCAAAACCCTTTTAGTCCCAGTATAGAATTAACTAAAACAACTGACACCCGAGACAAAGGGAGAAAGATCAAGACAAGAAAGACTAAAGGAAAGGAAGAAAGAGGGCAGGAAAAGGCCCGTCAGTGCCACCCGCGTCCGGCCCAGAGCTTGCAAAGAAATGAGGGGTGAAGTTCAGAGGCAAGGAACAGGGGATGCAGGGCACAAGGGCTCAAATGTGCCAGTCTATGGGTCAAAAAAAAAAAAGAAAGAAAAGCTATCTTTTTAGTGTTTTTTGTGCCGTTACAAAAAGATTTCGATAATGTCACGACGGACAGAACGCCGCAACCAAAAGGAAAGGAGACATCACTTGGGAGTATGCGGCATGTGGCCATTTTGGAAGGGCTCGAAACCGAATAACTGAACAACTGGAGCATCTATAAAGTGATACAAAATGTATTCTTGGGCACCTGAACTGTGTGAGACAGTACATTCATAGCAATGTAGCCAAGCGGATGCCGGTATACAGAATGGAGCAATATTCATTCCTCAATGCGCAGTTCCGTGTGAGGTGTAGGCAAAGAGTTTAGGGTCTCTCAACCAAGTAAGCATCATCTCTTATAAGATGAAGCCCAATTGAGGTATCTGTACTGAGGGAGGATGGCTGGTTTATGGTACACATTTTCGTTAAGGCATTTTTTATTAAGTGTTATACAGTGCCTTTTAGGATACGTATTCTGAAGTGGTTATCTGCCGTACGACAGTGCATTCGGGGACCTGTAGATGTGCATGGACAGCTGCATTGCTACAGAAAGCATGCTGAACCATTGTTCAAAATATGGGCATCTAAACCGAAAAATTGAATACATTCAGACGTGCAGCTCAGTGGTGGAAATTGTACAGGGTGAGTTCAATATGATATTAGAGTCTTTGGCCGTCATTACGGCTTTGGCGGTAGCCATGCTGCTATTGGCAGCATGGCTGCCGCCAAAATCGGTTCTGGGTCTGGGTTCCCAGAATGGGGAATTACCGGGCCATTCCGAGTTCGGAGGGCCCAGTAATTCCTCCCTTCAGGAACCCGGCCGGGACCTTCCCTTTTCCCATTTCAGTCCCGAAAGTGCTGAATTGGAATGGGCGAGAGAGCAAACAACGGGCCGACTACGGGCGGCCCCTTGTTTGCTCCCTCTTCCCCTCGCGGGACCCGCTCTGTACGTCTGGTAAAACCAAAAGTGCAGAGCGGGTCCCCAAAGGGGACCTCGTAATCAGGCGGTACGGGGTTGACGGCGCCGGCAGCTTTACAGGCGCCGTTAACCCCTTACAGTCTGACTTCTAATGAGGCCCTATATTTATTCCTGCAGGGAATTCCACAGGGCGAGGTAGAGTGTATTCTATGACATGTTTGAACTTCTACGACGAATGAGCAGACGGCATGCAATCTGTGAAATGTAATACTGTGGTGCCGGCGCACTTTGTGTAGGTGCAAGTATTCTGACGTTAATACTGCGACAAATCACCTGAGTATTGGTTACAAGTGCACATAGCTTGCTTGCCCAGGCATAAAATGGCAAAACGTGGCATATTATGAGACTATCTGCGCATGTGAAGCTGTACCCACCATACACAATTGTACTTGTCATCTGAACGGCACGTGGGTATATGATGGCTAAACCTGACACACAAGGCCGAACATGGGCACAGGCTGATTGCAGATTGGTGAATTTGGCTGCACTAGGAAACAGGATGTACCGGTCAACTATGCCTGAAATGCGAAATTCAAAGCATGAGTGGTCGGGTGTGGGGGTGGAAAAGAGCAGTATGGCCGATTTCCTTCCTTTTTTACAGTGCATGCAAGGAGTCTTTCTTCCCTCCATGCTTGCCCAAGCTTGAATTCCCCTATGACTCATGCGGCCAAGACACATCAGTCACCGAGAAACTGGTAATGGGAACATCCGGGACAGTTTCAAACCAGAGCTTTGTTTTGTCTAGAATACTTGTAGTCGTCTAAGAGGTCTGTATAATCTAATTGATGTATTACTAGGTCAACAGGTGAGCAGGTGGCTTGATTTCGAGCGAGGGTAACAGTAGGTAATGACACTATGTCCACTCTCCTAACCCCCATACTGGTACACCACATTGACTAGTTTACCGAAGCCCACTTTGAAACCATTATACATGTGGATTGCTGGTAACTTGAATTAGGTAGTTTGAAAGCATCATGGGTGTGAGGGATGCAACAAAGGATCAGGACACGGGGATCATTTAACCAAACTGGTATATGTATTATTAGCCAATTACAACAAGGTAGTCCCTCCGAGGAGCTAAGGCTGCGGCACCGCAGGGTCTTTTCCAGTCGTTGGTCTTGGCCCTAATCACACTGCAGGTTCTTCCCTTTCATCCTGGTAAGAGTGGATTACTATGTTTGTGACACTGTTCGGGACGTGTCTTTCCTCAGACTTCTAATCTATAGGAAAATAGCTTCCTTGCCTTAATTTCCTTTCTTCCTGCAGGCGGGGCAATCCCCGTCCCCTGGTCTTTTCTGGCTACCAGGGGGGACCATCCCAGTCCCCTGGTCTTTCCTGTTGCCAGGGGGGCACAATCCCTGTTCCCTGGTCTTATCCACCTCCCTATAGGGTTTCCTTTACAGCTGAGGTGTGGGTGATCAAGGAGTGACTCATTGATTTCACCCTTATCCCTGCCCTCCTTATTCCCCCTAGTGGGGTCTCGGATAATAAAAGGGTTCCGTTTCTTTAGTTTATAGTCATTCCATCGAATTCTTACCATCGACAGACCATTCCATCCAAAAAAATAGCATCAAAGGCTTTTTTTGTTTTTTTTTTTTTTAAACGTGGCCCCCCCTAACACCCTTTTTTTATCCTTTAAAACCCATTAAAATTAAACTAAACCCTTTACCTTCAAAAAGCATGCATTTTTTCCTCGATGCAATTTTTTAGATGGAAAGGCATTCGATGTTATTACATTCGATGAAATGACCAGATGCCGTTTCTTTCTGTCCTATTCAGGGCCCATGGTAATAGGTTACTGATAAGTAAAAGGGCGTGGGGGTGCTCGAACTCTCCCAGTTAACTGTTGTTACCCTTACTGAGGGCTAATTTCCCCTTCTAGGTTTCGAGCACCTGAGATGCTGCCTGGCTCTTCCCAGATAGCCGGTCACTAAGTCGGCCCACCTACTACCCCAACTTGCCTCGTACCTGTCAGCAGGTTTTGCGCTCTGCCGGGCTCAACTTCAGTCAGTGGTGTGACGGCTGCCAAGCGGCATTGCCTGCTGTCCCGCTGGCACCACTTGCACCATGTATTAAACTCTTCCAGGGGTTGCTGTACTTTTCTCCCAGTTACCGCCGGTCTCGACGTCCGGTTACCACTCGTTCCTCGGCTAGCCACTCCTGCGGTTCCAGCCGTCTCAGGATTCACTGGACTACTCCACTGTACTTTCCTCTCTCCACGTTCACTACGACTCCT
Organism: Ambystoma mexicanum; assembly: GCF_040938575.1. NCBI lineage: Eukaryota > Metazoa > Chordata > Amphibia > Caudata > Ambystomatidae > Ambystoma > Ambystoma mexicanum. The sequence continues at coordinate 1,467,273,369 of NC_090935.1, forward strand.
GCAGCCAATACTACTTCCTGCTTCTCCGCACACCCATGTTTCTTGTTTTACGTACTTGCGGTTTGTCTTTCTGGCTATACTAGAGCGACTATCCTGTTTCAAATTGTGTTTCCCTGCTTCCATCTTGGAATTCAAAGCTCTGATATCTTCTTGTGTGAAGTGAGCCTTGGCAGTGCAGAGATACATTGGGTTAGCCATTTAGGAAGGAATAAAAGGTGACCCGTTATTTACTGTGTTCGGAAGTTATCCCTTTTGCTTTTTCACCTATTTCATGGGTTTGGATTCCCCCAGACGTTATCTCGGTTATTGGAGCACTCAGCCTAGTCACATGAGTCAGACACAGACAACAGGCATAATTTCATTTCACAAACACTTATTAACTCAAAATGGTAGGGTGCAGTAATGCCTAACTTGCCCTATTCGAAGGTGGGGTTTGCATCATACTTTACGTGATGCGTATGAGCATATCAAACTTACCTCTTACAATTTCAGCTCTGAACACTGTTTTAAGTTCATTCGTAGATCTCTATGATAATGTAAGGGATGAGGTCAGGGCAAATACACTAATGAGTGAAATCAACATTAAAATTGAATAAACCGGCGGACACATGCTCCTTAAATGAGAGAGAGCGCGAGAGAGCGAGAGAATGTGTGTGTGTGTCTCTCTCTCTCTCTCTCTCTCAACATAGCTGCTATTACACTGAAGCCAGTATGTAAACAGTCTGTTTCCAAAGCTACTCAATACCAGTTACAACCGGAGGCTGAGCAGGTTTTACCAGAGGATCCCTCTAGCATCGGCCATGTAACCTGCATGATGCAGGTAACTCAATATTGTTCTCGGTTGGAGATGACCCAGGATGCGTTGCTGGATTGTATAGAGGTTTTGATGAATAAAGAGTCTCTGCTAATTGATCGGGGAACTTTGGCAGCATTGGATGATCTATTAGATAGTTCTTCGGGTGCACTGATCTCTAACAAAGGGGAAAAATGGCAGTAGCAAACAGATGAAGCCCAAAAAGAAAAGGAAATTCTATAAAATGCTTGCATAATTTGACAGTTCAAGAATCTCTGAACCACCTGTCAGTTTAGTTGGGAAAATGTGAATATTTTGCAAGTTAACCTTGAGAAGGATCTTAGGGAGCCATCAATGGAGCATGAAACCGACATAACCACAATCAATCTTCAGGACTCCCGATTTGAATGAATCCATGCGGATCATTGAAAAATCTTTGACGAGCACTGCTGTTCAGACTGAGTTGGTTGGTACATCTGCTATCGACTTTCCGAATGGGGTTAAGCCTATAGGGAAGTTGGTTTCCTTCTCTGATGTATCAAGTACCCAAGTTAGTGGGCGATCAATGGAGGCTGGAAGCTCTGGCGTCCCTCTGCTGGAGGAAGGGAGGTCAGTATTTAAAGATCGGAGTACATTGTTCAGAACCAGTGGTACAGGAAAAGGATAAAGCGCATGGTATTTAAAAAGGGACAAACTGGTTCTCTCAAGAGTGGGATTCTATTTGAAAACCCCCTGAGAATGGGTTATAGCGCTCATGCAGGATTAAATTAGGACTGCTCCATGGATGGTTCTAATAAATCTGTCTTTAGTGTGTTGAAAGGTGGTCAAGGGACAGATCTGCATATCTCTAATAAGAAGAGTTCTCCTCCTGTAATATCCAAGGCCCATTTTTCTGATGAACAATCCTTTGCTTATTCACTTTTGCATACTGTTGGAGGTTAATTAATAAGTTACAACTGGAAGGCCTGTGTGGAGAGGATTTTGTTTTGTGTCTAAATTGATCTACTCGGTTGAAGAGTTTAGCTGAAATTCCAAATCTAAGGTCAATTTCAACTATGGATATCGATAGAATTCAGTTCATTGTTTCAATTAGAACAGACAGGGTTATCGTTCATATTGGTTTGAGAGCAGTTTCCAATATCATCTTGAAAGAATGTTCTGCTCTCTGTCAACTGGGATTTGTTGTGTCTGAATTTAAGGGTAAAGCCTCTCAAGTATCCTCAAATCCACGGATTTATGGAAACTGATATTCTAATCTCAGTAAATACTGGGAGTTGTGGTAATAGAGATGTTTCTTTTTCCCAGAGCAATAGTTTACAAAGGCCGGTCCTAGCTGACTGGTTGCCGGCAGCTAGTCATAATACTGTTCAACTGCCTAACATAAAATTATCAGAACAGTTTTGGCAAGTGTGATCAGAGAATTGTCTCCGGGAACATGCAGGGGAAAGTCCATTTCCAAATTTGTAGGTAACGGGCATTCTGCGATCTCAAAGTGTTACGATGCTCCAGGACACATGGCTCAGTGATTGCCCAGTTTTAGATTTTATTTTGTTTTTGTCAAGCTGCGTGTAAAAGTTAAGGTCGCCGATCGGGGGGTTACGGACTCCCACAAAATCTGGTTATGGCATTAAGATTAGTAAATTAAATACCACCCTCCAGGATGTGCTACTGGTGGAGGTAACTCAGTAAAAGGAGGCTCAGTGCCTTCTCTTAATATTTATTGGCACATAGGCAGTTGTTGTTTGAACATATTGTTTGAGGAATTAAAATGTATTTCAGAATGGAAATATATGAATGATAAGGGGACCGTTTTGATTGCAGGGGATTTAAATGCTCTTTGTCCTTTACAGGGGAATGCTACAGAGGAGGGGAATGGCATGCTTCCCCCTACCTGTAAGCCTGTTAAGGACTTTTTTTATGGCGCAATGGGTCTCCTGTTCTAATGGCTTGGGCCTGAGATTGCTAAACCGTGCAATCCCGGGTGATATCCCCAGTTAAGCCACCTGCCATAGGGGGGTCGAGCAAATTTGTTCTTGATTACTTTTTTTGTGGACCAGCTACTTCATGAGTGTTGTGAATCAATGCGGGTAGTAAGAACGCTGCAGAGTCGCCACCATTTACAGGCTTTGATTTTTTGTTGAATAAAAAAGGGAAAGTTGCACTTTAGTGGGTTTACAGGTTCATCCGGGGAAACACCCGGATTGTGTGAAAAGAAGGGGCTATTAGACGTTTTAACACTCAATTGGAAGCTATGATTAGTGAGTCTACTTTTGAGTGGAAGAGGGTGACTTTTAATATTAGTAATTATGAAAAAGCCTATGGCAAATATCATCAAGAATGCCTTTGCTGGAATTAATCCGTTGTATCGGGGGAAAGCATGGACTAAAGCAACTATCAACATGCTGAAGGTAGACCAGTTGATTAAACTGAGTTGGATTAAAAATGTTAAGTTGAATTATAAAAAAAAAAAATGTAAAACACTGAAACATTGCTTCAAAATAATTCTAAACTTGTGCTAAAAATATGATTACAATTAGAGATGCTTCTGGTTTTGGTTTTTGTGAAATAATGATGTCGACTCATGTCAAGCAAGTAAACAAATAAATGCGATGAGTGAGGAGGATTGGGTTGCCCACTTTGAAACCTTCTACTCGGTTGGGAGTGGGAGTTCGGCCATAACTGATGCGAATGTGAGGGGTGGATTGGATACGTGGGAGCTAGTGTTGATGAGGCCCTAGTTAAAATCAGTAACTCTAGGGTCCCAGGTCCAAATCAACTTTCTAATAAGTTGTTTAAGGGGTACCTTAGTACGTGGCCTACCATTTTAGCTATACTTTTCAAAGAAATTGCCTCAACTTGAACATTCCCAGAATCCTGGCGTACATCTTATGTGATGTTTATTTTTAAGAGGAGTGCAAAGACCGATCCGAAGAACTACTGCCCTATTACCATCATGGATTCTGTAGCAAGGTTTTTGCATCCTTTTATCGCAATTCGAATCCTGGGCTTATGGATTGGGCAGACAATGAATTCCAGATGGGGTTTAGGATGGTCCACAGTACTTATCTAAATGGTCTTGGTATTAGGTGCCAACAAGACTCAGTCCTGACTAAAAAGTATCCCAATATTGATGCAGCATCGATGGACCACTCCGCTGCTTTTGACAGAGTTGATCAACAACATTTATGGGTGAAACTGGCTAGATGGGGCATTCCTGATGGATTTTTAAGATTAATTATTGGTTTACACAAATTTTTCAGTCATTCAAGTGAGATTGAAGTTGGAGGAGGCCCCATCTCCGAAAACTGTTACCAGCTCAGGATACTCTGCCTCTTCAACCTTTATATATTGGATATAGGTGATAATGCTGATTTTGCTTCCTTCGTTCTTCATAAATTATGCACTTTGAAAATAGTCTGGTTGGCTTATGCAAACTACTTTTTTTATTCAATTGTACACCAAAAGGTTTAGAGAGGATCTTATTACCGTTTTCTGGTTTTGCTAAAGAACATTTTTTTCATGAATGCTTGGAAAACCAAGATTATCCAGTTCACTAAGGGAAAGAAAAATTCTGTATTTTAAGTCGTACTTAGAAAAAAGTGTTTTGATGCAGATGGATAACTTAATTTACTTGGGTTTCACCATATCCAATCAGCCACAGAAAGCACTCTTTAGTTTTATGCTGAAACAGAAAGCAAAAACTTAGGACAATCAATTGATTAAGGTAAATGTAAAATACAGTAGATTCTCTATTAAGCCAGCATTGTCTTTCAATGTGGGTAAAGTGATTCCCAAAATAGGTTATGGAGCTGAATTACATTGCCCTTGGGGTTTGGAGTATTTTGACAAATTGGAAGCGTTGATATGGTGCGAAACTCCCCCTTTGCTGATATAAGTTATGAACTGGGGCGGAAATCTCTACAGGTGAGAGTTAAATGGAGATTACTTTCCCATTATAGAAATATACTCTCCCCTGCAATGAATTCCCCATATGAAGATTTAAAACTCACTCTGGATACGGGTAATGTTACCTTGCATCTGTTGGGAGAGAGTTTATTACTGGATATTGGGAAAAGTACAATCCCGTCCCACCCCTAAGCGCTTTAGAGTGAGGCAAGATGCATTCAAAGCACTATGATGGTCGAGGGGGGACAGAGAAAAGGACCACCTCCCAATACAAAGAACCCCACTTCAATATAATCAACCCACATAGAGTAGCGCAGGTATCAAGCAACGTGATTTTGTGTAGATATTAGTAGTAATCGTAGGTAGAAGGTAAGGCCTGTGCGGCGAATGCGGCATTGCATACACTAGGTTCAAATTGTGAGACGAGGGAAATCTCAAGCCATAAAGCCTATTCATTGTTCTAACAGTGTTGCAAAGATGTGTTTTTTACTCAAAGAGGAATGTGCCCTACAAGGCCGTGATCACAGACCGGCGTCAGCTGTGCATGTTATATCACAGTGGCCAAAGCATGACCCGGCCCTTTCACTGGCAACCACAATTTATAGCCCATGTAACTGAGTAAACCTTAAGATCCCTGAATTCCATGGCACCAGGTGCCCTTAGACCACCAAGCCCAAAGCAACAAGTCCTCAAATGTTCATTGAGAATGGACAGGAAGACAGTTGAGCGACAATCGTATGATTTGTATTGTGAGGTGCTGGGAGGGAAAAAATTATAGTTCAAAAAGAGAGTGGAGACCTTGGAGCAAGATTGCGCGGAAGAGGGGGCGAGTGAAATGTGTGTGAAGTTTAGAGTGCCCCAGAACCTCTTTTGTACCCATTTTAAGGCCTGCCAGGTGCACAGTATAGTGATAAAGTAGCATTATGTTAGGAGTATAGTTAATTTTTTCTTTGACCTTCGACGTGAGAAGATCATCACTGCAGCACCCACGTGATGGAAGACTGACGGACTGGGCTGAAACCAATGACATGGGATCTCTTATGGAGCAGGCGGATCATGTATAGCCGCACACAAACCAGCCGCCAGGTTTTTACTGCAAGTATTGCGTCATCTATGACTATGTTTTCCTTTATAAGATTCTGCTTGTACTATTTTTCGGCAGAACGTTCTTAGCAGCAGAGTTCTTTGCTGTTGCACTCATCTGGGTGTGAGATTAAAACTAGTTATCCTTACAAGATCGACTTGGGTCTTTCTTCCCTAGCGGGTTGCATTCCCTCTGGTGTGAGCATTCATGGACTTGCCTTCAGACCTCTGGGAACATCCAGCGGCATTGTATTTGGCGGATTGGCATTAAACAATAAATAAGTTCCATTGTTATTCATCTTTATCTCATCTCAAGCTGGAACACAAAAAAACAGGTGTTGTTGCACCATATTTGAGCATCTTCCTGAATTGTTACTTTAGGGAAGAATTCTTAAGGTTACTAGGAAAATTTACCAAGGAATATGAATGCCCAGTAGGTGGTCTCCTGTCAATTTCATAATGGGAAATCTAAGCTGGAAACTCTGAACCATGTTGTAATTCACATTATGGCACGGACATCATTTCGTACTCCGTTATAAAAAAATATTATTTTTAAGGAAGGCAAATTGATTGGGATGCCTTTTGGCAAAGATGTTTAGGTGGGTATCCCATTTCGGTTTAAGTGGTAATGACTGGTCTCTTGAGAAGTTTAAAAACCTTATTTCCAGGTTTCTAAGGAACGCATCTTATTTCCAGGTTTAGGGAACGCATCTCCTTAATTGTTGACAGTATTCTAAACTTAGGACATTTTGAAGGTTATAAGTATTTGGGATTTTTTTGTATATGGTTTTAATGAAGAATTCTATTTAGATCCATATTATATTTGTTATGCAAGTCATGTTGTATATGCATGTTCTGTATACATAGTTCATGATTTGGAACATTAGGTTTTTAATTTTGCTGATATTGTATTTTCTATATTGAAATTGTGAAGGGTGAAAACAACTTTATTAACCTTATACAAGAAAAAAGAAATTCCAGCTTCTGAACACACAATATTAATTGTGATTATCATTGAAGTTAAGTATGTAAATACGGAATGTAAGAGGTGGGCCTCTTTAGGTATCTTGTTAAAAACTGGGGAAAAGCCTTTACAAACAGGAAGGATTTTAGGGTTTTCCTGAAAGTCATGTGATTGGTTTCCAGTTTCGGTGGAGGAGATGGGGAGACAACCGCAACTGCTGGGTACACGTTGGAGAATATTCTTGAATAGGTTGGGAATGCAAAATGGGCTCCAAGTTCCATACAGATCTCTTGGTCTTCCACAGAGCATTGAATTCAGGATGGGCAACCAGTGGCTACTCAGAAGATCCCTGGAAATAGTAATACAAGGCAAATGTGTTAAAATCAACACAACCACTGTGTGGCTCAAATGCACTCCCTTGTTCAATCACTGCCATGCCAACATTTGAAAAATATTAGGTAACATGTATACAAGTTATTTATCCAATATCAACTGATGTTCTAGATGCTTGCAGACACAGAAGCATGAACATCAGACTAACATCACAGACTGCCTATGGTATGTAAACCATTGGATTAATAGGTGAACAAATTAAAATTTGCCAATGAGAAAGGTAAAACAGAGATATCCCGCCAGTGTTTTGGATCACTCATGGATTCCACGGAAGTTAAGGCCATGCACTAATCCTCGAAAAGCATGTTCTCACTATTGAGAACAATCGGTCATTTGCCGTTCTGATTGTCCCTTCTTGTGGGTTCCATGGTCCCTGGCTATAGAGGAATAACTTCAGTAGCGACCCAGCCCTTCAACTACATAAACCATAAAACCTAAAACAAAGCACAGTAATGTTAAGATAACTGAAGCTAAGGGTTCAAAGAACTAATCTGGGCACGGAAGCCAGAAGTCAACAAGGGCTGAGTATGACGCTATTGAAGACTACAGACAACAAAATAAGCGAGAGACTCTGCATGCATAAAGTAAAAAATGTTTACTTTATGCAAGGGTTAAGAAGGTCAGGGCTGGTATTTGGCCTCTGCATCCGTCTTCAATAGTTGGCCTTTGAGAGCTAATATTCCTGCATCAGCACACAATAGGATGTCCAAATGAGTATTCTCAAATGTGCTGAAGGAGTACAGGACCCCTATTCACAGAATGCAACATCTTTGTCAGGAATGCATTCTGCATTTCAATCTAAGAGGTGGGGGAGGGGGCATCGCAGCCCCCCCCACCCCCACCGCAGGGGTGAAAGACATAATTAAGCTTCTAACTCTTTGAGGTGGTATTGAACATTCTTGGAACAGTTTTTTGCAGAGAAGCATATTTTGTTGATCAAAAAGTAAACTTTTCTCAACTGGTGGGACCCACTTCAGGTATTTTTGGATGGCAATGGGGGGGATGAGATTTTCTTATTAAAATATTTTCTTTTTAGTACAGTTTGCTGCTTTATTCTGATATTGATTGTATTATTTTCTTTTTATGATGGCTACGGTATCTTACTATTAAAAAAAAGAAGAAAAAAAAAAAAGACGCAAGCCCTTTGACAACATAACGTGGATTGTTTGCATTGATAAAAAGAACTAATAAGCAACCAACAGGTTATTTGGCTTTTTTTCATTTGAGGAGGATCTACCAGTTTTGGCAAACGTTGCTTGGGTTGTCAACCTGAGTTAATGAGTGTAACTAAGATGCAGACTCCTTGCTTCTTGTGTTCGAGCGATGTTGCACCTCTGTTGCATCTCACTGATGATGCCCAACATGCCATGCCAATCTAAAACTGAAGGTTGATGACAGGGGGGTTTGAATCAACCATAACCACAGGCATTTTATTTATTGGACATTTGTATGGCGCCTATACACAAGTGCATCAATGCGCCACAAGACAAAAAAAAAAAAAAAGAGGAGTGGGGGTTACAGGGGAGAACAATAATAATGGTCCTACTAGGCCTTGTGACATTCGGACCATTGCAAGTGCAGTGACAATAAGTGCGGAAGGGGTAGGTCAGGGAGGACGAGCTGGGATGAAGGAAGGGGGTGGAGGAAAGAAGTGCAGGCTGAGGCCCAAAGTCTGAGCAAGTGCTGGGGGGAGCCAACGGGCAAGTGCAAGGGAAAAAAAGTAGGGGTTAAGTGCAAGGAAAGGGTGGACCAGAATCAGGCTAGTCAGGGAGGGTGCCCGAAGACAAGTGCTGCTTACAGGGAGCTGGGGTAGACTGGATGAGGGCCTGGCCCCTGTAAGGCACATAAAGGGCCAGGGGCCAGGCGCCAGTCACAGCATCAGGGGGAGATTAGCAAGGCAGGGAGAGCGGGGAGGAGGAGGAAAAAAGGAAAGTTTTGAGAATTTTCCAGAACTTAAGGAGATCCGGCTCAAGTCTGAGAGGGGCAGGAAGGCCATTCCAGGGGGAAGCTCCTGTCGAAGAAAGATCTAACCCCCACTCTCTGCTTAGAGAAGCGTCTGACCTGCAGAGAATTGGAGCTAGAGGGACAGAGGACTCTAGTCGGGAGGGAAAGTTGGATATAGCGGGGTCCAAAGCCCCAGAAAGCCTTGTGGATGATGCATAGGGTCTTGAATTTGATCCTTGCCTCCATCAGTAGCCAGTCTAGAGATTTCAGGGCTGAGAGATGCAGTCCCTGGGCTTGAGGCCAAGTATAAGTCTCGCAACCCTATTCTGGATTAGTTGAAGAGGGCGAAGGGAAGAAGCAGATTGAGGAAGAGGCTGTTATAGTAAACTGAAAGATGGATTTTTTTCCAACGTCCATGATGTGAGAGGAGAAGGAGAGAGGAGGAGTCAAAAATTACCCCACAGGATTTTGCCTCACAATAAGTTGAAGGAAAGGGGGCCCAGGAAGGGTGGACAGAGAGTAGAAGGAAAACAGGGAGCAGGCGTCCCAATGAGAAGTATCTCGGTCCTACTGGCATTAAGGCAGAGATCATTAGCAGAGCACTATGCCTGAATAGCAGTCAAGCAGTCGAGTATAAGAGAGGAAGAGGAGGTAGAGGAGGGAAGCTTAAAGGAGAGCTGTGTGTCATCAGCATAGCACTGGAAGTGATGAGAGAAAGTAGAGATCAAGTGGGCCAGAGGGGCAAGTTCGATGTTGAAAAGCCATGACGATGGGCTAGAGCCCTGAGGGACGCCACAGGTAGAGTACGAGGTGGTGGAGAGGAAAATGCCCAGTTTAACTTAGGATGGTCGGTTAGAAAGGAAGGAGGTCAACCAAGCCGGTCGGTGATGCCTAGGGTGTCAGACGATTTAGGAGGAATCGCATGATTGACTGTGTCAAAGGCAGAAGAAAGGTCTAGAAGGATGAGAACGGAGTAAGCACTGGAATAAAGATTTGAGAGCAGATTTTCACAGGCTTTCAGGAGAGCAGTTTCCGTGCCTCGGATTGCTCCGAAACCAGACTGATGGTTGTGTAGACAGCCAGCAGATTCAGTGTGACTGGTCTGTTGGGGATGATCATCTTCTCCAGGAGTTTACCCAGAAAAGGGGTGATGGAGCTAGTTAGCCGGGCAATAAAGGCCAACAGACAGCTTTTTTAAGGAGAGGGTGCACAAGGGAATGCTTGATGGGTGATGGGAAAGAGCCAGTGGCAAAGAAGTGGTAACAGAAGTCAGCCAAGGCAGGGCCAAGAGAGGAGATGTCCTTGATGGTTCTGGAAGAGCAGGGTAGCACCTGTTTGGAGGAGATTTTCATAGCGCAGACTACTCTAGAGAACTCATCTGGTGCAATGGGAGAGAAGGAGTAGAGTAAGGGGTCAGGAGGGGCTATGGGAGGCAGGGGGGATGCAAGGGGAAAGGGGGGGGTAGATGAGAGGGAGGATGGAATGTTTTGCGTTTTGTTGGAGAAATGGAAAGGCAGTGCAGCGGAAGGGAAGAGGAAGGAAGAGGAGACTGCAGTAGGGTTGGCAAGTTCCTTGCAGATTTAAAAAAAATTCAGCCATGTTATTTGTGGCCCCAGGGATGCGGCTTGGACATGAGCACTCTTGTTAGAGTGGCTGCAGAGTCGATATTGCCTTTGGAGCAGGTCGCAGGACAGTTTGTCAGATGATGTGCTTGAGGCCTGCCACTTCCGCTCAGCAACTCTGCACTTGTGTTTCAACGCGGCCAAGTCAGAGTCATACCAAGAATTGCACTTGGAGGCAGGACTTCATGTGGATCCTCATGACAGAGGCAAGGATGTCCAGAGTGTTGGAGATGGAGAAATAGAGGTTAGCAAGTGCTGAGTCGGTATGAGCATCAAGAGCAGGGGAGGAAGGAGGAATAAAGGTGGCGGCAGATACAGCGACTTACACACTCTTCATCGGTCGAAGGTGACCGGAAGTACGGGTAGAGGCATTGCCGGGGGACACAGGAGATCCAGATGAGAGAGAGAGTGGTCAAACTAGGAGAGAGGGATTCTTAGAGGGACAGAGAGGGATGTCAGCAGAGATGAGCGCATCCAAAGTGTGACCAGCAGAGTGGGTAAGGGCGTAGGGAAGAATAGTGAGGGCATGAAAGTCACAGAGGTCGCGGAAAGGCACAGAGGCTGCATCTGGAGTATCTAGATTAGGGTTGTCCAACACCAGGCTCGAGGGTTGGGATCCCAACAGGTTTTTAGGATAACCCTCATTAATATTCATGAGGAAAAATGTGCACACATTTAGAATCATTGTATGCAAATCACATGAATATTGAGGGGTATCCTGAAAACCTGGTCTAGATGAATGTTAAAGTCTCCTAGGAAGAGACATTTGGGGGATGAGGACAGGAGAGAGGAGGAGAGGTCAGCACATTCAGAGAGGAAAAGGGAAATAGGTCCAGGGGGCCCCTAAATAGTTGCTAGACAGAGGGAGGGACACCCAGCCTACCGACTAGGCATTCAAGGAAGAGTAAGTTTTGAGTGGGAATGACAGTAGCAAGGACCCATTTAGGGAAGATAAGAGCAACTCCACTTCCAGTCTGGTTAGGCCTAGGTTTGGAGAGGATCTTGTGAGCCCTCAGGAAGGAGCGTGTCAAAAGCAGTGACAGAGCTGGCATTCAACCACGTCCCGGTGAGAGCGAGGACGTCAGGGTGAAGGTCTTCAAGGATGTGACAGATGTCAGAAGAGTATTTAAAAGCAGAGTGAGAGTTGAGGGTAGCCAAGTGAAGCCGGTTTCCACTTTTTCCGAGGTGGAGTACAGGGACATGGTACACCCATCGGCGGGGAGGGGAGGCTGAAGAGGTGGCAGTCAGTGGAGTGGCAGGAGAGGGGAGAACGTTGATTAGAGAAGAGAGCCACCTATCCAGAAGGAGGAGGTTGGGCCGAGAGCCCTGGACCATGATAGTGCTGTTATGATAGGCAGTGATGATGCACCTTGATGATGAGAAGTATTCCAAGAGAACTTCCCATCTGGTTCCGCCATTAATAGGCGAGGAGAAAGAGGATAGGATAGAGACCACATGAGAAATCCATAGGTCAGGAGAAGGGACTGTGAGAAGGATGTCAGTAATAGTCTGTCTGGAGGAGGCATTGGCATAGGTATCATCAATGGGGAGGCCTAGGTTGGAGGCCAGGAGCGTTTTTCTTAAACTTTTTCCTTACAGATTTCAAAAGAGATAATATAGATGATAGACTAACAGCTTGAGTAGCTAGGGGAGGCAGAGAGCACCATGAGTAAGGTGGGGAGGGACAGGAAGAGAGACTGCACTGTGCAAAGGAATTCACCAGGTGGCCTAGCAGCCAGGTACAGGGGAGATGGTACAGAAGTACAGTAAATCCAGAGAACAAGGACAAAGGGCTAGTTTACAGCAAGCAGTAGTATCACAGCATTAGGTGAGGCTAAAAACCGATATCAGCACACCTAGATTTGAATTTCTGCTATCCGTTTAAAAAGCCAAACATTTGAATGCAGCAACAGATTGTAAATATGAGCAGGAAAACAGTTACAGGCATCAGAATAAAAAATGTAGGCAGTTGAATACAGCAATGTTAGCAAGTCTAACAGTGAGCAATTCGGATGATGAGGAGAATCGGGATCACGGTAGCTGGGAGAGATTAACCGTGCAGGGGCAGTGCAGTCAGGTGTGGCATACAATGCACACGGAAAAGCAGGGGACTAACATTTAGTTGACAGTAGTGAAGGCAGGTGCCCAATATGCGAGTCAACGCGGCATGGGTGAGGGGAAGAGCCGGGAAGGAAAAGGAGGCTTTGAGGCAGAGATGTGATGTGTCCGGTTCTCCTCTAGTCTACTCGTTAGGAAAGGTCTCTGGCAGCGCAGGGCAGGTGTAGTATGCAAACGACAAATGAGAATTTAAAAACTGTTTTTTTTTCTTTTAACAGAAATCTATTACTCAATTTCCCTTAGCCAGTACACTTTAGGATGCATGTGTGATCCCAATTCAAGATGGTGTCAACAATCCTTAGTGCTGATTGGTTCAGCAGCATCAGTGAGGTAGTTTTGAACCTTGTGAAAGGTTCTAAACTGCCTTTCATTCTATCAGCAGAGAAGATTCACAGTTGTTTTGAGCTCTGGAGGAAAAAAAACAGAGAGAACGTTTTAGGATTAAAAAACTAGAGAATACTGTAACCAGTTGAGCAAGAGCATAATCGGGGAAGAAGCCACAGAGAACTTCAATTCAGAAGCTAAGTGAAAATTCTTGTTTTAATTCAAAAAGGAAAATGAAAGGAAGAGTGGAAATATTGAGATTGAATGAAAAAACAGTTGTGAACTAGCTGTGGAATTACCCAATCTTTCAGATGCCTGTCTAACTCTTTTACTAAAACGGGTTGGCTCCATATGTTTCAGTACTTGCTTGTGGCTTTTCCACAGTCTGAGTGAGCCGTCCAAACACCATAGCAAGACTTCAGAGGGCGGCAAGCAGTACCTGGTTTATTATTGTATCCACTTCCCCTTTCCTTTCCGGGGTTGTTAGCACAGCAATTTCAATTTTGATTGTTGCAGAGTGGGCAAACCTAGGGGGTCTGTGGGGCTATCGTCAGCTCCTGCGGGAAGTAAAAACTGGGACCTGAAAAGATGGCACCCAAGAGGGGTGTAAGGAGTTCTGAGAGAGAGGAGGAATAACAGACGGAAAGTCAGGAGTACAGAAGGCAGTAGATCAAGAGGCATACCGCTGCCACCGGGCGTGGGGAGGCTTAACAGGTATGAAGGATCTGTGTGAGGAGCCCCAGGTACACCGTCATGTGGCAGGGGGTGTGGACCCTCTCAGACCCATACAGGGTCAACAGGGGGAGGGGGCTAGACCCTTTTAGGTGGCAGTTTGAGGGGGCCGCTGATCGCCTACCGGCTCCGGGGATCTGCCTCTCAGAGAGGATGCCCAGCCAATCAGGCGACACGGCAGAAGGAATCAAACATCATGTGCTTCACAGACTGCGTGGGTTGGCCATGTTATAGTGCACTCGCTGGTCTGGTGTGCTTCCAGCACACAAAGAAATATATTTGCTGGCGAGCAGATGCTGGTGCCAGCTGTTAAAAGGCATTGCTTTGGACAACCCTTGAAAACATCTGTTTTTAGCCTGCCATCCTATTAAACAAGAGAAAGCACAATATGTAAATTAGGCTTGGTGCAACCCGCAAAGCTAGCTCACATCCCTTCTTCACAAGGGTCACAAGCAATCCTCGACATGTTTCAAGGTCATTGCATGTGGTTTTTCCTCCCTTGTTTAATTGCATGGCAATGGTCTAGAGGGCTGCCCGGAGCAATGCCAGAACCTTCATTCACAACCTTCAAAGCCATCTCCTTTCTTTTAACCCAAAAAGGGAGACACATGTCTGGGTTGTTGTTGGTACACTTGTTCTGAGAAGAACTGACTGGCATTTCAGTGCTGCACTGTCCTTGTGGGCAGGAGTAGACTAATATGCAAATGTATATCAGTCCTCTGGAATGGCAGAGGTAAAACATGGTTGTGGACTCTTCCCCCCCCCCATCTCATTCTTCACTGAAAGGGCTCTCCTACATTTGGCAAATACTATCCTACATGCAATAATCAACATCAAGCTTTTAACTTTATTTCAGCTAAAAACCATAACAGCAAATACAGACAGCAAAAACAGTGCAAACAGAATCAACAATTAAAATTCCATCATTTCACAAACACCACATCCCACAATCAGAAGGAATAATAACATTTATATCATCAACTGAGATTTCCTCGCTACAAAACGTCACAAGTGGGGGGCTGAGGGGGTTGCGATTCTGCAGAGTATAGAAAAAACATAATTCTAACATGCGCAAATTGTTTCTCTTTCTCCAAGCTCTCATTAGAAAATTAGTGGCGCAAACACCACAGAGAGCGAAGAATCAATGCACAAAATATCAGCATCCTGCAAAGTGGCGACTCCATAATTCTTTAAACACATTTTTAGATTCCACTGCCTTATTTGATAATAACCTGGACAGAGGAATAAGAAATGTTGCACAGTTTCAATTGTAGTCTGGCAAAATGGGCAAACGTTTCCCCATTTTATACCAAACATATGTTAGAGGGGCTAGCAGGCGGATGTTCAATTTCAGGTTCCTGTACAGGGCGCGTGCTATTGGCTTTTCACTATCCGACAGATAATTCTCGTGACCACATACAGTTTTATGCAACAAGAAGCGCGAACCGTACGGCACCTTTAGGCAATCTAACAATCGTGAAGAGGCTACTGGATCCCAGAACGATCCTAGAACGTTTGTGATCAATTCTTGTGTATGCCCGTTCACTGTCCATGGCTCAGACCATATACAGCCCAAAAGCAGAGAGAATAGTGAGGCTCTAACATGGGCAAGCCAAGGCAGTGAAGTCTCTCCTTCACAAGACATTACATCTCTAAGAGCCTTGCAGTAGCATATTCATTCATCATTCCACCAAATCTTTGCCCAAAACAACAACAGTTTGATGAGCACAATATCCCTAATGCATTTAAAAGTTCAGTTCCACATAGATCAAGTTATTGGGGGAACTCTTCTGAACCATGAAGAGCCTTTTCAAAAAGGTGTTTTCAACAACGGTCAGGTCCCCACACATTACTAAAACCACACAGTTCTGCCCCATAACAGGCTGACCCTAATGCTTGCGCTCTATACAGCTCTAAGTCTGGATACACATCCTGGTTTCTGAATTTCCTTGTGAAATGTTCAATCGCTTAAGCTTTTGGAGCTAAGAAAAGCTGGGATTTCTCCACTTGTTTATCCCACCTCTCAATGCTCGCCAAGAGGAAGCCGAGTTAGTCTAACATCTTGAACTCAACTGTGCATCCCTTAATTGAGACAGTTGGCTTGGTCTATGTGCTCAACTTCCCTCCACAACACATCAATTTTGCTTTGCGAATGTTAACAGTTAGCCACAGAAACTCACATTTCTCTACAAGTTTCTTTAAACTGCTTGGCGTGCATGCAATGTGTACAGGATCGTCTGCATACATCAAGATGCTTACCCTTTCGCCTGCGAGTTGGGGGGCATCAGCATTTTCTATTGAAAGATATACAACCATGTAATTAAAAAAGATTAAGACGTTGGGGCCAGCAGGCAGCCCTGTCTCACCCCCTTCTCAACCATACATTTCTCAGTGCACACCCCGTCCATTCCAGTTGTAACAGCAACATTGTTCGTGTAAAGCAGCAAGATGACATTCATTATAGACTCTAGGAGCTGTTTTTCTCATAAGGAATTCCAAAATTCACTGAGAGGGATGCAATCAAATGCAGTTTTCAAATCTATGAACACCAAATACAAGGTCCCCTGCTTTAAAGAAAACATTTTCAATCACAATATAGAGCCTAAAAGTGTGCTCTGTGGTACCCATGCCCCTCCTACACCCTGCCTGGGCATTGCTGATGCTCAGCAGCCCACTGCTCATGGTGCCCTAAGACCATTTTACCAAAGATTCTACCTGTGGCCCCAAAGGAGGAAGCAGATAAAAGCACAGCGAATTGGTGTGAGTGTGGGCGAGTGCGGTCTGGCTACGGTGGAGGATTGAAAAAGACTATCCATTTATATCTAGCGATGTGGACTTGCAGTAAAATCTGCCACTAAGCCATAGAACACCAAAACAGGAGTGGTTGAGATACTGAATCCCCCGCCAAAATCAACATCTATTCCTCGTAACAGAACCGATATGGGGAAAAACTATGACAATTCGAACAATCGGGGGAAAATTACATCCTTCTTCCCCATGCAATATACAGCAATGATTGATAGCGCAATGCCCTCAAGCATGGAAAGGGTTACTGCATCATCACCAAGGCACAGCAATGATGTGGGTTCGTTGCCATCACCATCTACAGATAATCACTTGCTGATGAAGTTATGGCTACTCCTTACAGCAGGGATCTATGGGCGGGCGCAAGGCCCAAATCCCCCCTGGTAGCGTGTCTGAGCCTTTAAACAGTGGTTTTTCCAAAATAATATTGACCTGTGTTTATCAAAATCACCCGATTTGGTAAGAATTGTAGAGAATATACATACCTGCTCTCAGTTTATGGATACTTTAAACAATACAAGAGCTCTACATGGAATTATCTGAACGTGTTACGATGAAAGCATCATTTGTGCTTTGTTTGAATATTGCGAAAGATCAAAAAGAACAGATGTCTATGATAAGTCGCACTGTGGGTGTTATCCTGACTAATCGCAGCATTAATTTACAAGGGGAATTAATCAGTATTCCACATTCCCCAGAGCCAATTGCGGTACTGAAGGCCCCTTTGTGCAATAAAGACTTGATAATATTGGATGCTGTGGAAAAAGGCTTAATAGGAAATAGCAGTGAGGTGAAGATCATTAGCGAGAAAGAGCCCACTGAGATTGTATGTATGGAAGAGGTGGCAGAATCATTGGTAAAAGGAAACGTACTAAAAAGGGACTTCAAAGGAAAAGAAAACGACAACACAGGTTGACTAAATCTTGAAATGCGGATTGTAATATTAGGACATTGTCCCCGCCGGATTAAGAGCCCAATTTCCTTATCGAAAGGTGTATGAAACTGCAGATCCTATGAACTATAGACGATAAGATCGGCCTTGGCAGCAACAAAGTCGAGATTGCAGACCCTTTGTCTTAAACAAGGCCCTCTGGATCATGGTAAGCTAAATCTAATAATCACTGTAGGAAGCACTCTGTCCAAGAGACGGAGGTTGAAAACTGTACCTTTTTATCAGAACTCAGTACAAGTTCACCGTCTAAGGCTATGCTTAATACTCCTGAAGGCACTGTATTGAATAAAGCAGGGCGGGTGCTTGCCCCGGTTGGAAAGTGGTTCAACACCCTCGAGTCAGGTTAAACGAGTACAATGTTTTGAAGATAAAGATTATAGAATTATTTGCGAACGATTCTAGCCCATATATAAACACAGGTATGGTTTTGCAGATTCTGCATGCGGTTCCTCAGCTCACCATGATAACAAAAGATATATCTTTTGTTCAGTTGCCGGAACCTGATAATGAAACTGGGCAATTGTCAATTTTACGTCGCTTATATTTATAGAGTATTTATTGCTGTTTTCAACTGACTTCTTTAGGATGGGGTTTGAAATTATACCCATACAAAGAATTGAAGCCGATCTTGGAGCTGATCCCTCTTGGTCTTTAACAGGTCTGAATAATTTAAAAGATAGTCAAATTGGATGTGGGGTATAGTGTAAAGCAGCTACAGACCCATTTGGATCACTAAGTTATCCGAGACAAATAAGGATTGGAGATCGCTACCAACCACTCTAGTCAAAAAGGATTGAATGCAGGATGTCGATTTAACATCTGGGCTTAATATGGTCTTTCCCCTTCTGTAATGGCTTGGCATATATGCTCATAACTGTGAACAAAACATCTATATCCCGCTTGTTATTTTTCATCTCAGGGCAATTCTTCAGTACATGCTGAATAGTTTCTATTTTTATCTTACAAAGTCTACATAATCTTTGGTCATGTGGCATACCCTCCCAGGCACCAGATATCTCAGAGGTCTCTAATTGTTTAAGTTGCATCATGTTTTTAGTGTTTTGTAGAAATTGAGGACAATATTGAGCATTGAGCCTCTGCTGGGATAGAGATCCAGATTGGCAAGCAGACCTTCTCATGCCATGCCCTGGCAGTCTTCCCTTTATGGGCCAACTTAGGCTCCAATCCTTTGATAGTTTTGCCCTGTGACGTGCGAGAGCTTCGAGGGTTGTGGAGTTTAGCCGCCAAGTATGTTGGTCTTCCATTCGAGACAGGTTTGTAGGTGATGAATGCAGTTTTTAGTACAATCCTGGGGACGGGGGTCCCAGGATTGTGTAAGCTTATGTAATGTTTGAGAGATCTGCTCAAATGTACATCTGTAATGAGGCGAGATGCAGCGTGCTGGACTGCCTCGAAGGGAGGGGTAGGTGTGCTCCTGAAGCCCAGTAAGGAGGGAGTTTCACACAATGATGTGCGAGATCTTGAGGGCTTGGACCGCTGTACGGAAATCATGTGGGGGGTGATGAAGGGCTTGATTTTGAGGAGTATGGAGATCTGTAGCCAAACAGTATTGCCTCAGCTGTTAAGCCTTTGGGACCACATTAACAGCAAACCCTGTTAGGAATACACTATTAGTAAGCAAAATACTGCTGAACCCCAGAACAGACAGCCAAACAAGAGGGAAAGAAGGATTATTGCATTCTAGGGGACTTTGATGCATTGGTAAGGGAAATAATCTCTCACACTTTGTAGCCAGGTGCCCCAACACTAGATGAGATGCTCTACTCTAATCATGTACGAAAGAGCCCGACACAGGCACTGCAACCTGGAGCAATATCTCAGATCTGCAGAAGAATGCAGATGCACGTGATTTCTGTGGCATACAATGGTCATCTGAAAGAAACCATGACGACATTTTAGGAAGGGTAACCATGCGTGGCAAAGAGAAAACAAACATTTAACCCTCACAGGACCAGATTTCAGTCTAGAGCACATGAACTGGACAGCAGAGGAAAAGTCTAAGGTGCAAGGTGCAGAGCATGCAAGTATTAACTTCACACACAAATCAATTATGCAGAAAGGCATTCAACTGAGAAAACGGCTCTGTGGCACAAATGTGTTCACTTCGGAATGAAGCGTGATGGGATAGGACGGGTGTGATTAATGGCCTAGGTGGGTTGCATAGAACTACTCAAGAGTCGTCTCAATACACTATCACTAACAGTTCCCTGACCCATAGATTATGTGGCAAAAGGTTTGGCATAGGAGTAAAGATAATATTAATCACCACTGAATCGTCAAGTAAAATGTGAACTAATACTACAGTTGTTTTTCCAAGCTCATTTGGAGGAGAAGGATTTGTGTTCTGGTTTAAGGCTGCAGATGCAAATACCACTCTCCCACGCCCCACAATAGGCTTATATTCTCTCAGAACTCCAAGCTAGAAGACATGCAGCTCTGATGTTGAAAGTATTTTCCTGCTACCAGCTGCACCTTCTCCTTTGTAACCCTTCTTAGGTCTTCTCCAGTTCTGTGCAACCACCTCCTGATACCAACCGTATGGCAGGCAGGGACGACCACACGGTGTAACAGCACAATGCCTTTGCTGGATGTAGGCACCAGACTGCACCCCAGGCTTACCAGAACATCACTGGGGCATCAGCACTATTTGAGACAGAACTAGTGGTTGGGCTCCAAATTTTTTTTAAAAATGACCTTCTCTATCCCACAACCGCAGAAAATGAGCACTGTCAAAGCAACCAGTTTGGGCTTTTGTGTAGGTATGGGATCAGCATTTTTCATATACTTCCTTAAATGGTACTACGTGGCCAGAAGACGGCAACAGCTGGCAAATGGTGTTGGTACCTAAGCATTTATCAGGGGCTTGCATGGTCTGCTCATGTGCCTTTACAAGAGAAACAAATGTCTCGCCAATACTTGTATTTTTCTGTAAATCAATACAAAAAAGAGATGAAGGCACACACACGGATTATAAATCAAGTGGATAAAGTCACACTTGGTTAAGACATCATTACAGAGAAAGCTGGTTTACAACTGCATCTAAGCCATAGCCAATTAGGAGACTGCACAGAGGTAGCTCCGAGATCTGGGGGTACAGAGAGGGAGTTGGGTGTTTTGCATGGGTACGGGCGGGTAATCGGTGGAAATGGCCATGTGGAATAGAGCGGTCACGCAGTCAATTGGCAAGAAAACCAAACACCCATGGGCTGTGATCCCCTCACACCCCATTCTCTCTCCTATCTTTACTTCACAGGCCAATAGTTTTGGCTTTTTGGCACCCAGGGTTCGAAATTGAGGGGAACTGGGAGCTATTTAGCTACTTAGAAGAGCCTGGTTAGCTTTATACCAACATCTACAAGCAGCTAGGTTTAGATCCGCAGGTGTACTGATACCGAACACACACAAATATGTTTATTTCTGTATGTTTGGCACAATCTATAAATAAACATTGGGACACATCTATACAACATTGAAAGTATAAAGGGTCATAAATAAAGGACGAAATTATATTTTTGTATCTTCTGCCCAAGTTAAATTTGCACAACACTACGTACTTACTAGCTGCCTGTTCACCAGTGGTAGTCATTGGCTAATGCTGGATACCCAGGAGCTACTTTTAGCTCCTGCTTATCCAATAGTCATTTCGATTCCTGGTAGCGCTTACAGCAGCACCTAATAGCCAAAGCTAAAAATTGTA
The DNA here is from genome assembly GCF_040938575.1 of Ambystoma mexicanum. Lineage (NCBI taxonomy): Eukaryota > Metazoa > Chordata > Amphibia > Caudata > Ambystomatidae > Ambystoma > Ambystoma mexicanum. The sequence goes on from NC_090935.1 coordinate 1,467,294,723, forward strand.
ATTTGGAGGACAGTCAGTTTTTAGTATTGCCCCTTCCACCCCCAACCCCCACAGAGAGCATACTGAAAGCTGTTAGTTTCTTCTAAAAAAAACACTGAACCTAAATAATTAAGGACAAGTCGCAATTCAAAACAGGTTGTTTGGCAGAGAGAATAAAATTAAGTGTAAACCAGTTTAAAAGTGCAAACGCCTTAAATATGTTGGCGTGACACGCACCTTTGGTCTCAGCCCGCATTTGCTCCACCAACTCTGTCAAATCCTCCCAAGAGTCTTTGCAAATAGCGAAAAGAAAAAACAAAACATGAGAAAATGACATGCAAACAGGGCATCAAAGAGAAAAGCAGAAATTAAAGACTCAGAAGGTGATGCAATGTAGCCAGGAAAATGAGAAATGGTTAAAGCCAGGCCAGGATTGTGCCAACATAAAGCAAAACATGACTTTGCCAAGAAGGAAATACGGGAAGAAGTGATGGTCCGCGTTGCATTTTGGTGACGCATTTAACTACTAGAATGATGGAAGCTTTCATGAAGGGTGCTGACTTTAAGGTTCAAGCAGGAGCTACTCCCAGGGAGAGCATAAAGGCGGCTTTCTCAACACAAGGGACTCAAGTAATTACTCGTTTCAATCCAGTGCCTGTGACCAGTTAACCATGCACCAACTCGCATCCAAATAACTATAATAAACTCTTGCATTCCATGCTGAAATCAGAGAGGCTGACATTAAGTGACGGTGAGGTAAGCAAAAGGTGGCATTGATTCGTGACAAAATGTCAGTGCGCCAAAAGCTTTTTGCCTCTTAAATTGAGGTGGTAAACCTATAATCACAGTGAGAAATAATTTTAAAAAGTAGCCTTTAGCAACGAGCTGCCAGAATCTTATGATGGGTTTAATCCGAGAGCATTTATAAAGAAATAGTCTAGTGTACTGGGGAGGTAAGTGCAATAGTACATCATCTTTTTTTTTAAATGGAGGCGGAAATTCATCACGACTAACTATTAGAATAGGCCCCGACAACCTTCCCTCTACTTTGTTTCATCATTCAGTGATGATAAGACTCACGGTACTGAGGAGCAGTCACACATACCATTGTAAAGCCGCGACGCCACACTCGGTGACGCTAAAGTGTGCGACTGCTCCCGGGATGCATGTTGCACATAAACGAGGGATCCAATAAGCAAGTAGACCAAATATTCCTACAAGAATACTAGATGCAAAATCTTCTATCTGAAGACATGAGTATTCCTAATATGCATCAAGTTTTTTAATTTAGTGTTGGCAGCAAAGATTTCTTTTTTTTTTTAAATGCAGAATTTCCCAGAAAGTCAACCAGAAATTTGAACAACAACAAGCATTTGCTTAGCAGCACCAATGGCTCAGCAAGAAGAAGGGATCTATGGGCTGCCTGGTTTCCCAAGTCAGATTATTGAGCTGCAGGGAAATATGCACAGAGCGCCCACTTCCAAGCCCTCTCCCATTGTGGGGTGACACCCAGACAGCCTACGATTCCTGACCCACACCACCATTCTCCTCATAAAATAAACCTACATACATACACACCCCTATCACCCCCCACCATGCCTCCTCTTTACCTCACCTACCACGTTAGCCACTTCCTGGTCCTAGCATATTAGCGCATGCATTTCTCCCAGACAGGCCACCTTTCCGTGATGGCAGCCCGTCTGGGACATTTTTCCGACTAAACAAGAAGAACCCCAGTTCAATCACCATTAGAGTCATTTTCCTTTCATTTGTATAACTGCATTTTTCGTATTTATGATTGATGTAGTTCATGATTAATTAGCATGACCTAAGAGGGATTACTTTAGTTGCGGTGAGCCAGTGGGATCAGAGCAAGACACTGCCAGGGTGCCCTCAACTAGTTGCACAGCATCTTGTGTAGTCGATGACCAGCCATGACAGCCGCCTCTCTTGGGGCGACCAGTGTGTGCTGCTTCTGCACCATGGGAGAGTAGCAGCAGGGCTGCAGATATGATTTTGAAGTGTGACTATTTTACACCGAATTGTAATAGGTGACTAAGTAGATTCATCTTTTATAACGCACTTTAATACTGGAGACCAGTCTAAGCATTGCCCCAGGATTCGAGCCTGTGTTGCTCGGCACGGTCTTGCTTCCAAGACTAATGTGTTGCTCCTGAGCTATCCTCCCAGCCCTAATATAATACAAAATAATCAATAAAACAGCGTCTTTAACCTTCAAATTAAAATCCTACTTGGAGTCCGATTCCTATACATCAAGCCATGCAAACCACTGACGATTAACTTTCATGAGATACTACACCCCCATACCACCAAAAATCAGGCTGCAGATCCGCCTCCAGTACGACACTGGACCAGACCAATCTCTCAATCCAAAGACACTACCACCAAGAAACAAGAAGCAATTGAACCCTGAACCCCATCCCTCCACACACATCCCACTCAGCCCTCAGTTAACTTATTAGCTAAAATCTTGCAACCTTACACTTCAGTAACTACTCATCACATGATGTTAAAAAGTGAGGAAGGCGAGGTGCGCACTTCAGTTCCCAGTCTCATGATTGTTTGTGACAAGAAAGCGCTTGGAGGAGAAGAACTGAAGAGCAACTGAAATGCAGCACTTGGGATTTAATCCTGTTAATACTTGGACACTCTTGGGATTTAACCCAATTACTTTTTGCATCACGTATATTTTGACTGGGAACTGGAGTGCGCGCCTCGCCTTCCTCACTTTTTCACATAATGATATGGGAGTCCCAGGCTCCAGAGGCAGCATCATCGGGGTTATTCTGCCCCACTTTGGAGAGCCATAATGATGGTTTTCCCCCCTCCCCAATTTTGGGAAAGAAATGTGCTCCAGGAGGGGTGTCCATTCCTGGTCACCTGAATTGAAAAAAAAAATTCTCACTACAGCTTCCAGAATCCTTAGAGACTGAAAGAGCAACTAAATTGGTAAAACCTGAAAAGAAACACAGCCTCCATGATGATGGTTTGTGACAAGAAAGCGCTTGGAGGAGAAGAACTAAAGAGCAACTGAATTGGAGCACTTGGGATTTAACCCGGTTAATATTTGGAGACTCTTGGGATTTAACCCAATTACTTTTTGTATCAGGTATATTTTGACTGGGAACTGGAGTGCACGCCTCGCCTTCCTCACTGTTTCACATACTCATCACATGACCCACCATGTCTAGCATCCTTAAACTCCTACCCTCATCAACTACCCCACTGATCACTGCTTTGCAACTAGGGGGCTGCCCTTGTGGCTAAACCACCCCGGTTTATACAAGTGTATACACCTCTCCAAAAAACACAATTCCGACATCAACACAGTTAATGGGAACTTCCCACATGCACTCGTCAACACCACAGGTTTCCACATCTACCTTCCTGCTAGAAGGCTAACTTCCTTGCCCTTTCTTCTTACAGAGCCACGTGCAGCAAGGCCAATATTATTGGCAGAAGGGTGCTATACAGGACCACTTATAACTCAAAAAGATTTCTTTTTTGTGATCTATGCTTCTTTGTATCTAGCATTTCCTTCAAATTAAAAGATGCATATTTAATGTTGAGTCCCTCTGCGGATCATGCAGCAATATTAGAGCCCTTCCCGTGGCACTGGTCTGCTGGCACCAATGGTTTGAACATACCTTTGTATCTGTGTGGGGGTAAGCAGAGGAGAGACTCCTACATACCAGATGTTTCCTATTTTTCTGTAGGGAGTATTTGCCCATTTTTAGGGAATATAAATGGCTTTTATGCAGCTTGTCAGCAGGGTTGAGGGAACGATTATGGTACAATCACACGAACAGCTTTCCGACCTTTCATAACACTGTGGGCGCAGAAAGGACTGTCCTCTTTCATAGAGAGAAACAGAGGGAGTGGGGAGAGTGCATAGATGTTCACTGCATGCCTGAATAACTTGTTTCATTGGTGATTTATATAGCACTTCATGCCCATATTGTTCGCTTCATAGAAGAAGAAAAAAATAATATAATGTTGAATCTTGCATGCATGTATTATCGTGCATTCTGGTGTACCTTTTCCCCAATTAATGCTATTGAGCAGCGATTCTCAAATGTGTAAAGTATTCAAAATGATGCCTGCTGGATTAGGATATCTTTTGCAATAAATATGACATTACTTTGATTACATGCGAGATACATTGGTTTACTAAAGTTCATTAACAGTAGTTTTAACTCTTGTGGGTCTGAAGGAAATAAATATTCCATCTTGGAATCGTCATAAGTAAAAGGTGATAGGATGGGTGGGTCAAACTATATAGTGTTAGGGTCTTCAATAAGCTAAGTCCATTCTGCCTTTGTAGTTGGAGGTGAGAACTGCATCTGTGACAACAGCATCCCTTGGTGCGAGTATGTTTACTTGACAAGGTAAGGAAAATCAGATGTGTGTTTCAGAAACACCAATGGGACCCATGGTTTCATCTCCCCAGTGAAGCAAGGTACTCCCCATCTTAGTTTATGACTGAAGACATCTAGATACTGTTCTATTCAGAATAAAGTGTCCAGGAGCTTTATTCAGCAGGGAGACTGGTCTATACAGGTTATCTAGTCTTATGACAGTCTCAAGGATGTGGCATCCCGTGGCTTCTTCCCTCCCGCTGTCAGTCACATGTAAAAGAATAGAACACCAAGCACTAGGAGAGACATAATGCTCAGCACACCATGTATAATCCAGCTAGGGTGACTGGGTATGGCCCACTTGTTCCCGATTGGGTGTTCTAGTGCCAAAGTCACTGTTAATGAATATGGTGTCCTTCCCACCACAAAGGAGCGTACTGCAGATCACTCTCGAAAATGGTAGAATTGCCAATCTCACTCCTAAGGAATAGAATTCCCTTACAACTCTCAATAAGGGATATGTTGCCCTTTTCATTCTCAATAAGGGAGATGGTGCACTTAGGCACATAGTGCAGCACTCATCACACTTCCCTGGCAGGGGGTGGGGCAACTTTTAGCACCTTCATTAAGCTTTCTTCACAGCTCATTGGCCACTCTGCACAGTTGCCCCAGAACCCTCCTTCAGTTCCTTCTAACGGATACCCGCACTGTGGCTAGTTCACAACTTTCCCCTGCTCACAAATTATCTGGGTCGTCTCCTTCGTTACACCTACATGGTCTCATTTACTTGGCTTTTCATGGAGCTTTCTGACTCAATGCTATCCTAACCTCACTCTAAATTGGTTCCATTTACTACTCCCTTGTATAGGACATTTAATTTGGGTACTTCGATTAGTTCCTTTGCCCTTTCCACTGGAATTTTGAGGCTCTTCAAAGTGTTAAACAACTTGCCAGCCTTATTAATATCAGGCGTTTGTCCCACCTCCTTATTGGATGCCATTGGACATCTGCAAAGTTCCATCTAGGCTAACGCGGCCCAGTCCGCTTCAGCAGTGTCTCTTCCTGCTCTCCACAATGGTGTATGGGTTACTGCGTTCAACAGCAGTAGGATTTTGTCAAGCGCACACAGGGTTCTCTGCTTGAGAGAGGGACACTAGAAAAATTCTTGCACTACCTTTTTTGTTTTCCTCGACACAAGGAGTCTGCCTATTCTGATGAAAAATCGACACAAGCTAACAAGGTCCACGGTATTGGTTCTGCAGTGCCTGCTTTTCCCATTAATTTCGGCAAATCCTGTGTCATCTGCTTGTGTGTTCATAGAAACAACTCCACTCATGACAAGAATTGATTGTACTAGCCTAAAGCTTGCCACAGTATCATCTTTTCCACTGCACATATAACCACTAGATGGAGGTGGGTTATTGTAGAGAAAGGGGCAGCACTGTAGTCAGTCTCCTAGCTCCGAGGCTCGATCCCTTGGTTGCATCATGACATGGTCTTGGGGCCTGTAGAGGCTCTGCAGGTCCCAGGCTGCAATGCCTTCAGGTAGCTCTCAGCCATGACAATGCTGCCTTGGTAGGCCAACTTTCTAGGTCTGCAAAGACCCACTCCTGACCATGGGACAGTCGGGGACTGGACTTCCTCATGTGGCGTTTTCCACATTAAACTACCCTCCCATCACATACTGTCAATATCTGGCAAGTATGAACAAAGCCATTGCAGAGTTGCCCTAGTTAAGCACATTGCCCTGCTGGTTTTCACCTTAACCCCAGGATATTGTGATGTTCATCTCAGAAATGATAAGCTAGTGTCGGCCCACTTTACTAAAGTGAACAGAATGTATACAAAACCCCAAGAAACCGTACTTGTCAGTTTAAGACTGCTCCAAGAATTGAGACATGCAGTTTCACTTTGCCACAGGATTGCATCACAGCACTTGAGTGGCCCCAGAAGTGTCACATTCCACTTGTCACCAGAACATTCCCGGTACCAGGTACCCTCGCCTTGGAAGCAAGAGGACACTGAGCAACACAGGTTCGATCCCAAGGTCTGCGCTTAGAAACCTCTGGGTATTAAGCGGGTTATAAATAACCAATAACAATTACCCTCCCGTCAAATATGTATTGTGTACATAAACAAATAATTACCTGCAGCTCTTCTGCAGTTGCTTGTATTCTCTTACAAGCAAACAGGGCCTGGGATGAGAGATTTTGCAGTGCTCCGACTCTCCCTCCATCCTACCATGTCTGAATGTTCACCTAGAAAGTGCTGGAGTCAGCTAACCTCAGCCTATGATGGGTAGAAACAAGGGCTTGATGAAGGTGATTATTTCCTGCACACTGCCCTATATGACCACCAGAGCAGGGATAGGAGCTGGCAATATCCTAGACCTGCAATACAGAACTCCAGACAAATTGTGCTCCGAATGCATCAGTTGTGTGGCTGCATTTCAGTGCATCCCCCACCCCAGGAACTGGCAGTGCATGGTTTCAGAGAGCTTCTAGTCTTCACACTTATAAGACATCTACTACAGGGTTCGAAATGGAGGGGAGCTGGGGGCTATTTAGCTCCTTCGTGTAGCCTGGAAGGGGCTAGCTAGCTTGATATCAACTGCTACCAGGAGTTGCGTTTGGCTCCCCAGGCCAACTGATGCCGAACAAACAAACCTATGTGAATGGAACTCTGTGCATTTGGACAATCTATAAATGAACATTAGGGCACATCTACGCTTAACGGGTAATGGATAATGGACAAAAGGATAGGTTTGTATTGTATGTGGAAGTTAGATTTGCGGAACGCTATGTACTAGCTCTTCGTTCCGCGGTGGTAGCTCCCTGTCACTGGTTAATGCGGGATACCCAGGAGCTGCTTTTAGCTCCAGTTTATCCAACCTGAATTTCGAACCCTGTATTAGCATATAGGTTAAACCAAAATACAGCAACTAACGTAACTTGAGTTGAAGAATGCCTTGATCGAATGCTGGCTGGTTCATAATTAGTGGGGCAGTCAGCCTGCCCCCATAGAAAAAGTCTTTTTTGGTCAAAAGAGGGCCAAGCAAAAAGAAAAATGCTCCTTGTTCAGGCAGCATGTGTACAACCACCTGCAGAGGGCTGTACGGCCAATAACTCCTAGGGTGGGGCAAACGCACAAAGCAAAACAAAGCCAAACCGCTTTTAAAAAAGGTAGGTATTGTGGCAGTGAGATTAGGCTCTAGTCTCAGGAATGGGTAGGATGACACAAAAGGTACAATTAGCCCAGACATTTAGCCATATAATACACCACACATACCGAAAAATATATGATTTTATTATATTACACATATAAAAATATTAGTTCAAGGAAGTACTTGAGAACCTAATACACAGTATCTGTATAAATACAGTAAATGTCCGAGGACTCTCCTCCCTCCTATATACTAATGTTGACATACTAGCACGCAGGTACACAAAACTGACAAAAAGAGGAGGGGGTGGTCGCGGAAGCAGACATTCCAACAATATATTGCCCATATAGACACAATCCACTCTTCGATATTTTCAGACAAGTTTTGTAGACAAACTAATAAATGCGTCATTCACTTCAGGCACCGTATCTAACAACTTGAAACAATCCTGGGTCCTCCCCCTTCTCAGAAAACCTAACTTAGACCCCGCTACCCCTACGAACTATCGCCCCATCACTACAGTATCATTCCTACTCAAAATCCTCGATAAAATAGCATATCAACAAATCCAACATTACCTTGAACACTTCCCTCCTTGGAGTCCGACAATCAACACGGTACTGAAACCGCACTCATAGATCTCAAGGCACAGATAGATGAGCTGAGAGACAAGGGTAAGACTGCACTATTACTACTCCTTGACCTCTCAGCCGCTTTCGACCTGGTCGACCATGAGATCCTATGCAACCACCTACAACAAGCAGCCCATTTCTCTCAAGAGCCAACCGGTTGGATCCAATCTTTCCTAAACAACCGCACAATGAGAGTCTTCTCCACTCTAGCAGCAGCCGACCATTCGCCTATTACCTGTGGCAGGGGATTATGACAAGGATTTGGCCTTCGTTAACAAAGTGTACCTCATCATCCAGGCATGGATGGCCATACATGGTCTATGCCTGAATGATGACAAAACAGAACTCCTCATTCTAGGATCATCCCAAAATATCACCAAACTAGACCCAAACTACTCCTCTTTTGTAATCGACAATAATATTATCACTGTAGCCAAGGAGGTCAAAACCCTTGGCTTCTACGTAGATTCCACTCTCACCTTCAAAAAGCAAGTTAATGCTATGGCATCCGCCACATCTTACACTTGCAAACTTATCAGAGCAGCTAAACCATTCCTCTCACCCTCCAATTGCATCACCCTAGCCAGGGCTCTGATCCTTTCCAAACTGGACTATTGCAATGCGCTATATGTAGGTTGCAACAAATACATTACGAACAAAATTCAAATCTTACAGAATAACGCGCTAAGAGAGGCCCTTACCATCCTAAAGAAAGCCCATATTTCCGAGACGAAAAGGTCTGTCAACTGGCTATTCACCAAAGACAACATTTTCCTTAAATCTGTCTCTCTGACCCACAAATGCCTCCACCAAGCAGCCCCTCAATACCTTATAACTAGATTCACCAGACCACCTTTCTCCTGCCTCACCAGAATGGTTAACTCCAATCTCCTCCTTGTGCCCAGATTTAAGCGTACTATGTCTGGAGGGAATAGCTTTCCTGGAAAAGAAGCGCAATTTTGGAACTCCCTACCACCTCCTTGTAGGGAAGACCTCCCTTACCGCCAATTCAGATCAAAGACCATTCAGTGGCTCAAGGACCATGATATATAACGCCTGCCTACTGCGCCACACTACTAGGACTGTACATCTGAACACTCAGGTGGTCAATTGACCTGTGTAGCTATAATTCATGTTATAACCTTCATTTTGTATCTGTATTTTCTTGTAACTCATGCCTCACCGGCTTTCATTGTCTTTGATGAGCCAGCAATGTAACCTCAGCTGGACTTCATCCTCTGTATGCAACAAGCTTCGCAAACCTCTTGATGCCTTTGCGCCCTGCTACCCCCGGGTTAGGTGCGCACTATAAATACTAAAATGAAGACAATGGGTGTAGAAAAAAAGGGAACTAGGTATTTGGTACACAGTGTCACACAAGCCCCGAAGGCCAATATCAACAATCCACAGTCGCTGTGCCCTCTAGGGCATAGTGTTTCTAAAATTCTAATGTACACACCACATTTAAAGACAGCGATGTAGGGTGGAAATCAAACACAGCCAAGGGCTTCAAAAAAAATCCAGATACATTTTAGAGAAAGTTACAATTGGAATTCACTTCTGGGAAAAATAGTCAGCAAAATTACAGTGTACATCATATACTGGCCCAATGTTCTATCGATCCGAAAATGAATTCCGATGAGTCTTACCTTCGATTTTCTCACATTTACACACACGAAATTCACGCATTGCAAGCTGCCTTCTTGTGCTAATCTTATTCGTTGATCCATCACCCTAAGTTCAAGTGCCCTCGCCGCAGTAAATCATAAAACCGCCCCTAAAGCCGACATTAGAAGCCTGGTCACACTACCAGTGCCGTCTCAGGTCTCCCATGCACAAACCAACCAAGGCTGATTGGGCTCAACTTCATGGGGCGGCAGGGTCGAGCCCATCCAGGCTGTAAAGCCAAATACAATCAGTGCTTCACCCTAGCGCCCTGAATGCGACTAATCATTTGCTGACAAAAAAAAGTGATTTGGAATCGGTTTGAACTGCACTGTTAAAAAGCTTGTAATAATGTTCAGATATTGGAATGTCATACCTACTATTCAAGAAACGCAGAATGCAAAAAAGATTCTGAGTAAGAATGGAGTCCACAGACCTGGGTTACAAGAGAAAACCTTGCACATGGCATACACAGGCCCTCTGGAAAGTGGCCACAGATTTTCTTCTGCTGTGGTTTTCCCACTCCTTGTCAAATCAAGGATGGAGATTTACAGAAGGCAAGGCATAAAAAGAGCAGTGCCACATAGCAATTTGCTATGCAATTCTGTAGATTTGCTAATTAAATCGTGTAGCAGAGCTAGCTATTTAAATTACCTTGTTCAATGAAAACACAGCTCACCAGGCATTCGTCTATTGCCCTCTGGGCTCACTTAAACCTCTCATCTGTTAACTGCAAGTGCAAAGAGGCGAATGGGTGATAGCAGAGACAATGTCTGCTGCACTATTAAATTTGTCAAAGTCCTGTGTGGGAGTCCTAGGCAAGAAACATTGTCTTTTTTTTCAAATAATTGCCAACCAGAAGTAATCTCGATTATACTTTTACTAAGCTAACTATAGCCTTAGCCTGTGTGGCAAAGACCAGAATGAGATTTTTTTTGTGGTTTTCTTTTTACAGTCCTGTAATTCCCTTTCTAAAAATGTCAGTTGTTAAATAATGCATAATTACAGTATTGTGACACTGCACTGTCTATGAATGATATTGTTTTAAGTAATTGTATCGAAATCTCAGGGTCAACTAGATTTCATTTTGTTGGGAAAAGTGCATCATATTGACAAGTGAATGCTTTTTAAAATGTGCATGATAATATGGCCAAATGCTTTTGATGGCAAACTTAGTTGTGTGACCTATTGGTTGCATAATCTGTGCAACTGTTGCTCAACCCATGAGCTGATCTCAAATTCCTAATCGTCCTGTTTCACCCTGTTGCTTTATACCAGATCCTCTGAAAGCGAGATGGTACAAAAGTACAATATTCCACCTAGTTTGCCCAGTTCTCTGCCTGCTAAACCATCCACTCTGCTTAGTCGCTTACTTTATTTCCTCTTAGATAATGAATATACAAAGCTAACTAGATGTATACGCAATGTAGTGATCAATAGTTCCATCCAGCATGTACAGCTCGAGATATACTGCTCTACATGCGAATAGCGATATATATATCGCTTTCATGATAATGTAGATCTGGAATGCTGTGCTTCTGCTTACCCGGCTCGACTTGAGGGCGGTTAACGGCCCTGCTCTCCCCCTGAATGTGGTAATTAACACTATATTGAAAACAATTGACATCGATGACAGGCAAGGGCCAGCTTGTCCACCTGAAGTTGACAATTACCCTCCCTGCCGCAAAAGCATGCTATGTCTCAGGCTACTTTCCTTTAACATTGTGAACTTTTTGGTTTTATGAAGCTTCTGAACTGCGCCTTACACAGCAAATTAAGGCTCAATCGTACAATTTGAAGGACACTGCCCTGTGCAAAACTGACTGCACCCAGCCGCAAAGAGCCTTGCACTGAAAAATGTTTTCAGAGCCTTTTTATCTCATCTATTTTTTTTCTCCCCATTTATGCAACTCACCTTTACATGTTACAGACACTCATGTATTACTTCAGTGGGACATAGAAATGCGGTATTCTTCCGAATGTTATGTCTTGGGTACAAATAACCTCTGTTGACATTTTAGTACAAAATTGCTAATCAATTAAGCTTGTTCACTAAACATTTCAATTGGCAAATTTTGCTAATCAATTTTCGAAAACTAATGTATGACTTGGAATGTGCCCAGCTATTATTCAGAAAGAGGTTCAGCGTGGTCCTTCTCGGAATCTAAGTTTTAAAGATCAGCCACACATTTTGACTGGCTTTTAAAATCCAGTTGCAAGAAGATCGATAAACCCGAAAAATTCGAATTAACGTTAAAAAACCAATGCACATTCTGAAAAATGGGTTTGTAATTAGGAAGTCAAGTCTGGATTTTGGAGTATTCCAGATTTTTATTTTTACGAACGGCGTCGCTACCAGAACACCTGCCCTTACAGAGCACATGCATGATTGATACGAAGTAAGGAAGAGGCGGGGTGCAACAAAATAATTACAAACAGTAAATTTTAAACTTCACCGCAGATTTCTTTTTATAGCGGTTACATAAATGATCCACATGTGAATACCTACATACGTTTCATGTCTTTGAGGCAGGAACTGATCAGGGCAGGAAAAAAACAGCACCACCTGTTCGCAGACACAGTTTGACATTTACATAAAATGTAGTTGGCAATGTAGGCTGAAACAAAAATGTGTCACATGAAATACGTGTCCGCGTTAACACCGGCAACAATGATACAACCACAATAATAAATGCGAACAAAGCCAATAGGTCTAGCTTTACTGAACGCTATTTGCACTCTCATAGGTCCAGGTACTGCAAACGTAAGCCTACCTACATCCAGGCATGCACAAATTCCGCAATCAGATGCCAGCTACAGTTTAATTTGGTGAATTACTGGCATTATGACTGGAGCAGCCTTATTTGCTTTTGTGCAGCCAAAAACACCAACCTGCAGTTAGTCTATGCACAGGTCAAGCCTTCTGTGGCACTATAGCCATCATATAGCCAAGGCAACCTCATATGCCAAATGCAGGCTTGTAAAAGTTACACAAAGCTTCCAATATGTATTTAGTTGTATTGAACAGTCCACAAAACCAAATAGTTACTAGCGCTAAAAGAGCCCATACGAGGTCTGCAAAGCAAAGAGGAAGGTGGGGAAGAGGGCAAAATAGTATAGAAATTAGAGTTTAGTAGTCAAGTCATCAATCTTCAACTAACAGCCAGGTATTTACAAGATTCCTGAACTGTACCAGGGAGGTGATCTGACTGATGTAGCGGGAAAGTAGTCCCAAATGGTAGGACGGCTATCGAGAGCCTTCTGCCACCTCAGCCAGTACACCTTGAGTTGGGAACCTTTGGAAGTAGCTGATCTAACTTATGTACATAAATGCGGGGACCATGCACTCTACTTCATACCTGGAGGATAAAGTCACCATTTCTGGCAGACAGCACATCGCCACAAATCAGAAACTGGCTAGACACTAGTAGTCGAAATCCAAAAGAGGAACAAAAACAGACTATGGGCATTCTCAGCCTAAACCCCTAGACTGTTTAATCTCACACCAGTCCAATAGCTTTATTTCGAGAAACATTTCATAAAACATACATACACGATAAAAAAAAAGCACGTTAAAAAAGATTAGGTAACAAAGTTAGTGGTATTAAATCCAGATATACTACATACAAATAGAAAATGACTAATCTGACTGCCAAGGCTGATCATTGCGTTTTCTACACACAAGTATACTATACACATGCTATAAAATAGCAGCTAACGTTATCTCTGCATATCAGTCAACATAAACCTTGAGAGCACCCTCCTGTAATTTCAGGACCCTCATTTAATTAAGAAAACAAATCAAGACTATTATTCGAGAAGCTTTTTCTAGTGATATATTCCCACTCGCCCCAGTATCACTCTCGACAAACACCATTTAGGGCCCACCCTCCTGTTCTACCTTTGCACTCACCCGCAGTTGAGCAATGTTACATACTCATCACCGTACACGATATCCATTCCCTCCTAACCCAAATGGTATACCGGGCCAGTAAATAAATGCTATGTTGTATGAACAGTTTCCTCTTGTATGCCTGTGAAGCCTTCTAATGTATAGTGCTCTATGGCGTCCCGAAGCTAGGATCCGACTGACAAAAAACCCAAATAAAAGTAAAATAATTACAAATAAACATGTCAAGTTTCGCCATGATATGTCTAGGTATGTCAAACATCCGCTCATTGCTTGTTCTTTTACTATGTGCACATACACTAGCACTAAGGACAACAAATTACACAGGAATAGTGTTGTACTCTTCTGGTCTTCGGTGTGAATCAGTACTTTACAAATTGACAGGGGGAGGGGTGTGTGGTAACTTGTAACTGAGCTGTGTGGAATGTTAAGTGAGCCATGCAGCCTAGAATGTGGCGAGTGGTCCGTGAGCAGCCATTGGAGGATGCAAGGCTTAGCCGATAGTGCTGCGGTGGATGCTCTTCCGGAACATTACCTACTTGCTGCAACTGGAGACTGCACTTGCTGTATATGCACATAATGCTATGCTTCCCTCAGATGATCTGTTGCATTGTATCTTAGTGTTTGCCAAAAGTACCCCTGGAAGAGTTCTGTAGTTCCACCCAGGGGGATCCAAAATTAATAGCGTTCCCCAAACTTTCTTGGACTGCAATAGTGAATTATCCCCCCCTACACCATTTAGAAGGAGAGGAATACACAAGGCTAGCGCTTGTCATGGACTCCTTTCACTTTAGTTTTAGAAACATTTTAAAACTCAGTCTCAATATGCTCTCACGGTACAAAGTGCTCCAAGGGGCACTCGTGAGGACACAGCTGCTTCCCTTAGACCTAAGAGTATGTAAACTACATTTCCCAAAATGCACTTCGCTCATTAAGTGCAGCAGTTGAAACTTGTCCTACATCACTCCACTGAAAATAGTACAGGACTACATGTCCAAGGGCGTATTAAATGGCCCACTCATTATTAATGTTACCAAAGGTATTCACACTGACTCCGAATAGATACCGGAAATGATGAGGTCCCAAGTTCCTCTCCCTCTTTTAAAATTCGACCACTGGACTGCATATTCTAAATGGATTATCCAAATCAGTACAGAAGCATGAATAATGGGCAATAGGTCTCAGACAGCAGTGTACCCCACAGAAGGGCTGCCTCCACGGAGCTGGAGTTATCTGAATGAACTTGCTTTTCACAGTTAAGATATTTTTCGGCAGGACCCACCCCGAACATTTCATGAATGACTACACAAAACGGTCCTCCCTCGATACTGATTCGTTAACAGGATTAAACAGCACAAAAAAGTACACCGCTTAACATGCGATTCCCCCATGAACACACAAAATACTAAAAGCTCTACGAATGCATGTTACTGTACCCACAGAGGACTACAAGCTTCAGAACAGTTTTCATCACCAAGTAAAAATGCTCACCCAAGTCTGTCTTTTGAAAAAAACACCGTCTACTTCAGTTCGGGGCTTTCCCAAAAAGGGCTACATGTTACAACTGCACTGCCATTTTAAGTCCTGCTCATGTAGCTGCACCCATGATGTATTCCAGCATTTCTAGTGTAACTCACTGATGTTGTGGTCGCCATCCATGACGGTCATTGTAAGCCACTCATGAAGCAGAGGCCACACACAATCTGTATTAGAATTACAAATATACCTGCACTTCTGATGACATTGCACAAACAAATTAACCGGCATTGTTACTCTGGATGCAACCCCCCCCCCCACCTGCTGCCAAATGCATGCAATAAGGACACACAATGGCTTTTCTGTTTTACCATAGCTACAAGTGCATACACTGCAACTACATTGTCTTCTGCAGAGGTCTTTTTTTAATGCATGGCAACCAGAAGTACTGCCTTGGGAAGGTCCAAAAGCACTAATTTTTAAGGCTTTCTATGAGGCGAATGCATGCTGAAAAGCGCATTAGTCTTGCCTTCAAGATTGGCAATAGGCCTAGAAGGCACCTACATGTCTATAATGATGTCCATGACACATAGAAATTAGAGAGGAGGAGAGCTATCGGGAACAAAAAGATTGAATGATCCTATGGCCGTGCAGCTGCTCAAATGCAGGGTGATTAAACAAAAACAAAAAAATGGGTCAAGTTCCTTTCAGAGCACTTTGCCCAGGTCAAGGCAAAACCAGAACTTGTTGCACACAGGACACGCAAATTGACAGTTCCTAACAACAAAATTGAGGTTGAGGTATGGAGAGTCACATAATTAATTCATTCTACTAAATCCTCTCGGGCAGCAGGACCAAATGGTCTGACACACAGTATGTTTAAGGCGGATCCGAATAATTGGGCGAATGCACTGGTTATACTTTTTAATAGCGTGACTGCAACGTATTCCTTCCCCAAGTCTTGGCAATTGCCCCATGTGGTTCCTATTTGAACTGATCTGAGGAATTATAGACCCATTTCCCTTTTAGGCGGAGAGAGTAAGATCTTTGCGTCCCTCTTGCTTGAACATCTGGAACCATGGTCGGTGTCCTCCAATAGACTCCGTATACCAAACAGGTTTCCGCAAGGCCCAATCCACCAACATAAATGGCCTGGCCGTAAAAGCTATCCAGGAGCGTGCCTGATCAGAAAAGGTAGGTTGTACTTACGGTGCATCTATGGATTTATCTTTCGCCTTTGATTGTGACGATCAGAGACCGCTTTGGCAGAAACTGGATAGATGGCTTGATAAAACTCATGGGTTTACATGAAAACTCAGGTATACGGGTCCATCTTAATAGGGAAGGTTCATTGTCTCAATGGACTGACACTCCATATGGACTGATGCAGGGGTATGTGCTAGCTCCCTGCCGCTTTAATCTGCGTCAGATGTAAGTGATTATCTTTACCACTCTGCTCTGGTGTCACAGAAGCTTGGTCGTTTGAAGATCCTGTGGTTGGCATACACGGATGACTTCCTGCTTTGATGGCTCTTGCGTGGGACTGAAAAGGTTACTGGTAGCATTTGCTAAATTTGCAGAAGAAAATGGTAAATCCATTAATCCAACAAAGACCAAAATTCTGGCATTCTCTAGTGTTAAGAAACATGCTCTTCAAACATGGTATGTTGGGAACACAGTTAAAATATCCTTGACTATCATGACCTACCTGGGCTTTTTTTATGACGGCTATACCCGCTTTTAATGACCTCCGCCAGATTATGTTGCAGAATGCCACTTTACTCTTAAACCAACTACTCATGGTAAATTGAAAATTCAGGCGTTTTACAATAAAGCCTGTCTTGCAATTTTATGAAGGGAAACTTATCCCGAAACTCATCTGTGGGTTAGAGCTCTATTTCTCTGTATTGCTTAACTGGTTGGACTTGATAGAAGCCAAGATCCTGAGGCAGGTTCTCTGGCTTCCGAGCTCAGTCCCCTAGCAGTGCTTAGATTTTAGCTGAGTCTGACCTCTATTACAGCCTGTGTCCAGTGGAAACTTTTAATGTTTATGCAAAAATTAATTTCTCCGGTCTCGCCTCTCTGTATGAAGAATTGAATACTTGTATGGGGAATGAGTTTTGTGGAGGTGGCACACATTTCATATATATATATATATATATATATATATATATCTCCTAAATCGAGAATGTGAACCAATATTACAGAAGTAAAATCTGGATACTGAGACCCTGATCCCAAATCCTGACAAGGTGAATTCATTTCTTTATGATGGAGACTAGATAGAGACCACTGACCGCTTTGACAGCTATCCCTCCCTGATTCACATTAAACACAAATACAATTAAAGAGGAGTTATTCCGCCTCATTTGATTTTATTTCCAAACACTCAATATAGAGCAATCTCAGATTTCGGTGGAATTTACTCCTGATTAAGTAAGTTCTACTTAGGATGATCTCGCCTGAGGAAACGTTATGTTGATTCTGTAGTATGAAGGCAGTTAAAGAAACGACTAGACATCTGATCTTTAACTCCCCTAATCCGAATGTCCTCAGGATGAGTTATTTGGGCAAGTTATGTTTCAGTGTGAATTGGCTCAATGAGGAATCCTTGTGGCGTAGATGCTTATATAGTGACAACATTACAGATGGTTTGGCAGTGGCCGCCTTTTTTTAAATCAAAACATTTTAAGTTAGATGTTAGTTCCTCGCCTCATATGAATTCGTATTGTGTAAATGACGGGGCGGCAGTTTTAGATTTGTTAACATTGGAGTTCCAGGGGGATATAGTGCAATATGAGAATGTAACCTACGAGTATTTATTTATGCTGTTATTTAGTGTATTTGTGATGTTTCTCAATGTAATATATCACGTAATTTATTTTATGGTTACCACGGCTACACTTTAAAAAAAAAAAAAAAGAAAGAAAGGCATTAGTTTGTTCCACTCTTAGACAAGCACTGTACACTTCAATGAATGTGGGTGTCGTGGGAGGGGGTTGCAAGGTGCTTATAGTGATGAAACCTACAACAGCCCATACAGTCCCCCATCGCTCCATTTTCGTTGTTTTAGGCTTACCCAGTTCTGCTGCCGTAAACACAGCACTTGCCACTTGCTGGCTGCACTACCCCTGTTTATTGCTCCATTATATATTTTATTGTATTTATTATTATTGATCTGTTTATCCTCTGCTCTGCACTTTCCACTCTCCCCCTTCCATGCACTTTTCCCCTTTCCCATGCACTTGCACGATCTCAATGTCACTGGGCCTAGTAAGATCGTCGTTTTGTTCTCCCCTGTTCCCCTCCCTTGCCACGCTCTGAAACACGTGTACGAGCGCGATACAAATAAAATCTCATATATCGTAGCCCAAGACAACATTTAGAGGAAAATAAATTAAGGCCAGCCTAAAACAGGCATTCTGCTAACAGAAGACTTCGACAGTTGGGTCTATTCCCACCTTATTGACCAACATATCACAAAACGCTACCAAACAACTGGACATTGAACTGTTACTTCTTCTCAAAGCCACTTTAATTCACTAACCCCCCCCCCCCCCCCATTACACACAAGGGTGCATCTCCATAATCCGTTGCTTTGATAAACACTGTGCTTTGTGCTGAAGAAAAAAAAAAGTTAACAGATCCTTACTAAGAACAAACACAGGGTATCATATGTTAGGCGCTGTGCCCGGAAAAATAAAAATGCAGGTGATACATGTTCCAACTGCATACAATATTTTTCTTGTAAACTCTCTGCAGGGGAAGGGGAGGAAAACAAACACACACACACACATCCGCTGCTCAAAAGTTAGAGCAAGAGGCAGTGTTAGCAGTTCTGGCATCGGGAGGAGTTCTCATGAAGCCAAGGCTCTACTGTGCTGGCAGGCATGGCGATAGCAGATTTGCTGGTGGTAGCAGAGGACACTGCGCTGCATACTGTGTGTACAGCGGACGGGGCAAGATCAGAGCAAAGAATGTCCTCTACAGGGAATGATGAATGCTGGAGCACAGTGCACATGTGTCAGATCAGAAGCAGCAGGACTGGCAGTGATTGCAGCTGAAAAGCAGATCCTCCGATAGTAGAGTTGAGGGGCTTGTAGAGACACTCCTGAAGGCATCCTGATTGGAGCATGGTGCTTCTGGGAAGAAGATTGAGGATGGTTGAAGAGCATAGAGGGCACAGAATTTCTGACTACCATCTACTCAGAGAGCTAGTGATGTGCCATGAAAGCTGCTCTACAGATATTTTGCCATTTGTCTCGTCACCTTTACCTTTTACCATTTCTACCTGCAGCTTCTTGCCTGCTCTTCTTGCGTTTTTGTTTCCTTGCCATTTCGCTAAGCTCACAGGACGTAATGTAGTTCTGGGACAGGGCGTTCCCTGATAATGTCTGCTCTTTCAGCTGGATGACTTCCCGGTGACTGAGGGGGGAGGGAACGGGGCACATTTAAGCGGACCGAGCATGGTGACAGCCGATGCCCTGAGGTCTCTGCTTTTCCTCTGGTCTCACTTCTTTGACTATTTTTATTGCTTCTTCGACATGCTTTTATGTGGTCATTTGCAGTTTATTGCTATCAACTTCCTTTTCTTCATAGGTTTTTCTCAGTTATGAACTGAGCAGGTTAGATCTTCTTTGAAGTCCCAAGAACCTTCACTTGATGCACAAGGGTGCTCCATTAAATATAAAGGACAATAAAATTAATCCAGAAACTTGGTGCTGTGTTCTACGTTGACTAAGGCTTGCAGATAAAAATGTTCAAACACCACCATAAAATGTGGGTATACCATCATAAAAGATAGCCAACACATTTAATTTATTAAAATAAAAAAACAGCAATGTTTTAGTGCAAAATAAGTTCAGTTGGTAGAGCAGAAATTCATATATTCATCAATCCAATATCAGCACCTGTATGGAAAAGCTACTTAGCAATTTTTTTAAGAATACAATCAGCAACAAGATATCATATGAATTAGATGCAGAATCAAATTGGGGGATAAGTAGGACAAAAGAGGAGGATATTTTAGACCACATTTCTTGCTTGAAAAGATTTCCCACACAGCGGGTCCTGATGGGATCTAGACAGTCGACGATAAATGCAACCCCATCTTATGGACGGAAATCTTAGCGGTCCTAGGCAAGAAAATAAATTCCTCATTCGCCATAACGGAATTACGGCATAACGCCCATATCTTCCCCATTTATAAAAAGGGCAAACGCAACGAATAGAGAAATTATAGACTTATTGCTTGAATCGATGTGAGCTGCAAGATTTAATCGTCCAGAGCTTCAGAAATGGGCAGCAGAAACAAACCGGATTTCTAAATACTAGATGGGGTTTATATCTGTACAATGGACTGCCTTAAATGGCTTATTGGCTGTTCTTCACGCCAAAACGAAAAGACTACTTTTAAAATATATTATGCCAGCTTTAAGCTGGTAGAGGCCTTTGATACAATAACAGTTCAATTCTGTGCGATAAATTAAATCACTGGAAAATCCCTAGAATGCTGCTGAAGCTATTGATCATATTACATTATAAAACACAGGATATAATCAAATTGAATGCAAAGGGAGCTCTATCGGGGTAAACTGACACTGACAAGTGTCTGCACCAGGGATGTGTATTGGCACCTTGTTTATTTAATATTATGTGGCTGATTTGGGAGAGTTCCTTTCAGGAATTAGGGCATTTCCTAGAGGTTTAGGAAAGTTAAGGATTCAGGGGTTGGCTGTTGCCGATATAGTATCTCATCAGGTACCAGTACATCTAAAGGAGTTAGTGGACTGCACAAACAGGAACAGTTTAACTATTAATAAGAAAAAAGCTTGTAGCATATTTCGCAAGAAAAGAATGCAAAGTGGTTTATAGAGGATAACCAACTTGATCTAGAAAAAGAAGTAAAGTATTTGGGGCTCAACATTCAGCCCAATCCAAATACGTTTCTTCTTAATAAAGCGTTAAGATCCAAGTCATCCCAGTATATAGCCCAATTAAGGAAAACAAGGTGATACTGCTGGTTTTCCTTGGTCTTCGCTAGTAAATTACTACAAGCAAAAGGTATGGGTTAGAATTTAATCCCAGTATCAACAGATCTACCTTGGATAGGCTCCAGGGACTCATTTGTAAAGGAACCTTACTGTTACCACAATGCGTGCCAACTGATGTCATAAGACACAAATTGGGTGGATATCCCTAAATGTGATGGTAAATTAGAGAATTATCTAGTTGTTCCTAAAGATTTTGAAGACTCCAAGAGCCTCATTGTTTGTAGACATTTGTGAGATATATAGGAGTGGGGCCTCGGAGCCATTCATGGAATATGCTGTTGAATGTGAACAGATTCACAACATTAAATGTAAATATAGCCCTCACTTTGGAAAACCGGAATACATTAAAAGAGAAATTGTGGCTCGAGAATTGGGGGAGAACCTTAAGATGGTACAGTCTTACAAACATTTTGCAAGCTGTATTAGATGGGGGAGAGTAAGGTTGGGTCATTTAACAAATTACTTGGGTCAATGCCCTTGCCTGAGAATCAGACAGCAATATTTAATATTTTGGCTACATTTATATCAGACTAGACACATTTTGGGCAGAAGATCTGAGAACCTCAATGTGAACATGACATGTTGATATTGGGAAGCAGTAAAAGAGGAGGAATATGTTGTCCAAAATTGTCAGGTCTACGATTGAAATATTTTACTTGTTTTGTAAATGAAATAAATAAGGTTTGCCTGGACGTTCTATGGAACTGTATGCTGGCCATCAAACTTCACAGATTGTGGCATTAATTGAAATTCTAGGAAATCAGGGTATCTATAATTGGTGATGCAAATGTATTGAAGGAAATGATGTTAGGAAATTAATTCTTGTTTTAGAAAAAATTGTATTATGAGAAAGGTTTTTAATACACCAAACAAATACAAAAGAAACCATCTACACCAAACAAATACAAAAATAACCATCTATATAAATCAAATAAACTCTGCACAAGAGGCCCGGCCTTCCGTTCACTTCCTTCCAGCTCACATTTTGGTCTAAATTTATTTTGCTCATTTTGTGGCCCTGCACAAAAGTCAATAGTGTGCGCCCCAGTGACATTCTAGAATTAACAGTTCACAAAACGTCTGTCAAGTCAACAACCAGAGGTTGTTGTAGCTCAGTTTTACAGTGCTAAATAACCCTGACAAACCACTGGATTGTCTCCCATCCTTAAGTTCCCATTTCAGGTATAATAGATGTGAACAGCATTTTGAAAATTGGATCATCAGTAAAAATAAATTAACACTAATACTTGTGTCAAAAACAAGTTGAAAAACCATCTAGAGTCTGCTTACTATTGCTATTACAAGGTTCAGAGGTTAGTTAAAACATGTAATGGGCGAATCATGTCTGAACACCTCTTTTGTTGAGTAGTGACTTTAACGCTATTGAGTGCCGTATACCAGATTTTCTTCAACAAGACATGGGAATAATGATAGTTTGATTTTCAAATGATCTTTTTATGGTATGTTAAACTGCAAGTATATTTAATTTGTATTTTAAGTTGCTTAAACAGAGAAGCTTTAAGACTGAAACTTTGAGATCGGAGCATCAGAATATAAACTGGAGAAATGTTGATCATGAATATCCTTTAGAAATTGTAGGAAATTTGAAATGCATCTACATAAACACAATTAACTGACTAAAAGTTTCCATATGATAAATATTCTCTGGAAAGTCAGTTTCGTTTGATGAGAACTTTATAATACTAAAGAAAAAAGCATGGTCTTACAACAGCGAGAAACATTTGCAGTGACAGCCAGTGAGAGTCCAGGAAGTGAGCGAGTCACATTATTGCCACAAAACATTCTCTCATGTGATAACTTTAGTTATTTTTTTTCATTATAAAATGTATGATATTTACACATACCTTCACACAGGATTTAATTCCTGGGCATGTGTTCAAAATCAACATATATGCATTGGCAACCTCTTTAAAGTATTTTTTCCAGACATGGCAAAACAAGCAATTGTGTACTCATTTAAAAAAACATTTACTGTCCCCATTTCACGTCCCATTTCCTCCCTAACAGGATCCAGTAAATAGGCCATTTCACATTTTAAGGCATCTTATTATAGGCTTGCCCCGACTACGAGACGTAATTGTAGGTTCTCTTTGGTCATAATAGCAGGTCTTTAATAGATATACTGACACAATTTATACTTCTACCAACACTCGATCCCAATTTAGGAGATTAGCAATAAGTTACATATTTATCTTGACAGTCTCATTCAGATGTAACCCACACAAAGAAGCACAGACGCGGAGTGAAAGATTTTTTGTTTGCCTCTGCTCATGGGAGAAGACTGATGCGTTTATCAGATTAAATTGGTAATCAACATGAGATAAGGCAGGCTACCAGTACTTTATCCCCTGGATGTGGTTCGTGGGATTTATGGAACATCACTGGCATAGATATTTGCCTTCCTTGAAGATGGGCAACAACAAATTCAATGACAAGTTATATCAGACAAACTCAGACCCCCAGCTGGGTCAGCACTCCAACATCTGCTGTTCATCGTGTATATCTAACTACTGCTCAAGTTGACTAGGAGCTCTGGTTTCCAAAATCCACTTAGTTCTGCTAACTAACTGTGTGGTTCACGTCTAGAATTCAGAAAAAGTAAAAGCGAAGCACCCAAAGGTGGCGATGCCCAGGATGCACAGCAACTGACTCCATGTGAACACTGATGAGATATAGGACCTGCTCATGGTTTTGTCAAAACCAACCACCACTTAATTTGAGTTGCCACAACATCTTGGTCCTGTTCTTTCCCTTCAAGGACAGTGTTCAAGACCATTTACACTTCTGTGACATGTCTGAGCCAAACAGTACGCTTCAACTTCCGTTCTGGTTTGTTCAGCAATATAACATTTCAAAACTGACTATTCCCAGCAGCCCTGATTTCTCAAGCAATATAAAGTGTTACACTTTAAATTACAGACAGATCAGATCTCCACTAGTCCCCCACGATTCTACATCCCGTCTTGAGCCCATCCTTTTTCTCTGCCTCTCTTTCCACAGATAAGGGGTCTCTTGTATTTCAATGCTTCATCATGGTTTTAGATTCATTATTTTTGGTGTTATGTTAATGCATATATTCACACTGAGTTATGCCTAGAGTCTCAGGTCATCTAATTGCATTACTCTTACATCTGTTTAATGTATAGTGTTAATATTGAACAAGCATCCTTGACTACTGCTCAGGTGTTTTGTTGCTTGCCAGTTGTTAACCTAGCTACAAGCGTGTGACACTGCATGTCCTGCAACACAAGATCCTTCAGACATTGGGCACCTTGTGGAAATTATCAATCCAGAGGGTGTGCAGCATCCGAAATCATCCAAATCATCAGAATGATCTCCTTTTGTCCAGAGTAGCAGAGTACATGGGACTATGATTCACGCATTAAGTGCAAAACTCAAAGCTGAAAGACACAGGACTACTTGAACTTCCAAAGTTTTGATGACTCCATGACGCGATACAGGCCTGCAGATAAGGGTCGATACGGGCCTGCAGATAAGTGTCGTACCAGGCCTTCATACACATGAAAATGTTGTAAATACAACAGCTTTATTATTTTCCTGCATATATTTATGCACAGGTTTAGAGCAGAGGGCAGTGCAAAGGTCAGGTTACTTGACAGAAACCAGAACGCTTCTTTTGATTTTTTTATCTACATGGATGTAATTGCAAACCATGGAGAAAAGCCTTTGAAACAGGTTTTTCTCAGACGCCTTTACAAAAAAGAAAAAAGCAGCTGCACACTGTGATAAAAAGGAATGGTTTCTTTCCGTTCAGCTTCTGCTGTATTGTGTGTAGATCCTCATGGAGCAAACAGAAGCACTGTGCATATTTATTTTCCAAGCATTTTAGGATTGTATAATTAATAAAATGGAAAACTAAGTTGGAATGGAGAATTAACCTTTTGTAACAAATAATGTTTTTTTCCCCTGTGAAAGCAAACCAGTATTGCACAATTGTATTTTTTAGAGTTCCTGTGCTGTGTGCATAATCATGCAGAGGCACATCATGTTTACACTTATAATTTAATTACACTCCAATTATAAAAACTGTAAAATGATGAGTACGCATGGTCTGGTTTACATCCATTCAAGCTTGCAGTCATTGGGGTGCATTACTATAAATGGTCAGTGGCAGCAGAGTCTTTGCTCAAGGGCGAGTGATGGTCATTATAGCCTCTCAAATCTTCAAGGCGACAATCAAAACATCCAAAACGTGACCCTTCAGGAAGTTCAAGTGCTGTTCAAACACAAACAAATTAGTTACATTTGTAATTGAAATAGAAACTCAACAAAATCTGTCCGTGTGACAATCCAGATAGGTATTTAACTGTATGTAGCGCTTCATACATGGTTTGTCCAACATCTATGCACTGGGATTATTGCACCTCAGTTTACTGACCTCTGAAGGATGTTAGCCAATAAGATAGCTCAGCCGGTTGAGCTCTCATTGCTGTAATCTGAGCGTGATCTGTAGGTTGCAGTCTCAAATCCCGGCAAGACTGAAGAGAGGGTCCAAGAAATGCCCCCCCTCGTCCCCATGAACATGACGGCCCGAAGAGATAAGAATGCACAGTGTCACTCACTATTTGGACAGCCCCCCCACTCCCTAGGAGCACCAGTGACAGACGTATGCAGAGAGATATTCTCTCAGGCAGCCATTCAAGTCTTATCCAGTGAATGTCTATGTATACCGGTGCTTCAACAGTGTTCATAGACTCAAATGCCATGGTGGATGACGTGGACTAAATGCTGAGAAACCACTTTGCTGACGTCATTAGTGGCACCACGACAGCCACATTAGTCATGAAGTACACTTGCAACCAACACACAGTTGTGTACACGAAGAACATGCTAATGGTTCTGTAGATAGAGGACAGATACCTATATATACTGTCCAAAGCTTTTATTATTTTTCTCATCCGCCAAATGCATAAACGCTGAACACAAGGCAACGAAGAGATGTGGAGCAAGCTTGTAGATGCTTATAGCAACTAACGCTTTGGAACTACAGGATCACATAGGGAGACTGGCAGGACAAAGTTCAACTAACCTAAAAGAAACATAGCACGATATAAGTGTGCAGAAGTCATAATGAAAATCACATAAGGCCTCAACCCGTAGGACAAGAGACAAGGAGAAAGCAGGAAGACCAGGGCACACAGCAAAGGTCAGAGACAAACAGCAAATTTCAAACCGAAGACAAGGGGCATCTGCAAAAAAACAGGAATAAATCCTTATAATATAATTGCAGACCAGAAGAGCTCGATTTTGTGGCCTCAACCACGTGCTGCCGCCGAGCTAAAAAAAAAAAAAAAAAAAAAAAAAAAAATGGTAATTCACCCGCGGTGGGAAGATGAGCAGTTCGCAGCACCGCAGACATGAAGTGAAACATGATAAAGTTAACAACATTGCAACATGAAGAGCACTCTCACAAGCAAAAGTGGTACTGTTCACAGATACATTGGGTACACAGTATTGAGGTGCACAGAGCGCCGAGAACAGAACTGGGTCCCAGGCCAGAGGAGAGCAGTTCCAGCCAATCAGGGGACAGAAATCCAGGGGTTGATAGCAGGAGGCAAGAGCCAATGGTAACCCTGCAACAATGTAATAGATAGTTTGGGGAGGGCCGAGGGTGGGATGACATTCTGTATCGAAAAGGGGCGACACGATTTTTGGAATGACAACTCTGGAGATCTTTGAATGCCCTATATGATCCCTGTCAGTTTTGTAATGAACGCAAGTTCTAACTTGCCCATGGCTGAGTCCTCAGTTCTGGGGGCAGTGTTGTTGAGCCCTTGGGATCTGAACGGGTGAGTTCGTAGTAAGCCCTAGACCACTGGCATACAAGACCCCACCAAGTCTGAATCAGCCTTTCATCCTTTCGAGCTTGATATAGGAGTATCAACTTCGGTTTGGTGATAATTGTGATAAATATGTTCCATGTACAGCGCTTTGCCAAAAGCACTATATAAATAACAATTTAACCAAGCGGTTAGGTATAGAATTTAGCATGGAGTCCTTGCCTCTTTGCACTGTGGTATCATAACATTGGCATACCATTAGGTAGTAATAGCTCCAGGAAATTAGGACTTTCATTAAACATCAAAAGACTATTCTGCTATCGAACCTCAAAACACACAATACAATTCATGTTTGCTTTACTATGTAATTGGCTAGGTTTTTGTCTTTACAGGAGAGATCAAATGAGAAATAATGAAAGGTATTCTGTCACAATGCAGAAAGCTGCCACGTGGTAATTATTTCCATACAGTTTTTGCACACTGCTGGATGTCACATACATGTAACGCTCTTGTAAAGGAGAAAAGCCTCTCTTGAAATCGCATTTACTTTCAAAGTTAAAAAATAGGGAGTAAAATACTCCCACCTCAAACTCTTATCTGGAGCACAGGCTAGATATCTGTTGAAGTGTTTGCAATGTATGCATGTGTATAATGAACTGAGAGAATGTTGGTGTGCCAATATAGAATGTTTAGGTGTGAATGCTGTGTCAAGGTTCTAGGATTGGCCAGTTGGTGGAATTCAGCCAGGGTGATGGGACCCAGTGGTTCACTATAACATCTTGTTAAGTAACTATGAATAAAGCCTAACTGAAGAACCTTACCCGAGTGTCACAGGGATATGCTTTCCAACAAAATCACATTTTTACTTGATCAAAAATTCAAGAACACTCACCTCTTACAGATGGCCATGAATACTGGTAAATAGGGCTCGGCGAGCAGTTTGCATTTTGGGGGAATGTAAACTGTGCCTTCTCCACAAAACAACAAAAAAGGAAAGTGTGCCACCTCCACCAAACATAGTAGAGGATTCCTAGTAGTCGAGATTCAATCATAGCTTGGTTAACTAGGCTCCTCAGAGACATGCCTCACAGTTAATGGTCTGCTGTTGAGCCTTTTTTCGGGGAACTGAGCAGGTTGGTTGGTCAAACAAACTGCTCTAGAGAAAGCGCTCAACCCAAACCAGAGGATTTTTACCTCCGTTTGGCAGGGTTTGGAGTGGCAGAGGCCGCTTGCGTATCCACTTGGCAGGAGACTACTTCAGGTCCCAAGGAAAAGGTGCACCCAGCTCCTGAGAATGCCACTTGCAAGACGCCTACTTCCTTAATATAAGCAGATGTGGTTGTGTACATCGCTGGCCGGATACCAGACAACCAGCCATTATTATTTGCCAGTTAGTGGGTAATTGGAGCATGGGATGCCTCAAGTGATCAAACCATGCCAGCATTTTACAGACCTTCCAGTGCTTACAACTGCAACTCTACAATCTTCCCATCCAATCACGTCCACCCTGAACACCTTCGCAGTGGAAGAAAAGATGTTGCTGGATGCAGAATTTGCAGACCCTGCCCAAAAGAGGGTCGTAGCACTGGCCCTCCATCATCCCAATATGTTTTGGAGGAACCTGTTCCTAGTTCACACAAAAAGGGACAGTAAGGCCTCTGATAAAGCTACACAAGCTCAATGGCTGAATAGTTTACTGCCAGGCCAAGATAGCGGGCATCCACCTCCAGGGGGAGGGGACTCTTTGGCCCATCCAGCTATGAAGGAGGCCTATGTCACAATGGCTATTATTCATCCACATAGGAGCATGATACGATATGGCATTTATAATGCGCCTATACACAAGCGTTTCAAGCATCTGTCAATTCCAGAGGTACTCCAGAATCTAGCAGTTTATGTGCCTGCTTCTCAGTGTATCCCCCTTGCCAACTTCATTCAAGTCATATTGGTAGGGCCCATCCTTTACAGTGCCCATCAAAGGTTGGAGATTTGCCATGTCCGCAGGGGACTATCCCACAATGAAATGCATTGGTAGCTGGGACCATTGATGCCTGAAATGACCAGGCTATCGCAATTCCGGGATTGAAAGTTGGGGAGCTCACCCTAGCCCAATTTCTACAGCGGCAAGTGGTCCCTGGAAGAACTGGACTTCCATATATACCAATTTAGAGCTATTTTCTGGTTCCTTTGCTATCAGAGCTTTCAGAAGGAAAAGGGTAGACGCCTGCATCCAACCAAAGATGGACAATATAGATCAGCAATGCATTGCACCAACCACCTCCGATGCAGAGGTCAAAGCGTCTAGTGGAATGAGGGAAGGATGTATGGCATTGCTGCCTGCACCAGCATATAGCCGTGGCAGTATATCTTCCAGGGCTGGCAAACCTAGCAGCTGCAACATCTCAGCAACTGGATGCTGGACTGCAGCATACGTGCCTTCCTGCAGAGTCTGTGGCAACCCTTTTGAAAAGACTTTTCTTCCCGGCTCAGTTCCCAGCTTCTCCAGTTGAAGGTGGCTCACTTTGCAGATGAGACAGGTGGTTTTCTGAAGCCTAGGAGTCCAGGGATAGAGTATGCCGTTCAGCCCTTTGTGACGATAGCTCCAACAGGGGGGAGGAAGTAAACATTGTGTTTGTGTCACCTTTTTGGACAATGTGTGTATTGTATACAGTTGTACAATTTTTTTTTCCTATTTTCCAATCACACTGCAGCATAATCTGAACATTCTATCAGGTTTGACTCTCCACCCTCTGGTAAGGGACGCATTGTTCATTCTGGTGACACGGAAGGCGTCGGGGCTAGCTGGGTCAAAGGTATTTTGTGAGACAATACAACCCCTCCTCATTCCCTCTTCGGAGATTTCTGAGCTTCCAGCACAGCTAAGAGCTACAAGGCTTTCTGGCAGATATGGTGGTACATGGTAAAGCCTTTAAGATTATTGTTTACTGATAAGCCATCTCAACTGCACACAACTTTGGGGGCTGCTTAAGAGCATTCGGATTGTTTGACCACCTAATCCTTATTACTCTATGTAGGGCATGACCACATTATTGCAAATGTTGGGTTCCTGAGAGAAAATAGGATGGCCCGACTCTGAAAGCCTCATCTTCCAAGTTGGCCATGCTTCTGTACCCGATCACCTGTAAGAGGGTGTTAGAGCTCTGGATTTCTCACAGAGTGTCTTCTCCCAAGAGGTGGCATGCTCACGATCACGTATTGTACTCGGGCACCAAAGCTGTGGTTCAACCTAGCTTCCCAGGCCTCTGCTATCTGTGGTTTGTTGTCTTAGACAATACGAGCGGATCACAGCCCCACAGGTTCTAATAAACTGCTCTTGGCTTAGGGTTGCCTCTTTAATCCAGTTTTGGATCCCAGACTGGCAAAGTGGATCCAATAAAAAATAGAACTGGCCACTGCTGATTTGTCTGCTTTCAGTGCTTATTCAGGCACGGATGGGTGGTGGCTATGGACTGAAATCATTTGTTTTGATTGCCAGGCTGGTCGATGTCATGGAGGCGGGTATCTGCTTGGGAGACTACACCTTCACAAACTCTACTTTAAACTGACTGATGACGTAGCTTTGTTAGCGTGTAGTATGCTTTAAACAAGCAGAACATCATCTTATGGTTCCTACCAAAGAATAGGAATTCCTATACCTTTTGGGGTAAGGCATTTCTAGTACTATAAAAGACAGGCAAGTATTACGCTTCAATTGGCTCGTAGAGAATGTTCAAATGCAGAGTTATCAAAATGGAAAAGAATTACTTGTCATTTTGGGGTGATTGACATTCTCCTACCTGGTCGTTCTAGTGAGGTTTAATTCCTCCAGGGGCAGAGGTAACGTTTAAAGCTGAAGTGAGCACTGCACCTATGTCTGCAAGTCCAGGAGGGTTGGAAGGTTGTTTTCTCACTGATTGACCCATTAGCACTTTGCACTCCATGCTGGTAAATTATTGGTTGGATGGTATCCATTTAATCGGGCTGTTGGAGAGATGGTCTTCAGTTTTCAAAGAGGATGAGGAGGGGAGGTCTTGGAGGACTAGTGAAGGCCTGGATTGGTTTTAATTGCCATGTGTTAAAGGGATAAACAAATTACAAAAAAAGATCCAGAATTGCTGGGGAAAGTAGTTCAAGTGTTAAGTGTTTTATGCTGCTGTAAGGAAAAGAAGTTGAGCACAATACCTCCATATTTAATAGAACTAGAACTCTTATGCTAACAAATAATGTGAATTTCTATTAGTGCACATTTGCAGTGTGGGGGACGAGGGGTTATCCATAATTAAAATCACATTTTGTTTCAGCACGTTGATGCTCAGTGTAATTGTGAAGGAGATGGTATACCATTTCAATAAATCTTTAATCCGTGTTGTGGTTTATCATTCAGATTGAACAAATCTCCCGATTATAGATCCAGATGCCTACACTCAATCTAATTTGCACACAAAAAGAACCTTTGCAAAGAGGGATTTTTATAAGCAATTCCTAGAGGCAAAAGTAGTGATTTATTATAATTTACTTTATATCCTGCATTTATCCCATGCAGTTGTAGAATATCAAGTAGTACCGGAATTGACTGCTCAAGACACACAATGTAGATCAAAATATCAACATATTGTGTGATTTTAGAGTCAAGGCCATCCAGTGTAATGCTATGTAATAAACGATATACCTAACCATTGCCGCTAGGGTTTACATTTACAATGCATGTACCAACAGGGAAGAGTGGGCAACCCAGTCAAGTCCCAAAGTATAACCAAACCTGTGGTCAAGTTATACCATGTGTATTGTGCACTGGTCTAGACGCTTTATACATTCCCTTTAAAGTTTAACAGTTACACTAACCAGGTTTTTTTTTAAATCACCTTAAACAAATTTCGATTGAACCCCGTTGAATGCTTTTTTGGTGTCGAATGGCATAACCGCAGTCAATTTATTGTGTACCCAAAATTATTTTGAGCAATCTCCTTACATTATTTGTGAAATGTCTAACCTGGATGAAACCAGTTTGAACCATGTGGTTCATGTTCGGCAACACTCTTTTCAAATCTTGATGGAAGGCATTTTATCAGGATTTTGGCCGCAGCATTAACGAAATGGGACAATATGCTCCATAGGGCAGAGGATCCTTGCCTTCTTTGTGGGATAACACTCTAGAGACGTCAGAGAAGGAAGCTCATTAGATGATTAAATGCAAGAGATAATGTGGCAATATTTTTTTTAAAGAATTTCAGAAATCTATGGGTATGCAATCAGGGACACTCACCTTACCTTTCTTAAGGGTTGCTATTAACAATTCTACTTAATCAATAGACAGAGACGCAGTAAACCGGTCCAAGTCTTCTTGCCCTCTTGTGGATATGTCCAAGTTCTGAAAAAAAGCTTATGATCATACGCACTGAACTTGGGGAGTTGTGCTATGAAGATCTTTGTTAGCTGAACAAAACTAGAACCAATATTCCCTTTTTCAGAGATCATGGAGCCATCACGCCTCATAAATTGAGCAATAATACTTAAGCGTATAGGCCGAAGCATGCACTTCTAAAGAATTCAGTCTCCCTCTTACGCTGAAGAGGAACACAAATACTTATTTGAAGAGCAGCTTATTTTGATGTTTCACTTGTCCAAGTATACATGCACCATAATGCCACCGTTCACAAACAAAGTTGGTGGTGGGGCTTACTTCTCTACTTTCTTCTTTGAGTGACTCTTCACATTGCAATTCTGGGTTATTTATCATGCTTTTTTACCACAGGTTTACTCGAGAGGAAATCGGGGGTAGAGATTATACACATGAATTAGTGTGTTCCTCGTGTCATTCCGTTAGAAGGGAACAGCGGAAACCAAAGCGGGGCTTCCATCTAGACAACACAAGGGCCCTGCATTCATCACTGTATTCAATCCCATTCTCTGTAACGTTACAGATATGCACAGTGAGCCAAGCAACTGTCCCCCCACTTTAACCCCCCCATCCCCCTCCCCCACAACATTCCGAAGAAGGTACCACTCCTGTTGAATGCGGTCAGTATACATTCCGTAAATTTATAGGCATCTGCTCATGTGACTGATGTTTTGTAAATGGGGAGGTCCAATAGCAAACATTAGTTTCTCACAAGCTGTGATATTTGTATGAAATCTGTTTCATAAAATTGCCTTTTACAAAGGTTCTGTTAGAAATAGAGTTTAAGAATTGCCCTAGTCAGTGTACAAATTAATCAAAATAAAAGTCATTATGGAAATGGCCACAGCATGTACACCTTTTTATGCATACCTAGACAAATTATTTGGGTGCTGTATTTTTCTGCCATGGACTGTTCTTTTGGTTTTCATATTAGAATGATTTATATGTGCAGAAGTGCCTTTTACACTCCGAGTCTAGGGCATCACAAGCTATAAAAAGATTGTTTCTATTCATCTTAAATCCTTTACGCACACGACAGCGCATGTATATTTAAACATGTTTAGGCATTCACCAATAACGTCAGACATGTATAAAATCAAATCTTGTGTGCATAGCGTGTCTTTGTTGGACATGGAAGCGTATCAACACATTTTTGTCTAGCTCCAAATTTGGAATAATAAATTCAACATACTTTTTATTATCCAGATATATTATAATTAATTGCACATCACTCAATTCACATTCCAACATACTAGCATCCTTTCTTTACATTTGACACACTGGCCACCACATGCCCGGCAAATGTATACATGAGAGCACCATCCCTCACCACATTAACTTCCGTGGAGCAGCTCAGAACTCTCCACAGAGACCCCTACATCTTTAGCCCCATCAAATACCCTTCCCATCAAGGCCAGACACCACACGATAAAACAAGAACTGCCACAAAACACATAGAACCACACCTTACGTCAGGTACTTCTGGTCTTCTCACATACCCCCACGTGCTTTTCAGCAAGCCCTCCACTCTACCAGTTCCTATCCAGCTTTTTTGCAGACCGGTGTGCCACAATGCCAGCAATAAAATGGCAGAGGTGCGCTACAGAAGACTGCTTTACACTACATATCCATAATCAACAGTTCAGCCAGTAGAAAAAGCGAGCTGCTGTACAAACTGTCGCTGGTGTCACTGGTGCACTTCACTTGGGGTAAGCTCCAAGGGTTCTACGTGATTTTGCCGACCTATTTTTGGTCGTGGTACTTTTCATCGCTGACCCTTTCATCACCAACATTTTTATTTATTTTTATTTATTTTTATTTATGGGGGGCTGCGCCCCCCCCAAACCTCTCACTTACTTAAATAATCATAACCCAACCCCCCTAAAAAATAAAATGTAAATAAAAATGTTGGCGATGAAAGGGTCGGCGATGAAAAGTACCACGACCAAAAATAGGTCGCCGAAATGCGTGTATACCGCTCCAAGTATGGTGAAGATCAGTCATGGTTTAGTTTTGGACACGTTTCGTCACAATGTATTTTAGAGGGCTTTGTTTTCACTAGTGATGGGTTCCCTGCGTGTGCCTTAGCGAAACACTGCTCCAGAATCCAGAATCATGCAATCACTCACCCCCATAGAGAAGAGCTAGGGCAGTGCACCGCATAAGGACGGGCATAATTCCAAGCATGGACTAAAGATCTGATCAATGAATCACTTCACAAACTCTCACCAAAGTTCTGCCTAGCCCCCAAACATCACCTGTGCGAAAGCTACGCTTTTTGGGAAGTCAGGGTGTCCGCCAATTTAAAAACTGAACACTACTACAAAACAATCATCTAATTTAATAACACTAAGCAATTAAAAAAAACTAGATCGGACATCCGTAAATGTGCAGTCATGGGAGCCTACTGACAAAGCATTACTCCCATTCAGCTGCAGCAGCCCCACCTTTCCACCCATTCTTTACAGGATCAAATTGCTTTATTGGTTTTAGACCCGTCTCGTTTTTATCATTTTGCTCTTGGGGGAATCCTAATGATACTGCAGGAAAATGCTGAGCTCACAAAGGCATCTTGAACACGACTTCAAGCACTCGTGGTCTGCGGTCAGGAGATGATTTTTTTTAAAAACCAACCACGTGATCAAAACAGCACAAAAGGTAATCGTGCCCACAAAAATTCACAATTATATTTCAGATAAGTGCCGCTCACAGCGCACAGGGTGATGCCTTTTACTGGCAGCACTGGAGTGTTGACTCGGCAGGTCTCCATCCTGCCTTTTTCCATGTCCTCTTAATACCACAACCTTGCAAGATGCTCTCCACCACATCAGTATTCCCACACCAGATGGGTCACCAAGGTTAACAATTTATGAAGACTGCTATTCTCAGTTTCTGTAGCAGATGCCATTGGTAATACGAGTACAATAGCAACGACCAAGAGACACTTTTCAGCTGACAGATACAAATGGAAGCTAAAATGAAAATCTTAAGAGGAAAATGCTCTCAGCATCTGCATCTCAGCACTATTCCCGCAAGTAAATTGAGAGTATGACGTGACAGAACTCGAGTATCAACGTATGTAACCAGAATTAAAAAGGTCTACCAAGGGAAATTACTATAAGGCTTCATCAAAGATCCCCGTACTGGAATGAAGCATGGCAAATTGCTGAAATAAATCTCAACTGCCCTATCATATTAAATGTTGGGTCTTTCTGGAGTGAATCCGTCATGGGTGTATCACAATGCTAATCCCCATAAATTAATGTGCAAACCGTTTTTTCTGCTTCATGCAAAGTTAGTGTCCCACAGTCCCTGTATGAATGTGTACCTGGGATTGCACACGCCCACGGATGTGTTCATAGATTTAAGCCAATTCACACCTGCCCAAGTGCAGTCTTCTGGGGAGTTATACATTACCCTATTTACGATTTAACCAAGAACAATTAATTCTCATTGCATAAAGTTTCACTAATTCCCTCATGATGCCTAGCTCACTTTCTCCCACTAAATAATTTCAATAACTAACATTTGAGTACCTTGGACGATGTTAAAACTTTCTGGCTTTGCTTAGTCACCCACCTCGCCAATCAATGTATATGCATATGATGGTCTATGTACACTTGTTGGTGACATGCAATTTATTTCACCACCCATACAACATTCACGAAAAATATTCTAAAAATGCCCCTCAAATGCAGGGGGGGTGGTAGCTAGCAAAGTGGTTAGAAAGAGCCTGCATGCATCGTTAACCTACAATAGGAGATTGTCTTGAAACTAAAGGCATGGGGACTACCTAAAGAGCTTCTCACATACAAACACCCTTGACATAACTAGGATGAAAGGAGACCTGCTACAGTCTCACTCATTCTTTACAAAATATCAAATTGCTTGCACCAATACTGTAGTTGAGCATTTAGAAGGTGAGCTAGGACTTCAGAATTCTCATTAAAAAGGAAATATTGTAGAGGAGCTGATGCACAGCCTCTTCCCTTCCCCTAAAGATGCCACTCTCAATGCAAGACCTACATCACCCAGCAGCTGACAAGCACGTTGTCATTCCCATCAGGGGCGCCTCCAAGGGGCGGCCAAGGGGGTCCATGGCCACCCTTATAAAAGCACAGCCCCCCCCCCACCGGCCCATTCATTTATGTATGTTTGTTTTGGTGTGCCACCCCAAGACTTCAAGTGTGGCTACCCCTATGAAAAATGTCTGGGGGCGCCTCAATACCTACACCCGCATTCTGCATGGAGAATGGCTGACAAGAACCAATTACAGGGACGCAAAATAGGCCTGTCCCGTGGCAGTAATCTGGCACTGGAAACTAGAAGAGTAGATTCACATAGGGTTGAGACCACCAGGCCAGTTTTAAAGCTTTCCATCGCAAGCTAAACTAAGCCGCATTCTGGCTGCAATCTAAAAACCTTAAGGAGTGTGCCTTTAGTGTATACAGCACAATGAACGCAGGCCTCATTTTAGACAAAAAACGTATTGCACAGCCCAACCTCCAAGCAATACAATCTATCGAATCATGCTGGCCTCATTCCAAGAATATGTTGCTAATTTGCAGTACATCAGCCACATTGGTGGGACTGGTACATTTTCAACGTTTAAAGCAGAGACCCTCACATGCAGTACGCAATCGTTTGCAGATTCATTAAGGGTTTGGCATCTGTTTCGATACATTGATCGGTGTGATATTTTGCTGGTATAGAAATAATTGCTTTTTTCCCAGCTCAGTCTCTTTCTGACGTAATAACATTCTGGTCTTTATGTACAGTACTGGATTGACAGCTCGTGCACAGGGGTACATACAAAACAACATATTTAAGACTACGTGGGTTTTGCTAAATTGGAAAGGCAAATCAGA
The DNA here is from genome assembly GCF_040938575.1 of Ambystoma mexicanum. Classification (NCBI taxonomy): domain Eukaryota; kingdom Metazoa; phylum Chordata; class Amphibia; order Caudata; family Ambystomatidae; genus Ambystoma; species Ambystoma mexicanum. Next base: position 1,467,332,068 of record NC_090935.1, read on the forward strand.
TGTTGCCACACACTGAGAGCTGGCAAACTGGTCCCAGACAGACACTCGAAAATAAAGACCGCGGAGCAGCCACAGAAAGCCAGAAAAAAAAAGCAAAATATTGGAAAAGCAATGCTGCAAACAGTGAATTTAGCAAAAATCAAAGGAGTGGATTTCTGTGCCCTTTACGATGAGGCAATGGTTGCCCATTGATGTATATGAGAGATGCTGCAGCAGGTAGGGGTGGATAAAGGAGGGGAAGCCATGGTTGACATTTTCACCATACCTTCGTGGGTAGGTTCGGGGTCGGGTGTAAGTGAGATGTCATCCAGTTCACGGAGGCAGAGCCATTCGCCGTCCATGGACACGCGGAATTTGCACAGGTAGATGGTCTCCATTGCAGCCTGCGTGATCTTGTCTGTGGTGGGGGTCGGCATGTCGCTTTGAGGCGTAAGCGCAGACATGATGACTCAGCTGGTACAACAACAACAAAACACAACCCTAAAGAAAAGCCTTCAGAAGCAGGGCATGGAGAAAAAAAAGGCACAGATACCTCACCGTGTAGGCGCACGACAAACAGTTGAATACAAAAATGATCTTTGGATTAGGCTTTTAAAAAAGACAAGCCCGAATGACGCCCTCTTCTAAGATTTCCTCCGTTTTGCGTTTCCCCAGTTGTAAGACACGCTATTCATCCCCATCTAACGCCATACAGCAAACCTGTTACCAGAAGGGCGGGCGCAGCTACCAAACGCAAGAAAAGCCTGCGAGCCGCTTCAGAAAACGAGGAAGCAAAGCCACAGGAAAAGAAATTGTGTCGCAGAAAACCACTAGCGCTCCGTCTCACGTCAGGCTGGGCACCGAATGCTGGCCGTGCGCAGTAAGCGGGGTGTTGACCAAAATGGCTGACTAATGAACTGAAATAAAAATTCACACTCATGTGACCAGCTGCTCTGAGCGTAAGCAATTCCCAGGATGCTGTATGGATGATGCTGATGCAGGGAGAGCAATTAAGCGGATCCCGCCTCGCCCTCGCTCTTCTCCCCCCAGCCCAGCCCCTCTCTCTCCCCCCTCTCCCTCTTCAGGCTGTGCTAGAGAAGCCAAAGATCGGGCGTAACACAAGCAACCTGTTCCAATCAATCGATGTCGCACAGAAAACAAAGGGTCTGGATAAGAAAAAATTAAAGCACTGCAATAATACAGTATTTTCCAACTGTACATGTTCACGTGTGTTTGAGCATGCGCGTGTTTTCGGATTTGTTTTTCAGGCATGCACGGTACATTGGGAGCTGTCAACCCGCCTCTTGTCAAGCGTTCTTATTTTAGTCATTCATGTTAACCAGAATGCAAACATCGAAAGAATCGAATTTTCAAGGCTGGGGTTTCAATTTGAATGCGGTTTGCATTTGGGAACGTCATTTGAGATCCATAATTGTCAAGGAACAAATATATCATGTTAAGGAATTAACGTGCGATGGCTGTTGTGCTACAGCGATACACGTGCGAAAACCCACATCAAGAGTGGGGTGCACAGGGACATAAACCCATTGGGCTCTACAGCTCAATTCCACTCCGAACCCGCTTCCCGCCCGAGCCCGAGAGGATGAGCATGTAGTACGTTTTGCCTTGGCCCGTTAGATGCATCTTTCACCCTAATTCTGAGGATATTTTGTTCCCCAAAAAGATGCGGGCTATCTAACGGCTGAATTCTTTGGCTTCCCCATAGAGGGTCTGGTCTATTAATATCAGGGCTGGCTTTTGTCCTCAGCACGTTTGCTGCTACCAAGTTAATGATCGTTTAAACTTAAATGCACTGCTCCCCAGGTGAGAAAGTTAGTTTCTACAATTCACAGTGGTGGGTGTGGGTACGTTCAGATTGCCATTTGAAGGAGCATCTAGTGGCCCATATTTTCCCTCCAGATGCAACCACTCAAAATGTTGAACCAGGAGACATTCCTGGTAACCATTAGGAGCTTTGGGCCACACACCATGGTGCCTTTTTGCTCGATAACCCTGAAGAGTCTAGATCCAAACGCCATCCCGGATTTGCCTCCAGGATACCGATCTATGAAAAGAATTACATTGTCAACTTAGATTGGGGAAAATTTGGTTACTGCAAAAAGATGACTTGTGCTCTGCAGGAGTAAAGGGATGAGGAGTTGCTAAAGCACCTTCTCAGCCCACACAACTTCTCAACCAGCAGTGATCCCAGTCAAAGGTGAAACGGCCACGGCCCGACTTGTAGATCTCTGCAGCTTTTTTGGTAATGTGGGCTGAGGGAAGGTTATGCTCTTCAAGAGGGGTGTGAGCTGGCTCAGAAGCAACATAAACAGTACAATGGTACCAAAATAACAATTACCAAACACTGTTCTGTAAAAACAGGATCTTTGCTTGAACCTAACAAATATGCACATAACTAATAAAAACATTACCAGCCCATCACTCTAAGGGAAAACACAAAAGAAGCAAGGTATTTCAAATAAAAAGGTGACACAAGGCCAGTTCCTTGGTCTTGCAGGGGAAGCCGCAGGTCAGCCAAAATAGGTAAGCCAAAGCTAAGCCTGCAATGGAGAACTGGCGGAGACCCAAACCTTACCAATGGCACCAAAGTATTGCGTTGCAGTACACATGTCTCACGCCATGCATCGATTCCAAATTGCTCACCAGTGTTTTATTTTAGTATTTTGATTTATACAGCGCTCCAAGACAGACGCAACTGTATCCAGGCGCAGATGTTCAAAGCGGCTATATTCAGGGTGTCACAGAACAAATGAACAAGTTACTTGCCCTATCTGGCAACGTTCTTTCGATGGGATGTTCCTCTGACGTATTCCACATCTCTGACAGGTAATGACCACAGCTGTGCTGCTTCAGAAATTTTTTCGGTGTAGGGCGTCCTGCGTCGATACGTTGTTCCTCGAGGGCCTCTGTCGAGGGTCGACATCACCGGATGTTATATATAGGACGCACAGCGCCCGTAGCCTCAGTTGTAGTTTTTCCCCCAGAGCGTGTGGCACCAATCTCCTGCCAGTACGACTGCAGAAAGCCTTGCGGAAACGTAAGCTGCAATCGCATTAGAAATTCTGTAGAGGGGCAGGCTGGGATGATTCGATGTGGAATACGTCGGAGGAACATCCCATCGAAAGAAAGTTACCAAATAGGGTAAGTAACTTGTTCTTCGAGGGGATTGTGTCCTCCCAAGTATTCCACATCTCCGACAGACTCCCAAAGCAGTACCAACATATGGAGGTTGGAAAATAATTAATCATTTTAGAATTTTAGAATGCCCAATCAAATTGCTGAATAGAGGACTGCCGTACCAAAGGCCAAATCCTGCCCATGGATGGAGTTCAGGGAATGGTTCTCACAAAAATATGGACAGAGGCCCATGAGGCTGCTTCACAAATACTGCAAATAGGAACACCCCTCTGCAGAGCAGTGGAGGCAGCCACACCCCTAGAAGAGTGAGCCCGTAAGCCTACCAGAGGGTCCTTTCCCAAAAAACGGTAACACTCCGAAATCATCAAAATGATCCATCTAGACATGGTCTGTTTGGATACAGCCTGACCCAAGCGTCTTCCAGCATAACCAACAAAGAGCTGATCGGCCACTCTGACCCGGGACATCCTTGAGAGATAGAAACTCAAAGCTCTCCTAGGATCCAACCTATGGAGCCTCTCCTCTTCCTTACCTGGATGTGGAGGAGGATAAAACGCTGGAAGAATTACCTTCTGGCTCAAATGAAATTCCGACAGAAGCTTCGGAAGAAAAGGAGGCCGCACCCTAAGGACAACCCTGTCCTTATGTAACACAGTAAAAGGTGGCTTGGCGGAAAGTGCCTGCAACTCACCCAGTCTGCGTGCAGAAGTAACCGCAACTAACAATACAGTTTTAAAGGACAACAGTCGCAACGGACAAGAATGTAAGGGCTCAACCGGAGTTCCCATTAGGAATTTTAGGTCCAAATTCAAATCCCATCCCGGCACATGGAAAGGGGATGGTGGAAACACATTAGTAAGCCCTTCTAGAAACTGAGAAATCAAAAGGAATCTTAAAATAAGAACACTCCTCAGACGAGCGCTTAAATATTGACAGCTCCGCCAGGTAACCCTTAATGGTACCCACTCGTAGGCCCTTGTGGGCTAATGAAAGCAAAAAAGACAAAACCAAAGGAATGGAACATTGGAAAGGATCCATATTCTGTACCCTGCACCAGTCGCAGAACTTTCTCCAACGGCACATGGCTTTCGTTGCGGGCCTTCTGGCCGAAAGCAACAGCTCCATCACGTCTTCAGGGAGGTTCCAATCCTTATACCTCAACCTTTCAGATACCAAGCATGAAGGTTGAGAGACTTGACCTCTGGATGGAGAACCCGACCCCCCTCCCTTGAGAGCAGATCGTCTCGGTAGGGAAGACGGCGTGGAGGGCAGATGAACAAGTCGAGAAGGTCCGGGTAACACGCTCTCCTGGCCCACGCCGGAGCAATGAGGATCATTCGGGAACCGAACCTCCGTTACCTCCGCAACACTTGCGGAATGACGGGGGCTGGAGGAAACGCGTACAGTAGTGCGAAGGACCACTCCACTACGAACGCGTCCCCCAAGCCTCCTCTGGGGGGAAATTCTCACGAGCAGAATCTCTCGCACTTCCGGTTGACACTGGTGGCAAAGATATCCATTTGTGGGGTTCACCAAAGGGCGAAGATCTCCAAAAGAACTTCGTGAGCCAGCTCCCACTCGTAAGAGACAGTGCTCTGCCTGCTCAGAGCGTCCGCCGCCGCGTTTTCCTCTCCGGCCAGATGAACTGCTGAGATCGAAATTTCCTGCTGGATGGCCCAGAACCAGAGCTGCATCGTCACCCTGCAGAGTGGGAGTGACCCTGCCCCCCCCTTTTTGTTGAGGTAGTGCATGGCCACTGTATTGTCTATCATAATCAGGACATTCTTCCCCCGCACAGACGGCAGAAAAGCCTTCAGGGCTAGCCTGACGGCCATCAGCTCCAGCAGATTGATGTGGAGTCTGGACTCCGACGGAGACCAACGACCGCTGGCTATCAACTCGTTGGCATGAGCTCCCCATCCCTTGAGGGACACGTCTGTCACAATCACCACCTCCGGCCACGGTAGCAAAAATGGTGCTCCCTTCATCAGATTGCCTTTGACGGCCCACCACAGAAGATCCTGGGCAACCGAGGGCGGCACCTGAACGGGATTCGACATCCTGCCGGAGAACTGCGACCACTGCATCTTGAGAGCCCACTGCAGAGATCTCATCCACAGCCTGGCCTATGGCACCAGTAAAATGCAGGATGCCATGAGGCCGAGCAACCTCAAGAATTCGAACGCCAGAAGACTCTGGGCATGTTGAAACTTGTCCACCATCTGCAGAATGTGATGAGCCCTCACCTGGGTAGGCGAACACTGTCCCAGGGATGTGTCGAGCACTGCTCCGATGTACTGGAGCCGCTGAGTAGGTGTCAAATGAGATTTCTTTAAGTTGAGCTTGTGAAGGGAGCGACAGGTGACGTACAGATGATCCAGGACTTGCTCGGGAGAGCGCGCCCTGATCAACCAATCGTCCAGGTAGGGGTAGACATGAATTTCTCCCCCCCTTTCCTGAGATACGCTGCCACCACCATCATCAGCTTGGTGAAGACCTTCGGGGCGGAGCTCAATCCGAATGGCAGGACACGAAACTGAAAATACGAGTCGCCAACCGCGAACCTCAGGTACTTCCTGTGCTTGGGATGAATCAGCACATGAAAGTAAGCATCCTTGAGGTCGAGAGACACCAACCAATCCTGAAGTTGAAGGGCCTGGAGGACTTGAGAAAGAGTTACCATCTTGAACTTGTCCTTCCTGAGGAGATTGTTCAAACCACGCAAGTCCATGATGGGTCTCAATCCTCAGTCTTTTTTCGGAATCAAAAAATATTGGGAATGCCATCCCTTGTTAATCTCCGCTACAGGCACCAGTTCTATGGTGCCTTTCTCCAGCAGGGATATGATTTCCTGCGTAAGGAGCAGATCCGGACGCTTCAAAAGAGAGCCTCCCTGGTGGATTGTCGTGAGGCCTCTGCCGGAAGGGAAGTCAGTAGCCGTGGGCTATGATCTCCAGAACCCACACATCTGAAGTAATGGCTCCCCATTCTCCTAGATGCTGCGCAAGTCTTCCCCCAACCAGCGAACCATGGGACATGGCCTCATGACTGAGCTGATGCGGCTGCGGCAGTGCCTGAGGGCAAGGAGGCAACTGCCCGAGCGGTTTTGGCAATTCCGAGTACCTTGTTTCCCACCTCTGGTACTCCTACGGTGGCCGATTTGACTGGCAGCTCCTCTCAACCTACCAAAGGTAGAGTAGAACCGAAAGGAACCTCCCCTCCATTGCTGTCCCCTAGGACGAAAAGGCGGTGGTTGACGAACTGCAGCGCTCAAAGACTTCACTGCAGCTTTGGAGGTCTGCAACCTTTCAAGGCTCTCGTCAGCCTTGCTGCAAGACAGATGGACACCATCAAAAGGACATGTTGAGAAGCCTGCATAGCACATCAGGAGCAAACCCCAACTTCCGCAACCACGCAAACCTGCGTATCACGGTGCTCGCAGCCATGGACCGGCTGACAGTCTGCTGCATCCAAACCGGACTGAACGGATTCACACATGGCATCCTTGCCATCTTGCACGAGTGCTAGAAAATCATCCCGTTCTTCCCCTTCGGGAATATGCTCAGCCGCCAACGATGCGCAGTTCCACAGAGTGTGAGTGAATCTTGCCATGGCACAAATGGAATTGGATGCCTTCAAAGCCATACCCCCAGAAGAAAATACCTTCTTTGCCCAACTATCAAAGCGCTTGTCGTCCCTATCAGGAGGGATGGTAGGGTACGCCGCCTGCTTTGCTGGGGCCGTAGCCGCCTGCACCACCAAACTCTCCGGAGTAGTGTGCGATGACAAGTAGCAGGGGTCACTACTGGCTGGGCAGTATTTTTTCGGAAGCGATTTACTAACTGCTGGGAGACTCTCCGGAGCAGTCCAAGCCGCCGCCACCCTCCTTTGTAAAGCCATATGAAATGGCAACATCGCATCAGTGGGTGGACCTTGATCCAAGATGTCAGTGAGATCATCCTGATCAAAATCAACAGGTGGAGCAGACCACCCCAAGTACTCAGTCACCCTTGACATAAGAAGATTCGGCATGCGACCCATGCTCAGGCCTGCCAAACTCCACCTCCGGAGAGGTGTCAAGACCACTGGCATCATGCAAGGACTGACAGAGTTCTTCCATCTGACTGTGCCCCGACAACAAGTCATCAGGGACATCAGGAGGCACAACCATCTCCTCATCAGACCCTTCTTCCACCTCAGAAATATAATCCAAGGGTTGGAACCAATCTCTGGGAAGAGGACCAGAATATGGCTCAAAAATAGGCCTCACCGACTTACTAAGAGCCTTTCTCGGAGGTTCCACAGCCCCCCGGGGAACCTCCAGTAATTCCTCAACAAACGGCGTCGAAGGCAATCGGCGTCGAAGGCATCGGCGTCAAGGTCGAGCGAGGCGCAGATGGCGTCGACAAACTCCTCGAGGACAGAGCCCCGAGAGTGTCCCTTGACGGACATGGCGCCGATGACTTCTTCGAAGCCAGAGCCCTTCGAATGACACGGCGCCGATGGTGTCGATGCCTTCCGCGAAGACTTCACAGGATCCACCGGTCTCGAGGGCGTCGAGAACCGGGACCTGGCACGGCTACGGTGATCTCCGTGTCCGATCGGGACCTGGACGGCTCCCCATGGGTGCGTTGACAACCGAGCCCGAAGGCGTGTGAGCAGTGGACCAAGCTCGTTCCCTGCTGGCTTTTTTCGAGGGCGCGGTCGGATCAGTGCCTTGCGATTCGAAAATGGCCATCATCTGCTGGCGAAATGCGTCCCATGCGGCTGGCGACGAAGACTTGGTAGGACAAGTCAACCGCCTTGCAGAATCTTCCGACGAGGACGGGGAAGGGGGACGATGATGGCGCTTCCTAGAATGCCTCGAAGAGGCAGAGGAATGGCGGGAACCACTCCGGGACCGAGACCCCCTGGACTTTCGGCGACGCAGAGATTCACCTCTCAAATCCTCGGTCGAAAGGCCAGCGGATTTCGACTTATGGGGCTTAGACACCCTACCTACCTTTAACTTCTTAATTTCCCACAAGGCCTTCGATATCAGGGACTGGCAGTCATCGCAATCGTCGGTGGTGTGGCTTTCACCGAGGCACCAGAGGCAGAAGTCGTGCCGGTCCGTGGTGGACATTTTCGACCCGCAGTCCCGACATTTCTTAAAGCCCGACTTCGGGGTCGCAGAAGAAGACATCGTAACCAAAATCAAGAATCGAGTACGCCGAGATTCCGAAGCAAACACATTTGCAGAAAAAACGGAACTGAGGCTACGGGCGCTGTGCGTCCTATATATAACATCCGGTGACGTCGACCCTCAACGGAGGCCCTAAAGGAACAACGTATTGACGTCATCGAAGCAGGACACCCTAGCCCGAAAATTTTTCCGAAGCAGCACAGCTGTGGTCATTACCTGTTAGAGATATGTAATACGTCGGAGGACACAATCCCCTCGAAATAGTGTCTCTGAGTTGTGCGGCCTACTTGAACAAGTACGTTTTCAAGCCTTTCTGAACTGTCCCAGTGACTGCCAGGCTCTAATATCCAATGGGATATGGTTCCAGAGCTTGGGTCCAAAGACTCCAAATCTCCTATCCCCTCTGAAAACAAGTTTGGAACGTGGAAGCCAGCAACAGTTTAGTTCCTGAGCGCAATGCTCTGGCCGGATGATAACGGTGAACCTCCGCACTGAGGTAGTCTGGGACAAGGCCATTGAGACATCTGTACATCAAGCAAGCTACTTTAAACTTGATTCGATCCTGGACCGCCAGTCATTGCAAGGACCTACAAAGGGAAGATACATGGTCCCTTTTTCTCAAATGTCCTACCACTCTAATCGCTGCATTCTGGGCCCATTATGTAAGGAGATCACCAAGATGGAAGAGAATGAGGAAGAGAAACGTCAAATGCAATTTCAACCGTTTAACAGATGTGCCTGCAGCGCAGGACAGCAGGGGCAACAGTAGCTCCAAAGGGACCAGAGTACAGTAGAGTCAACACAGAGCCGCACGACAAGGAGAGGGAAGATGCCAGAGTGTGTGTCGGCCCCAGAAAGTTCAGGGAAGCAGAGAGGAGCCGCCCAGAAAACTCTACGGACGGGGACACACACACACACACACGGGCACACACACACGGGCACACACACACACACACACACACACACACACACACACACCACCCCCCCCCCCTGCCAGACCATTATGGAAAGTTGGGACAAACCTGGCCACTTCTGGAGAACTTGCCTTACCAGGGAAAACCTGAAACACAATTGTCCATACCGGGGCACCATTACCTTTGTTACGCTGTGAGCCGGAATGGAAAAAGGGTGAGGGCCTTAGCCCCTTGCAAAGACTTCCCCCCTGCATATACACCTCCCAGGAGGAAAAGATACACCAGGAATGGCCAGGGAAAGCTAGCCAATCATGGGAGAGGAAGGGAAATTTAAGCAGGGGGAAGGAAACAAAAAGTGTGGGTTATTCGGTTGAAGTCAGCAGTGGAGTGGATGTGGGCCAAGAAAACAGCAGGAAGGAGCAGTGAAGTGTGGAGGCATTTATTAAGTCAGTCACATTTTTTTTATTTGATAACAAAATCCATAAAACACACATAAAACATACACAGTGATCACACTTGATAGTTGGTAAAAAAGGCCTGTCCCATAAATTTACATTCATCACCGAAACCCACATAATGCATATCATATACACTGTGATAAAACAATCCACATAAAATCTAATTCACTGATTCTTTGCTACATGCACCATAGAAACACAGTCTACAGCATATAACTCCCATTCCATTACAATCCAAAATAAAACTCACAGCATTATTCACCTTGTAGCCTCAATACCCGCTTTCTAAAAATACATTGCTCTTTTCAAGAAGGAAAGTAAGGCCCAAGCAACCTGGACAGAGTCAGCACTCAAAAGAAACAGAATGGCAGCTCTATGTTGACGAATGTTAACCTCTCTCAACACTGGTAATAACGTGGCTCTTCGGATCCCTTCGTACCATGTGCAAAACAATAGCAAATAAGTCAAATCTTCCTTTTTGTACCCACACACTGGGCACTCAGCCGAATCTGGGTAGCCCTTCCAGTGCACTTTATTATCCCACAGGAAAAGACAATTAAACCTTGCCCTTGTGATTAGCCAGCTGTCTTTTTTGCTAGTACCCCAAATTAGGTACGGTTGAACCTCATTCGGCCAGCTAATCACAGCATGCACTCTAAGACAGTTCCTCTCATACTCGGCAGATCATCTTTTCACAGCAAACGCTTCTCCTAGAGCACGTTTATAACTAGCCGCCTCTATTTTAGTCAGGGGGGCCACTGGTGGTGTCAAGGTGCTTAGATTTGCTTCTTCGAAGGCTTTATCAATAAAGTTAAGCCACAGGATTTTCCTCCAACCCACCCTGGCCATTACTGACCTTATTATAGTATGGCAGAGGGAGGCACATTAATTCGCCCATATACGGACCCAGAAAATTATCGGGGCCAAAGCCCATTGATCCTCCAAAAACTCCCAGCCCAGCTCCCTGTGAATGGATAGACACGGGGAACAACTCAGAAGCCCCAATAATCTGCTGAGGAACTGGTTCTCCTTGGTTTGTATTTCATCAGCCCTCTGCAGGCCCCATAATTGTGCACCGTACAGCGTCACAGCCTTTGATTGAGCCACATAGATCTTAGCCACAGCATCCAGAGGTTGACCCTAACAACGTGACATGAAGCAAAAAATTGCCCCTAATTGCTGTGTTAATTTGGCTGATTGCTTGAATAAATGCATCTTCCCGATTAGTGTTTCTGAGAAACAAATCCCCAAATAGTCAAACACCTTCACCCTGGGGATTACTTCTCCGACAGAGCATTGGATGCATGTTTGCTGGATGTTTTCTTCCCACACATGCCATTACAGCCGATTTCTTCGTATTGATCTTGAGACAAAGCTAGCCAATCATGGGAGAGGAAGGGAAATTTAAGCAGGGGGGAGGAAACAGTGTGGTTTATTCAGTTGAGGTCAGCAGTGGAGTGGATAAGGGCAAAGAAAATAGCAGGAAGGAGCAGTGAAGCGTGGAGGCATTTATTAAATAAAAGGTGAGATACTGGCTTAGTCAGTGTAAGGGTACTGCAGAGTGAGTGTGCATGTGGCAGGTGTGATAGGAATTTGTGTAAGGAGTGACTGTGAAGCAAATGTTACTTGGTGAAAGGAGGGTGCTGGTGGAATGGGAGCACAGCACTAGTAGGAGGAGAGTAGTGGTAGTATTGGGAGGAGAGAAGTGGTGGTAGTGGGAAGAGAGGCCTGCATTTGGGAAGAGTAGTGGGTCGGAGGAGTAGTACGGTGAGAGTAGTAGTAGAGGGGGTGAATGGTAGTAGTAGAGTGCGAGAGACCGAGAATTGTTAAATATCTTAAAGAGTGGAGACAGGCGAGTGAAACATCAGATGAACAGGAGGAGTAGGGAGGAGTCGAGAAGGAGGCAGTATGTGGAGTAGAAAGGGCAATGTGATAGTCACTGTGCTTGGTTTTAGGTGGATCCACCCAAATCAGTACAACTTATCAATCTGTGGTAGAACTCTAAGCGGGGTTAGTGTAGGGAAAGTTAGGAAATCCCAGAGGGAGGACCAACAAAATTTAGGGAGACCACCAGTAGATAAGGAAGATCACATACCGTAGAGGTTACTGAAGCCTGTGTTAGGGTGAGAAAGAGAGCAGACCTGTCTTTAAATCATCGCATCAAGAAAAGTCCCTACTTGTAACAAGTTACAATAAAGAAAACTTGAACTAACTGCTTGCTCAGGTGCACTTTTATGCTATCTTTGACACAGGCGACTCTAGGTTTGTAGACAGAGGTGCTATGGAAAAAACATTTGTACAGCTAAATGTCAACATTGTATTCTGCTCATGCCACCTGCCCCAAAATGAGATGTGAAAACATATCCCTACCTTTTTCACAGGGATGAACTGGTGGGGATAGAAAAACAAAAATTGGACCAATGGATCAGGGTGACACAACTCACTATCTTAAATGAAACACATTTTATTAAATAATTCACAAATAATCATACATCTGTATGTATCCTTCAAAGACATTGTCACTTTACAACAAGATCACAATTCTTTCACAACTCCTAACCAAATACTCTCAATCCCTCATTCATACATACATACATACATACATACATACATGAAGCCATAACGGCTTACTTTACATAGTGCAACTATTACTAAATGTTGCACTTGTGTTGACATATCTTTATAAAACAAGTATTTTTCTGACCCTGTCCTTACTAATGGTGTCATATACAGTTTGTTATAATTTCCAAACAGTTCATATAGTCGATCCGTGTTTCGGTCAATTGAACAACAATACTGTCCTTTTCTTCTTGAGACCTTCCTCAGGACGTAAGGCAAAACCTAGATTTCTTGCCTCTCATGGACTGGAGTAAGCAATTCAAATCTAAAAAACATACAGAAAATAAAACCTATCAGGGTCTTGTGTCATCCGCAATTCTTTATCGGGTGACAATTATTGTCCTATATGCAATTCTCTCAAGTAGATGCAACACATCTTACTCACACCCATATTTCAACTTGGGAGATGAAGATAGATCTAATGGAATAAATCCTTCACTGGTACCTAATATCCTATTCAGACAGGTCCTGTGAATCACAATGGGAAAGAAAATACTAATTTGTTTTCTGACCTAGTCATATTGATGGTTCATATTATTAGTCCTATTAAAAAATATACTTACAGATCCACATTCGAATGTGCCGTTATTATTTATTCACAAGAACTGAACTGCAGACATCCCACCAGAGAAACGGTTTACCCGAGCCACTAACTGATTGAATTGGTTCAGCTCTGAAAACTCCTATTTGGAACGAGGCTAACACATTGATGACAAGAGATGTGCTGGGAAGAGGGGATACGGGTATGGGTGACTAAGGTCTACTGACCAGCCGGCATTAGATCGGTCTGTAGCTGCCTCCTTGCTACGAACAGGGACCTGGCAAGAACCTGAGATACCTCTATGGGGAACTGCATAGTGCAAGATTGCAGCATCGTCGCTACACATTTTTATTGTTACCTATATATTTTTCCACCCAGGGATTTCCTTGAATGGAAAACACTTAACAGTCACATGAAAAAAACCTTTATATCCTGCTTCGTTTATCTGAATATGATTTTGCACGAAACTAAAAGTGGCACAAAATGTTACAACTGTAGAGCAAATGCCGATAAAACAACACGTCGAGAACACACCTTGCTCCACACTAGTAACCTACTGGGCTGGCGTTCTACTTCACTTAGCTTAGACTAGGCGCTGGGACAGACAGTCCAGCAGATGATTATAGCTCTGTAAAGCAGCGCAAGCCGTGCCTTGCATTCTTCAGAAACAATTATGTATTTGGTAGGATGGTAAAACATCATACGACTGTGCCAAATAAATCTGTAGCAAACCACCTAGATAAGGAACCAGATTCAAATATATGCATTTTAGATGTTGTGCTCGATTATATTAATGCCATACACAGGCGTGTCGAGGCTGAACACTAATCGTACACGTTTTTGTATGTAGTATTAGGAAGACAAAAAAACGTGCATTCCTTTCTGTCCCATCAGCTATTGAGCAATCAATACATTCAGGAGTACCATCAAAAGAGCCCAGGGGTCAGTAATCTGGGGCACAGACGGAAACTGAGCACACACTTAAGCTAGAAGACGGGAGGAGGAGCATGGCCCAAATGACTTTCCAAAAAAGACCCTTTTCCTGTCCGTGTCCTATGGGTTCAAGAGCACTTCCAGGCTCGAAGACTAAATCAAGAAACCAACCAGGGAGTTTGATTGACGGCCAGCTCTCAGACATCGAGACAAGACCAATAAAGTGACCAAAGCCAAGAAGGCCACCCCATGGCTGCAACGAAAAATATTGCAACCATAAGAGAAATAAAAGAAAAAGGCAGAGGGGTTAGGGTGAAAGAAAAAAAAAAAGTCACAGGTAAAGCTATGCATTTTTGGCACACATATGCTCACAGAATGTATCATTCATAACAGAGCAGAGGACACGGGTCCCTACAATGGGGTGAGAAAATGTGACTTGGAAGACCAGATGTTGCAGGGGAAGGTGGAAACAAACCAGGCACGAGGGCAGGACAGAATGACATAGGAACAGGATGGTGGAAAGTGCTGAATTAAGGATGGAGGGGTGACTGAAAAATGCTGTAGGGTTGTCCATGAAGGGTGGGGGTGAGAGGAAAACAGGGCGATTCAGTATCCGAGTGCCAGATAACATTCTTCAGAAAGAAGAGCTTTGAGGTTGGATGGAAATAATGGTAGAGAGTTTGAATAGTACGGAGAGGAAGAAAATTCCACAATGAGGGAGCGAGGAGAGAGCAAAAATGAAAGGCAGCACAGGGGGCTTGAATGGTGTCAAGGAGGTGAGCACACGATCTTACTGAGCGAGGCAGAGAGTAGGGAGTGAGATGAACAGATAGGTAGGGTGGGGTAAGGCCATGGATAGTTTTGAATATGAGAAGTTTATACTTGGCCCATTGTTTCAAAGATAGCCGTCCAATCTGGCGACAGGTAGAGGGTAAAGCGAGAAAATTGGAAAAGCGTACAAGACGCAAAGTTAAGGACTTTGTCCAGGGGTGAAAATGCATAGTTGGTAAGGCCATAGAGGAGACTGACAATATTTATATCTAGAAAGGACTAAGGAGGAGATAAGCCATTCAGCAGTATTAAAAGGAAGATGACTGATTTTTCTGATATTTGGAAGGATGAGTCTGGCTGCAGTTGCAGATTTGGAGATGTAGAGTGGGAAGTTGTGTAGTGTGTCGAAAATGACAAGTTTATGAGTGGAAGCTGAGTAAGTAAGGTAGTTAGGAGAGTAGAGAAAGAGATAGATGTTTGGCTGGGAAGTAGAGAACTTCAGTCTTAATGGATTTGAGCACGAGGGAATGAGACACCATCACTTGCTGGTATGATTGCATTTTAAGGCATGTGTGATGGCCCAGTAGGAAGACCCGCAGCTGGAAGGTGAGACTATTTACGCATGACAAAAACCCTATGCAACAGGGGGGATGAATACTTGCTGGTAGAATATCAAAAAGATTGCAAGGGACCACCAGGGGGCGCAGGCGAAATGGCCCCCTGAGCATGTAGCTCAGTTCGAACCCTCCAATACCAGCGGGAAACCAGCGCTTGCCCAGCCCGCAAGTAGCCCCGACAAGCCCGGAGCGAGGAGGGAAGAGCCAGCAGCTGGGGGTCCGACTCCCAGAGAAAATCAGACCCGGCATCACAGTAAACGCGGCATTCGTAGCGGAGGCCCCTGCCCGTGGCGTACACACGCCATTGAAGCTGTAACTAGCACAGACCACGTGGGCCAGCGGAGAACGGGAGACGGTGCGGATGCCACACAGCAGTCGTTCCAGCCAGGAGTAAAGGAAGCACACAGCTCCCCCACCTCCCCGAAATGACAAGAAACCCAGAGCAGCCTGCCTTGCAAAGCGACAGCCATGAAAGGGGAGCCCTGGAGTCGCCAGCAGGCTAGCAATCTAAGAGCGGAAGAGCTCTGGACCAAGCCGTTGCGGAGACTGGTGGCCTGTCACGAGCTCACCGCTACACATGGTCCGTGGTCGACTGTTGGAGCCCACCCCCACCCCCGGACAGCAACAGAAGAAGCAGCAGCAGCATGTCGGGAGCCCTCTCCGAGGCCCCCCCCCCTCGTGGGGCCATCGTGCCACCGGGGCCGTCGGGCAGATAGTAAGAAGGGGGAGGCCAACCACGTCAAGCAGCGATACCCCTGACACAGACTCCCAAGATGGGCTAAAGCCCAACCACAACTGCAGCTAAAAGGACTCGCCTGAGCACCCCCCTCCTTTCCTTCAGTCTCCCCGCATCGGCAGGCGAGACCAGAGCGGCAGTGCGGTCGGGTACATCGGGCCCACAAAACAAGTCTGCGCAGCGGGAAAGCCCGTAAAAATTGATTGGCGACGATATTGGTCACTCGGCAGCCCATCAACAGGCTCAAACGGAAGCCCTTACTGTCATCACTGCAATCAACAATTCGGGTCAACGTAACGCACCGAGCGCCACACAACTGCAGAAACCAGACCAATTTGATAGCAGCAACAATCAAGGTAGAAACCCACGCAGAGCAGGAAAGGGCTTGGAGAAAGAGGTAGGCCCCTGACAGGCATTCGTCGCTGGGCTAGCTACGAGATACGCGCTACGGATCACTGAAGCATCCTCTCCTCCCCCCTCCCACATGCAGCACCTACTACCACTCCACAAATAGATCCCTGCACTAAGGAAAACTAAAGCCTCCTCGCACAATACGGAGTAAGGGATGATTGTGCTCCAACTGCTAAAGCGGATATAGCAACACGGGGTTCCTTCAGTGGAGTACAAGCCTGACTGGACACAGATGCAAGTTGCACAAGCCCTGAAAAGTGAAAACAAGAGTGCTTCTGAGAACAAATAGTGGTCGACAGTTCGCCTTCCTCAAGAGCTGTGCCACGGCCAATTCAGGATACTAGACTACGGGCGGGCCGTATATGAAGAAAGCAGACAGGCACTATCATGTGCGTCTACTACTCGACGAAATTCGCTCGTTTAGAACCAGCATGACCACAACAGCCTCAGTTCGCCAGGAGAAGGTTCACAAAATAGAAGATAAGGTCTAGACATTAGAGAACTATCAAGCATCAGTAGACATAATGGACCTGGAACAGAGAAACCACGACCTAGAGGCAAAGATTGACGATTTGGAAAATAGCGAGAGGAGAGCAAACATTAGCATTCAAGGCCTCAAGGAAGCCCCGCATGAATCCCCAGCCACCTTGGAGAGGAGAATTAAGGCCTTAATAGCCACTATCCTACATTTTCCCCTGACCACGGAATTAGAATTTGAAAGGGTGCACTGAGCAGGTGCCCCCCCCCCAGATGGCCCACAATCAATTCTGGTGAAATGCCACCACTATAAAAACAAAATGGAGATTGTCAAACAGGCCACAGAAAAAGAGTTCATTGACTTTGAGGGCTCCAGAGTAAAAATCTATCAGGATCTCTCAGCCGAGACACTAGCCCGAAGAAGAGGCTGCAGAAAACTAACATCATGGCTGAGAGAACGCAATACGAGATACAGATGGTGTTTCCCCTTTGCGCTCACTTTCACATACAAGGAAGAAGAATATAGAGTTTTCTCAGGAGAGGAGGCTGCTAACATACTAAAAGCCCTGCAAGCCAAAGATGGACTGTTGGAGGGCGAAGGGATGCCATCCTTATCGGAACTGACCAGGAAACCATCCGGTCCTTGGTCACAGAGAGGCCGCTCCAAAAGCAAGAGAATATTTTCCAGACTTAACACCCCCCGATATAGGGAAGAAAAGCAGCGAACATTGCACAAATATAGATCTCTGGAGGGAAGCATCGGTCCTAGTCAACATCTATGGACCAAATAATTTGCACTCATACATGCAAACAGGAAAAGGGAGCCCCCCGCTGACGGAGCAGGGGTGTCTCCTCCCCTCTTACTCTCTGGGATATCGCAATATTAGACGAGCCGGTTGGCCACATAAACATGCTACCATCATGCACTCCCGCTATTCAAAAATGGTTAGAAGTTAAATTTGGTTGGAGGGTTCCCGGGGCACACCCGTTGTGCGGCCCTATGTTTACACTTAAGGCGTATCCAAGGTTAGGAGAGATCCTACATTTATTTCTTCAACTTTTGTTTTTTTTACACCCTTTTTACTTTTCAACAGAGGAGTGGGGGTGGGGGTAGGCGGGTTACACAAAGTTCCATTCAGGGTAAGGGTAAAATGACAAGAAGACTAAGAAACTGAGTCTGACACACTTAGTTCACACCACAAACGGCAGCTGGCCGTGCGAAAATAGTTGTTTAATGCCTACAGCCATGAGCCAAATGCTAACTCAAGACATAGGTCCCACATACAATTGAGGAAGACACTTCACACGCAGCCTCAGACAGTGCACACCACCCAAAACCCGGATGGCGGGTGACATTGTCCGCATAGGGACCTTGAAAGTCAAAGGCCTCAATTTGCCACCGACAAAATCCATGCTGGTCAGAGCTTTCCAGCAGGCCCAACTAGACATCCTTTTTGTGCAGGAGACCAAATTTAGACACAACAAAGAATTTACCCTAAGAGGAAGGAATCTAGGAGGATGCGTGTGGGTATCCGGGCCAGAGAAGAAAGAGGGGGTGGGAATCCTGTATCGTTCCTCCCTCGAACTACAGATAACACAAACACATAAAGACCCAGGGGGTAGGTTTCTCATGGTTCAGGGACTTATCGGGTCCAGAGCAATAACCTTGTGCTCCACCCATGCCCCAAATCCACAACTGCTAGCCTTTTGCAAGGACCTGTTCCAATGACTAGACGGGGAATGAACAGGCCCCCTTACTTGTGGAGGAGACTTTAACCTTGTCATGGACACAGATCTTGACTGGAGATCCTACAGACAGGTGGCCCGCCCCACAATAGATCGCTTTCCAAAACCCGATTTCCGACCACTCGCTGATTGATGCATGGAGGACCCAGAAGATAAAACATATGCATTCTAGTCCCCCCCACCACACCAAACTTACTCTCGCATAGACTACTACTACAAATGAAAAACGCTACGATAGAAGTGATAGGGTGGTCTGACCACGACATGGTCACCATAGACCTCGACTTGGGCCCAGGCAGAGTAGAGACATTGAAAAAAGGTGGATGTGCAACGATACACTTTAAGGACAAGATTTTCAGGGAAATCGCTAGATGAAGAAGTAGGGGACTTCTTTAAAAGAAACGACACAGGGGAGTCCCCCCGTAACACAGTGTGGGAAGCGGAAAAAGCCACAATCAGGGGGTTGCTAATTGCACAAGGGGCCTCAGTTAAAAGACAAACTCCTCACAGAAACCAAAATCGAACAAGGAATAAATAACAAGGAAGCGGCCAGGAGGGAAGAGGGGGTGAGACACACCAGATCTCAGGGCGGAAATTAGGAACCGTAGACAGTCATTAAAGTAAATTTAGCAGGAAAAGGCCCCAACTCGCCTTAGGTATGTTCAACAGAGATACTTTGAGAGGGGAGACAAAGCGCACACCCTGCTCGCAGCCAAACGCCAAAAGCAAAGAGCTGAGAGTGTGGTCCTTAAAATAAACTTTCCCTCCAGTACTACTCTGGTAAACCCAACCGAGATCACAGATTGTTTCCCCCAATATTACCGGCAGGTATTCTCTTCCGATAGCAATCCCCCATTAGAGAGCGCAGAAGAATTCTTGGCTAGTGTCACTTTCCCCCGTATTCAACCCACAGACCTCGATAAGCTGAACTCCCACATAACTTCGGAAGAAGTGGACCACGCAATCTCACACCTGAAAGCGAGATCAGCACCGGGTACAGACGGATTTACCGCAACTTACTATAAGAAACTGAGAGGAGCCCCATCCCCCTTCCTGACCCTTTTATACAACATTATGACCAGTTGGAACGCTCCTCCATCATTTACAGAAGCCAGGATCATTGTCATACCAAAGGAACAGAGAGACAAGCTGGAGTGCAGCTCTTATAGACCAATTTCCTTGTTAAATGTAGATGCAAACATTTTTGCAAGCCAATAGACTGAGATATGTCCTCCCCCATTTGGTTCACAGTGACCAGGTTGGGTACGTGAACGGAAGGCAGGGGGTCGTCAACGTCTGCAAAACTCTGGACCCAATGGCCTCGATTGATGTGCATGACAGGGACCCCACACTGATTTCAGTTGATGCTGAAAAGGCTTTTGACAGAGTAGAATGGGGCTTTATGACTCAGATCCTACAGAAAGCAGGCCTAGGGCCAGACTGGGCGAGGGGTGCACAGGCCCTCTATAATAATACGCGTGCCAGGGTTGTAGTCAATAGAGTAGCATCATCCCACTTTACCCTATCCAGAGGAACCAGACACGGGTGCCCCCTGTCGCTTTTAGTCTTCATCTTAGTTATGGAGCCCCTAGCCCAGAACATCAGGAAGGACGATAGGATTAAGAGCCTAGTGAGAGGCAGTAAGAGTACAAACTGGCCCTATTTGCGGATGATGTGCTGGTCTATGTCACTCATCCCGAACAATATATTCCTGCTCTCCTAGAAATTATAGAAGAATATCGGGCCAAATCAGGGTTTCGTATAAATTGCAGCAAGAAGGTAGCCCTCTCCCTGGTAGGAGCAACCCAACAGCAGGCCGCAAGTCCAGCGAACTGGGGCCTCAAAATCGCACAAAACAGCATATGCTACCTGGTTATAACGATAACTAGACAACTCTGTGATTTGTACCAAGCAAACTACAAACCGCTCTGGGCCATGATTCGCTCTGGCCCATGATTCAACAAGACGTATAACGCTGAGGGGAAACAAACTTTCTTGGGCAGGAAGGCTTATCTCCATAAAGATGAATGCTCTTCTGCAGCTTCTTTTCCTCTTCCAATCTCTTCATGTTGAGCTCCCAGACTCATTCCTTGCCACTGCCAAACAGGCCTTCTAAGCCTTCCTCTGGGAGAGGAAAAGGCCTCGAATTGCTCATAGCACGTTGATCCTCCCAGAGGAGAAAGGGAGTCTAGCATACCCGGACCTTCACGAATACTACAAAGCATCAAAGTTGCGAATCCTCATAGACCATATCTGGGAGTCAAAAACCAAAGAGTGGGTTCACCTAGAAAATGGTCTTTTCACCCTGGTCACATTGGGAGAATGGGTGTGGGTCCCCCCGCCCAAACCATCCCACGCAAGGCACGCGAATACCCGGTTTTAGGGGCCTTGTGGTCCAAATGGAACTCGAAAAACTAACATGACGGGAATCGCCTCCTGGCCTTCCCTTCTCAGTTGCATCTGGGTACCCCCTATCAGAGACGATATCATTGACCCTATATGATTCTAGCCACAATACGAACAGGGTCTAATTAGAACATGCCAAATGTGGGAGGATGGAGTTTACCTAACCAAGGAAGAATTAGAAAATGCACAGCAAGGGTTAGCGATTAAGCCACTCCCATTCCTGCAGTTAAAGGGGGTCCTGACAGACACAAAATAGAAGGGGCAGTTGCAACATCCCCTCACCACTTTTGAAAACATATTGAACACCCACCAAGGCACGAGAGGTCTCATGACAGATATACAGGGCCTTCTTGGACAGAGGTCACCTACCCCCATCACGCACGAAAACAAAATGGGATGAGGCACTAGGATGGGAGGACAACCACGAGGGATGGGACGCAATACATAGAGCGGTATGGAAATCTTCCATCGCAGTAAAATACAAAATGCACAATTGCAGAATCCTAACACAATGGCACCTGACCCCTCAACGCCTGGCTAAAATGTACGCATGCATCTCCCCATACTGCTGGAGAGGATGCCCCCAAATATGCACCTACTGGCATCAGCGGTGGAGTTGCCCCACATGCAAACATATTGGAAAGAAGTGCTGGGGTGGATCTGCCAGATAGAGGGCATATATAGAGAACTCTCTCCCCTCCTTGTGCTATTTGGGGGTCGAGAACTGGAAGAGCAATACCAAATCCTCCCTCACATGCCCAGGAACCTGCTCCTGGCAGCGCGTGTATGCGTAACTATAAAATGGAAGGCAAACATGCTCCCCACCAAAGCAAATTGGCTGCGCAAAGCGAAAGATCTACAAGATGGAAAGTCTCACAGCGCTACTCGTGGAATCACACGCATATCGACACTCAATGGCTCCCCTTTCTAGAATTCTTTAGAGAAGCAAACACCAGGCCTGACACCTCTCACGACCGCCAAGGGCCACCACGACTGGCACATCTTGAGATCATGCCATCCAGGGGCTCTCCTAACCACATTCAGACCCACAAGCTACACAAAACAAACCTAGCTTAACCTGTCGCCCCACACCAACGGACAGATCTTCCTCATTATCCAAATAGGAAGAAGAGACATTACGAACTGAATACACTGACCGGACCACCCGCCTACCCAATCTATTTGGACCTGGGAAACGGGAGGGACATCACAGGGGGAGGGAGGGAGGGAAGGGTTTATTTCTTATTATTTGTCCTATTCCCAACCATTCTGTTCTGTTGTTCAAAAATGTTAAAAACCTACTCTGTTGATCACAGGCTGATCTGTAATATTAAGGTATACAGCAATGGATATGTTCTACTCTTGTTGATCACAATAAAAATACATTTAAAAAAAAAAAGATGACAGGGTTCTAGATCGATAGGCGGAGGGCTATCAAGAAGCTAACAGTGTTATACCCAGAGATAGTTTGAGCCAAGGAGCATGCTGGAAGCTGTATTTCTTGAGAATGTACGTTAGATCAGAAAACCTCAGGAAGATAACCATTCATATAGGCAAGTTCTTGAAACACTCTAGCCTGTGTTGTTGCATAAAGACACCCTTTTCAATCATAGGATTTCTTCCCAGCACCGTCCTGAACAGGTAAAGGAAATCTTTTTGAACCCCATGCTTAACTTGTAGGTGTTCTGTGGCCCTTACTTTAAAATATAGGTAATCATCTTCATTATTTAGCCGTTTATTAACCCCTTAAGTGCCGAGGACGAGGTATCTCGTCCTCCCCTCTACGTTCCCAGTGCGGGTCACAAGATATCTTGTCCTCCGGACTGCTTAACTTGGGGTGGGGGGGGCCAGATCCACCCCGCCGCTTCCCGTTGCTCCCTCCATCTCCCCAATCCCCAGGTAGTGAAGGGAAGGACTTCCCCCTTCCTTGCCTGGGAGTCAGGGGGGAGGGCGGGGACCGTGATGACGTCGGCACACAACGTCATCAGGAAATGAAATTAAAATGCTGAAGCCGAAAGGCTTAACTTTTAAATTTCGCAGCAACTTTTTTGTGTGCTTCTCTGGCATTTCTTGCCCCATTTCCTTGAGTGAGGGCTAGTTTGAAAGGTGAGTCGCCTTTCCAATTAACCCTCACTCAAGGAGATTGCTTGTTGAGGATTGTACGATCCTCCACCAGCAATAACCATTGGACCACCAGGGAAATGATTTTGTGGGTGCTCCTCCCAAACCAAACATGGCCCACACCACCCAAAAAAAAAGTGACCACAATATTTGCATTCATTGGGGCAGATGGGGGCTGTTTTGCACCCATTTGCCCCACAAGTAAGGCTACAAAAAAATAGTTGGGGCATCAGGGGGCTGGACCCATTAGCTGAACTTGCATTAGCTTGCAAGTTCAGCGGCAGAGACATTAGCCACAAAGTGCAGTGGGCAAAGGAAAACGTACTGCATGCTTAGTTTTAATTTTGGGGATAAGTAAGTACCTGGTGGAGGTCTTGCACACAGCACATTGAATAAGCAGGAAAACACTGTTCAATAATCCAGAAGAGCAAATTATAAAAGGGGAAGAGGGGCGAGTGTGAGTCCACGTTATCAATCTATAACACTGACTAAATATTCTGGGTTATGTGAGAAACCGGAGGGTATCCTCGCACCTACTTCCCTTGGATCCTCTTCTCAGGTGGCAACCCATAGAGAGAAGGCGAAGTGCGAGCGGTGGTCGCAATCCCCCAAAAACTTTTGGGCGCAGCAGCAGGAGAGAAAGCAGCTGCCAGAAGGAGAGACCAAGGACCAGTGGGTGTATAGGAGTGAGCACTCGAACCGGGGCGCTCCTGGGGGCTGTTAGAAAGACAAATTACATACCGAATGAATGAAAGATTATGTGCAAGATGCAATGAACCCAAAACAATGGGTTTTGACAAATACTAGAGACAAGGTGTACTGTAAGCAGCAGAATAAAATATTCTAAGCATTGAATTTCTTGTGTGACAACGCTGTCAAAACGAGGATACGTTTGTGAGAACCCAAAACTATGCAAATCCCAAACGCTCTCTTGTGATTATAGTGGCTACTACAAGCCAGGGTAATATTCCACTGGTTTAGAAAAACGAATCGGCCACCAACCTGTGATCTAAGACCTACTGGGATGTATACCCTGGATACCAACACCACTAGGTACACTTAACATTTCCATCACAAATCTTTTAGAAAAACACAGGCTTCAGAGTTCAAGCCATTACATGGGGATTGAACCTTTAAGTGGTTTAGATATTCCTGGACAGTCTTCCAGCCCTGAACCCCCCCCCCCCTCCCCCTCATTAAACGTGTACTGGCTCTGTGGGCAACAGAGCCGACAATATATGTTTGAAATCCTTCAGGTTGTGAAGACCCTGGATGAGCCAACAAATGTGTGGAGCCACAATTTAGAAAGGGTACTGCATAAAACTAAAATACATGGCGACATGGCCGCATGCTGAATTCCCATTATGGTCTAAGATGGGGAAAGAAACCTTTCCTCATCACGAATCAAGAACACGAAACGCCAGAAAAACACTTCAAGCTCATATGAGAGAAAACGGATTCAGAAAACGTTTTTAAAAAATCCAATCATGCCAAGAAATAAATGTTACCCGCCTCATTCTTAATTAGGAACAATTAGAAAGATCAGAGTTTTAATTAGGTCAGATTCCATGCTGAAATAGTGCCTACTCCGTGGCAAATGCGCACAGCAAAAGTTAACAGGCCTGAGTAAAGTAATGGCCTTTAACAAGGGTCTTTAAACCATGTACAGTAAGCCGTGGCATGACGTATGGTCATCACTACCCAGGCATAACGTCTGGAGTGCTAAAGGTTTTGTTTTGGGCAAAAGCACAAGTAGTTTCTCCAGAAAAAAGGGAAATATTGCTAAAATGGGCATAATGGAAATTCCAATGGGCGCTCCAAGTGGAATCCACTTCACATTTTCATAGCGGTCTCTGAACACGGACAGACTCCAGCAAGGTCAAAAGGGACTTTGAACCAATGGCAAGATGCCTGGAGGGGATGCATGACAGGCACTCAGCGGGAGCCGGATTGAGGCGCTGTGGCTGATCGGGGCGGAGGAACAATTGGAGCAGACGGCTGCATTTTTGGGATCCAAGTCTTTACCAGAAGATTTAGCTCGTGGTCAGAGAAAGCGGATTGGGGCCCAGGGGAAGAGTGGGAGCAGCCAATCGTGAATGATGAAGCTCCGTCTTTCTTTCAATCCCCCGGGCCTTCCTGTCTTCACTGCGTTCTTGTCAATAAACTTCAAACAAAATGAAGAGTTCAGCAGAAAATCAAAGCCTCCAACATGTGAAGAGCCGCATTCAGCAGCATATGTGTAAAGCACCTAAACCCTTAGGCATCAGGGCGCTGCTGCAGACCAGTTGTATTATACAGAGCTTCATATATACATGATTTACAAATCTAGCCAAAGACATAACAGGTTAAATGCCAGTCTTCCCTCCGCATGACTCTGTACTCAACCCTCAGCGTGGCTCTGTACCCAAAACATTAAGCACGTTATCACACCACACGTAAAAATAAAAACATATAGAATTCCAATATATACAGTCCAATCAAACGTCCAGTTTTATAGAAATGTCACGGGGTATGTGGATATGAAACAATTTCAAGAATATGACGAAAAAAACATCTACAACTACATTAAAAACAAAAAAGTGGCATATCTATCACAGGAAGAGAAACCCGGTTAGCCATCATCAGGAGCAACACCCACAAGTGTCTCAATAAAGTGAGTCTTATGGTAGAGTATCCTAGATCTCGCCAGGTCACATGACTAGGGTGACCGGAAGACCCTGCTCGAGCGTCTCCAGAAATGGATGGAATTATCTGGCACACCATTGGAGTGGATATATTCTTTACTTCCGATTGGCTAAATTCTGTGGAGTCCCCCGTGACACAAATAGTAACCTGTGTGGTACCTCACGAACCAGTCCTGTGCGGTCTCCTTCCATCTGGACATCCCATCCTTGGCCAATGTCACAGAATTACACAGAGTGCTTTTCCAAATGTATGCAGATGGCACCTAAATCCATGTACGACTAGAGGGTGAACCAGGTGTGTCACCACCCAGGACAGTATCCAAGACTGCAGCAAACATTTCCCACTGGATGAAAGATAACCAATTCAACGGCAAGAAGACTGAGGTCCTGGTAGAGAGAAATGTTGACAACACAGCCTTGCTTTTAATAGTTCCTGAGGGAGAACACATCACAAGTACAAAAGGTCATTAACTGGAAGGCCACATTCAACGTTGACCCCACTCCCTCTCCTCGTTTGAGCCTCAGAGGCCATCAGTGGGTGCAACACCGCTGGCGGGGGAAAAGAAAAATAAACATAAAAAGGATCCCCAGGAGAGCTTCTCGCGCTGGCATCCTTGAAAAACAAAGAAGAAAAATTGAGAACATTAGAGTAAAGTACCCTCACACGTGGATGTGCAAGTGGTCCTTTACTGAAAAAAATAAAGTTGTATGGCACAAGTGGAGCGGCATGGAGACAATGGTTTTCTCAATCCTCACGAAGGGTTGAGTGGCACTCTGCTCGCACCCATCACTGGTGCTGCGCCATCCGCATAGACAGGCCCCAGACTCACTAATAAAACAGAGCTCCCCACTGCAGGGAGCGCCCAACAATTCCAGCCTCCCAGGCCGTGTTGATTAAAGGGGCTGCCGCTGGCTGCCAAAGAAACACCCTGTCTTTTAAATACATCAACACAGAAGTGAAAGGACATCGAGAACAGCAGCAAGAACCTTGAGACAGCCCTTGCCAGGCGGTCTCCAAAGTAAGGAATTTATATGCCGTTTTTTTGTACAGTGCACTGTATGGAGACGTTTATATTTTTAAGGATTTTTAAACATTTTAAAGAACTGTTTTTATATTTGTAACTTTGTTTTAGTTATGCAGCTGCTTAGTTTTATGTTCTTTGTACATAGGGTCTTGTGATTTCCCCTTTTGATACAAAAATATAAAAACCCTACTGGTGTACCTGAAGTTAATACTTGGAATGATATTGCAATTGTGTTTTAACTTTTCAATTCTGAATATTTTATGTTAAATTTTGTAAAGGTTTAACTTGTATAAACCAGATATAAATAAAAAATAAAATAAGTCACCAGAATAACTAATAAAATGTACACAAGGATTTTGCTGTCCGCCTTTCCTTTTGTGTACTAATTTCTTATAAACAAGCGTTTTCTTCCCTCAGGTTTTGGGGAAATCCATCCTGTCCTAACCTTTCCCTTTTCGTCCCTTATCCACTTCAAATAGGGGCCCACCTAGATCATCTGGAGCTCAGGTAAGCGGGGTTGGAGAAAGTTAAGAGGTGCGTCAAGAGGCATTAAGCATATTGTTGGGCCTGCACCCATCTCCTGTGGTACAATATGTTAATATGGATTTCTGAACTCTGTCCTGGAGGGGTAGAGGTTCAGAAGGCCAGCCTAGTTTCTTGGAACAGGGTAACCTCTGGACAAGCCAGACCAATCAGGGTAGCGATGGCGGCGGTCAAGACTAGGTCTCGGGTGAGGGTGACTGAAAGCCCGCAATGAGCACACAAAGCAAGGACACTTACAAATTACTCCAAGCAGGTGTTCTATTAAAAATATAGACACATTTATTACAAGGCCTTTGTAACATTGACCATAGTAAAGAATCACGGTAAAACTCAAGTAAACCAACACATCACAATCAGATGCAATATATATACAATTACCGAAGGGTCTAAAGAGTTCGAAGCACGAAATATGCAGACCACCTAGATGGGGAGGAAAACAGGTAGTGCAAGGAATCGTTAGACCCAGTTCACCTTCAGAGGCCACCTAATTAGAAGGAAGTCCGAGCCCTACGAAGAGTGGAGCCTTGTGCTCAAAAGTACCTGCACACGCTGGTGCCAACGGGCCAAGGGGAGTCTCTTCAAAGAGGTCAGGCAGTTCAGAGCGGTGAACAAAGGAGGATGAACAGATCTCCGCTACTCAAGCGCGGCCTCCACTTGCGGGCAGAAGCAGAGCGCGAGTGCGAAAAAGGCGTGCTGTTTAACACAGCGAGGAAAAGCTACAGGCTACTGCAGGAGGGCGACCGGTTCCTAGCGTTGCTACTCACTGGTCCCTGATGCAGGCAGACCCAGGCTTCTCCACGTCAGTTTCAGTGCTGGCAGGTTCAGATACGAGCAGGGGACGCCTTGGCGTCGTGTAGATTCCACGGCAGCAGAAGTTAGAGTTCAGGATGTCCCAAACGCAGTGAACCCGCACAGATTGTTACCACAGCAGGGTAACGAAGCGGCTGTGTGTATTTCAGCCCAATGTACACTTCTCACTTCAGACCTGGGAATGCCAAGTGTACGAATCGTGTGAGAGTGTCAAGGACTCGGAATACAGCAGCAACCTGACGGCGGTGACAGAGCAAGACTCCTGGGAAAGTTGGTCAGTCCACTGGATGGGCCAGAGATGCTTCCGAAGGCTTACATGCAGGAGATGATGAAGATGCCGAGAATAGTTGTTCCCACTATTCCAAAGGGTCAAAGTACCAGTACAGGCCTTCTCGTTCGATCAGAGGCAGAATGGTTTCACAGGGCGACAGCAGTGCAGAGGAGCAGTCCTTCAGCGGGTCACCAGCGATTCCTCGGTTCAGCCTCTTAGTTGCAGAATACTTGGCTCCTGTATCCGTCGTTCGTGAGAACTTAGGAGATCGACATGGTAGTGGCGTTTCCAGCCTCCTCTTATCCAGAGTTCCCTTCGCGCCAAAACTGAGAGGACCTAATGGGAGATCTGCTCACAAAACACTCACACCATACGTGGACCTATCACGGACCACGGTGGTCCCAGGCATTCAAGACACACTAGACTCTCTGGCACCCAGGATGTGTACTGGGACCAGACATCCCAGCCCACATCCTGGAGGCACACACAAGGCATGCAGAAGCCTGCGAAAGCATTTGTGTTTTGCGGGAAAGTACATGCCCAAATAAGGATGGCCCCGGGTCGGCTCGACCTGGGGGAAGGTGAAGGGGCAAGACTGTCAACGGACAGGACAAAGAACCTCGTGGCATGGCCATTTTGGAAGCCATGCCACCCATTTTGGCCAAACGCGAGAAGCGCGGTTAACAGGGCAAAAGGGAGTTCAAAACACAAAGAAACGATCGCTGCCACCAGTCCCGTCCGTGACCTACTTGCACAGTTCGTTATAAATCCATCAAGAGTTACTAGGGCCTGCAGAATCACTAGAGACCCAAGAGCGCAGTAATGTAAGTTACAGTGCACTCTTGTGCCATGTTGCGCGAAAGCTGCAACATGAGAAAAGAACTACGGAAAACAATGTTTCCCGGTACTGACTGTCTTAAGGGCATGTCAGTTTCCCGTAAGAATGGAGCGAAAGCCCAGAGGAGTGCGACAGGAGGCCGTGCTTCTCTGGCAAAGTCTAGATCAGGGTGTAAAACAACAGCAAAAAGTGTGGGGGTTGCCACATAGAAGGAAAATTACCTACAATATGAAATATTTCCTAACACTATTCCCCGCCAACAACACTTGCCAATCCCAGCTAACACTGATCCAACCCCTACATCCTACCTGGAACCCCGTGGGTCCGTCCCATCTGTACAGCGGTTTGTTGCTTCCCATCTAGGTTCACACTTTATATATCCCACGAGTATACAAAAGTGGAACTCCCTAGGTTGCTGGTAATGATCAAGACTGGATTATTAGTAAAGATCAAAAAAGCTAAAAGCTACACCAGCCGGAAAGGCTCTGCACTGGCTGCCAGTGGGATTAATGAGCCAGTGCAATCAGAGATGGATCAACTTTACACCCCCATCTAGGAGGAAGCACTGGTCCAGCAAATAGTCTGCATACCACACCAACCTTATAAGGCCCAAACACAGGAGAATTTATTAAGGTACGTGGACACCTACCATTGTAATTCAATAGGCACCGCTATAAAGACCAAACAAACAGGTGCTTGGTAAGAACATCTTTGGAAACCAAACTATCCTCACAAGCCAGGACACCCCCACAGTTTCTTGGGGAATATGGTCACATGATCATCAGAACAACTTTTTTAAAAAAAGCGTTGTGCTACCTTGATGCAACTTCTTTGAAGATGAAACTTCCTTCAAACATGAACAGGGTTCATGGCATGCAAGTTGCTACGATTACTTGTTCTCCCCTTAGCTTTGCTGTTTAAAATAATGCCTGGCAGGATGTCATTTTCCATTACAGCATAGTGACTCCTAGGCGACAGGATGGCTTTAATAATACTCTGAATAAATACATTTGCGATGAAGCCATACATTGTGTACCACCAAAAGTTATAAACAGGGTAATCCTTGAATCCATGGTAAATTGGGTCGCATTGCTCTACTCTTAGGGGTTTTAGTTACATTTCTCGAAACGTTTGAAAACTGTCTTTATTGCCGTTTTATGATTTGGACTTACTATTAAATTTGTCTGCCTTCTCTTCTGTTTTTTTATCATTATATGTTTTGTATCACGGATATCATCATCACTAGGCACTATAGACAGTTGAACATGGATTGTTGTTACTACATCTCTAGGACCAAGCAAGTATGCCTTTCAATTTACAGAGAATTCTGTAGTTACAATAGTTGTTAATATGTTACAGAGCTGCCCCTTATATTTGCGAAATCCTGCCCTGTACGACCAGGTGCTGCAAAAGCACGCTCAATTAACCTGCAAACAAATTAAATGTCAAACCAAAGCCGGTGGCCCATAGCCGGGGTCAAGCACACTGCAGGAGAGATACCACTTTAATGGAAAAGCACAGTCTGTCAGAGCTGCATTTCAGGACAAGCCGTGCTGTCCCTTCTTCAATCTGCATAACCCAATTAAGAGCATAAGTAGCTGCAGTTATTCTGAGGGCCATGTCAAAACAAGCCCAACCCGTCACAAGACATGGTTGTAAATATTTAACTCAACACTTGCCATGGTTGGTTAGTCAAACTTTGGATTGTGTGAGAATGGTTTCTCTGCCCTTTAACGCACAAAATGGGCCAATGGGGAGTGTGGTGGGGATGGAAAGTGGGGTTGTCCCCTCTTTAAAAATACAGTATTCTAAAACAGAGGTTAAAAAGGAGACCACGCAAGGGTGAAAAAGAATGCATTTTCCGTCATGTCATTGAGTATTAATTAGATCCCATTAAGGAGAGTAAAACCGAAAGCACACAATTTGCGCCTATAGCAGGCCCAAATGTTTCAAATAACATTGAACAGAGGCAGTTCTCCTATTTGCTGTCTTAATAACGCCCACGTCTTCACTGGAGGTGTGACCCACACCCCTCAGACATGCAACACTGTTATCTAGGCAATCAAATGTTGGTTGTGGAGGCTCCTGCCAATGCCCGCCTCCGGTTTGGATAAAAGGATGTCTCCGCTGCTAAACGCATGCAAGATTCTCACTTTGAGATGGACAAGATTGGATCAGTCCCATCTTTTGTGGGGCAGCACGGTTCTCCACAAATCCATTACCTTGCGCAGGCCCAATCCAGAAACTACTACAACACCGAAAGTCAAGTAGACCAGGCACTGATGACTGCGTGCAAGAGCCATACTTCCAGCAAAGGCCAGCACTGGAGGAGTGACTGCTCTAAAACCAGGTTAGTAATTCCATGTGCAACTGCTTTGTGTTCAAGCTGTGATGGTGCGACCATAAAAGAAATCAACAGGGGGTCCAGGTACCTGAGCAGAACAGGATGTCCAAGCTCCAGAGAGCATCACAGGCATGGTGGATCCGACTGCAGAGATCAAAGAAAGCATACATATGAAATCCAGCTCCACGGACCGTGCACACATTTAAAAAAAAAAGGGTGCCCATTCCAGGGATTAGAGCACCGACAAGAAAAGAGGAACCACCAGCCCTCGGACCCCCTTTCCCAGAGCACCCTAGGTCTCAGCTGTGCCTTCTGTGACTGTTGCAATAGAGCACCTGAAAAATAACTCAACCATATGGTAGATTTGGCTAAATATAACAGGCCATTCGGCCCTCCCCCACCAGCTCCAGGCTTCCAATACCCCCAAAGCAGAGTAGCCGGAACAAGCTCCTCCACGCCAAGTCCACTAACAGACCACCTAAGGATACTATCCGTGAAGACCAAGAAGTGGATTCCGACTCTGTGGAGAAGTCCCCACGAAATGAGTTCATGCAGGAGATCACGCTTTCTCGCCAACATGGACCTGTGTGAAAAATGACCCTGCGCCAAACATCCAAACCTCATGATGCATACTGCTGGTAAGGGTAGAAGGAAAAGGGCTTGCTATTTTCCAGTGTCTGCAACATCATTCTCCAGGAACGGGAGGACCCTGAGAAAACATCATCAATAACCCCTGCCACTGGTCCGAAATGTATCTACTAGAGGTGGATGACCAGAAACGACCAGACTCCGTTAAAGCCTTCGCAGTAAAAATGGTCGCCACAAAGGATGTCACCGTTCATGTAGACAGGATGGCAGAGGGTATGTTGACGGCTTCCGATGCAGCATTATCCTTCAGCACGCTAGCTGTACATGATAGTGCGTTAACTTCTCAATACAGACTAAGGATGTTCAGGTATGGCTGTTGGCCCTAGAGGAGGGAACAGAGCAGCAAGAAGACTCTAGCCTGCTCAGCCCATCAAACCCAATTCGGCCTCACCCAAGAGTGGTCCTCGCCACTACCAACCCTCCGGCTCTGTCTCCCAGTCAGCAGTCACAATGGAGGTACTAGTGGCCTCCTACTCCTCCAAACCACATCATCCAGTCAGTCTTCCCTTCACTCACCAAGCATGACTACCAGCAGACAAGACTACTGTATCCCTCCACCCAGCTTCCCCATTTGGAACTTTACAACCACATTGGTTTAAAAAATAAAGGGGGATTAGGGGGGGGGGGTTGTGAGTGTCCATGATTGCTGGTCTTAATAATTCACCTCACTCCCCCCCCCCCCCCCGACACAAGCATCAGGGCTCCTTAGCCAAGGGGTCCGGTAAAGACTCTCAAAGGGTATGTCCTCCCTTCACTGGAAGACGGCTGTAGTAGAGGTTTCCCCACAGAGAACAAGGGCATGGGATTTATTCCATCATCTTCCTAGTGCCTTCAGATTGATATTAGACCTGAAGCAAATTAACCAATTCATCACCAATACTTTCCAAACATAGGCAATCCAAGCCAAAACACCTCATGATTACCCCAGAGAAATATATATGCTTGTTGAACTTCGATGACTCATACATCCACATCCTGATCGGATTGGATTGGATGAACCACAAGTTTCTGTTCATGGTCAGTCGGTATGCTACCAATTCACTTTCCTCAACACCACACACATTTACTGAGGTGCTGGCTCCCCTGGTGGGCACCCCTCACAACTTTAACATCATCCTTCACTGTTACCTGGATCACAGACTGGTTCACACCCCTTCCCAGAGGCCTTGCTGACCACAAAGAGGATTTTAAGAGCAAGCTGGGCGGGTGTTGAACTTGGCCAAAAGCAATCTGTTTCATGCCAATATCAGATCTTTGTGGTTTGTTTGGGAACTGAAGAGAGACCGGTTTTCCTACTGACCCACATAGTCACCATGCGGCAACAAAAAATGCCTTCTCTCGCTAAGCCATAAGCACCTTCAAGACAATTGCTTCATTGCCAGGGGGAGCGATCCTGAATTTGCGCTGCTCCTTGCTCTAGAGACCATATACAAACCCTGCAGAAGTACTGCCTGGATCAATAGGGACCAAGCCTGTTCAATCTACTTCACCCAGATGCCCACATGCCAGGGCTTCATATCGGAACAACAGCAGTGGCTTTAGTGCCTCCTACAACCATAGTGATGACAAGGGATGCCAGGAGCAGGGGCACCCTGGCTAATGAGGTTCTCAAGACTTGAGAAGGAGGTAGAGGCTCTTCCAAGCTTTTGTTGGTTAATAGGGCCTTACTGCACTTCCTCACCAAGTTAGCGGGCCTGGTGCTAGTAGGGCTAGCGGGTACCCCTGACTGAAGACTGATAATATTGTCACCAAGTTTCATCAGAACCACCCTGACCAGCATCATCATGACCTGTGCGGAACCACTCATCTTCTCTCTGGAAGCATCTTCTACACCAGCATTGGAGAACGTTCCGGCAGACTGTCCGAGCAGAATCTGCCCCTCCGGAGAGGAAATGACACTTTGAATGGAAACTCTCGCAGGCATCTGCAAGAAGTCGGTCCTTCTGATCGCGGGCCTCTTTGCCTCAAAGACCTCAGCACAACTCCTGTTCTATTACCCCAAGACCTGGGACGCCTAGGCTTGGGGGATACATTTACTCTTTTACAGCTGCCCACTCTGTCTTCTGCAGGAATGTTCTCCATTTATTTTCCTCTCCAGGACCTCAGCCATTATTCCCACTTCTATGCAAGGAGATGCTGGTTTACACTCCTCCACATAATGGCAACACAACCATTGGCCTCTCCTCCTAGTTCCCTGCGAGATGTGATGAATTGGGGTCTGAACACCAATTCCCACAGTGAACATATCCGTGACCCGAGTGGCACTCAAGGCTGTTGTGATGAGACGAACACCAGCCAGGGAGCATAACTGGTGCCGAGGAGGACTAGCGAGGCTACCCGGGGAGGCCGGACAGTATGGCGCCGGACCAATGGCAGAGATGATATTGCAGAAGAATTGAGGATGTTGCAGTTCTGACAGGGGTCAGTTGGTATGAAGCTCACAAGGCCGTGTCCCAGCCAGGGAGGCAGTGCTGAAGTGCCCCGGGTTGCTTGCAGACAGTGAGGATCTGGCAGCAGCGGTGCATCTCCCCAACAGAGAAAGGAGATCTGCTGCAGGATGTTAGAGGAAGGGCCCTAGCCTTTCTAACAACTGATCTGCTGGCCAAGTACCACCAAGTTGAGGCAGAAGGCCCAAATTCGAATCCCCACAGGGAAGTTGGGGCTAATTATCGAAAAGCATTGCTGGGGACCGGAAGTAATGGATATTTGTACCCCATGAACACTACAATACTAGTGGAGGAAATTGATTTGAGTCAACTGAAGTTTGGGTAGAATAGGACAATGAGCTTACAGGGGAGGATCAGACTGGAAACACCCTTTCCTCCAATAGAACACCAGCAAATCATGTACCAACCAAGACTTGGGAAGACGAGGAGGAGCGCACAACATAAGCAGAGCTGGCTCAGTAGGAGTTTGTCTCAGTTGGGTAAAGGATTTCTAACACCTTTCTGTAGAAGGAAGCCAGGCGGAGGGGAAGAAGGTTGCTGGACAGAGAGCTGCCCTCCTATGCTAAAGCAGAGATGTCTGACTGGACCCAGGGAGAAGGACCAGAAATACCCCTACACCTAAAGACCCCATCAAGAAGGGAAGATCCAGGTCAAGGCAAAGAAGTGAGACCCCAAGATGGGTTAGAGGAACCAGACCCCAAGAAGCCCCCAGGAGAGCAAAGAAGAACCAAGGCGGGGTGAACCCAAAGAGGCCTCAAGGCTGGGTGACCCCAAAGAGGGCCCCAGGGTGGGATGAGAGCAGCGAAACCCCAAAGTGGGGAGAGGAAAAAGAAGCTCCAAGGTGAAGAGAAGCAAAGAGCCCGAAAGTGGAGAAAAGGGGAAAAGAAAGAGAACCAAGTCCTAGTGTGGGGCGAACAATAGAGCACAAGCGTGAAGAAAGATTTGATACCAGAGAGAAGCAGCCAACATTCTTTTGTTTGTTTTATAGAATAGGGAAAAGTGGACCGTTTAAATAGAATTTGGGCTAATTGGCTTATTTCAGACATGCCAATGAAAGGATAATTTTTTTGGGGGTAAAATAGGGTTTGGACAGAGGTTTTGGGAGCATTATTTTAGTTTATGTCCTGCTCTTAGCTGCGCAAAAGGTCAGTCCAACAAAGATCTGAATAAACCCCTTTTTAAAAGTTGCTTTGTCAATTGCACAATACTAATAATACATTTAAAAAAATAAACCCCTTTTTGGTGAAACCTTGATTATTACAAGTCCGAACGTTGACCTAGCACAGAGGTTAAGTGTCTCCTGCCTTGAATCCCCCCTCCCTTAAGGTCCTGACAGCTGGGCTTGTGATGCAAGTTAGCTATGGCCATCCAGGGCACAAGAAAGATAGCCCCCTGAAGCTATACCTGAAAGACTAGTGATTCTTATTCTCTCTGAACTTGGAAATACAGAAGGTTAATTTTCAAGTGGGGCTAGATATCTAATTCCTTTGGGCCCAACAGCTGCCATTAGAGGATTTAGAGAATCCTGTGAAAACATTGCTAAGTGGAAAGATGCTAGTAACCTAGTTCAAGGTTTATGACCTACAGACCCCACCATTAGGTGGATCCGTGTGATCAATGAGAAAAACATATTGAATGAAAAATGCAGACTTTTTTTCTCTTCTCTTCTCTTCGTGCAATTATATGCAGAGGGAGAACCCCCTCACAGAGCCCACATACTTCCCATACAAAATTAACTACCCTAACCCACACCCCACCTACAATTACGGAGAAATCCAGACAATATATATGATACATATATATATGATACATTACTCACCGTAATCGTATTTCTGATGCTTGTATCTGCTTAGATTCATATGCTGTGCATAGACCGACATCTAGTGGAAGCTGCGGAGTATTACAGTTTGTTTTTTGAAACTCGAAAAAGGGCGTTGACACAGGGCATGCCAGTAATACTATCCCTAGTGTGACGTCCACTGTACCCATGATCCCTCACGCGTCTAGGACCCTCAGATTGTATTTTTTCTGACATGAGGTAGCATGAGGAGTAGCGCGAGTACAGATAATCCAAGCAGATAGATAGAAAGGTAAGACTACAAGCATCCATGCGCCTTCTCTCAGAGGGGAGGAAGGGTGGGTTGCATGTGAATCTAAGCAGATACAAGCATCAGAAATACGATTACGGTGAGTAATGTATCCCTTCTGAGGCTTGTGGAATCTGCTTAGATCACATGCTATGCATAGATTAGCGAGCAGTACCCGAAGAAGGAGGTGGGATGTGAGAAGGGTCATGAGCAAATAAATGTCTTTGAACCGCTTGTCCCACTTGTGTATCTGTCTTGGAATGAGTGTCAATGCAGTAGTGCTGAGTAAAAGTGTGAATAGAGCTCCAAGTAGCTGCTTTGCAAATGGTGTCAAGGGGTACATTTGCAATGAAAGCCAGAGTGGCCCCAATGCCTCTTGTAGAGTGGGCCCTAGGTGTGAAAGGCAGAGTTATTTCAGAAAGTGAGTAACATAGCTGGATACAGTTGACAATCTACTTGGAGATGGCACCTTTAGAGACGCGATCCCCCTCTCTGCCTGTAGCTATGGAGACAAACAGCTGATCTGTTTTCCTTAGCATTCTGGTCTAGGTTACATGGTAGAGTACCGCCCTACGCACATCTAGTGTGTGTAGTTTCACCTCAGCTGAGCTTTGTGGGTCTTGGAAGAAAGCCGGAAGCTCAATGGACTGGTTAATGTGGAATTTAGAAATGAACTTAGGTGAGAACCTAGGTTGTGTGCGTAAAACCAGTTTATCTTTATGGACAGTAAAGAAGGGATCTTGCACTGACAGAGCCTGAATTTCACAGACTCTTCTTATAGATGTAATTGCTACTAAGAAGGCCGTTTTGTAAGTCAGGTGTTTGAGACTTCTTTTGTGCATGGGCTCGAATGGGGGGCCCATGAGTTTAGATAGCACCACATTAAGGTCCCATCCTGGTGGTGGGTTTGAAATGGGAGGGTGAAGTCTCTTTACTCCTTCCATGAAGGCTTTAACTACTGGTACTTTCCACCACAACACCTTGTTATGGGAAGTGGTGTATGCTGACAGGGCTGACAGGTGTA
The DNA here is from genome assembly GCF_040938575.1 of Ambystoma mexicanum. Taxonomy (NCBI): domain Eukaryota; kingdom Metazoa; phylum Chordata; class Amphibia; order Caudata; family Ambystomatidae; genus Ambystoma; species Ambystoma mexicanum. The sequence goes on from NC_090935.1 coordinate 1,467,369,862, forward strand.
CCTTCAGTGAGTTAAAAACCAGTCCTGCATCCAGCAGGTGGAGCATGTATGTAACAATAGTGGAAGGAGTGCAATCAACTGGGTTGATATGTTTATTCTGGCACCAGATAACAAATATCTTCCATTTGTCAAAGTAGCAGTGCCTCATGTTAGGTTTCCTAGATTCCTTTAGGATGTCCATACACCTCTGTGGTAAATTGAGATGTCCGAACTCTATGACCTCAGGAGCCATGCTGCCAGGTTCATTGAGTTGGGTTGAGGATGCACTGTTTAACCTTGGTGCTGGAACAGTAGGTTGTACCAGCACGGAAGTTTGATGGGTTCGCACACCGCCAATCTGCGTAAGTGTGGGAACCACGGTTGTCTTGCCCACATGGGAGCAACTAGGACAAGCGTCATCGATTCTCTGTTCATCTTGTTGACCACCTTCCTGATTAGAGGAGTTGGTGGAAAAGCGTACGCAAACATCCCTGACCAGTTCATCCACAGGCGCTCACCTGGGAGTCTGGTTGGGGGAACCTGGATGCAAATCCTGGGCATTGTCTGTTTTCGCTTGTGGCGAAAAGGTCTATAGTGGGGAAACCCCACTGAGAGAAGATATCTTCTACGACTTCTTTGTGTAGACACCATTCGTTTTCCTCTGGGAGGGGGTCTCTGCTCAGATCATCCGCTAGGGAATTGAGATCCCCTGGAACATGTTGCGATGACAGGAAGATGTTCTGTCTGAGTGCCCATATCCAGATTTTCTGGGCAAGCTTGGACAGATTTGGCGACCGAGTCCCTCCTTGCTTGTTCAGGTAGAACATGGCTGTACTGCTGTCCGTCCGGATTTGCACGGACAGATTTAACAGGTAGGGCTCGAACGCTTGAAGTGCTCTGAATACTGCCAGAAGCTCTAACAGGTTGATGTGATTCTTGGCCACTGAGTGCGACCAGAGACCCTGAGCTGTGTGGTGGAGATGGTGAGCTCCCCACCCCGTCAGGCATGCATCGGTTGCGACTACCGCCTGTATCTTGGGATCGTAAAAGGGTTTCCCCTTGGACAGATTCTCTTGTCCACCAGTGAAGGCTTTGTACAAGTGTTGGGGAAACGACCACTAGATCATCCCACTGACCACTTGCCTGAGTTCACTGTTTCGCCAACCATTCCTGCATGAGACGCATGCGCAGGCGCGCGTGGGGGACCAGGTAAATACATGATGCCATCATGCCCAGCAAACGCATTGCTTTGCGTACCGTTATCTGGCGACCAGACTGATATTGCGGAACTTGCAGTAGTATATTCCGAATTCTCTCCTCGGAAGGAAAGGTCAACCCCTCTTGAGTGTCTAGGATAGTTCCTAGGAACTGTTTGGATGTGCTTGGCACCAGACTTGACTTTTTCTTGTTTATTGAGAAGCCCAATTCGAAGAGGAGGTCGATAGTCCTTTGAATGTTTGCTCTGCAAATTACTGGGGTCTCCCCCGTGATGAGCCAGTCATCCAGGTAAGGGTACACCGGGATTGCCACACTGCGTAGGTGTGCTGCCGCCACCGCCAGTACCTTGGTGAATACCCTTGGAGCCGAAGCTATCCCGAAGGGCAGTACCTTGAACTGGTAGTGTCGACTGTCCACCTTGAAGCGCAAGTACTTTCTGTGCCCTGGGAACATGGAAATATGAAAATAGGCATCTTTCATGTCCAAAGTTGACATGTAATCCCCCTTTTTTAGGAGGGGGATTACCTCCTGGAGAGTAGTCATGCGAAACATTTGGGGCTTGACATACTTGTTTGCAGGCCGTAAGTCCAATACTGGGCGCATTGTCAAATCTTTTTTTGGCACAAGGAAGTAAGTTGAATAAATACCCTTGTTTACCTGGTGTCCCGGGACGAGTTCTATTGCGTCCTTTGCTAGCAGATTGACGATCTCCTCGAGGAGGATCTTCTGGTGGTCCAAGGAATGTATTTTTTGTCGTAGAGGATGGTTTCTGGGACGCTCCAACAGTTCTATGCAGTACCCTGCGGATACTGTGGACAGCACCCATCTGTCTGATGTGATCCCTTCCTAAGCTTGGGTGAAGTTGGAAATGCATTCCCCTACTGGGGTTGCGTGAGAAGGGACCCTGAACGGAGCCTCACTGTTTTGGTGGAGGCGTACCGCCTCCTCTACTGGGGCTGCCTCTACCTTTTCCACGTCCTCTTTTATTACCCCTGCCGTAACCCTGGGTAGACTGTTGGTTACTATTGCTCCACGGTGTACCCTGCCCCTGGGAGTAGTTAGATCCTCTCTGGGAATTTTGGCCGCATGGGCGACGGACATTGCCATTCCCTCTCTGATTAGGGTGTTTATTGGTTAGTTGGCCTAGGGATTTGAGTGTTTCATACTCGTTCTTGGCATTTTTCAGCGCGTCCTCGACCGCCTTACCAAACAGATCCGGCTCCACCGGTTTATCTAACAATGATGCTTGGGTTTCAGCTTTGAATCCAGACTGCCGTAACCAAGCGTGTCTCTTGATAACAGTTCCTTCTGCTATCAATCTGCCGGCGTTATCCGCGGCATCAAAGGTTGCTTTTAAAATGCAACCGGACACAGCTCTTCCCTCCGCCGAAACTCGTGCCAACTGGCTCTTTAAGGGTTCTGGGGCGGAGTCTATGAGTGCCACAACATCTTCCCACTGATGGCAGTTGTAGCTGGCCAACGGGGTGGTGGAGTTGGCAATCCTTGCCTGGTAGGCGGAAGTGGAGGCTACTTTCCTGCCCAAACCGGGAGGAGCTTCGGACGATGACAAGGGTGTTCCAGCTCTCTTACGGGTGTCTGTAACAACCAGGGAGTCCGGCTTCAGATGCCCCCTTATATACAGTGGGTCTGATTGGGCTGCCCTGAAAAGTTTCTCAATCCTGGGGTTCACTGCTCTCGTGAGGTTGGATTTATGAGTGAAGGGTCTATTCTTCTCTGAATAGACTTCAGGATAGGGATGGCCTGAGCAACAGGCCTCCTTTCTCCCACTAACTCCTCGGCGAAGTCCCTCTCCTCTTGAGCACCCTGGGTGTCAATGTGGAAATGTTCAGCTGCTCGAGACAGAACTTCATTCAGGAGAGGTTGGTTGTCGACAGGGGAGTCGGTAACCGGGGGTTCCTTCTCTACCGGGGAATCTACTCTGTAGGTTTCCGGGTCGTCCTCATCCTCTTCTTGGTCCTCATCATCCCCATAGTAGCCCGTACCAGTTTGTTCTTCCAACATGCCCAAATCTGGATCCTCACAAAAGGATGTCTCTCCTTGATACTGAGAGTAGGGCTGTACATAAAAGGGGTCCGAAGACCGTGTTGGTGTTTCAAACAGGGACTTTTTACTTGGAGGTATAGGATCCTTAGAGCCTGAGGGTGCTGACCCGTCGGGAGTATAAGAGAAAATGTTCAGGGTTTTTTGCATAAAAATCTGCCAATGATGACACCCTTGACATGACCCTGTCTAGGTCATCACTAGACCATTCTCTAGAACTGGGGGTGACTCTTTCTGGAAGTTTCTCTGACTTATCCTGACTAGACTTGGTGGTCTGAGCAGGGGTCTTTGTGATAGCAGAAGACTTGGACTTGTCTGTCTGTTTATGAGGCGTGGAGTGTTTTAAAGGTATGGAAGTAGGCAGAGGCTGCTTCCTTTGCTGTTTTTTCCCCCGCCCCGTGAGTGGAAGAGTGTTTTCCCTGTTTTTACGCCCCTTCGGAGCCTTTCGACGCCTGGCGTCGAGGTTCGGGGGTAGTGTCCCTATCCTTCGAGTGTGGAGGTAGGGGCTCGGGAGCCACCGTAACGCGGTCTGCGGGCGCCGTCTCCAGGAGTGCGGTCTGGGGATGGAAGTCGGCTTCGTCCTCCGACGATCGAACTTCCGTTACCTTGGGGAGCGAGGCACTCTTGGCAACAGTGGATGATTGCCTGGAGTCATGCAGCGATCTTGATCGAGAACGCCCAGAGGACGCCAATTCGGACCGTTCTCTATGTGCCTCTTTCCGAGAACTCGACGTGCGTGTCGAGTCCTGGTTGGACTTCATGTGTTTTGTGGAAGTGCTGTGGGAAGCGCTTGTGTCGCCGGGGGTCTTCCCCATAGCCGCCCTCCCGGACGACCTTCCGAGGTCCGGGACTTGCGCTCAGCTGTCTTTCGACACCATAATGCCCTCGCCGTCCGAAAGCACGGCGTTGCTGCCATTGCTGAAGGCGTCCTCCTCTGCCATGGCCTCCTGACCCCTGGCGTGGTGGGCACAACGCTTGATCGAACGGTCCTTAAGTGTTTTGGGTTTAAACCTACTACACGCTCTGCAGTTTGCCTCGGGGTGGTCCCTCGGCAAGCAGAGATTGCATGTGGCGTGCCTGTCGACCCAAGGGTACTTGCGGTTGCACTTGGGGCAGAATTGGAAAGTGGTACCCTCCATACGCACCTTGTGGCAGCGGGCTTGTAAGTGTAGGAAGTGTAGAGTATGTCCACCCGCCACTCTCCCTACTTGCAGGGCCGAGGCCAGCTGCCTTCCGAGGCCCGGGCCGAGGCCAGAGGCCTTCCGAGGCCCAAATCCGTCGTGCAGCTGTCAACGGTCGAATTCTTCTCCGGGCCGGCGTTGAGTGTGGAAGTTCGGTGACTCGACATTGGGGTGGAGAAATGGGTAAATTTAACAATATTTAGCAAAAGTATGGCTAAGGCCAGGGAACTCCGCGAAATGCTTCCGACCAGTATGGTGGAAAAAACAATCTGAGGGTCGTAGACGCGTGAGGGATCATGGGTACAGTGGACGTCACACTAGGGATAGTATTAATGGCACGCCCTGTGTTGACGCCCTTTTTCGAGTTTCGAAAAACAAACTGTAATACTTCGCAGCAGCCACTAGATGTCGGCCTATGCAAAGCATGTGATCTAAGCAGATTCCACAAGCCTCAGTAATATATATCAATTTTCGCATTCAGTAATTTACTGATGCCCCTTTAGGTCGGCCTGACGCATGGGATCTTCCGCTGCCCGACAATCGCTCCCTTTAAGCCATAGGGAAGATGCCCCAGAAAATTCTCATGCTCAAGGTAATCTTTCTCCTTGCAATCACCTCTGGTTGAAGAACCTGGGAACTGGGATGAGTTTGAGGACTGGGGCAAGAAAGAAGGGCAAGTGTGCGTTATGCTCAGATTACTTCTGGGTATTCTTCGCTAAACCGAGTCCTACTCTTCTTATTTATTTATTCATTTATTTGCATTTGTAGAGCGTGCAACAGCCCAGAGGCATTGTGGCACGTGTTACAGAATTAATCTTAGTTACAGGAGTAATACATTTACATTTTTTGTAAAAACAAGAAATATATACAGTGTGTTCAGGATTAAAGAGAAGTTTTTTTCAGAAGGTATGGAGGGAGTGCTCTGCTTCAAGAGCTGTGGGGAGCGAGTTCCAGAGCTTGGCAGCTATGTAAGGGAAGCCAATCCCACCTGCTTTCGACCTGTTGATATGGTGGGTGTACAATTGGTTGGAGTAGCAGGTTCTAGTGGGGCGGGTCGATGTGGATTTAGCGATGGTCTCCGATAGGTATGAAGGAGCTGTGAGGATTTCCCAACCCAGCCCCATCCTGATAGTGGTGGGTCTGGACCCCCACTTGGTAAAACAGGAGCCTTGCTGGAGGGACATCCTTAGCCATAATGGAGTGGGGCAGTATGAGCCTACATAATTAATATATGTATTTAGGTAGTGACAGTGGGGTCTGTGAGCGGTGGGATCACATCATTGAGGACAGAAACTGCTGTGGAATGTCTCAAAGGTGGCATTATTTGGTAATGCATCTTAAATCTACATCCTTAGCCTCATTATGCATTTCCCATCCACGACACTCAGGTGAAGCATAACACTATGCCCATCAGCCTTGAAACCATATTTTCAATAGGGCAGATAAAGACAGCCTAAAAAATAATACTTTCTTCTTACCATGCTTATCCTTAACAGCAGAGTGTTTTGCCAGTTAACTTTTACATTTTAGCAGAATTTGGAGAACATATATTTTTTGATAGTAGCACAAGATTCATCAACTGCTGAAACACTGATCAGATATGACGAGGAATCTAAGAGTAAACGAAGCACCAGCATGGACTAAAATTAAGATTGGATAATCAGGAGCAAAAAGCAGCTCCTAGGTATCCTGCAGTAACCAGTGACCAGTGACGAGGAGCTTAAACTGAGAAACTAGGAGCTAGTACATCACGTTTTGCAAATCTAACTTCCACATAAGATTTAAACGTATCGTTTTGTCCATTACTTATGACCGCCTCTGCTTTAAATGTCTTACAGACCTGTCCTAATGTTTATTTTTAGATTTATCCACATGCACAGAGTTAAATTCACATAGGTGTATTTGTTCAGCATCAGTTGGACTGGGGATCCAAAAGTAGCTCCGAGTAGATGTTGGCGTCAAGCTAAACAGGCTCTTCGAGGCTAAAAGCAGGCGCTAAATAGCTCCCAGCTCCCCCTCAACATTGGGCCCCGCACCGGTATAGGCCAGACCACTTATACAGAAGCTGCACATAACAGTAGGAAACTTACATATCAATATACAATTTATTAAGAGTTTTTTGGTACATGTATTGCATTAATTGGAAAATTAACTCGATCTCATTCAATACCAACTTTAAGGCCATTTCTCACATGTCCAAATGTTTCATCCATTTCTGTTTGCAGTCTTATTTCGGTCTAATCCTTGTTGTTCAAATGTAGCCTTTTCAATGAAGTAGTAATCACACAAGGGTTTTCTCACTATGTGGTGTTCAACCTTACTACTAAATGGGAATTCAATATATATGTGATCAAACATTGCCTTTTCAATGAACACATAAAAAAAAATCTCATCAGCTGCATGCCTGCGATTTACAAAATATTCCATCCTTTGTTCATTCAGGCACCTGGTTTATGACACATGATCGGTGGTCTGATCTGTTCCGATATCCTTTACTTTGAATGTTGTCAACATGCTGAAGTTACATGGACAGCTTACTGCATAAGATTCACTGGTGCGTAAATAGTTAGCATCTTCTTATGTGGTTGTGCTGGATCTCGCAGGATACCCATGAAGATCAAGAGGCACAAATTACACATTTACAATGTTAGACAACCGTGGACTTGGACTACTTCGTCATCTGTCAGTCCTGATGGTGGTAGAGAATCTTCACTAGAATTTGGGAGGTTCAAGTTCTTTCATTCCAGAGTTCAAATGGTCAGATCATGTTGGAGAGGCACAGCAATGGCCCCATGTTACAATTTGCAGTATAGGCCCACCCCAAAATTCACCTAAGTAGAGCAGACTGAGGTGGTGGTGGTGGGACAGAAAAGAGCTTGCGCTATTTGGATCATCTGCAGAGGGTACACAGGTCTGCTAGCCTTCCCTTTTCAGATGCAATGGCTTCCTAAGGACATGTAGGCTGTAACAGAAAGCCTGAAAGAGATTTTAGGAACCATATGCAACCTCAGCAGGGAACATTTATACCCATATTGTTTGTTTTTTTCTCCACTTTGCCATGACTGACAACTGACCCTGGTCTTTGCACAACAAGCAGGCTAGGAGTGTTATGGGAATGGTCCAGAGTAGGATTCCTGTATAAAATGCTAGAATTGCACATGCTGCAGCCATCAAATTGCTTAATCTATTTTCCTCAATAAGCCTGGTTATTGGCAACGGTTGTGCATCATGATAGAGCCTTTTATTATACATAACTGTGGAAGAACTGTGAAGGCTGGCACCTATATCGCATTTAGAAAATTGTTATTGGTTAGACTGATCGGATGGTGTGCAGTGTGTTGCATTTAGATGGATCTGGGAGTGACTTGTGTTGCGCCCGTTAGCCCGCCCATTACGCTAGATGATATTGCTGGTGACCTTCCATTGGACTTCAAGATCATAAGTTAGGCATTGTAGCGTAAGAAGTAATATGCAGGTATCCCGATATCGTAGGTAGTTAGATGGCTGTTGGTAGTGTTTATATCACTTGGAAGCTATCTAGTGCAACTATAAAGGTAGCCTGTATATGGCACTTCGAGAACCCCATTATCATAGATCCTATGGTAGGCTGCCTGTCTCGCCTAGAAGATTTACTAGGACAGCCAGTATTGCACTTGGAAGACTTCAGGGTAGCCTCCCCATAGTACCTAGAAGAGTCTACAAGGGTATCTTTTTTTCCCCACAAATGATCTGATTACACAGCAACAACAAAAGATAAGCTCCATCAGAGATCTAGGTACGTATAAAATGCACCACTTCGGTGGACTTCTGCCGCAGGCACGTGTATCCATCCGCACACATTAGAATGCAGTTACGACCTATGACAAAATTCGGTCTAGCTGGACACAATGTGTTTAGCCTACTTGCACCAGACTTTCCTCAACACTTCTGCCATTGGGATACCAACCTATGACACAATTTGGTCTAGCTGGACACAAGTCTCTTTCATTCGCACACACTCGTGACCTCCATAAGCATCCACATGCCTGACCTTTTGAGCTGCTTACAGGAGCCCAGCCAGCCCACCCAATTACTTATATTGGCCAAAATGCGCACGCATTCTAAACTTCTGAGAATTTCCCACACTCTGGACTGCGGTTTGAGACTATAGCAATGTCAAAAAGGTAAACAGCAACTAAAATTACAATAACAGTACTTTACATCCACTGTGCCTTTTTTCCAAAGGGTTCATCCAGTGATTGGATGCCACGGTATGTAAAACAAATACAGAACTAGATACCCATCCGAAGATCAAATTAAGTGCCATTCTAATAAACAAAAGAGTATGATGATGCACCAATACCTAGGGGGAAATGCAATTCTTTTATTTTCAGTATAAGCACTATGCAGTTAAGTGTCACAATTGGTATTATAAGCCCTGCCCTTCCAAACCTGAGCTGAAGTCATTGCTCGGTCTTTACCAGGAGCTCAAGCTCACCTGGAGCTCCTCTTCCTCCCAGCAGGAGCAGAGCATACAAAAGCCAATAAAAGGCCAAGCACCACGTTGACTGGTAGGCCTAGTCACATGCTACTTTCATCCCGTCTGTGGCCTGGTTTTACTACAAACAGCAGCAGTGTTAAAAGGCATGTTCTGTATGGCCCTGCCTTTTTGCCCTCATCATCCTGCCCTGCAAACAAGGTAACTTCGGCAACACACCAACAGTCGAGTCCCCTACTCCATGTACGTACATAGTCTACCTACGATTTGGCTTAATAGACCAGATCTTTTGGCACCACAGCTCAAAGTTGTCATCGGACCTAAATGCATTTTGGCTGCCCATTGCCTATTTTCCAAACAGAATTTTGGTCACCTACGGAGGTGTTGCGACAGAATGCTATCTCACTTGCATTGCAGATTTTTTTAGATCCTAGATTCAAAATATTATAAATTGGTGTTTTTATATGGAAGATGCAACAGTGTACTGTGCGCAAGTGTTTGCACGTCAACGTTATACTTTTATGAAATGTTTGATTATGGTGGTGCTTTGCACGCCAGTGTGTGATATAATGCATGTATGCTGTTGTATACTTTTATGGCATTTTTCATGATATCGAAATAACGTTCTGAAGAGGATATCTGTGAGGTTACAATGCTTGCTTGCCATTTTTTTACTTTCAAATAAATAATCATGTAGGTGGTCATTCAGGTTTTGAAAGCGAGATTTGCTAATCTGCCCCCACTTTTCTAATGATCCACAGGCAAAAAAGCATAATGCATGCATGCACCGTGCTGTGACCACCTCAGGGCAACCCCCAGCAGTTTCTCTTAGGTGATGGTAGGGGAGTCTCAAAGATCACATGTGCATTCCAACAGGCGGAGGAGTTATCTGTATGTACCTCTGGTTTCAACTATCCTAATTGCGTACCTCGACAGCCTTGTAAGAGATTAATATTTAAATATGGCCCATGTCTGTTTTTTTATGTTAAAGACATGGTGGCTACTTATATAGCCACAAGCATTATATAATTTTATTGTCAGCTTGGTGTACAGGGACTCATTCATGAAGGGGCCTGGCGTGTATTACGCTGTCTGGGCTGGGTGTACCAACCACCATGTAGAGCCCAACCCAAGAAGCCCTCTTTTTGACCACTCTGAGGAGGGTTGTCACCCTCCTCCAGGGATACTCCATAGGAAGTCCCCTAGGAACCGGTGCTTGAAAGACAGTCCTGTCATTATAATGGCCACCTCACACAAGGGTGCAGATTACCGAGTCCTTTTGATGTAGGCAGAGAATGGGGCGGAGTTTCAGTAGCCCAGAGGCTTCAGTCTACAGAGGGGTCTCACTATCTTGATTTTTATAATCCTTCTAAACTTCCTGACCCCCCCCGCACCCTCCCCCCAATTTCCTGCAGACAAGGCACTCTGGGTATGACATCAGCAGGCAAAGGACACTGTTACAACAGCCAGAGTTGGACCCTTGACAACAGGCTGATGCTGGGCCAATCTCCTGTGGCATTTTGCATATGCAAAGGGTTGAAACCCTTGCCTTGTTGATTTATCGTGGGCACTACTTGAAGGATTCTCTGGTACCAGATTGGAAGACCAGGACTCCATTTGCCAACCATCCCAAGGGCCCATGCAGGATAATCTGCCTGGACAAGGCCTACTGTACCTTAGACACTGGCACAAAGGACCCTACTCACTAGAGGTGAGAGAACCCTGCAAGTGGTTGCTAAAGGCATTCCTGTTTGGGAAGGCCAGTAAAAAGGGCTTAGACCCTACATGGTTTCCAAACCCCCAGAGAACAAAGGAAGCAAATCCTGGCTCTTCCTGCATCTCTGTACTGCCCTGATGCCAGTTTGGGCACCTTCAGCGCCAATGAAGCTGCTGCAAGGGAACGACTGGAGCCAGAATAGGGAGGATAGCTCAGGGGCAACACGCTTGTCTTGGAAGCAAGGCAAAGCCTAGGGTTAGATACCCAGTCCCACGCTAAGAGAGTGGACTCCGGCATAAAGTGGGATATAAATAACCCAATTTAATTTTATCCATCTTTGATTTGGATGCACAAACACCTAATGCCTATCAGTTTCACTCAACGTCTAAGGTCTGCCTTCTCCGCATCCGAAAGACTCAGTCTTCTAGAGTCCTCCACCTCAACAACGCCCACCTTGTTACCAGCCTCTTTTAGATCCAAGCTGTCGTTGCTGCAGTAACACAATGCTGTGGTGAACCAGTCAAGCCAGCTTGCCACCAAAGTAACAGAATACCCGGCATTCGCAAGGTCAAAAGACCAGGCACTGCAGAAAAGAAAGATGTAATGCACGGAAATTCTACTGAGGGGTAAGGTGGGAGGGGCATTGAGGAATACGTGGGAGGAACATCCAGTTGAAAGATCATTACCAGGGGTAAGCAATTTGTTCTTCTAATCGATTGTGTCCTCCTAAGTATTCCTCATCTTATGATACCCTTCCAATGCAGTATGGTATTGGAAGAAGTAGTGAGAATTTAAGATTGGTCATTAATGCTGTGAAGTACAGTCTTCCCGAATCCTGCCTCCTGTCCAGACAGAGTTCACACAACAGTGTCTCCTAAATGTATGCAAAGATGGTTAAGTGGCTGCCGCAAATATATCCTGTACCGGCACCCCTCTTTGCAAGGATGAGGAGGTGGCCACGCCCCTTGTCGTATGAGCCCGTAAGCCCAAAGGAACATCCTTACCGGCCAGGCTATAACTCTTAGTGATGCATAAAATTATCCAACGAGATAAAGTTTGCATCGTCACTGCAAGACCCAGTTTGTGTCCAGTATATCCAACGAACAACTGGTCATCTTGCCTCACCTTTGCCATGTGAAAAATAGAAAAGCCTGAAGCCCTTTTGGGGTTAAGTCTATGAAGACTCTCCTCTTGCTAAGCAGAATGAGGCAGAGGGTAAAATGTCGGCAATACACAATTTTCTGGGATAGGTGAAATTCTGAAATCACCTTGGGCAGAATGGTGGGTCAGACAGAGTACATATTTTCCCTTATAAAATGTTGTGAACAGTGATTTTCACGACAAAGCCTGCAACACGCTGACTCTGCGTGCAGATGTTATGGCTGTTAAAAAGATTGTCTTCAATGTTAGTAATCTTAATGGACAGAATGAAGTGGCTCAAAGGGAGCACACATGAGGAATTTCAAAAACAGATTTAAATCCCAAACGGGAACCACAAAAGGGACTGGGTGCAACACATTTGTGAGCCCTTTGAAGAATCCGATCTTAATAGCCATTTTGAAGTAAGAGGCCTGCTCAAGCGTGCGCTTTATTGACAGCGTTGCCAGGTATCCCGTCACAGGGCCAACGTTTTCTCAGCAGTGACTCACCCCTCGAACTAGGTTCGTCCAATGATCTTTTAGAAGGTGTTGTGGAAGAGGACTTCTGAAAGGGCCTACCTGCAGCGGGTTTCCCCGTTTGTTCTTTTAGTGCCTTCCCCGTCATAGACTGACAGGAACCGCAGTCATGATGAGGTTAAGTAATTGACATCTTTGACCCACACTCGACGCATTTCTTAACCCCGGTCTTCAGGGTTGACATTAAGAATATTCATCGTAATATTCGACAGAAAAACGGCACTGTTACTGTAGCAAAGCCAGCGGAAACACTGACTGAAGTAACGGGCAAGGTGCATGCTATATATGCTGTCGATGACGTCAGACTCGATAGGGGGGACAGAGGCCTTTGAGGGTCATTGGCACCCTCCACCGCAAAAAATTATTCCGAAGCAGCTGGCAATGGAATCATAAAATGAGGACTACGTGCGAGGACACAATCCATTCAAAGTTTTTTTTTTTTTAAGTTGTGTGAATTGGTGATTTTAATTAAAGGATCCTATTTTGATAGAACCTTGAGTGGACATACATTTATTTTGGTACTACAGTTGTTTGGATTGCTCATGTTCCAGCCATACCACACATGAACAGTACTGCGTGCCCTTAGGCTACACTACCCAAAATGTCAAAGGAAGTTATTATATCCGTCGAGCTGTGCCAATTTCACTTTTACAATTGGAATCACTGTCGATTTAGTAGTACTGTGGGGCTCAATAGGTACATTAGCCACCATTCTTTCTGTACTCCAGCATAATAGTTCTTTCATCGTACCTGCATTACTTTGCTCCCTTATACTGATACTTTACTCCATTGGTTTAGCCTCATCCTCTCTTCACTCCTCCCTGACTGAGTCACTCTTCTGTCCCTAGTCATTCTACCATAGCCCTCTCCTTCCACCTGTTTTAAAATGCATCCATAACCACCACCCCTACCCCCCCCCCCCATTACATCTCACTCTTTCCTGATCTTCCTCGCTATCCCCAAAGACAAACCCCCTGGTCTATCCCTCATCTCCTCCCCCCGGGCCACTCCCCATGTCCAATCACGATCTTCCACTTTCGTATTTGTACTCTTATTGGGACTTAAATGGTGCAAACCAGGATGTAAGCAATGGAGCATTGTAAAGGTTTTTGGGTTAACAGAGGTCGGTGGAAGGGGCGCTTACATGAAGTAGCTTGGATATCCCATAATACAGAGGTGGAATATACATAGGATTAGCACGTCCTAATTAGCACCTAGCCATTCCCTAAATAGCAGAGTCTTTAGTCCATTCCTGAAATGTAGAATTTGAGCAGTCCCGATTGTGACCAGGATGGCAGTCCTGTAGGCTGAAGCATAGTAAAAGGCAGCCCATATCCGGATTTTCTCTTTTCAAGCCAGTTTTGGTCTCAAACCTCACAATGCTCTGGCCTCCTAGCGGAGTGCATACCACTACCTGACCCTGCATGTTAAGTGGCTATGAAGGGCAGTAGTTGCCTTACATGTAATGCAAGCAGGAGATCCTATTATGAAGCACTAGCTGGGGTACCCAGCATTATCCATGTCCTCATCAAGTGGTGTGTCATGTGCCCGGGAGGATGTTGCTCTTGTCCTCATGTCAGCAAATCTCCTTCCTGGAATCAGATGAACCCACCTCTCCAACCTGGATTTTCAAAGCTGGCATTTTACCAAAATCGACCCTTGCCCACATAACTAACTTTCTAGTTTCTGCTCACGACTGCAGACTATCATCCATTTTTCCACTGATTGGCATATCAGTCACCTTTCATAAGGTAGAACACTCCTCCCTTTCAACCCTTGCCAACCTTGACATTCGGGAAACCATCCTTAAATGCATTACCTCTTAACTCATCGGTCCTTCTCCATGTGCCACCTCTGAATCAACTTCTGTCTCAGTTTCATCACCCTGGAGCTCAGTCCTTGCACCCCCGCCCCTATTTCCACTTAAGTCCTCACTCTGTCAACTTCTCGCTTTCTTTGGGTGGTCTTATCACCTCTCCGGATAAGACACAAACTATACTATCCTTCCCTACTTTTAGCAACAGCCTCTTTGCTTGTAGATCTGCGATGAGACACAGTATAGTGCTTTGTTGCCTCATGCTTGACTCCCAGATCGAAGTAATCTCACCAACCTTGTTTCCAGAGGATTTATTTTCCCTCATCCCACAAGGCATGTTACCTTTGGGCCCTTTTCAATAATGACCTTAACCTTCCCCACTTCATCACTTCCACCTTGTCTGCTGATAGGAGTAACCTGCTAAACATCAGAAAAGGCTGCCCTTTGTTTACTTAAAACACTCCTATATGCATTGTACATACTTTGGCAATCTGTTGCCTTGATCACTGTGCCAGTCTCAACTTTGCCAACCGTGTGCACAACCTTCTCCCCCACCTCCATACACTATGTCAGTGCTGGCTGGCACAAAAAAACTATTTAAACCTCGGTTTGTTCATTTTTTAATCCCTGCATGAGCATGCTCCCCCTAGTTATCCAACACTAACTCCCACATGCACCATCCACCCCATTTCTCTCCCAGACCTCTTGTTAGGCAGAATCACATGCAGTACCCTTGGGGAACACAACATGCAATTAAGACTAAAAGGGTCAGTACAATTTCACCTTTGGTACAAGCCTGTACTACACAGTAATGTGGTAGCAGTGGCTGAGCAGCCAGACTTATCTCAAGAGTAAAGTGAGCAGTAGAACAAGTTACACAAAGGACAGCGATTCAAACGAACACTTTCTCAAGGTTTCTTGGCAAAAAAAACTATACATTTATGTACACAGTCATTTGAAAAACATTACACTAGCAAGAGCAGCTCAATATCATATATGGATATACTACAAATACACAACCAATAAGTTACTGAACAAGTTCAGCTCCCGTGAAGTGGGAGCAAAATGGCACTTCAGTTACTTTAAAAAGGGGTAAAAAGACAAGGTTATAAGAAATGAAGCACAAATACTTTCATAGGCAGGGAAAAGGGTTTCAGTTAACTACAACCAGCAATTCAGTTCGTAGGCCTGGGCCAAAGTCAATGGTTCAGAGTCTTTGTATAGGAAAGCGGAGTTAAGTCTTTGCCACGGATCTTAGAAGAATTTGGTCAGACGAAAAGTTAGATGTTGGTTTAGGTAAGGACAAGCCTTAGAAAATCGGTAAAGTTTCACAAACTTTCACCGTGGCCGAAAAGATTTCCGGACCGCATTTGCACAGTACCTTTAAAGTGAAGAAGAGCTGTAGCTGAGGAAGTTGTTCCTAGCAGTTCGAGCAGATCCCGCTGTTCCTGAGTTTCAGTCGTGGAGACAAGAAGGAGGTCGTCGGGAGGTTCCTGCACTGCCCAGGGAAGAGGGCACAAGCTTGGCAAAATGTCGGTTTAAGGTGAGAGTGCCTTAAAGACCACAAACTGATATCCTTCCCACTGGCTATCCGGTTTTCCACAGCACTCTGCAGAAAATTTGACCAGGAGGGGACGTTGTCCAGGCGTCATACGAGTTAGTTGTTCCCACCAAACTCAAGCGAAGAAGTTAACCTTGAAGGGCTTCTCTGTCGATGGAGTTTCAGGCAATTCAGACCTGCAGCAGGGCTTCACAGGTCGTCCAGGAGTTGCAGCAGTCTTCTTCCTTCAGCTCGTCTTCGGTTCTTTCATTCCAGTGCTTGACTCTACTTTCCAAGTCCCAGAGACCTGATTTTAAATAGTTTTCCCCCATTCAATCTAGCTGGCTGTCACTCACACAGCAGGGTGGCTGTTCTTGCCTGACAGCCAGCCGGCCAATAACGCCAGAGTGCATTCAGGTCTCCAAGGAGACGAAGCACAGGGATTTTCGGGCACCTCCCTCACATCCTGTCCACCCCAGACACTCAGGCCCCAGAGGATGGCTGCAGCACTGAAGCCCGCCAAAGGCCAACAAAGGGACCAAACCTGGTTTGGCGCGCAGAGACAAACACAAGAAGGACCTTTCCAAAAAGAAATGGCGAAAAAAGTTGACCAGAGTCTGTTTTTTACAGATAGGTCTTGGGCGCCATATTGAAAAACATGGCTAACCCGATTTTTAGCTACCGTTGGTCGCGGTCGGGAAAAATCATGATAGTTTGATCTAAACCACTGCCACCAGCCATTTCAGATAGGAAAGGGTAACATTTGACTGTTACATGAGTGTTTTGTCTCAGGGGATGCTAGGCAACCCCTCCAGCACTCTATGAAGATAGTGTGTGCTGGGTCTGTAAATTTAAAAGAGACTAGTGAAGTCAATTTAACTTTGCATGCTCTGGGAGACAGTAGTCAGTCCCAAAGAATGTATTTAAACCTTGGGAAGTCTGAAAGACATCCCTGTGCCACTGCACTGACGGTGCTGTGTGACACACAGAAAAAGATTATGCCTATGGAGTTGGTTTAAAACTCCATAACCAAAGAACATAAGTAAAATACATCTCAAAATACACGGAAGAGTGGGAAAAAAGGCTCACACTCTTTTCAGGTTAAAAAAAAAAAATCTAATCCTAGAAATCCAGCAAAGTTGCTGGGGGTCTCAAAAGGGAAAGGGGAAATTTGCACATTCTTGAGAATTCTCCCCAACACCTCTCCCATCCCTATCCTCCCCATCAGTTCTGCACCATCACTCTTCTTGCCCACATAAACTTTCTCCTCCACCCCATGGTGAAAAGGATACCAATACCCATTCAAATCCTCCTAAACTAAGAAGGAGCACCCTCCACCTACTCCCTCATTCTCCTCCTTGACCAACCTACATCCAAATTCACTGCACATTCTAACCCATACATAGCCATTTTTCTTGGCCCACTTTAAAAGTTTGTCCTATCCCAGATTTCTTTAACATGCTAGGAGGAGCCAGGAGTAAGACGCGGACACAGAGCTCATAGTTTTGGCTTTAAACATTTATTTAACAAATAAGGGGCTGCAAAAGGCCTTGCTGTCCCTGTGCTAGGAGGGGTTTCCCTATAAGGGTCTGTCCTTTGTCAAGATGTCCAAATCCTTTTCTGGCCCTCACATTCTAAACATAACTAAGGTGAAAAGGGGAGTGTCTTTCAAAAGTAATAGCGTAACTTTAACACAAAAGTTACAATGGATACAATCCACAGTTCTCAGGGAGTGTTCTCTTCCCCAGGGATTCTCTTCACCAACACAATAGTTCTTAAGGGTAGGAGTCTTCCTTAAACGTCTTTGTACAACAACAAAAGTGACTTCTAGTTTAAGCAACTTGGCTTCACCTGAAATACTCTCCTGCAAGGACTTTTCTCTTGTGCTTTGTTCAACAAATGCTTGCAAACTTCCCTGTACCTGGTATACTCCTCCTGCCAGGGTTTCATCATACGTTTCTCTAAACGCACTTAATTCACAAAAGTATTTGGGTGGGTTTCACACTTAATGCCCGCCTGCTTTCATTATAATGTCTTTGTTTCCCTCTTTGCCAATATATATTACACCTTTAACTTACTTCCTCCTTTGAGGTCCTTTGCCCGTTATTTGTATTTGCTTACAGTGCCCTGTAACTTCTCAGACATCCAGCATCCATCTTTCCCTTAGTGTACCCATTTCTGCGGTGCACAGCATTCAGGGAGAGGTGCTTCTCTCCATCCGTTTTGTGACGTTCAGGCTTCTTCGGTGGTTGGCGACTTCCTTCGCCTCTTGTTTCCCGCTTGGCTCTCTGGGATAGCAGCTTGCGCAGCTGGCTTCCAGTCCGGGGCTACTGCTCCCGAGCCAAAGACAGGCTGGAGCGCTCATGAGAAGTCGATTCGGGCAGTGCGACCAGGGAGTCCTTTCCCAGTGTTGTCCTTCTCACTCTAGTTCTCCCTCCTCTTCGGCGGTCTTGGTCCTCTTGGACTCCTTCAGGCAAAAGTCTCTTCCAGCCATGCTGGATGTACTTTTTAAATGTTCACGGCACCTATCAGCATTTCCCTACAATTAGACCATTTTCTGTGCTTCTCACTGTCAGTGATCGTCATTGCTCCATGCAGCTTTCTCGTCGCAGTACCTTTGTATTCATAAAAGTGGTATTCTGTTTTAGGTAACTTCTGCAAAACGTAAGGGAAGATATCAACATTGTGTTCCCTGGGTGGTGGAATGGAGTCATGAAAATAGGACATTAAGGCATGGAGAACAGAAGGACCATACCTAAAAAGGAAAAGGGAGGAGATACCATATCCCATCGATGATGGACCACCCCCTTGAAAGTCACCTCCCCCACCCCATGTGATCTTGCCTTATGTAGCCGCCCCCAGGGTCAGGAAGTGGCTGCCGTCCCCTGGCACATGGGAAGAGGCTACCACTGGGAAAGGAGTGATGACATCAGATTCATCACAATACACTCCTCAGCATCATTTGGTCGGGGGGGGGGGGGGGGTGTGTGTGTGTGTGGTGTGAGAGAGAGAGAGAGAGAGAGAGAGAGAGAGAGAGAGAGAGAGAGAGAGAGAGAGAGAGAGAGAGAGAAGCAAAGTGAGTGGGCACCACTACGGATTGAATCCACTTATTTCTGGTCTTCAAAATTTGTAATAGGAAAAAATCCTTTCAAAAAATATTCGTGCATAAAATTGCATACCTTTGATGAGAGGGTGTGTGGTGCGTGGGTGTGTGTGTGTGTGTGTAAACAAATCAATATCTTCACCCCCTCCTCTCGTTTGTGCACCATAAAGAGCTTCAACAGTCGGTTGAAAGTATTTCTGACTCCTGCACACTGCCTGCAGATTTAGGATTGTAAGTTCTCTGGGCAGGTAACAGAGCAAACCAAGGATTCTATCTTGTCAAGTTCCTTTAAAGGGACAGAACCATCATGTGGCGAGCAGGTGCCTCCCAAAAAGGCTGTGGGCGTAGGTGGCCAGCAGATACCGATACACCCCCCCCCCACTCTGCTCGCGTGCCCTTCATTGCACGACAGGTTGTGGCACTCTCCCGATACGATACCATTACCCAACGGATATGCAGGTGACTTGCAGAGCCTAGATTACTTGCACCCAACCTACAACAATGATATTCCATCTAAAAAAGTAAAATATTGGAGCACCAAGCACTCTGGAAATAGCCTGCATACCTTTTTACTGACAGTCACAACTGGACAAACTATTACACATTTCCAACTAGCAACCTAAAACAGTCCTTGTTGGCGCACTAAAAACACCAAATTGTAAGCCAAACTGCATTAGCCCTATCAAGTAAGGGGAATAGATAGCAGGTCTACAAAAATCTCTGAAAAGGGACATTGACATTGGAAGCCACTAACCATATCCTTAACCCGTTGCTTAAAACTTTACCTTAAGCCGCCAAACCCTTCACACAAGCCCCCTCACCAAGGCGAACGCCTAGACTGAGCAGCCCTTCAGAGGCCATGAAGCCCATGGATCGAGAACCACTGAAGCAAACTACCCAACACATATTCCTCTGCCTCCCACCCTTCGAAGGGCCAGTCAACCACAGTTTTTATGATATTTTGTTTAAAGTGCAGACAAAGCTTGAGAGCAGCAGAACGCTTAACAGGGTGTGGGTATCCAGCGTTTGGACAGGTATTTATTTCTATAATTTTTTATTTATTTAACAGCAGCGCTGTACCGCGAGCCGACGTCCATGTATCCGTTAGGATTAGTCCTTGGTCAGGTGTAGAAAATGCTACGTTTTGAGTAGATTGCGGAACTGGAGAATTTGGGGGGCATTCAGAGCACAGAGCTGTCCAGAGGGTGGGTGCGTGATAAGAGAAGGAATGTTTGCGAGTTCTCTCTTTGTGAACTAGTTGGGACTCCAGCTGGTTGGTGGATTTGCTGCATGAGGAGCTTTTACCACCAGATATGTGGAGCTTAGCCGCCAGGTACACTGGTGTTGACTACTTTGTAGACTATACATGCAGTCTTCACAAGTATCCTGCCCTGGGGAGGAATCCAATGTAATTTGCGTAGGCTAGGGGTGAGCGTGTTACATTTCTATGCACCCGTAATAAGATGTGCTGCAGTGTGGTGGACTGTTTTAAGGGGAGCCAAGTGAGTGGCTGGGAGCCCCGTCAGGAGAACATTTCCTGCATTGATGTGCAAGACCACAAGGGCCCACCCGCACTACCGTCCCGAAGTCCTGCGGCAGGATGAAGGGTTCGATTTTGCACAGGTTGGAGATTAAGAGCCAGGCCATTTGGGCTATCTTGGCTCATCGAGTAGCCTCCAATTATGGAAGTCATCTCATTTCCAGGTCCCATGATCACTAGACAACCACTCCTATTGCAATCCAACCCAGCCTCCCCATGGGACTACATAGACTAATAGTTTGGTTGCCCTGTCATTAACCGATTCATCAACACATCGCATTGAGTTTTCTCCATTAACGCCCGCTAAGCCTCCAAGAACGCCTCAAATATAAAAATTCCTCAAATCAGTAGGACTGAATCTAGGGCAAGTGTGATCTGTGAAAGTCTTTTGGGTGATACATTTTGTAGTGTTCGTTCTAGGAAGAAGCTTAACAATTATCTCAAACAGGAGGTGCTGCACATAGAACAATTTGGTGTCTGGGGCCCAGTTGAGAATGGATTATATAAACCATGATGTGATGGGAGTAGCTCGGAGCACACAACTGCGACAACACCATATGTACATAACCGATGGGCATACAGATAAAGTAATAAACCCACAATTACAAATTTTTGGTTAAATGCTAGAGACAACATTGGAACGCAGGTCTCCATGGTTTCAAGATGATCAACTTAGCCACTGGCCACCTGATCACTCTTCAAACTCTAGTTGCAGGGGAGAGGAGGGCTGCCTGCTTATATTGATACGGGTATGTCTCACATGATCGCAGCGATTAAAATGTGCGTTTTCAAGTTGGATAAACATTCAAGCAATGCTTACTGCGAGCCCCTTTTGTTAAGTTCAGAGGTGCGCACAAGCGATCGCGAGGCTGCCTTACCTAGAGCAGGGGGAGGAAAGCAATTCGCATTGAGTTGAAGGGAGTGCAGCAGTGTAGCCTTGGGATTTTTGGCAAACACTGAATATGCTGAGCTCTAGTGTTCTGCATGACTTGGCGTTTTAGACGAATCATTTGTTATTTTGCTGTGATGCAGCTAAACGGGTCATCTTAAAATCATTGCTACTGCAAACAAAGACGCGCACTGTTGTGGTGTCCCGCATATGTCGTCCTATCGGTTTTTACATTTTTACTAAATTATTTTCTTTAACTACTTGTTCCGAGCCATACCAATAATTTAGTTAATGTCTCTTTTGTGGCTGCTTTATCTCATTTCACCGTCAGAAACGGGACTGGGAATGGACGGATTTAGCTTTAGATGTGAACTTCTGCATCAGCGAACTGTGTGTTTATTTTTCCTCAGTGGAGTGTGGAATAAAATCACTAGCTAATGCAGAAAAAGGTTCTGCAAATTGGTGAGCTGTGGAGCACAATGTGTTCAGCCACATAACTTCTACACCGCTGTAAGAAAAGTCGAAAGAGGACGCAAAGGCAAACAATGGACAAAATGAAACCAGGTTTTCATGAAACAGATACTGAACACACTTTTGAGATTCAGGGGATACCACTTCCCCTTGGGAAATCAATATTCCCTATGCCCTCCAGGATATATTATTATGATCTGGAATCAGGGCTGGACTGGGAACTGAAAAAGGCCCTGGAAATAATTACTGGGGACCAAAAGAGGCCCTGGAAATAAAGTTAAAAGTGGCCCCATATGACACATTTTCAGCAAGCCCAATGCTTTTCCTATGAGAAAATTTGAAAATACCACAGAAATGAGGCCCAGGGTTCAGAGGCCCACCGGGAAATCTCCAGAGTTCCCCATAGGCCAGTCCACCCCTGTCTGGAATACTGACTACCCCTTAAGCAGTTAATCTGTAACATACATATGTATTTTAAAGCGCTGCAATAGTGACACTATAGCTAAGGTTACTTGATAGTTCGTACCTAAGTAAACATGAAATAATAGGTCTCAGTAACTTCATATCTTTTCCAGATAATTTAACCAAATATTGTTAAATGGGTTGGCAACTGTCATACACACATGCCAAATGTATACATGCTGTATGTAACATAAGATCAGGATGTGCAAATAAGTCTTTTTGCATTGGGGTTTCCATAGAGCAAAAAAACAAAAAACACTTTGGTGACACATGCAAAGAAATTGTCCACTTTGATTGTTGCCCTTAGCTAAGGCAGAACACAGCAGCATACAAGTTGCAAACAACCTTTTATATTCACTTTAAAAAAAAAAAAACAGAAGTGGAGGGCGTGGCTTGGAGCGCCAACGAAGTGGTCGCTCCGCTGAAGCCGCCCGTGGATCGCCGCTGCCGCAGCAGAATTCATGCAGTTCCCTTGGCTGAAATGACTCGCCGATATTAGCAATAAGGAGCGGAACCGCCAGAGCACAAGCGGTCCGAAGATGAAGAACTTGCAAGGAAGCTCTGCGCCTGAATTAGTCTTCTGAAACATAGCGCCCTGCACCCCTCGGAAGAAGCAAGATGGCGGCCGCACCTGCGATTTCAGACACAGCCAAGAAATGGAGGCGGATCTTACGCTCATCCAGGACTCGAAACAGAGGAGAGCCCGAGTGCAGCCTGCAGCCCGAAGCCGGATGCACAACGCGATCCAGATCCAACATAACGGTGAGGGGGCCAGCAGAGCTTAAGCCAGAGGGAGCTCCCCCAGCGCCCAAGCATGAAGCGCGGCAGCGGAGCCCGTGGCGAGCCTGCACTCCATAAGCATCTTGGAGCCGGCGGGGCGAGTGCCGCCTGCCCCAGCCCTGCAGGGCACCGAAAAACAAAGACTCTGGACACAGACAACCCAGGCCTCCCCCACCAGCCTACTCCGCCGGAAGACACCAGGACCCCGCTCCAGCGGGCGGTAACCTCAGCTGCAGACCCAAACCTGTGGACTGGGAGCACCCTCAGACCACGAGCCCCACATAAGGTCCCCCTGGTTGTACAACGAAACCACCGGTGTAAGCCAACGACCTTGCCGCGACCTGCCTCCAGTGGGTTTCCTGGGGCGCCCCGGCCCACATCCCTGCCCAACTTCATTGCCTGCAGAACATCCGCCGCAGCCGCCATGACGAAACAAACGTAGGCCGGCAAAAACCTGGACATAGCTACTATTTTCTCGACGGCAGAAAAGGGTAAGAAACGGGACCCTCCCAGGCTTACCCCGCAAACACCCCGTGGAGGAGAAGAAGCCCTCGCTACCAAGGGAGACCTGGTGGCTTTTATGGCGGACATCAAGTCCGAATTCCGCTCATGCCTAGCAGAAATCTCCACCAAAGTGGAACAGACCGATCTGAGGGTGACTGAGGTAGAGCAGAGGCTGGGCGAGGTCGAAGATCGCTCATTGGAACATACGACCACACTAGGGGAGGTGCAGCGCTCAATCAGAGCCCTACAAGATAAATATGATATCCTAGAGTATAAACAAGAGGACCTCGAAAACGGGGCCCGTCGGAACAACCTCCGGATCCGAGGAATTCCGTCCTCTGTACCCGACAAAAACCTGGCGGAATACGTCAGAGACTTCTTTCGGTCCTTGCTCCCAGATCTCGATGAAGCCCAACTCGTATTAGACCGCATCCATGGACTGCGCCCACGCCAGGGAATAGACTCGGATCTCCCCCCAGATGTCATCACCAGGGTCCACTTCTTTTCTACTAAAGAGGCCATCTCGGCGATCAGTCGTACCGGGGACAAACTCTTTCCAGGGCTCTCCGCTCCAAATTTATCAAGATCTCTCAATGCACACCCTCCAGAAAAGAAGGGCGCTCCGAACCCTGGCACTCTTTCTCCAAGACCAAAAGGTGCGTTACCGATGGCTATTTCCAACGGCCTTGCAGTTCTCATTCAAAGGCGTGGTGCGACGTATCAGTCACCTGGAAGATGCGAATAAAATCATGCACCCAACCTCACCTAGAGAATCCGCCTCACCAAACTCAGAGCCAACTGGAGGCCCAGACCCTCCACCCCCCCACCCCCCCTGAAGCCAAGGCAGCCATCATGGTCAAAGGTGCATGGGAACAACCGGAAGAGATAACTGAAGATATAGGTGCTCACCACACATTTCTCACCAACCGCTTGACCCTGCCCCACAAGGAACATCATCTTCGGGGTAAGGAACATGCGCCATTAACTCGGGCAGCGGGCAATATCCACGGCTCATGCCCGTTCCAAGAGACGTTCCAACTCTGAGTCCTTGGAAATTCACAGTACTGTATTGCTTGTTGGCCGCGTTGGCCAAGGGTGGGACCACTTACACAATGTCGGCCCACCCGCTAGTTAAAGTTACGGCCCCCGTTGGGGGTTCGTGTTAAAATCCCAAGTGCAGGTTGACCCCTTCTTATCTCTCACAAGCGAAGGCGGTTGACCTAAGCACCATCGACCCTTCCCCCCCAATCCAGTCAACGGGGGAGAATCTGGCCCCAGATCACCAAAACCTAAGACTCCTCTCCCTCAATGTCAATGGGGTAAACTCTCCCGCCAAACGGAAGAATATCCTGCAAAAACTCCAAGATGAGGAGGCCGCGGTGGCCATGCTGCAGGAGACCCACCTGCTACGAGCAGACTTTGGGCGTCTCCGCTCCCGGATGTATCCACTCCAATTCTTCGCCTCGGGAGAGTCTAAAAAAAAAAGGAGGCACTGCAATCCTCTTCAGGAGAGACCTACACCCTCAAATCCTGGACACTAAAACGTGCTCAGTAGGCCGGTTCATAGCAGTCAAATGCCTCCACCTTGGTGACTTATATACCTTTGTCTCCGTATATGCGCCTAACTCTGGCCAATCAAACTTTTACGACTCTTTGAGCACGTCTCTTTCATGCTTCATAGAAGGCCAGGTGATAATAGGAGGGGACTTTAACGGAGTACCAGACCCGATAAGAGATAAGTCACACCCTCCGACTCCGAAAGACTTCACCCAGGCTCTGAACCTCCTACACCTATTCAGATCCCTGGAAGTAGTGGACTCATGGCGGGTCCTACACCCCACTGAAATAGACTACTCTTTTCACTCCTACGTCCACCGAACCTTTTCACGGATCGACCTCCTCCTGGCGTTCCCACAAACCCTCGCCTTCGTCAAAGAAGTGTCTATTGGTTCAAGAATTCTATCTGACCACGCTTCAGTCATCATGGAGATCCGGGCCCAGAACCCCATCCCTAACGCTCCCCTTAAATGGTTATTATACGACCCGATCCTCAGTGACATGTCGGTGAGAGACAGAATCACGAAGGCGATCAAGAATTTTCTTGAAGAAAACCCAGCTTCTGATACCTCCCCAGCGAATAACTGGGACACCATGAAGGCAGTGATCAGAGGCGTCCCGATTGCACAGGGAGTAGCCTATCATTGGAACAGGCGGCAGACTAGGACAACCTTGGAGGAAGAACAGGAAGCGGCAGAGGAGATCCACAAAGAAAAAGGCTGGTCCCCCAAAACGCAGCGAGCCCTACGCATGGCCAGAAAGAAGCTGGAAGCCCACTACGCGGAACAGACCGCACAATTAATGGCCAAGGCCAAAGAATCCTACTACGCAAAGAATAATAAGGCAAACAAATTCTTGGTAGCCAAACTGGCCAAAATGAAACGAACTAACACCATCTCCGGCCTGCGCGACCCCTAGGGAGTTGTCCAATATTCAGAATCTAATAAACAGCAACTGGCGGTAGCCCACTTAACGCAGGTCATGACGGCTACTCCGCGAGACCGGCTCAAACAGAAGGAATACCTGCAGAGCGCAGCACTGCCCCAACTCTCCACCTCGGCAAGGGAATCTCTGGAGGCACTGATCACAGAAGAAGAGGTTGAGGAAGCCATCAAATCGCTCAAGACACGGGGCCCCAGGCTCAGATGGATTCTCGACAAGGTACTACAAATTATTTAAGCACCAGCTAACCCCCCCGCCCCCCTTAGTAACTCTCTTCAATTCCTTCAGAGATTCTGGCTCAGTGACCCCCTCGATGCAGTAATCAACCACTGTTCTTCTACCCATGCCAGGGAAAGACCCGAGAGACCTAGCCTCCTACAGACCGATAGC
Source organism: Ambystoma mexicanum (assembly GCF_040938575.1). Lineage (NCBI taxonomy): Eukaryota > Metazoa > Chordata > Amphibia > Caudata > Ambystomatidae > Ambystoma > Ambystoma mexicanum. The sequence continues at coordinate 1,467,396,165 of NC_090935.1, forward strand.
ACTATTGAACATAGACGCAAACCTATATTCCAAAAGCAGGCTTCATCCTAAATCGGTCGTCAGGGGACAATATCCGGGGAACTCTAAACTTGGTGGACATTGCCACCCGAAAATCCCAAAAACTAGTATTCATGGCACGGGATGCCACCAAGGCATTTGACAAGGTGGACTGGCCATTCATGAAACGCACCCTGGGGGCCTTTGGCTTTGGAACAGCTTTTCAGACAATGGTCCTGGCCAACTACAAAGGAACCAAAACATTCCTGAGGACCAACAGATCCATCTCGGCCCCAATCTCGCCATCCTGTGGTACGAGGAAGGGCTGCCCATTATCACCCCTGCTTTTTGCACTTACCATGGAGCCCTTTGCCCAGAAAATAAGAAAACACCCAGATCACAGGCCTGCAGATCGGCCCCTCCCAACACAAAATCGCCTTATATGCTGACGATGTCCTGCTAACGATCTCAGAACCCCGCTCCTCCCTGAAGCATGCCCTGGCAGAAATAAGCAGCTACGGTGAGGTATCCGGCTTGTCAGTTAACTTCGCTAAATCAACAGCCTTGAGCATTGGGCTAGCCCCAGAGAAGCGGGAGACACTGATCAAGATGAGCCCGATCAAGTGGGAAAACAGAGCCATCCCCTACTTGGGGGTCTACATCCCGGCGGACCCAAAAGAAACATACCAGACCAACTTTCCCCGGCTATTTAAAGAACTGGAGGGAGACCCGAGACGTTAGACGACCCAGGAGATCTCCTTAACGGGGCGAATAACAGCCTGCAAAATGAACCTTCTCCCGAGGTTTCTCTATGCCTGCTCCTCCCTCCCAGTGGCAATCCGTGCACCAGCCCTTCGAGACCTACAGAAGAAAATGGTGAAGTTCATATGGAGGGGTAAAAAACCTAGAATTCCTTACAAAACTCTACTGGGTGCCTCCAAAATGGGAGGGCTCGGAGTCCCGGACTTGCAGGCCTACAGAGTAGCGGCCCAATTGGCACACGTTCACGCATGGCAAACACTCACAAACCGCCCCAGATGGGTAGAACTGGAACAGTCACGGCTGCCCCTACCCCTGCGATTCCTGACACACATCCCGGCCCCCCTCAGGACACATTGGGGAGACCTCCTGCGGGCAACCAAACACACCCTGAGTGCCTGGGACCGGGCACTAAAACGGAAGGGCGTCCCGAGAGGCCTGAACCCGCAATCTCCGATTTTCCACAATCCAGCTTTCTCACCCGGATCAAACCCGCGCAATTTTCAACGCTGGATAAAGGGAAGCCTTGAGACCCTGGAGCAGATGTACGAGGGGAACGCGCTATGCACGTTCGAACGATGCAAGGAGAAGTTCCAACTTCAGGAACAGGACAGATTTACCTACATACAGCTGCGCCACTGGTGCTCGCAGCCCCAAATCCTACAAGCAGCAACGTGCGCCCCGACTTCACTGGAACTATCGCTCAAGGACCCCCCCCATCTCGAGGTAGGATATCTACCTTTTACAGACACTTTTTGGGCGATTTCCTGGTCGAGAGAACCCGCTGCATGGCCCAGTGGGAGGCCGACCTGGGGCACCCGATAGAAGACCAAACATGGGTAGATATTTGGACCCGAGCACACTCCTCGTCCTCCTTTATCACCAATAGGGAATGTGCATATAAAATCATACTGAGGTGGTACTACCCCCCTCTTAGGCTCCATCACATGAATCCCAGGGTGGACACCTCCTGCTGGAGAGGATGTGGCCACCCAGGCTCCTTTTTTCACATGTGGTGGACGTTCCCGAAAATCCAGCGATTTTGGAGACAATGCCTGGGGACAATTACACAAATCACGGGGGCAACGATTCCACTGGAGCCAGGCCCCGTTCTGCTGGGGGTCCCAGTCCCGGCGATCTACCCACACTTCGGGAATAAGGCGAAACTGTTGACCCAATGCCTTTTAGCCGGGAAATCGGTGCTGGCCCGTCACTGAAGTCCCCGGACGGCCCCTGCTTAGCTCATTGGTGGACAAAACTATGGGACATACTGATAGCGGAAAAGGTGACGGCAGCAAAGGCCGGGGTCCTTCACCGGTTCCAGAACATTTGGGGCCCGGTACTGGAATATGACCAGCGATTTCCCGCCCTGACCTTTAAGCCTATCAATGCCCAATGGACCCTGGGAACCCGGGAAGAACCCGAAGGGGACACAAACTGTGGGGCCGCAGAGAGGAGGGCACGGAGAGTGGAGGCCTGGCAGGGGAGTGGAGGGAGGGGGGACAGGCCCGAGGGGAGGGGGCTAGGGGTTAACACGTTTTTGCTACTATTTGCGATGTATGCTTGTCAACCTGCCTTGATTTAAAATCAAAACAAAAAATAAATAAATAAACAAACAGAAGTGATCTGGAATGAATACCTGCAATGTAGGGATTGGGAGAGCAAAAAGAAAAATATGCGGGTCTGCAGATTACATACGCGCATACACACGCTAAAACATCTAGAAGGAAAAAGCTTGCAATGCGCAGATATACATGTGCGTGTAAGACAAGTAAGCTAAATATATAGAAAATAAGTAGCACAGCCAATACACGGACTTTGCGCACACCAAAAAAATATGAAAACAAACAGTATCTCAGCACCCTTCGCCTGACGGAATATACGCAGGCACGATACACACATAAAATACAATTGATATGCAAGCAAGCACAAACAATATGTTTGGAATAGAGAGACAAATCTTGAGTCGCCACTAGTCACTGCCTCGTCATAAGTGACCAAGTAAGAAATGGCGCGCAGCGTGCATGTGGAGAGCTGAGGGGAGAGTGATCTTATGCCTGGCTTGTAGGTAGCAACTTTGCATGTACCGCAAAGGCTTGTTCTCTGGAATCCAAAGAAGGCATCAAGTACAACGCATTATCAATCGGAACACAAGTACCAGAGGTGAATATATAGTTTTATTGTAAAAAAACGTTATCTGGTATGAATAAAATGATGATTTAATTATGTTCGACAGGCCTATTTGACACGTTTAAAGAATCATCTTAAAAGTAACTTACTAACAAATTATTCCAAAAATAAACATGATAACTTTTTGGGTATCCGATTCAATACACCCACAGCTTTTGGTACTGCTTACCACACATCACTATGCCAATTACACAGTACTGTGTACATGTGTCATATATAGCTCGCTGAATACCGGAGATCAGTCTCCAAGCACAGGACCGGGACTCAAACCGTGTTGCTCTGCTTTGTTTAGCTTTGTTTGCTTCCAAGACGAATGCGTTGCCCCAGAGCTATCCTCCCAGCCCACAAATTAACACAATGTATAGACTGCCTTTAAATTCACCATCACTAAAATGCAACGCACCCCTGAATAAACAACAAGAACCACCAAAAAGAAAAAGAAGGCACACAACAGTTTAACTTGCAAACGTTAAGTATGTACACTGCGCCCATCACCAACCAGCGGTCTCACAATGCCTGAGCTTATCCGAGAAGAGGCATACTGTGACACCACCAGGGTGACATCACCCCCTTACTCTGTGCATAAAAAATTTTTTTTTTTAAAAAAATACCAAAAAAAAATATAAAGGTTTGGGCGAGGGGAGGTAGGAACGGGCTACAAACTGGTGATTAGCCTGCAGACGAACAACTTGGTGGGAGGGGTGATGGATAAGGTGATGAGGAGAGGGCATGGTTGTGTTAACAGGGATGCATTTTTCTTAGTTGGGATTAGTCATTGGTATACATAAGGGAAGGTTTAAAGAGTGTGCGGCCCGGTTCAAAGAAGACTTAACTGTGATGGCAGTATCTAGACAGGACAATACCTACCACTAACTATAGCCAATATGACTGGTATGTGGTTGCATGCTGGACTCAATCAGTGCTCAATTGGCCCTAGTTATGTATGGTGTGCCCACATTTATTCAATGTATTCTTGTTTATACCATACCACACCATTAGGAATAGACCACCTATCGTATTTACACCTGCAGGGAGACATTTGGCTCCAGTGTGAGGGCTAGAAGAGCCAGGTGAGCTCGACAACAAATCCAGGAGCTACTTTTGTTTCTCCGGCCAGCTTCTGTCATACAAACACACCCATGATGTCACATTAACTCTCTATGTATGGGTAGGGGGTTATATAAAAAGGAGCACTGGATCACAATGTTTTCTTTTTGTTGGGATGGGTTGGGATGGGCTTAAGGCATGGACTGCGACTACACACCGTACAACATTCAGCGCCAAAAGAGGGCACACAGATGGTGAAGCAGACCCCACACAAGATCCATGCCTGAATCAACGATCATATCTCTGAATGTAGAGAGCCTAAACTCGCCAGTGAAACGACGAAGCATACTAACACGCTTATCGGAACTCCAAGCCGCAATAGTTTTCCTCCAAGAAACACACCTGCTTGCCCTAGACGAGAAACAGGTGGCCCACAAAACCTTCTCCAAACAACACTTTGCCTCCAGGGACGAGGGGGGGAGGGAGGAGGAGTGAAACCAGAAGGAGTTGCAATCTTACTAAACGCCAACTTGCCATTCAAGAAAAAGTCTGTATATAGGGACACAGAGGGCAGATTTCTTCTACTCAAAGGGACCCTGCACGAAAAGACAATATACCCTAATAGCATTATACGGCCCAAATGACAGACCAGACACCTTAGGCGAAATCCTGCAAAACCTGGGTAGCCGATGCGACGGACAAATCATTATAGGGGGAGACTTTAATTGCATAATGGACCCCACTCTTGATAAGACCCCCCCCCCACAGTGGCCGACGGTAGGAACAGACAAGCACTAGGTAAACTGTTTAGAGACCTAGGGGTAATGGAGACGTGGAGATTCTTTCACAGCACAGAAAGGGAATTTACCCATTACTCACCGGTACACAGGGGCTACTCGAGGATAGACATGATCCTGACCTCATCCACCCTCATCCCACAAATCGAAGATGTGCAATTAGAAGTACAATACCTCACAGACCACGCCCCAGTTATCCTAAAAATGGCCCTGATAAAAGAGACACCACGCCCTCACAGAACCAGGAAACTGAACGATATCATACTCGGAGACATCCCCTTAGAGCCCACATGGAAACATCGCTGGACAACTACTTTCGGGACAACACTAACGGGGAAACAAACTGGGGGGTAATATGGGACGCAGGGAAAGCAGTAATGAGGGGGGAATTCATATCACAAACCACAGCATACACGCGGGAAAGAAAGCTTCTCAAACAGAAATTGGAACTAGAACTGAAGGAGGCGGAAACACAACACAAGACCAAACAAACACCCAAAACAGTGAGGAACCTCCGAAAAGTGAGAGCCCAACTAGAAACCCACATGGCAGAACACACCGCACAATCCATACTACACACTAAACAGTCCTACTATGCATACAGTGGCAAAGCCAACAGATTCCTAGCAGCTAAACTCAAACAAAAAACCTGAAATTACATAATCAGTCTCAAGAATCCTAAAGGGTGGGGACAAGCACATCGGAAGAGGCAAAACTAAATATCATGGAAGAATTCCACCGAGACCTCCTCGGAAAAGAGGACCTATCCCTGCACCTCCAGCTAGATTATATGGCCAAAATAACCCTCCCACAGATATCGGAAGAAGACAACCTAAACCTCCAGGCCCCCATAACAGCCGAAGAAATAAGCGACGCCATAACACACCTCCCACATAATAAGACACCTGGCCCAGACGGATTCAGGGATGGGTATTACCAAACCTTCAGGAACCAGCTGCTGGGGCCATTAACGAACCTTTTCAATTACATTAGGGAAACCGGGAAAATTTCACCATACATGAGCAAATCAACCACAGTCCTCATCTTGAAGCCAGGGAGAGACCCCACAGATTGCACGAGTTACAGGCCAATATCATTACTCAATAGCGACGCCAAGCTATATGCAAAGATCCTGGCAAACAGGCTAGCGAGGGTCCTACCCCAAATAATCCACGAGGACCAAGCGGGATTCATCATAGGGAGACACACGCAGGACAACATTAGGCGGGCGGCAGATATCAGACATAGGGAACAAAACAAAACAGAAATTCTCCATAGCAGCCTTAGACGCACGCAGGGCCTTCGATAGCCTAGACTGGGCATACCTGGAGCTAACCCTGAAGAAATACGGTTGTGACCCCACCTTTACAAGGATGGTCCTGGGAAACTACAAACTCCCCTCAAACACATTTATAATCAACGGCAGACCCACCACAAATATACAAATTCGTAGAGGTACACGGCAAGGATGCCCACTATCCCCCCTCATATTCGCAATGGCTATGGAGCCAGTGGCACAAACCATAAGACAGGACCGAGACATAAAAGGGGTAATAGCAGGAGGGGTTGAGCACAAAGTCGCCCTATACGCGGATGACATCCTTCTGTTCCTAAGGGACACTGCCAAGTCACTACCCAAGGCCCTAGGAAGCCTCCAGGAATTCGCTAAAGCATCAGGGTTCACCATTAACTATACAAAATCAAAAGCCCTCAACATAACTGAAGAAGAAACGATACCCCAAAGAATGTCAGTCCAGTACCCGCTGACCTGGGAGCCCAAGGCCATAGACTACCTAGGAATCCAATTAACAAGGCAATACAAACACTTATACGGGGAAAACATAGTCCCACTGTGGAAACAACTAAAGGAGGACCTTTCGAGATGGGACGCCCAAGAACTCTCATGGTTCGTGCGTATAACCGCACTTAAGATGACCCTCCTGCCACGCCTCCTATATGTTATTAGCTCTCTCCCGATAGAAATCCCCCTCCAAATGTGTAGAAGTTACAGAAGGACCTGGTGACCTTTGTATGGAACGGGAAGAAGCCCAGAATACAGAAAAAAATCCTAACCAGACCACCCCTACTGGGAGGGCTGGGACTCCCCGATATCGAAAGATACGCACTGGCATCCCGGATAGCCCCCATGCTGGCATGGATGGGAGGAAACCCTCACAAGGGATGGATGGGAATATAACAGGGAGAAACTAATATGCCTATTGGGACCCTACAAGCCCTACCGACAGGGGCCAGAGGGGCAGAGGGACAACTACTAGAATCTACCCACTCCTTACTAAAAGCATGGGATACAGCACTCAGAAAACATCATATAGCCCCCGGATTGGGGCCCTTCACACCAATGGCACACAACCAAGGCTTCACCCCGGGGAGACGAGACAGTTTTTGGGCAAACTGGGGGCAGACACACCCGATCTATCTAAAAGACCTCTACCACGAAGGATCCCCATTGCAATTTGAAGAATGCAAGCAGAGATTCGGCATAGGGGAAAGGGAAAGATTCAAGTATATACAAATCAGGCAATGGATCTCCCAGGGAGGGGTGAAAAAGGCGGCCACTAGGACACCCACAGGTCTCGAACTCACCCTACAGCAAGGCTAGACCCACAAAGCAATAACGCAGATATAGAAGCTCCTAGACAGTGCCTGAATGGAGGACCGAAGCTCTTACAGAGACAACTGGGAGAAGGACCTGGGGACCCCTATCACAGAGGAAGAATGGGGTCAGATCTGGAAAAGGGCCCAGAAAGCATCCAAATGCACCACCATCAAAGAGACATCACATAAACTATACACAAGATGGTACTTAACCCCACACAGATTAAACAAAATGAATCCAGCCTATCCCTCCCAACTCCTGGAGACAATGCAGCAACCGTGGGGACCTATACCACATGTGGTGGACCTGCCCCAAGGCTGAAATATATTGGAAAGAGATACTGGGACACATAAGGGAAATCACGGGGAAACAACTCCCATACGATCCAAAGGTAATAACTCTTGGGGACCGCAGTCGAAGGCGTCTATGCAGAGACAGGCAACAACGCTACCTTGATTACTCAACTACTAAACGCGGCAAAAATAACTTTGGCCCAGAGATGGAAAAACTCTGAAGGCCCAGTGGTTGCGTGCTGGTGGGTCAAGATATGGCACGTACTGGCAATGGAGAAGGTAGGGGCCTTAAGGACAACAAATAGCTGAAATTCAGGGCGGTGTGGGACCCATTCATAGACTACATCACAGATAGGGAAGCCTACTTTCATAGACCTAACCTGCTGAGATCGATTTTGAACTAAGGCCCCTTGACAAGGAGAAACTCGGAAGGGCCCACACCACCTGCCAACACAGGCAGACAAGGCCCGAACTGTAACAGCATAACCCAACGGTGGACAAACGCAGAACCAGCGGGGGTTGGGGGGGGGGGTTGAAAGGGGAAACATGCTGAAGTTCAAAAGAAGAGGGTGGGAGGAGTTATAAATGTTAAAAGTCAGACATACTACAGATTTGAAAACGAACTGGGGGGGGGATAAGTACAATATTAAGACTTAAGTATACTGCTCCTCATGTGAATGTTTGTAAGTATGAATCCATGAGAAGAAAATAAAGTTGCTAAAAAAAAAAAAAAAAACGGACCACTGGGACACATTTAGAAGACTGATAAAATTTAACAGGTCAGAAGGACAAGAAGTTAAAGTTTACATCTCAAGTTAAAGAGATTACTGACACGCTTTGTACTAGCTAATTATACCTAAGTGTAAATCCGTTTTACTGGATGATGCCGGATACTCAGGTGCTGGTTTAATCTCCCACACAACTTCTTTTTTTTTTAAATCGATATGCATACTTGGGAATTCCTGCAAAAGGTTTTTTCTGATAACCAAAGCACGTAAATACAACAACAAAATACTTCGGAATTATAAAAAAGAACTCCACATTGTTACAAACGGTACTGCACAAATGTCAACAGAAAAAAAAAATCAGCACAAAGTATACAAATGTAAAGTCTGCAGAGGCGAAAATTAAGATTAAGGAGTTACTAGGCAATCCGCATCAAACCAAATGAGCTGTATTGCAGTATTACCACGCAGTCTAAAATATAAAACAGTTCTATCTCTACAATAATGTTTTTTATTTTGTGATTATTGGAAAAGGATAAAGGGAATATATGATTTCCTCATTAATTGTGCACATAAACCAAATGCCTGAAAAAAGCCCAACAGGCTAGGAGTTATATCAGATGGAGAGAATTGCGCACTGGGTTCATGATTTTCCCCAGGAACAGTGAGGAGGAATGGCATTTTTTCCTGGGCTAAGAAAAGGACAAAGAGGAATGAAGGTTTTAGCAACCATCCGGCGACGGAGAGGAGGGAGTTTTGGGGATGGGTTCGGTTATTTGGCGTGTATTCTGGCGGGAGTTATATAGGAGTAGATGAAGGATTGAAATATGGGGAAGTTGCTGTACAAAAAGAGAAGGGTATAAGAAACCTGATAATATTTTACACGTGTTACAAACATATTTGGTTGTTTGGTTCACAAATAAAAAGGTAAGATTTAAAAGAAATAAAAATAAACACTTCTCTCTTTCATGGTGATATTTTAGGGTGCATGCTATTTGAAACCTTTGTTTATGTATACGTCATTAAAGTTGTCGTTATAAAGTAAATCAGCTTTTTTAAATAAAATTAAAATACAACACCCCGCCACCAAGCCCACCAGAGCTGCTGCTTGATATAGCGGCCTTATCCCATCACCATGACATTGTTTCCACTAACCCAACTGGGGGAGGTCGGGGGGGGGGGTTGATGCTTAAGCAATGCAGACTTGGTGTATTTGAGTTGCAGGACGTTTATTGAGACATTTAATCTTGGAGGCTACTCCAGCCCTGGATTACTCCGGAAGTAGCTTTTGGTTATTACCGGTTAACCTCAAGTATATTATTTATTGTATCGTGATGTGCCATCGTATCCTGTGAGAAAACCATTACAAATATATCACCACCAAAACAAATGTATAATACAAAATTCTGCATGATTTTCATACATCGCCTGTTTTCTTTCCGCTGAGTTTTTTGCACAAAGGTTTTGGATGAAAAAATGTAATTGAAAATAGGGGCAGGGGGTAAGGGCATATAAGGGGCGGGGGATAAATCATAGGGAAGGGGCGCTTGGAGGGGACTGCCCCAAATAAAAAAAAAACACGACGATTTTAGGCACAAGAAAAAACAAAAACTCAGTGAAAAAAATACAATGGGGATGAATGATCATAGAATGCTAAGTATCATTAAAACCGAGCCCCCACAGTGACAAATATTACGTTCCAAATCCTCCCATCAACTCTTCCCCATGCCCCATTCATCCTCTTAAATCGTTTCCTTTCTGCGCCAATCCCTCCGCCAGGCCTCAAAATGTGCAATGGCCAATTGCCGTTAGTTAGCAATAATTTACTCGTGTTGTATCCAATTTAAGAGGACCTTCCCTAAAATGTCACTGGGGCACAAACGAAATTGGCATCGCAAGGTCAGATTTCTCAAAGAGGGGTACAATTGCAGCCTCCTTCGGGAACTATGGGACCTTGAGCGATGTCATTTTAGCATTAAAAACAACTTAGGAAACCACATGGGCACAATCTGGAAAAACGTATCTACTGAAATGAAGTGAAGCCAAGCAGCTTTTCCCAACTTCTAAGAGTGCTGAGCCGTGTCCACCTCCAACAAGATACACCTCCACTTAAAACACACCACAGATCTATCTAATCCTGCCCAACAGTAAATATGCACTCATACATACACCTTAATACGAAACCTAAAACAATAGAAAAACACACATTAGCCATTTCTGCACCAATACAGCCTATTGACAACAGAATCAAAATAACTAACAAGGGACAATACCTAACAATCACAAATTGTCACACACATTCACACAACAAACAAATATGTACAAATACCAAAAAGGGCCAGTTGGGATTACAGCAATACTGGTTGTTCTCTGAATACTATATAACAATTATTTTAGCTTTAAAACTTAAAATACTGGAAGTTTCAAGGTGCGTAGACTTAAAAAGATGAGATTTTCCCATCCCAAACTCGGGATCACCTGCAGCGATCCAAGGATCAAAACCAGTTCCATTTTACATGGTCCTACTTGTTTTATTAGGAAGACATGAGAAATGGAGCATGCAACACGTTTCGCCCTACACAAATGCTTGATCACACAGAAATATTGTAAAACAGACTGCTGGATAAGACACATGTCTGACATTGTTAAGTCACTAACGCGTTCATCGCTTGAATAACAGCCATGTTACAGACATCGCAGGCAATATTATGTATTTAAATAACGCATGAATATAAAATAGCAATGGCAGTGCACAAAGCTCCACTCAGTGTGAAGGATTAAAAGTAGGCGGGGAGGTTTGGGGTGGGATGGTATTACTTTTTCAGCAGATGGCCCTGGGTGTTGAAGCTCCTCACCCACAAGCAACGACCTGTGTTAGAATAACAAAGGCCCCTCTACTAAGAACAAAAAAGGGTCGAATACCCTGTTCTATGGAATTTCTTCCACTCAGGAGGGTCTTCAACCACGTTTTAGCTCACTGCACCAAAACACAGGAGAAAAATCCATTTGCATATCAGATTTTGTCCCACCCACAAAGCAGTCCAGCACCAAAATGCTCGGCAATTCTCCTATGAACAAGAATACCATCAGCAACCCCAGACACGTGTTTCACCCTAGTCAGGCCTCATCAGTGAGGTGAAGCTGAGCCTCTCTCTAAGACACAATGAGCAAGGGGCCCATGACTGGATTACCCTGGGTCACTTAAGTGTTACAAAGGAGCGTGGGCGCCCCTCTACTGAGAACGAACATGGGTCAAATACCCGGCTCTATGGAATTACTTCCACCTAGGTGGGAGGTGGGTCTACAAACACGTTTTAGCTCCCTGCAACCATCACAGAGAAGAAATACCAATTTGCATATCAGTCTTTGTCCCACCCCACTTTAACTGTGCTAGAGAACGTGAGGGCTAGCACAACCAATTCCACTTACATAATAAGACAATACCAGAGAGCTACCCAAGGCACCAGCTGCAGGGATGGATCTGATGCCATAGCAGAGGCATGTAGGTCCTTACACAGTGTCTGGCCACATTACTACACTGATTTCTTGAATACGTAGTAAGGCCAAATGCAAACATTTCTTGCATAATGCACCGCCAATAAAGTTTCGCAGTCTAGTAATGTACAGTTGAGAACTAGAGGCCTTTTCTAAAGGCCAAAAAAGCTTCAAACAACCAAGAAACCACTTCCATTAGAAAATGCACGAAAAAGGTTTCAAGAACGAACATCAGGCATTTTGATTGGGAACGTGAAGTATGGCTAGCGTTAAAGGGATTTTTCAAAGATGCTCCTCGCAGAACTTTGAAAGAAGTGGATTTTGTTCTTGAGGACTAGAATTTAACCTTTAGGAGGGCTCTGCATTCTACAGCTGAGAAATTGATTGTAATTGGTTATTTATAACACACTTAACACCCAGGGGTTTCTAAGCGCAGACCCAGGGATCGAACCTGTGTTGCACCGTGTCGTTTTGCTTCTAAGGCGAGCGTGTTGCCCCTGAGCTATCCTCCCGAGACCAAAATTGTGGGCACATTTTTGGTATACCCAAATCTACGGCCTAACAAGGCAAGACTTACTCCAGAGAGAAAGCTATAAAAAGGCTGACAAAAAAAGAAAATAATTAATAAAATAAACTAAAACACAGCAGGAAGGGAGACTACAACACAATACCACAATCCTACAACCTTTGTCTAACTCATTGGAAAAGCGAAATACCCACGTACACGTATATATTGTGCTCCGAAGTCTAACCAAATGCGAAAAGTAAAACATTTGAGTTGAAAAGGCATTAGCTAAAGAGCCACGTGCACGATCCCTGTGGACCACGGGATCCGGTGGTTTTGGGAAAGGAACGACTACAGGATCTGAGGCTGAGGGGCGGCAGGTGCAGTGCAATATTTGCACTCTCCCCTGGGAGGCCAACCGACAGATGGAGCACCCGAGCTTCTGGGAGAAAGGCACAAAATAACCGCTTTCGTTTTCAAATGATGCCGTGCAGCGCCGACAGCTAAACCGAGTGTTGCCTTCGAAAAAGTGTGCATTATTGCTATGCGACAGCTTCACGTGAGAGACTTGTAGTAGACGCATGTTTTGCGGTGTGCCTATTTCAGGGGAGGGGACATCTGTGGACGTCCGCTAAACTTCGGGTGTTCTGGCAGTCGTTACTTACATCCACGCAGCCGTCAGATTCTGCCTGTCATTTTGTACCGTGGCCCAACACCAAATGCGCACAGTCAAAAAATTGATTTCATCGTCATTCACTCCTGCTGAACTTGTGACAAGGGAAGTGGGCCGCAATTCTACAACAAAGAAAACACGCAGCTAGCCAATCACGCCGCTGCTCTCCTAATGGCAGAGCACCGGCTGTTTAGATATTTCGAGAGCACCTACTTATGTAGTCTATGTTCCACGGCATTGCTTCCAGAGTTGGCACAGTTCAAAGGTCAGCTTCATGTAAGAGTGTCTGTAGTTCACCCCCACTTTGCAGCCTATAGATCCTGCACATTGGCGGGTAGTGCAAATTAAGTAGGCGGCCATTTGCTGGCCGGGTTGCCTTGGGCAAGCGGCCATTTGCTGGCCGGGTTGCCTTGGGCATGGTTTCAAACACAGCCAAATCTCTGGCACTTCTGTCAGAGTTTGGCAATCCCAGATGCTCGCATTGGTAGATCGCTTCCAAAAACTACATTGGGAGGCTGTGACAGAACCCTGATCTATTCAAATATATGATTGAAAATGTGTCAGCATTAGAAAAAGCTATTTGAAGAAGAGTGGAGATGGTGGTGTGTAGACGTTCTAGAGCGTAAAAGCCATTCTCGAAAGTGCAGTATACATTTGCGCACGCCACTTCTCAGGGGTGGTGGAGAAATTGTCCCCTACAAAATATTCAGGGAAAGAGCCTGTTCTCTAACTGGCAACAGCCATATGTGACCTAGCAGTTTGGGCTGGACTGCCCCTGTGGGGTGGGATGAATCCTGATAATATGGTCCACCCCCTTCTGTAATGGCTAAGGCAGGTGAAGAACCATGGTCTGGAGGTTTGCCCAGAGCAATGCCAGAGGTTAAGATTCATTCTAAACCTTCCAGCTATCACCTCTTTGTTTTTGCAACAGCCATTGTTGGCCGGTTAGCGATGCAAAGGATGCATTTCCATCTCGACATACCATCAAACTTGATGTATATTACCTATTGCTTTGCTTCTTCAGCAGGGGTCTGATCAGAAGACTCACTGCAAACCTTTTCGACCGCTAACCGCGGCCCATCACGACGAAGACCTCTGAAACCAGCCCTACTGTGACAAGTCCACTCAGACCAAGAAGAAACCTAACCCATGACTACATACTCAACCCGAGAAGATGGAGTAACGAGGCTCAAGCTTCCGTATCCAAAAATCACAGCCTATGGATAAAATCTATCAGCAAGAACAAGACAGTCTCCAGCAGGGAATCAAACATCCAGACTGTGCAGTGGTCCCACCAGTCCGCTAACATGAATTTTCACCCCATTATTAAGGCGAAAAGATGGTGTGCACATATTTAAATTGAGGACATTTGTCTGCTTTTAATATAGAGACTCGGCCGCCCTTGATAAAGCGACCTATACAGCGGCAGCGACTTGATAATACATTACCACTCTCGGCTATCACTTCTACTAGTGCAGGACCAAAAGTGTGCTTCCTCTGTCCATATTTGTGTACCAACAGCTGCATGTTCCTCAATGCTGGGAAGTTTTCAGAAACCAATTTTACGTTAGGCATCTAAGTGGGCATAAACATTGGCGGAGTGGGGACCCAGAAAGATCAATGAGTGCCAGTTCAAAACAAACAATAAAAAACTGTAAATGTGTGCCTATTACTCAGCATGCGTCTTCTTTTTGAGAATGCGAGACATTACAGTGCAATATCACTCTTCACTTTTTAGGGAGGACAAAATCGCTCACAAGCCTGGTCATATGGGCTAAGTGATAATTCAATGTAGGACTCAAAGTGGTCTGTAAAACTTGGCGTGTTGCACTGGAGATAAAGCCTTCTGGTTTCCAAGCTGGGGCTCAAGCTTCCTTCCATGTGATGAATCCTAAATATTTCATGCAAAAAAAAGTTTTTCAAAGAAATACAATTACCATCTAATTTGCTCTCCTGTGTAAATCTAGCTCAGACCAGTGTTTAGTGGGGATATCGTTAACAGAAAAACTAGGTAGCTGGCAACAGGTACTCATTCTCCTCAGAAAGGCTCTTTTCAGATGCCATGATCGATAAAACATAAAATTCACTACAGTAGAAACAGTTGGGCACTAGGGTTTGACTCCACTTGCGCTGTACTTGAAAGTTCCTGGTGTGAGTGGACAATTTTGCTGAGATGTCACGGGTGGGTGCGGTGTTGCCCACACCTCATGTTTAGAAATTGTGCCAGTTTAAACCTGGATACCACGCACTTAGAAACAATTTGAAAATAATTTTAACTCTTAAGCACTTTGTTTGCAGTGGGGTGCCTGCATTTTACTTGCATGGTTTTGGTGGTCAGCCAAGACAAATGGCAAGAAGAGCAGACCGGGCTGTACAATTTTCCAAACATGGGGACTACTCTGGATATCATGAGCCTTAACGGACGCCCAATCCAGGATCGCCAGCAGGCAGCAACCAACAACAACCTAGCCTTGATAAAGACCTTGAGAGGTCGAAACACGTGTCGGCTGACCGCCACAACCACGCAAATCAAATGCACGCAATCCACTGCAAACAAACAGCCTAAGAGTAAAAATGATTTTCTAATTGTTTCCGAGCCCAATGTATCCCGGTTTAAACTTGCACAGTAAAATGCACTAAACACACAAAAAATGCTGATGCATGAAGAAAAAGAAAGAGCATGAATTCAGACCCAAAAAAAATGGGCGATGCTTCAAATTAGGTATCAAACTACCTCCATCATCCATTTATAAAGTTGGGAGGCGTTTTAAAAACTCTACATAAATCGCACACCCGTTACAAAAGTCAGCCGGTTCCCCAACAAACCCTGCAGCATACATAACATAGAAAGTGCATTAAATCACCTACGGTGCTACCTATTTAATTCATTGCATATGAAACATAAATACAATTTCGATATCCTAACACTTGATGAATCACTGCATCATTCCTGCTTCCGTTCCCTGGAGTGCGCAAGGGTACATAAATATGAAGTTGGGAGTGGTGATACTATATACTCTCTCCACATGGCACGCCTTGGGAGCTTACAGCCGTATCGTTCCTTGTTTCACCAAGCAACAGCTATGATGGGCCGCACCGGGCCCGGCACAGCTGGCTGATACGCCCTGGTGCCTCCAGCTTTTAGAACTGGAAGTACACAGGTCTTCCCAAGTCTAGCAGGACAGGGTCACACACAAAATCCACTAGGCCAACTAGTCAAAAGATCAGAAGCACATATGCATTCTTCCCATGGTTGACCTTGCCAATTTCCTACATTACGGGGACCGGGGCCAAAGACACTTCCCTGTCTGTAAAAGACATTTTTATCCAGATGAGAGCCACAACTGAGGACTGAAGCAGGGAGATCGTATTACTTTATTCCTCTCCATTAGGGGAGACTAGGAATGTAGTGAGAAATATATATGTAGGTAGCTATACCTTCCTATATGAATATATGATTTGCATTTTAGCTAATTTGCATACCCACGATGCCTTGCTTTTGTGGCTCAGAACTGGAGGTCAACTTCCAGCGATGGCTACTAGGTGGCATTGTGGAATGTGCGACTTGGCTCTAATGAACACACACACACACTAATGCTAGGTTGGGATATGGATTTGGCAATGCTCGTGCAAACACAGGATACACATGCCTTATATACCCTCACAGAGTTAAAATATTCCAACTCAGTTCCGTGCCCACAATGGGTTTGTTTGCAAGAAAACTCTAGACTCATCTCTGGGCCAGGCACAATGAACTCCACCAGTAGCCAGTTGACTATTCCGAGAAGAACGTACCCAACCTTGAGACATTGGCAGATGACACTGTGGATAAACAGAGCTTAGTGTTCAGCAATTGGACATAACTCCTCTCGATTTTGCTACCCTGATCACATCAGAGGTGTGGGGAATTCTCTGATTGGCTGAGCATGGGGCAAATTGGGGGGCACCAGCCCATCGTCCCATTCTGCACCATCAGGTGTTGCTTGGAGAATGAAAGCAGTTAAGTAGTCCCCTGTGTGCCAAGTCCAGTTCCTGGGGAGAGTGGTCCCAGATAAAGTGGTTTTCCTCGAGCTCCAGTGTCTATCATTGTTTGGGAAACTCAGAACCAAATCCATTAAATTGTATGCTTAGGGACAGGATTCCAGGTGCGTACATCAGGTTACTAACCCTAGCTTAGCCCGTTCAGATTTTCACTGATTTTGGCACAGGCGTTGCCAACATAAGTTTCTAATAGGCCATTGGCTTCAGCTACTTGTACAGAAAATCTGGGCACCCCAGTGAAAGTCATAAATTAACTGCAGCAAAACAGTCATTTGCTTGATACTACGGACTAGTTTCATTATAACATGACACAGGTTTTTTAAGCCACCGGTTCAAACATCGCAAGGCCCGAGTCAAGCGTTCAAAATCGGATTTTGACAAAGAATGCAATGGGTATTAAGAATTATTAAGGTTCCCGTAAACTTCTAAGTTAGTTAAATGCTGCAAATGGCCATTTTTATTATAAGGAATCGTAGAATAAAGCCAGCACTTAAAGACAGCGCTGTGGAGGGGGCACCCCGAAGCTAAACAAGCAGGGGCCAGTAGCCTGTGGGGCAAAATAAGGACAGGAGAGGAGAGGGACAAATCACAGGATGACAGATCAGCAGCCTGTGACCCAGGGGAAGCACAACACCTCCCCCCAGCCTCTCCTCCAGACATGCAGTGCCAGGCAGGATGAGGGACATAAGGGGGCAATGCAGCACAGGGGAAGATGCCAAGCACCGAAATCAGGAAACAGGAAACACCCAGATAGGGAACAAACGAGCACAAGGTGAAAAGTGCCGTCAGCGCCAGCCGGCCGGGGGTTGGCATAGCCCCCACACAGACATAACCTAGGACTAGTTATCCACAATATAAAGGGGCTGCCCTAAGTACAATCCTGTTTGGAACTCCGCACAGAGCACTAAAGTAGTCTGTGTACGCAGAATACTACCCCCCCACCCCGAAAAAGGGAAGAGAAAGAAGAGAAGAGATACAGGGCAACGAACGTCGCTTGTGGGAAGAGGAAGGTGGCACGGCCACAACCATGGACCCCGTGCCCAAAAGTGTACATCATGTAGTATTATGATGATTGTGCATTATTGCGTGATGGCAATAAAATGCCGTGGTTTTTATTGCACAACACGTATTTGGTGGTCTCTGAGGGAATGATGGGGGCCAGTCAGTCACTAACCCTCCACAGGTTACTGAAACGTATGTTCTATAGATTGGTTTGGTTCGTATTGTTAACACTTTGAAGCAACTCCAGGGGTTCAGTCTAGCTGTTATAGAATAACCTTACTTTACAGGAATAAAGGGCGCACTGGTTAAGCAGAAGTTTGGGGTCGCATGCGCGACAGCAACATTAGCCTCTGATCATGTAGACCTATCTGTTCAGGCGGCGAGGACGACACAATCAGAGTTAATATAAAGCGCGAGCGGCTCTGCCATGATGTGACAGTGACAGGTCTCAGCAGCCACGAGGCTCAGATCCCCTGGAGGCGATACATCCAGTCCAACATTGCGTCCCAACACCCCCAAACGTAATAGATCAATCGGCGTGGTGGGTTGTCCTGGCTGTACTCACACTTCTTGGCCAGCGCCCCTCGGTCTCCGTTGCCAGGCCCGCCGGGGTAGTTCATCATGAGCATGAGCAGCGGGAGGCTGGAGGAGGGCGATAGGGGGGAGTCGCTGTCCCCGCCGGTGGCCGCCCGCCCGCTCCCTGCGCCGCTGCCGCCGTGTTCCGGGCTGCTCCCCGCTGCCGCCTGCTGCGGGCGCTGCCTGGCCCCGGGGTACAGGAAGACGGGCGGGGGTAGAGGCGACACGGGGGACTCGCAGCGACCCTCGTCCGGTACCCCCAGTGGGTTCCCGGAGCGCCGCTCACCGCCCGCCATGACCGCTCCCGTCCAGCCCTCCAGCGGCCGCGGGGGCTCCGCCATCTTCCGCTCAGCTTCCTGTTGTACCTCACCGCCTGCACCGGGCCCCGCCTCCCCGGCAGAGCCGCCGCCCCCACGCCCAGACTGTACACAAAACTCACGCGTCCTGAACACGACTCGCTGCCTGTGGCGCGGGAGGAGTCTGAGCTCCCTAAAATGCACCTTTACCTCTCCCCGTGTGTCCTACACAACAACACATAAGAGTTGGCAGTCTTCCGAAATGGAGAACATCGAGCCTTCCTTGTGTTGCTCAGGGCAAAGGAGGCTAATTGAGACAGTTTATGGAACCCCATGTTCAGGGAGCTGTCCAAAATCATTCAGCTCAAAACGTCCTCTTTAAGCTTGCGTTGGTCAAACATGCCATATTTCCCACTGGTGCCCCATTTCCCCACCCCCGACATGTCACATGTGCACTCGCGTTCAGTGGAGGCTTCGATTTGGGAAAGCCTTCGGAGGGCCCCTCAAGTAGAGAGTTCGAAAAAGAAGCAGTATCTGAGTGACCATGGTCAGATCTGTCAGTTTGCACCGGGAAAACGCCAAAAGGTATTGGTTTTCTATCATGTGAATGGGCAGAATGGAACACACTTTTGTGTCTTATTAGACCCTCATCTAAGCGGAGGAGGAAGGGGGGTTCACAGTAAAAATAGGCGGAATTTCAAGTACTGCCTCTTTTCTACCACCCGATAAATCACGAGTTATTTACTGCATGCAGTATTCTGGGTGAACGCCTTATGCAGTAACATCCCTGCACACAAGAGAACAAATTAAGGGCGGACCCCTTCAGAGTGAGAAAGTTGGAATTTTTTTGGATACCTTCTGTGTGAATGTTCCATGCCTGAAGCCACTTGGTCCTTGAACCCACATGCAGAACCCCCTCGCAAGAAAAGGGCTTTAAAAGCCCTTATTTTGGTTTAAACATACCAACAAATTAGGTGCAGACCCCCCACCCCCCAGGAGTTTAAAAGAGCGCAGACAATGTTTTTGCAAGTCCTACAAATTATGTGAACCTGTCCTGATCTGTGGATGCAGGTTCAGGGACCGCAAATCTGTGAATGCCCAGAAATTACAAGAAGCATATAGAAACCCAGGGAATATAGTGTTGGGGCCCCCAGCCTGTCAAGCAAAATGGTGCAGGGATGCTCCTTACACCTCTCCCTGACCCTGCAGACACAGATAGGAAATCCAAGATGGTCACCAAACTTTAGGATTTGTCTGGCCTGCTTAGAACCCATGTGATCCCAACATGCTCGTTCATTCACAGTGCAGCCCACCTCCAGATACAGGTGCAGCCCCTTCCCCAAAGTTCATTCCAAGGGGAGGGTTTCTGTACTACATAAATATATCCACACACACCATTGATTTTAGTCATCAATAAAGGGGAGGAGTTGGAGGAGGAGCTTGGGGATGACCACTAGTGTTTGAAAAGAGAAGACTAACAGTATTTGGAGTGATACTTTGTGGTTGGAGGAGAAATTGGAGATGGGGGATGAAGACAAGATGGTTGTGCGGGCACAACAAGTTCACTGAGCAGGTGAGATAGGAGTTTTGAGGGGAAAGGTTCGAAAGCAAGAGGCGGGGATGGAGTAAAAAGGTTAATTGTTAGACCAGAAGGGGAGAAGAAGTTGAAAGGAGAGTTGGTAAGACCAGAGGGATTTTCATGCCTTGTCAGCGTCCAGCATCCCGGCAGAGCCTGGGACCCATTGAATGCTCCTGGTTGCTATGGTGACAATGGAAGCTTTTCTCCAGCCTCAACCAAGATGGCACCTGAAGATGGCGGCCCACATAGCACGGACACGCCGATGTGTGAAAGCATTTACGGATGACGCTGCAGGGTACCTCCATCTTCTCTAAACTCGACCTCCGAGGGGCCTACCATCTGATGAGCATTAAAGCTGGAGATGGGTGTATGACGGCCTTCAGAACCCCCTTCGGGAATTGTGAATACCTCATAATTCCCTTCAGCCTTATGAACGCACCAGCAATCTGCCAAAGATTCATGGATCGCATATTTGCCAACATGTTGTACCAAAATGTCATAGTCTACCTTGACGATATACTTGTTTATTTAAGAAATTCCAGAGAACATACCACACATGTCAAGGAAATACTGTCATGCCTATGGAAACATCATTTGCTAGTCAAGCTGGAAAAAGGCCAGTTCGATCAAGATACCATTCACTATCTCGGTTATGTTATATCATGTTCCGGGATAGCTATGGATCCACGAAAAGTTTCTGCCATTCGGGATTGGCCATCCACTACCTCAGTAAAACACATCCAGCATTTTTTAGGCCTGGCAAACCTTTATAGAAAGTTAATTCTGTCATTTTCTCACATTGTTCTGCCTATCACACGCTTGCTAAAAAAAGGCTTTTCATTCTCATGGACCCCCGAGGCAGAACAAGCCTTCGTAGATCTAAAGAGGAGATTCACCTAAGCACCAGTCCTTTGCTAACTCGACACTACTCATCCATTTATAGTGGAAACAGATGCCACCAACTCGGCATTGGGGCTGTTTTGAAGCAACGGCAGGAAGATCAAGAGGAGCATCCTGTGGCATGCCTGTTCCAGACTCTTAAGGACAGCGAAAAACACTACGCTGTCCTAGAGAAGGTGTTACTCGATATTAGGCAAGCATGTTTATAACAGTGATATCTACTCCTTGGTTCAAGAACCACAGTGGAAATACGCACAGATCATAGGAGCCTGCATGCTTTACAACTCATGGAATGCAAGATCAGCAGGCAGGTACGCTGGGCCTACCTTTTAGTCCAATATCAATTCCACCGTACACACATACCTGGGGATGCTAACCTGGTAGCAGATGTATTATTCCGCATGATGGACAAGCCTGAAGACTACCCTGCAGCTCCCATTACCATTATGCAAGGGAAGACCTTCATTTTCTTTGTAGAACTGTTTTTGTCACAAGACTTGTAGTTCACCGCTTTTGGCAAAAGTCTGCAATGTCTAATACCTCTCATCTCCAACGAAGACAAGGATACTTGTGTTGTGGACATTGCATCAATGTCCCAATGCCAGAACCCCAAAAGACAAGTACTCCTGCTATTATCTTTAGATATTGAGCTGGCACAGTGTATTTTAAGTACTGTACTTCCAATTTGATCTATCAAAGACTGATAGTAATGCAATGTAAGTGGGGTGCAGACCCACGAAGAAGTGCCTCCGTACTGAGCACTTAAATATATGAAGCTGAACGAAAAGGCCTAGGCTCAGTAGCTTTCAGTGTGTGTTGCACACCCTAACAACCACTATGTGGTTAACTTTCTCATTCGTAAACTATTTTAGATATTTGTTGTGTTTTTTTCCCTTGTCAAAGAAAGTTGATGAGAAAAAGCAAGCAATTTTGTATCTTTTTAATTATTCAAAATGATAGTGCAAATGCTTGTTCAGACCAACGCATTTCGGACCGAACTGGTCCATCTTCAGGGTCTATAGTTCTCATCTGATAACAGTCAAATAATAATGTGTATAATTACATTGCAATAACCAGGTGCATTGTAAACCGCACAAATACATTTTCAGCATTAGTTAGTGACAACATCATACCGGTAGGCCACATGACAAACATACACAGAACACAACGTATTAGAAACATAAGAGATAACAGAGAGATGAAAAATGAAAAAGATCAATGATATTTGAGAACGATAAGCAAAACATCAATTGCAATACGCTTTCATCATTACTATTGTTGCTTGAGTATTAAGTTTTGTATTAGGGACTGAAGAGGGAAAATCGAGATCAAACTCCTGCCCCCTCACCCCAGGCACATCAACAGACAGAACAGCAGGAAGAATAAGGAGCGCACTCCTCATTTGCTCCAGGATCCAATACGCCCATGGGTGACAAATATGCTGAAAGACACCCACTTCACCAACATTGCAACCTACATGCTACATTAGCCTCAATGCAGCAATACCAGAATCCACAAAACACAAGAATTCATGTTTAAAGGCTTGCAGAGGCTTATATTAATTAACCTAATCTAATGGCACAGTGTAAAGCCATGTTTTAGGAAAATTACAGCCAAGTACATTTGTCTCACTGAACACCAGCCGCAGTGGGGATTCGTGCTGACTTCAGCAATGCGCCTCGCAAACCCAGCAGCAGCCAAGGTCTTACAGTAAAATAAGATTCCTTTCTTGAACGACAGTGAACTCTGACAGACAAGCATTTATAATTCTTTACAACTACGAGTAAGTCAGAGCAGAACATCCAGGGCCCAGTGTTTTTTCCCTGGGAACGAAAGACATTTTCACAAAGACCAACACATCATTTGAAACATAATTGTAACAAGAATGGCTCAGCTCTGGCCAATGAACGCTGGGGGCCCAGGGGCGAAAAAGCCTGTTCTAGCTAAAAGTAATGGGAACAAATTCACAATGCAGCAATTTTAGAATTAGGTAATGTGGGTGGCGCAGTTAAACCAGCCCACTGACGCCAAAGTCCAGAGGTCCAATGATCAGGCGTCCTATAAGGGCACTATAGGCTACCTATCAGCTTAGCAGCCAATCTTAGGATGAAATAGGTTTCTGGGAGGTGGTCCAATTCTGTGATGTCAGCCTGCAAAGTGTTACAAAGCTGGCTTGCAAGCCAGCCCCGGGGGAGACGGTGCCTGGATTTTCACTGTGCACGAAGCTCTCTGTGTGTTTTATTTTTTGCTGCCCAGAAATAAGCGCAGTTTGGAACATGTTGCTGCTTGCTTGGGACTCTGCTGCATTTCTTTGGGCAAAATGGGAGGTGTTGGGGCCTCCCATAGCTGGGACCCCCAGAAGCCCTACATGTGCACTCGCGTTCAGTGGAGGCTTCGATTTGGGAAAGCCTTCGGAGGGCCCCTCAAGTAGAGAGTTCGAAAAAGAAGCAGTATCTGAGTGACCATGGTCAGATCTGTCAGTTTGCACCGGGAAAACGCCAAAAGGTATTGGTTTTCTATCATGTGAATGGGCAGAATGGAACACACTTTTGTGTCTTATTAGACCCTCATCTAAGCGGAGGAGGAAGGGGGGTTCACAGTAAAAATAGGCGGAATTTCAAGTACTGCCTCTTTTCTACCACCCGATAAATCACGAGTTATTTACTGCATGCAGTATTCTGGGTGAACGCCTTATGCAGTAACATCCCTGCACACAAGAGAACAAATTAAGGGTGGACCCCTTCAGAGTGAGAAAGTTGGAATTTTTTTGGATACCTTCTGTGTGAATGTTCCATGCCTGAAGCCACTTGGTCCTTGAACCCACATGCAGAACCCCCTCGCAAGAAAAGGGCTTTAAAAGCCCTTATTTTGGTTTAAACATACCAACAAATTAGGTGCAGACCCCCCACCCCCCAGGAGTTTAAAAGACCGCAGACAATGTTTTTGCAAGTCCTACAAATTATGTGAACCTGTCCTGATCTGTGGATGCAGGTTCAGGGACCGCAAATCTGTGAATGCCCAGAAATTACAAGAAGCATATAGAAACCCAGGGAATATAGTGTTGGGGCCCCCAGCCTGTCAAGCAAAATGGTGCAGGGATGCTCCTTACACCTCTCCCTGACCCTGCAGACACAGATAGGAAATCCAAGATGGTCACCAAACTTTAGGATTTGTCTGGCCTGCTTAGAACCCATGTGATCCCAACATGCTCGTTCATTCACAGTGCAGCCCACCTCCAGATACAGGTGCAGCCCCTTCCCCAAAGTTCATTCCAAGGGGAGGGTTTCTGTACTACATAAATATATCCACACACACCATTGATTTTAGTCATCAATAAAGGGGAGGAGTTGGAGGAGGAGCTTGGGGATGACCACTAGTGTTTGAAAAGAGAAGACTAACAGTATTTGGAGTGATACTTTGTGGTTGGAGGAGAAATTGGAGATGGGGGATGAAGACAAGATGGTTGTGCGGGCACAACAAGTTCACTGAGCAGGTGAGATAGGAGTTTTGAGGGGAAAGGTTCGAAAGCAAGAGGCGGGGATGGAGTAAAAAGGTTAATTGTTAGACCAGAAGGGGAGAAGAAGTTGAAAGGAGAGTTGGTAAGACCAGAGGGATTTTCATGCCTTGTCAGCGTCCAGCATCCCGGCAGAGCCTGGGACCCATTGAATGCTCCTGGTTGCTATGGTGACAATGGAAGCTTTTCTCCAGCCTCAACCAAGATGGCACCTGAAGATGGCGGCCCACATAGCACGGACACGCCGATGTGTGAAAGCATTTACGGATGACGCTGCAGGGTACCTCCATCTTCTCTAAACTCGACCTCCGAGGGGCCTACCATCTGATGAGCATTAAAGCTGGAGATGGGTGTATGACGGCCTTCAGAACCCCCTTCGGGAATTGTGAATACCTCATAATTCCCTTCAGCCTTATGAACGCACCAGCAATCTGCCAAAGATTCATGGATCGCATATTTGCCAACATGTTGTACCAAAATGTCATAGTCTACCTTGACGATATACTTGTTTATTTAAGAAATTCCAGAGAACATACCACACATGTCAAGGAAATACTGTCATGCCTATGGAAACATCATTTGCTAGTCAAGCTGGAAAAAGGCCAGTTCGATCAAGATACCATTCACTATCTCGGTTATGTTATATCATGTTCCGGGATAGCTATGGATCCACGAAAAGTTTCTGCCATTCGGGATTGGCCATCCACTACCTCAGTAAAACACATCCAGCATTTTTTAGGCCTGGCAAACCTTTATAGAAAGTTAATTCTGTCATTTTCTCACATTGTTCTGCCTATCACACGCTTGCTAAAAAAAGGCTTTTCATTCTCATGGACCCCCGAGGCAGAACAAGCCTTCGTAGATCTAAAGAGGAGATTCACCTAAGCACCAGTCCTTTGCTAACTCGACACTACTCATCCATTTATAGTGGAAACAGATGCCACCAACTCGGCATTGGGGCTGTTTTGAAGCAACGGCAGGAAGATCAAGAGGAGCATCCTGTGGCATGCCTGTTCCAGACTCTTAAGGACAGCGAAAAACACTACGCTGTCCTAGAGAAGGTGTTACTCGAAAATTAGGCAAGCATGTTTATAACAGTGATATCTACTCCTTGGTTCAAGAACCACAGTGGAAATACGCACAGATCATAGGAGCCTGCATGCTTTACAACTCATGGAATGCAAGATCAGCAGGCAGGTACGCTGGGCCTACCTTTTAGTCCAATATCAATTCCACCGTACACACATACCTGGGGATGCTAACCTGGTAGCAGATGTATTATTCCGCATGATGGACAAGCCTGAAGACTACCCTGCAGCTCCCATTACCATTATGCAAGGGAAGACCTTCATTTTCTTTGTAGAACTGTTTTTGTCACAAGACTTGTAGTTCACCGCTTTTGGCAAAAGTCTGCAATGTCTAATACCTCTCATCTCCAACGAAGACAAGGATACTTGTGTTGTGGACATTGCATCAATGTCCCAATGCCAGAACCCCAAAAGACAAGTACTCCTGCTATTATCTTTAGATATTGAGCTGGCACAGTGTATTTTAAGTACTGTACTTCCAATTTGATCTATCAAAGACTGATAGTAATGCAATGTAAGTGGGGTGCAGACCCACGAAGAAGTGCCTCCGTACTGAGCACTTAAATATATGAAGCTGAACGAAAAGGCCTAGGCTCAGTAGCTTTCAGTGTGTGTTGCACACCCTAACAACCACTATGTGGTTAACTTTCTCATTCGTAAACTATTTTAGATATTTGTTGTGTTTTTTTCCCTTGTCAAAGAAAGTTGATGAGAAAAAGCAAGCAATTTTGTATCTTTTTAATTATTCAAAATGATAGTGCAAATGCTTGTTCAGACCAACGCATTTCGGACCGAACTGGTCCATCTTCAGGGTCTATAGTTCTCATCTGATAACAGTCAAATAATAATGTGTATAATTACATTGCAATAACCAGGTGCATTGTAAACCGCACAAATACATTTTCAGCATTAGTTAGTGACAACATCATACCGGTAGGCCACATGACAAACATACACAGAACACAACGTATTAGAAACATAAGAGATAACGGAGAGATGAAAAATGAAAAAGATCAATGATATTTGAGAACGATAAGCAAAACATCAATTGCAATACGCTTTCATCATTACTATTGTTGCTTGAGTATTAAGTTTTGTATTAGGGACTGAAGAGGGAAAATCGAGATCAAACTCCTGCCCCCTCACCCCAGGCACATCAACAGACAGAACAGCAGGAAGAATAAGGAGCGCACTCCTCATTTGCTCCAGGATCCAATACGCCCATGGGTGACAAATATGCTGAAAGACACCCACTTCACCAACATTGCAACCTACATGCTACATTAGCCTCAATGCAGCAATACCAGAATCCACAAAACACAAGAATTCATGTTTAAAGGCTTGCAGAGGCTTATATGAATTAACCTAATCTAATGGCACAGTGTAAAGCCATGTTTTAGGAAAATTACAGCCAAGTACATTTGTCTCACTGAACACCAGCCGCAGTGGGGATTCGTGCTGACTTCAGCAATGCGCCTCGCAAACCCAGCAGCAGCCAAGGTCTTACAGTAAGATAAGATTCCTTTCTTGAACGACAGTGAACTCTGACAGACAAGCATTTATAATTCTTTACAACTACGAGTAAGTCAGAGCAGAACATCCAGGGCCCAGTGTTTTTTCCCTGGGAACGAAAGACATTTTCACAAAGACCAACACATCATTTGAAACATAATTGTAACAAGAATGGCTCAGCTCTGGCCAATGAACGCTGAGGGCCCAGGGGCGAAAAAGCCTGTTCTAGCAAAAAGTAATGGGAACAAATTCACAATGCAGCAATTTTAGAATTAGGTTATGTGGGTGGCGCAGTTAAACCAGCCCACTGACGCCAAAGTCCAGAGGTCCAATGATCAGGCGTCCTATAAGGGCACTATAGGCTACCTATCAGCTTAGCAGCCAATCTTAGGATGAAATAGGTTTCTGGGAGGTGGTCCAATTCTGTGATGTCAGCCTGCAAAGTGTTACAAAGCTGGCTTGCAAGCCAGCCCCGGGGGAGACGGTGCCTGGATTTTCACTGTGCACGAAGCTCTCTGTGTGTTTTATTTTTTGCTGCCCAGAAATAAGCGCAGTTTGGAACATGTTGCTGCTTGCTTGGGACTCTGCTGCATTTCTTTGGGCAAAATGGGAGGTGTTGGGGCCTCCCATAGCTGGGACCCCCAGAAGCCCTGGTGGGGGTCCAACCTCTCCCCAACAAGTTGGTGCCCTCTCTGAGGCTCATTGCTCATTGTAAGGTCCTTTCACAAGACCTGCTTTGAACTTCCCGCCCCCCTGTCGCCGACCCAAAGAAGCTGTGGGACCCTCGCCTGCACCTGAAGACCACCGGAAGACGCATTCACCGGGTAAAGGCCTCGGGGGCCACTTGAAAATACCCCGCTTAAGGGCAGGTGAGAGCCCTGCAGAAGGAGGGGTCCGGTGAAGCACCTTGATGGGGAGTCCGGTAGCGGAGCAAGTGTCAGTGCAACATAGGAAATGTAAGTACAAGTCCAAGCAACCAGAAACATGGGCTTTGAGGGGAGGGTGTGATTGTGTGGGGTAACAATGGGCAAATGTTTTAAGTATTAGGAAGTATTGTGAACAGTATGTTGTAGAAATGTTAAATTGTATTGTCTGGATAGGGACTGGAGCTTTTGTGTGTAGGGAGTGTTCGGTCTTTGAGGTAAAAGGTTCTGGTGAATAACCAGGACTATCGACTTGACAGGCTTGTACTGCAGAAGTATGTAAATAGAGGTTTACCTGTGAGTCGGGCGTTGTAGTCTGGATCTTGGATGATGTATTCCCGTAGTGATTGGTTAGCTGGAGCTATCCTAGATTGCGGAAAGTGTTTGACTGGTTAAGTTTCCTAGAGAGAGGCGTTTCATCCGTGAGGCGATGCAACGGGTGCAGTTTAAAACAAACACAAGTTAAGACAGCTGTGGGTGGAGGTATTTTAAATAGGGTGGTGGGTGATTGTACATTGTCGCAAAATTCGGCGTATTGGTGGTGATCGGCACGTGAATTGTAGTTGTGACTGGAGCGGTGGTAGTGGTCCCTTCTTGTGTTTATGAGGTTATTGGTTGGGGTAGTGACTCCCCACGTACTGGATGGAGTGCCGCGCTGGTTGGTCTGGATGGCGATTACATGTACGGGGGTGTGGCTTTCTTACGAGTTGATGTTGTAGATGAGGATCCCTACTGGTTGAGTTCGATGGGTGGATGATGTTTTCCCGCAGGAGGTAGCTAGATTGTTCCTGAGTGCAGAAGATAATTGGCTGGTTAAGTTCCCCTGGAGAGGGAGAGTATCACACGCGAGGCGACGCAGCGTGTGCAGTCTGGTTATAATAAATAATTGATTGTTGATTACTCCACTCCAGACGAAGTGGGAAGACAGCTGTGGGGATTGTGGGGTTTTATTTTGGGATATTTGTGGGGTTTTGTGTGGGGTTGGAAGCCATGGGTTGTTGTTATGTGTATGCGCATTTGTCTGTTCATTTGTACTGTGTTTTCAGTTTGGTGATGTCACCTTTAGATTGATGCAGAGGATACAGAGTTTTGATGGTGCGGAGCTAGTGGTGTGGATTTGGAGAGGAAGAAGAGGTGACCAAGAGACGGTGTGCGCAAGGCACAAGCACAAGATTGAGGGAGTGTGCCGGAGAAGGCAATGGTTTGGTGAAGATGGGCTGTACCTGGAGTACACTGGCTAAGGTGCAGAGCCAAGAAGGCTCATAGAAATTTTTAAATGTTGAATTATCTTCTAACTTTTGCTCCCAGAACAGTGGACTATCAAAAATTCTCAACTTGAGGTGAGGTAAAAGGTATCACATAATAGAGAAATGACTCCCCTTCAACTGTTATGTAGGACACAGCCCCCATGCCAAGATAAATTAGTAAAACATAGTGTACAATGGTTCAAAGGTACTGAAGACAAATACAAAAGACCATAGCCGCCCACAGGCAGCTTCTCCAGAAGCGTGCAGCAATCGCTAATGACACCTGCATAGCACTTACACAGGAAAGAAGCTGAAAAGGCACCTGGCTACAGTTGAACTGCGGCGCATGATGGAAGGGAAAGTGGTAAGGCATCAGCAGATGCTGAACCAGCACGAGCAGAGGGAAGAGGGGTCACACCTTTCTGCCCATCAGGGAGTGTAATATTTGATGACACAGATGTAAACATGGAATGCATTCCATGAGAGAACTGAAAGCAGCAGCAAGGACCGATACAGGGATCATTTTGGAAGACGCCACAAGCACCAACACAGGCACTGTCACCACTACAGGTACAGACACAGACACAACAAATCACAGCAACACTACCACAGGACTTACAAGCATCACAACACAGGGGCACTGCACAGCAGTCAGCACCCATACAGAACACTGACACAATAGCAACAGTACTGGTTACATGACTGGGAGGGGTCATCTTGGTGGGGAACAACCCTTTCAAAGGAAATGGATTGATATTATACTCTTAATAGGACAGCCCCAGACAAACTTGATTTGTCTCACTCTGCCACACACACTCACGCACACTCAATCCTGCAGAGGACAATTGCATAGGGGTGGTGATAGGTAACAAAACATTTTCCTTTCAAGGTGACATTGGGGCGACTAGGACATCCATTAAGGAAGGGACATTTGTGACATCATGAGCAGACTGGATATGACCATTTTATTCACGGACAAAGCCATAACTTGTTTAACACCAGGCATACACATGCTGAAAGTAAGGAAGATTGTTTAGGCATAGTGGGGGTGCACAGTAAAAAGGGGGGTGCGTAAAGATAGCGCATTGAAAGAGAGTAAATTCAGCTACATTCCGAGGGCACATAGTTCAGCAAGGAGACTGGGCTCATGCATACAAAAATAACACAGAGCAATTGAATAAGACAAACATGGAGGAGAAAGGTGCACTTCAGGGGGGAGGCATACATTTAATTGACGGTTCACTAACTATCGATAAGACTGATGGGGTCAAGAGGTTAGGAAATGCTGTAGTGAGACTGAGGGAAGGCAGGACAAGTGAGAAGGTTAGGGGCGCATGATTGCCAACTAATTATTAAATACACACAGCAAAATTAGTTGCTCTCACACTGGCACTAGAACACAGCGCAGAAAACTGAAGGAGAGACACATTGCCCTGAGAGGAGTGAGGAACATGGTGATGTGAGTGGGGTACAACAATACACAAGAGACACACATCATGGAATTGCGGGGAGCTGCACCCAGGGAGGAAAGAACTGTGGGTAAGGGGTGGATGATCCATGTTCCCAACAAACACCCTATGGCGACAAATATAACACAGTGCAAGTAATAATGCCACTAGCGCTTTTGAACACAGCACTGGCACAAATGGATTAGCCACATAGGGAAAGAGGTCATTGCTGCACGAATTGGAGAATAATGCTGGTATGAAAATGTGGGAGTAGATAATGAGGGGAGAAATATATTGTTTAACTGCAACAGTAATGAAAGTAGTCGAGTAATACAATACTAGACTTAAATGAGTAATTGACAGAGTAGGTAGGGTTTAACAAGTGGACATGGGGTGGGATGCAGAGCATGGGAGTAAATTGTGATGGTTAGGATTGATAGAGAACAAAAACAAAAAGGAAAAAAAAGATAAAAAGAGGGAGGGGAGAGGTAGCGAATACTTGGTAGCAAATGTCATTAGTACCAACTAAAGTGCCTGCAGTTCACTGCGGGGCACGCCCTGGGAAGTTTTGAGAGGAGCCATAGAGGAAAGATTTAAAAACCATGTGATTGTCTTAACTAAGGAACATGATCATCTTAATTTAGACACACAGCCACCCTATATGACAGATTTACCACCCTGATGCTTCCCTGTTTAGCTTGTCAGCGCCTAATGCCCCCGGGACAAAGGCGCTCAATATAAATAGCTTAAAGTAAAGTACAGTAAATACAACACTCAAAGGCCCATTTGTACACTACCACCTAAATTACGTGTATATGATCTAAGTGTGTCATGAGTATCTTCACATAAATTAAGTGTAGATGATCCAGATGTGTTAATGATACAGCTACAGGACAGTTGTTGTCTACCCATTTCCAGGTACATTTCGAATTGTGCAAAAAGTTAGGGTCCGACCGCCATTGAACGCCAACCAGGTGGTGACAGGATGGTGCATAAATGTACCATTGGCTCCTCCCACTAGGACGCTGAATAGTGTGAGAGTAGTGTAGAGAGGTTAGGTCAAGAAATGAAAGAATATGTCAATTCTCAGGTCTCAATCGCTTCGTTTTCATTTTTCGCCAGATACAAAGGACCCAGGGCAGGCCTGAAGACATGGACAACTAAAATACAATGGCTAGGGACTAGAGTGGGACATTTTGCCCTCCTGACAGACCTTGTTAGATGTTTAAGGCATCAAGCCCTACAAAGCGGTGGCCACCCTGGCAACGAAGGAGCAACGATCAACAGGGCCAACGCAACAGCTTTTCATGAATTGCAAGACAGCAAGAACACTCTCAAGTTAGGGAAACGTGGCCACCCTATGGTCCAACGCACACAAGCAGCTAGAATAGGGACCAACACCCCAGTGTGCATAGCATGCTGCAACAGGATTAAAGTGATATTTTGTGAAAATGACAGCTGTAACACTGTTTTGTTCTTTCTCTTTTCCTCGCACATGCAGGTTGTTGCGTATGTATGCTGTTGGAATTGTGTAGGACATTTCCTTAATGTTATCTCCCATTACTCACCCTGAGGCCTACTCATTCAACCATTCTGAAGGCTTTTCCCACTCAATTTGCACACTCTGTCAGAAAACTCAGACCCCTTAGAGCACGTTTCCCTGAAGTATATTTCCTCGCTTACATTGAATACAAAGCCCAAACTTTTCCCCAACTTGAATACAGTGGATATACTGCCCGACACACATTGAGAAACACTCAACAAGAAATGTCCGGGGGGAGGTTTAATTTTTGCCCTTAGTGATTGTTTAGTTTGCAGAGCTTGAGGTTACTAACAAGTACTAACGTATTAACGCCTTTCTTGCGATTTTCAGACAGGCAACTTTATCATCTCATCAGCTGCAAGGACCCAGCAGCGTAAGTGGTTATGGGCAAGCAAATAAGGACTTTTATCCTCGCGATGGGACTGTTAATGATGAACGGAATAATGGGGGGTGGTCATTTAAAAATAATATGTAATAGTGAGCATTACCGCTGTACCCCCTACTAACAGTCCCTAACCCAAGCAGGAAGACTTATGGTGTCAGAGGGTGAGGAAAAGACTGCTGCCAAAGTAAGGAGAGGTAAGCGCAGTGTAACTGCAGACACAAAGGGAGTAAAACATACACATCAAACACATAGCAGAAGTAACCAACAAAATACACATGTACAACATTGGTAGGGACACCACTGGGGAGAGCTGTCCTGACTGCTCTTTAATCACCTATGCCTTTAGTGCCTTGAGGGAATTGATTGCAACAGAAATACCTACAGCAAAGCTCAATGCCCAGGTATCTCAAAGTGTTCCAAACGTGAAGAAGATTGCAAGGGAAGACAGCAACATTGAGATTGATGTAAAATGAGGCAATTCCCTATGAAAGAAGATTACATTAAGACACTACCAATGATGAAAAACTACTGGCAGCTCATTGAAGAACAACTGTACGTAGCAAGTGGCCAGAGAGAGAAGAAAAAACTAGCAAATGCACCAGTGAGCAAGCTGCAAGGAAAAAAAAAAGAAAGAAAAAATAAAAAGAGAAAAATATGATAAGTGCCTAACAGAGTGGGACAAAAGTGCGAAGATGGTGACTTGGGTGGAGAATGAAGAAGGACCTATACTCTGAAGGCACCAGCCTTATGTTACCAGCACAACAGTGAAAAGAAGTGGACAAACATGCTGGATGCAAGAAAGTTCAGACAAGTAGGGAGATGAGAGAAGGAACATCAGCTTATGGACTACTATTGAGCATATGCATCCAAAGCTCAAGAGAAACTACCACCGAATTGGGGAGGCGACGGTTCGTTGGTGCACATCAGCATTCCCTTGTTGGTGATGCCCAAGGAAGATGTGAAGAATGACACATTCCCCAAGATGGAAAACAACAGAAGTAAGAGGACGTGACTGAACAAAGAACAAAAAGCACAAACAACGGAAGAAGAGAAACAGACAGAGGAGTGAAAAGAGGAAGGAATTACTTCTGGAGCGAGACAAAAGCAACATTGGATGAAGTACCAGCACACAAAAGACTGTTCAGCAGAAAACCCATGTGAACAGAGAAAGACAAGAACTGGCTAGCGTTTCCATGGTCATGGATGCCATCACGACTGGCTGGGCGATTGAAGGTGATAACTGAAGCACTAGTACCGAGTGCAGCATCAATGTGCAAGATGAAGATCCATTGCAAGATGCGAGAGAACAGTAGAAGAAGAGATCGGAATGCAAATAAAAAACATGGTAAAAGGAAGAGTTGGACTAAGGGAGAAGATAGCGGTATGCGACATGGTTCCAGCAGTAATAAATGTGGACACTCCCTGTGATCCGAGGAAGTACGAAGGGAAGTGAGTATGGTGGAACGCAGAAGGAGAACACTCCTACATGTACTGTTCATCGACAAAAATGTGAACAATTATGGACACTTCAAAGAATTGACAAAGATATGCCAACAGGAAGAAGGTGAATGTTTCTTGGTGGTGTGGTCGACAAGTCGACCAGAGGGGGGGACTGAAGAGGGAAAATCGAGATCAAACTCCTGTCCCCTCACCCCAGGCACATCAACAGTCAGAACAGCAGGAAGAATAAGGAGCGCACTCATCATTTGCACCAGGATCCAGTACACCCATGGGTGACAAATATGCTGCAAGACACCCACTTCACCAACATTGCAACCTACATGCTACATTAGCCTCAATGCAGCAATACCAGAATCCACAAAACACAAGAATTCCTGTTTAAAGGCTTGCAGATGCTTATATGAATTAACCTAATCTAATGGCACAGTGTAAAGCCATGTTTTAAGAAAATTACAGCCAAGTACATTTGTCTCACTGAACACCAGCCGCAGTGGGGATTCGTGCTGACTTCAGCAACGCTCCTCGCAAACCCAGCAGCAGCCAAGGTCTTACAGTAAGATAAGATCCGTGCGGCATCCCCATTCAAGTCTTTCTTGTAGGTAACAGTTGGTACCTCCTCCTTAAACCGCTCTCAGTCACAGCTCTCATCTTGCGGTCTCTCTCTCTCTCTCTCTCTCTCTCTCTCTCTCTCTCTCTCTCTCTCTCTCTCTCTCTCTCTCCACTCTACAGCGTAAGGGCTCCTTCCATTCCCCAGAAGCTGATCCTGTTAAAACCATTTGATCGGCCAGCCTGCATCCTTTAGGTAGGAGGTTCCCTTCCTCAACTAATAATGGCTTTCTTTCTTTGCTTACCTTGACTTTAATATCTCGTTTCTTACCCCTTACCTTACAGTGGGCGATTCCATCCAGCAACAATCATACGATCCATCTGAAATACTGAATTTCGACTGTTATTTGATTCTTGCTCCCGAACCCGAAGACCATCCAACTTCCGAGGAGCAACATCCATTCCACAGCAGGGTTTTCTGCCCAGAGGGTTTCCCTGGGAGTACTCCCCTCTCCATTCCTGCTTTGCTAAGGAAGGAGGGTGGTAGAATTTTCAGGCGAAGTCTCATTATCTTCGCTCACGGTCTTCACGGCAGGTTAGTGGAAATCTGCCTTTGTTTTCTTTGGTATTATTGTCTAAGTACCTGTCTACGTACAGAATTGTAATAGCAGAACATCCAGGGCCCAGTGGTTTTTCCCTGGGAACGAAAGACATTTTCGCAAAGACCCACACATCATTTGAAACATAATTGTAACAAGAATGGCTCATTCACGTTGCCGCAGCTCTGAGTTACGGAAAAGCGGGCGGCCATCTTAAACAAGTGTCTTGTCATTCTTAAAGCTAGTCATGGTGTGCAGTGTATACCGTACGACAGTGTCTATTTGAGCATAGTTCCTCTTTACCCGTTTGTCACAATCCCATACCATCTTCATAAGTACACCCACGCAAACAGAATAATGCAGCAAAAAATAATAATAAAAGTACAAATATAAAAAAGTGATAAATAGGACACAGATTGGAAATGTGAAAATAGAAATAAATCTGCAAAGCTCCTCACTGTCTCATGTTTACCCGCGAATCAATGTTCATAAAGTGAAGGTTCAGAAGTGATTGAAGGAGAATGGCCTTATTGAAGCTAATATCAAAATAGCTGCATTCCCTAAAAGGTGTCAAAATACGATGCACTACGTGGTCTATACAATGTACCATATCAGCCTGTCGTGTACCTAGTCATTGAGTGTCCTGATTATCCAGCGTTCCTTAGCGGCCGGTCACAGAGGGATGCAAGCCATGTTACGTACTATTCGCAGTTTCTGGTGGCCAGCCATGTCATCCGCGGTGCCTGACTATGCAGGTTCCTGTGCTTTTTGAGCCCAAACTAAACACCCCAAAACAAAAGGTTCTGGATTGCTTCAACAGCCAACACTGCAGTCTGCCCCATGGCAGATCATATCTACAGATTTTATAGTGGGCTTGCGTCCTTCCAATGGTTATACAGCCATAATGGTTACTGTGGACCTCTTTATTTGAATGTCTAATGTTTCACCTTGACCGAAAGTCCCTACTGCCTCTGAAATAGCCAGAGTGTTCATCTCAGATACCTTTAGATTGCATGGATTTCCACAGATCATCATTTTAGATCGTGGAACCCAGTATGTGTCACGTTTCTGTTGTGCCCTCTTTCGAATTCTAGGTATAAAGAGATCCCTATTATCAGGGTACCACCCTCAAAGTAACGGAACCACAGAAAGAGTGAACCAAACTCTCAAACAGTACCTGCATTGTTTTTATTCTACAGTCCAAGACGACTTGGCCTCATTGATATCTATAGCAGAGTTTTTGTATAACAACACCACTACCAAAATTCCGTCCTTTTTTAGTTCATACGTATTTCACCCAAATGTTTTTCCCACCGTACCACCTAAATCCACCCACATGCATTCTGTGGACCAATGGATTTCGGATCTGCAGGGTGTAATGAATCCAATGATAGAATTACATAATTACTGCCTTTCCGGCTGTGACCTTACCCCATGTGGCCAGGAGACAGCAGCTGCTACCTGATCCTGACCCTGGGGGCGGCTATATGAGGGAGGATCAGATGGGGGAAGACAACCTCCGGGAGGGAGTGGTGGTATCAGAGGATGAGACATGGTATCCCCTTTCCCCTTTCAGGATGAAACCCCCATTTGTAAAACTCTAATGGCCTATTGTGACTCTTCCCCTGATACTTCAAAGGAGAGTGCTGAAACTCTCTCATTCCAATCAACAGACCAATGATCAAACACTGACATGTCCTCAAAACCTGTTAGAAACATTCCTCCAATGTTTTCGTGCAAGGGCTGCTTTTCCCAGAAACAACTAGACACTTGAGAAGCCCCAAGCACAGGCATCGCTCTAGTTGCTGGGAGTGTGCACCTGTGCATGGGAAATTTAAAACAGGACCGGCAGAAACCAAGGTAGACTCAAATACTGAGAAGAAGAAAGCTGCGCAAGGACAGCTACACACGGCTGGAATGCCAGTGCAGGGCTCCTTGGTGTTCGCCGGTAGAAGGAAGCAGCGAAACACTTACCAGAGACCCGTAAGAAGCAGAGAAGCCAAGCTGGATCCGCATGAAGCAGTGATGCAGAAAGCCGAACTGCGCGAGGAAGAAATCACCCGAAGACTGTTATCAGCACACTGTGAAAAGGACAAGGAATGCCACAAATAAACAATTAGTCTACTCTTGGACGAAAGGAACACTGGGGCGGATTGGTGAGCATGCTGCATGTGAGTAGTTGAACAAAATGGAATGGAGAAAGAAGAAAGCCGTTCATTGAATGCGAAAGAGAAGAAGTCAAAGTGCATCAATTAAAAAAGAAAACCTTTAACCCAAATGTATGAAATATACATATAAGAAACAGTAACAAATCAGTATATAATGGACACAGTGAACTTGATGGTGAAGTACCAAGAGTGGAAGTGTGAGCGAAACACTAATGACGCAATATTCCATGGACAGAGTGAACTAGCCAAAAGGGCTAGTATGGAGAATTCTCAAGAGTAGAGGTGCAGACACAGGTAATTACAAGTGTGTGAATACAAGAAGCCCTGGCAGGAGAGTACACCAGGCAATTACAAGGGCGTGATTACAAGAAGCCCTGGCAGGAGAGCATACTAGGCAATTACAAGTGTATGAATACAAGAAGCCCTGGTAGGAGAGTATACCAGGCAATTACAAGTTTGTGAATGCAAGAAGCCCTGGCAGGAGAGTATACCGGGCAATTACAAGTGTATGAATACAAGAAGCCCTGGCAGGAAAACATACCAGGTACTTAAAAGTGAATGATTGTGAATACAAGAGGTCATGGCAGAAAAAGGATACCAGGCAGACACAAGAAAGATATCAAAGCTAAATAAATCCTGAAAAGAAATACTAGAACCAGAATTGTGTTAGCCAAGAACAAAGATATCCTGTGGAGAAATATCAGGATTAGGGAAAGAACTGTATTGTCACAAGAAAGATATAAAAACTAAAGAAATCCTGAAAAGAAATACCAGAACCAGAATTGTGTTACCCAAGAATAAAGCGATCCTGAGGAGAAATATCAGGATAAGGAAAGTAACTTTATTAAATAGAAGATAAAAGAGCAGCGAAACCCTGTCAGGAGAGTACACCAGGTATCCTGACAACTCAAAGGATAAAGATAATTGTGTGTGATTATTGGTATTGATCAAGAGGAAAGACAAGAACTGTTATTCTTTAAGAAAACGCGAAGAAGGACCCAGGGGATGAGAGACATCTTCTGGGGTAAGAAGCAATATCCTTGAGAGACGTTTTGTTGGAGTTATTTATTGCTTTGCCCATTTGAACATTTCTAAAACACTGAAGACCGAAGACATTATCCTTCTCACTTTAAAATTCATTTCCTCACAATGTGAGGATCCGGATAGTACTTTGGACACAGGACCGTTTTGTTTTGTACATTCTGACACAGACACATCCTTAGTTTTGAGTTTAGGTAGGGAAATATCTCTAGTGTCATTTTCCCAACCGATTTTATTTATCAATAAAAGTCTTTAGCCAAAACCATATCTAACTTGCGTCTGAGTTTCATTACTGACTCCTCACAATGTGTAGAAGGACACCATGAATTATACTCAATGCATGGTCAAGAAATATGCGGATTGTCAACGCTCTCAGGCACCCAGTACAATACTGATGATCTGGTATGGTTGTCGTCTAAATATCTGCCAAAACAACTATACCCATCTAAACTGGCTCCCAGGCATTATAGGCCCTTTTTGCATCCTTAGTAAAAATCAATCCGGTGGTCCATTGTCTTCAGCTTCCCCCCACATGGAAACACATTCTTCCTGTCTTTCATGTCTCCCTGGTTAATGTGAAGGCATCATGAAGTAAGACACAGACAACAGATTCACTTTTCTAAAATAAAATAGTTTATTTCTTAAATGTCAGGATGGAGTAAGGCCTAACTTGCCCTATGCTAAGGTGGGATTTCCCTACCTAAAGAAACTAAGGAAAGTCTGTGGGCCTCATTACGAGTTTGGAGGCAGCCATGGAGCCATTAGCTCCATGGCTGCCTCCAAACTGGGCTTCTTTACCGGGTTCCTGCAATGGGGACTTACCGGGTCATTCGGACATAGGAGGACACGGTAAATCCTCCTTGCAGGAACCATTCCCCATTCCCATTTGAGCCCTATAGGGCTCAAATGGGAATGGGGAGGGAGGTAACAACGGGCATATTACAAGTGTCCCGTTGTTGCCTCCCTCTTCCCCTCGCGGGACCCGGA
Source organism: Ambystoma mexicanum (assembly GCF_040938575.1). Taxonomy (NCBI): domain Eukaryota; kingdom Metazoa; phylum Chordata; class Amphibia; order Caudata; family Ambystomatidae; genus Ambystoma; species Ambystoma mexicanum. The sequence goes on from NC_090935.1 coordinate 1,467,436,119, forward strand.
AAAGACGTCTGGTTTTACCAGACATCTGATCCGGGTCCCTCAATGGGAACCTCGTAATACGAGCTCCCGTAATGATGGGGGCCGGTCCCGTACGGCCCCCTTCATTACGGGAGTGCAAGCTTTGTAATGAGGTCCTGTGCTTTTAAGTTCAACTCAAAAGTCTGTGCCCAAAACCTTTACTTGCGCTCACAACTAAAGATATACAATGTGTAGGTATGTCAGCAACCAAATAAACAGTGTTAAACATAAAGTTCTGAGCTTCTTCCAGCTCCTGGCTTGCGTTTCAGCTTTCCCTTACCCAAGTTCACAACAGTTCCACAAAAAGATCTCAGGGGTTCCCTTCCCCAAGTTCGACACAATTCACAAACTCTTGGGGATCCCTTCCCCAAGAAAGCAGCTCTTCTAGCTCCAAAATAACAGTCAGTTCAATTCTCTTAGCTTTCCATAAGTATTCCAAACCAACTTTGTAGCCTTTCAGGCTTTTCAGCAGTTCACATAGCTTGTTCCTTTCTTTAATTACTTTAACACTTGTTATGCAAAACAGCTTGACTTTCCTTGGTTCTCTCCGAGTAAGGGTTACTCTGTCTAGGCGCAGTTGACAGACAACACGGTCCACCCATTACAGGTCACGCAACCAATAACCCTTGGCACTTGGTTATGTTCACTTGTTCTCATCGGACATCCTTGCCAACACAAGCTTCCTCTCTGAACCTGTGTCATTAGTCCTCTTTCAATTTTATATACTTCTTTAGAAGTCTCTTGACTCTGCCACAACGTGACTTTCGCATATTTTACTTTGTGGTGTTTATTCCTTGTTACCACCTTGCTTTCACACTACCCAATAGTGCTTATCATTTGCTTTTCACTTGCTTCCCAAGCTCTCATTACTGTCTTTCACTTGGCTCATACTTTCACATTGTCCATCACTGCTTATTACTGGTTTTCACTGTGTTAAAAAATGCACATCACTTTCTTTTCACTCGTGGGGTAAGTTTCATATACTTTGCATATCTTTTCCTTAGTTCAGTATTCAATAGCTCATAAAGTACTTTGCAGCTTGTTCGGTATTCAATAATCTTCTATTTCAAATATCCCTCTGCAAATACCTCCCCTCTCAAGCTCTTTGCTCCTCTTCCTCCAACTCCCTCAGGGTCAGTCGTTTTTCAAAGAAACGAGCTGGGGGTAGAGCTCTGTCTTCGGCTGGGGCCTCCCTCTGGAACAGCCTCCCTGCCACTCTAAAACTTGAGGAGAACCATCTCCGGTTCCAGAAGCACCTCAAGACCTTCCTCTTTTCTTCTGCCTTCGCTCCCCCTCTCCCCTTCTGATCTGTTCTCTCTTGGCACCGTGCACCTGGCCACCCTCTGTCCTCCGGGTCCAGGTACCTGCTCACCCTGCCACCCTTCCGCACTGCCTCCGGGCCACCCCTTGCACTGGGGTCTGTATCTGTACCCATACAGCCCCCCCTTTTTTTCTTCCTGCACTTATCAGACCTACCCTGTCTGCTACCTTAAACCTAGCACTTGCAAATTGCTGGCTGCACTACCACTGTTTGTTGCCTTTATTTATTTATTTATAAATTATTATTTATCTGTTTCTCCTCT